>NC_133526.1:94944589-96144589 GCF_048544455.1 Silene latifolia
CCATAAAAAAGAAGGATGAGATGTTGTATTTTTTGTATTACAAAGATTACAACAAGTAATTTATACAAACAAAGGCACTAAAACAGAAATGAAAACAATATAATACGGTTTATTACACCCAATCGAATCGTGTTGAACACACTTTCCTTAGAGTATTTCGACCCTATAGCCTTTGGGTTACACGAAATCTCTGTAGGATAAGACGATTCCTTTGTCTAAGGCAAGAACAAAGAACAATGAACAATAAGAGAGTTTAGATTTTACTTTGTAAAATGTCAAAAGCACGAAAAATCAAAATCAGTGTGTTCGTCTCTTCCTCGCACACACACACACTATATATATATATATATATATATATATATATATATATATATATATATATATATATATATATATATGCATGTTAATTAAACATACAAAATATAAAATCAGAGGATAAGTACGTACCAACCAACATGTTGGTTTGTTACCAACCAATCAAAAGCAAATGCAACTGTCAAATAATAGACAATCACACGTGAAACAAAGAAGTCATACAGCCCCTGTCGGGGCATGCAAACCCGATCGGGGACGTGACCAATTTTCACGAGTCTCAAATTTTGCTTCTTAATTTTCGTTAAGTATATGAAATACTTTAACCCCGAGTATATAACCTCGATAGGGGACATAATATACTACGACCACACTTTTAAGTAGTGTTCCTTATCCACTTTAACCATGAACTCGATAATTCCGATTATATGAGCGTACCCTCCGTACTCTCCTACTCATATTATATCGATTCCGAGCTCAAACCAATTTTGACACGAAAACCCGAATGCACTTAAATGTACTCGTGATCAAAATCACCAACATTCCTCCCCCATTTAAGTGTATCCCTTGTTTCCAATAAAACAACAAAGCAAACAAATCTATGCATAAATGAAAGTGTCCCAAGGATTGAACTTCCACATTAGTATATTACACATTCCAAATATTCGAGAATCAAGGTGTCCCACGGATTGAACCTTTCAACTCATATTGAATACATGAAGATAACATACACATAGACTCAATAAACTCTTAAAGTTACAAACTTGACACTATTGACCGCCTTGTGTCCATATCCTTTCATGAGAGTATAGGAAGCCAAGTACAAGCCTCTTGAAGCGGCTACACTTCACACTCACATAGGTGAATCTTTCATCGTGCACGTGCAAAATGCAATTTGTCAAAGATTTCATTAAGAAGTATTAAACTTCAACCTCTTGTCATGCAGGTCATGCACATACCTTTCGGGATTATAACATGTGCCTCAATCTTCCACAATAAGCCTTCCACATTGAACTTAGCCTCTAAAATTTGTTAGAGGGAAGTTGGGTATCTTATCATAAAGATCTAGACGGACTTTAAACCCATCCCGATTACCGACTTTATAACCAAGTCTTTAGCTAATCCCTTCGTCAAGTGATCAGCCAAATTATGATGTGTCCTCACGAAATCAACGGAAATAACTCCTTGAGTAATCAACTCACGAACCGCACTATGTCTAACACTAAGATGTATAGACTTTCCGTTGTAAACTTCACTATAGGCCTTAGCCAAAGTCGCCGAACTATCACAATGGATAGAGATAGGAGGAATAGGTCTTGGCCAAACCGGAATTTCATAAACCAAATTCCTTAACCATTCCGCCTCTTTGCCGGCAGCAGCTAAAGCAATGAATTCCGACTCCATAGTCGAACTTGTTATACAAGTTTGCTTTTTAGAAGCCCATGAGATAGCTCCTCCGCCAAGTAAGAAGACCCATCCACTAGTAGATGAATGATTCTCCATGTTGGTGATCCAACTAGCATCGGAATACCCTTCTAAAACCGAAGGAAATCCGACATAGTTCAAACCATAATCCATGGTTTGCTTCAAGTATCTCAATACACGTTTTACCGCAACCCAATGTTCAAGACTAGGATTACTTGTGTATCTACTCAACTTGCCAACGGCAAAGGCGATGTCGGGTCTTGTGTTTGTCATTGCATACATCAAACACCCAATCACTTGAGAGTACTCAAGTTGTGAAATAGCTTCACCTTTATTAGGCATAAGCTTAACACTAGGATCCATTGGAGTGTTAACCGGAGAACAATTTCCATGATTAAACCTTTTTAACACTTTCTCAATGTAATGAGATTGTGTCAAAGATAATCCCTTGTTCTCACGCTTGATCTTTATACCAAGTATCACATCCGCCTCACCCATGTCTTTCATGGCAAAACTTGATGACAAAAAGGCCTTAGTAAGGTCTACTTGATTTTGGTCGGTACCAAAAATCAACATGTCATCAACATATAGACAAATAATGACTCCATTACCGTTGTCATGAAATTTGCTATACACACATTTATCCGACTGATTTAGTCTATACCCATTAGATAAAACAACCTCATCAAACTTGTGATGCCATTGTTTAAGAGCTTGTTTAAGTCCATACAATGATTTAATTAATTTACAAACCTTATGCTCATTACCGGGCATAATAAATCCTTCCGGTTGTTTTATATACACCTCCTCTTTAAGCTCACCATTCAAGAACGCCGTCTTGACATCCATTTGATGGATCACTAGATTATTAATTGCAGCAAGTGCAATCAACAACCTAATAGTAGTAATGCGAGCTACGGGAGCATAGGTATCGAAATAATCAATCCCTTCCTTTTGTCTAAAGCCTTGGATAACCAATCTAGCTTTAAACTTGTCGATAGAACCATCAACTTTCATCTTCTTTTTGAAGATCCACTTGCAACCTAATGGTTTACAACCACGAGGTAAATCCGCAAGCACCCCAGTGTTATTACCCATTATGGAATCCATCTCATCATTCACCGCCTCTTTCCAAAAGGAAGAGTCATGAGATCTCATTGCCTCATCAAATGTCTTAGGGTCCTCATCAATGTGAAAACAATATGGATAATAGTTTTCACATCCATCCCTTGAACCTTCAACCAAATAGGTATGAAAATCGGGACCAAAGGATTTAGCAATCCTTTTTCTCTTACTCCTACGAATTTCAGGTGTTGCTTCTTGAGTTGTGACATTGCCACTTCCCTCAATAGCTCCACTAGAACTAGGTACTAGATCCCTTGGCTTCGGCATTGATGAGAAACGACTCTCATCAAATATCGCATCCCTTGACTCAATTACGGTGTGAACCGAAACAGAATCATTAGGTTCAATTACATAGAACCTATAAGCCTTTGAATGCGCAGCATATCCAATGAATATGCAATCGATGCCCCTTTCCCCCAAGGTTTTAATCTTGGGATCGGGTAGTCTTACAACAGCCCGACAACCCCAAACTCGAAGATAATTCAAGCTTGGTTTCTTTTTGTACCAAAGTTCATATGGAGTGTCTTTATTCCTTTTGTTAGGAATCCTATTTAATAAATAGCAAGCCGTCAACATGGCTTCACCCCAAAATCCGTCACTCAAACCCGAGTAAGACAACATGGAATTAACCATTTCTTTTAGGACTCTATTTTTCCTTTCCGCTACACCATTTAATTGTGGTGTATAGGGAGGAGTTACTTCATGAATGATACCACTTGACTCAAAATACAACGGGTCATAATATTCACCATCTCTATCGGAACGCAACCTTTTAATAAAAACCGATTGTTGCAATTCCACTTCATTTTTAAAGACCTTAAACTTATCAATTGCCTCATCTTTAGTGTGAAGTAAATATATGTAACAAAACCGACTAAAATCATCAATAAAAGTCACTACATATTTTTTACCACCTAAAGACGGATAATTACGAAAATCACATAAATCACTATGTATAAGTTCAAGCACATGTGAGATCCTAGACACATTACCAAATGATTGCCTTGTGATTTTTGTCAACATACAAGTATTACGCTTGTTAATGTTCATGTTAAATGATGGAATTAAACCATCTTTAGACATAGTTTCCAATCTTTTATAATGTACATGTCCTAATCTCACATGCCAAAGATATGAAGTATCATTCATAGAGGAAGCAATAAATATGGAACTTTCATTTGGAACAACATTCAACATAAACATGCCATTACAATAATAACCAAATCCAATAAATACACCATGTTTAGATAAAACATACTTATTAGATTCATACACTTGTTTATAACCAAGTTTACTTAAACAACTACCGGATACAAGGTTCTTTCTAATTCCGGGTACATGTAATACATTATTTAATTTTACAACATTTCCGGAACTAAATTCCAACACCACCATGCCACGACCTACAATAGGAGCGGTAGACTCGTTGCCCATAAATAGAACGGATCCATCCTTCACTAGTTCATAATCCTTGAACCAATGTCGATCCTTGCAAACATGATTGGTTGCACCCGAGTCTATCCACCATGCCACTACATCATCCTGCACATAAAATGCCTCAGAAATTAATGGTACATAATTCACAACCGAATTAAAACCAATGTCTAAAATCTGACCTTGATTAGTGGGTGGACCTTGGTCATTAGACCCTTGTCCTCCTTGGCTAGTACTTGCACCCTTTTTCTTTTTGTGCTTTCCAACCTTGCAATTTGCTTTCAAATGCCCGGTCTTTCCACAAATCCAACAAGCACCTTTCGGTGTCTTGTTAGACTCATCATTGGTGTTGTTAAAAGGGCGTTTCTTCCCCTTATATTTGTTCTTGAAACCCTCTCCCTTTTCCATCATATTGACGGAAGAGGATCCCATGACATCCTTACCTTTTCCTTTGCCACTATCTTGCACCCTTAGAGATTCCTCTATGCGCAAATGGCTACCGAGTTGAACAAGAGTCAACTCTTCCTTTTTATGTTTAAGCATATGTTTAAAATCCTTCCATGAAGGAGGCAACTTGTCTATTATACTAGACACCAAGATAGATTCATCCATCTCCATCTTATGTTGTGCAAATTGCCCCAAAATCCGGAGCAATTCATTATATTGTTCCATTACCGGTCTAGAATCAACCATTTTATAATTCATGAAATTTCCAACAAGGAACTTCTTACTAGAAGCATCCTCATCCATATATTTAGACTCAAGTTGATCCCATAAATCTTTAGCGGACTCAACATTTTGATAAATGTCAAAAAGAGAGTCGGACATACCATTCAAGATGTGACCACGACAAATGTAGTCATCATTCTCCCACTTGCTTCTCTTTCGTTGAATTTCCGCAAGAGTTTCATCCCCCACAATCTCCGGCATAGGAGTACTCAAGACATACACAACCTTCAAAGCGGTGAGAAGGAAGTGCATCTTCTTTTGCCAACGACGGAAATCGACACCCTCGAATTTCTCCAACTTTCCAAACTTGGTAGTCATGTCCTTGATTGAATCCATTTCCAAATGCAGAAAATACTCTAAGAATGTTGTATTTTTTGTATTACAAAGATTACAAACAAGTAATTTATACAAACAAAGGCACTAAAACAGAAATGAAAACAATATAATACGGTTTATTACACCCAATCGAATCGTGTTGAACACACTTTCCTTAGAGTATTTCGACCCTATAGCCTTTGGGTTACACGAAATCTCTGTAGGATAAGACGATTCCTTTGTCTAAGGCAAGAACAAAGAACAATGAACAATAAAAGAGTTTAGATTTTACTTTGTAAAATGTCAAAAGCACGAAAAATCAAAATCAGTGTGTTCGTCTCTTCCTCGCACACTATATATATATATATGCATGTTAATTAAACATACAAAATATAAAATTAGAGGATAAGTACGTACCAACTAACATGTTGGTTTGTTACCAACCAATCAAAAGCAAATGCAACTGTCAAATAATAGACAATCACACGTGAAACAGAGAAGTCATACAGCCCCTGTCGGGGACATGCAAACCCGATCGGGGACGTGACCAATTTTCACGAGTCTCAAATTTTGCTTCTTAATTTTCGTTAAGTATATGAAATACTTTAACCCCGAGTATATAACCCCGATAGGGGACATAATATACTACGACCACACTTTTAAGTAGTGTTCCTTATCCACTTTAACCATGAACTCGATAATTCCGATTATATGAGCGTACCCTCCGTACTCTCCTACTCATATTATATCGATTCCGAGCTCAAACCAATTTTGACACGAAAACCCGAATGCACTTAAATGTACTCGTGATCAAAATCACCAACATGAGAGACTTTCGATTTCAAAGTTGGAATTGGTAAATCCTTCCTCTACTGGGGATCATAAACTTCGCCAGTAAACCAGAGGGTTGATGATGAATACGCCAAAAATTCTTCATAAGGGAAGCCTGACTTAACAGTGAGATAGACTTGAAATCAAACCCACCATTCTCACGCGGAAGCTGTAAAGAGTCTCTAGAATGCCAATGAATAGAACGATGGCGAATATCTTTACGCCACCAAAAAGCCGCAATTAAAGAGTCAATATTCTTACAAATCCCAATTGGAAAAGGAATGGAAGTCATCAAATAGCGGATCGAACCCAGAAGAATCGAGTTGATGATGAGCAGTTTACAAGGTTGACTGAGATGAAGAGAAGACCAAGCAATAACACGAGTTGTCATCTTGTCCACGAGAGGCTGAAACACTACAGATTTCTTTGAAGGAAGATCGACAGGGACACCTAAATAATTCCCAAAGCAAGTAGATGTCCTCATCTTGAGTATGGAAGACATATGTGATTTGAAATCAGGCGGTGCATTTGGACTGAATTTAATAAAGGATTTATCAAGATTAATCATCTGGCCAGAGGCAAGCTCGAAAAAACGAAACAAATCCCGGAGAGCCTCAAAAGAATCTGGAGTAGCTTTACATCAAATAAAAGCATCGTCGACATAAAAAAGATGGGTGATAGGAGGAGCATATCGTGAAATCTTGAGACCATGTATAGATCCATACACAAAATAAACAAATAGGGGGAAAGCGGATCACCCTGCCTCAGGCCGCAAGAAGGTCGAAAGGTAGCAGATGGTTCACCATTAATCAGGATATTGTAAGTAACCGTGGATATGCATTCCCAGATAATATTCTGCCAAAAAATAAGGAAACCAAATTTCTTCAAAACAGCAATGAGGAAAGGCCAGGAAACACGGTCAAACGCTTTGTGCATGTCAAGCTTCAGAGCAGCATAAGAAACAGTGCCTTTCTTTATCTTATTTAAATGGTGCATAATTTCATATGTAATAAGATAGCCATCCGACATAAGCCTTGAAGGAACAAAAGCCTCTGGGTGTCTGAAACAACAGAAGAGATAACAAGTTTGAGTCGAGTTATACCAAAAGATATGACTATTTAATTTGCATTTTCCTAATTTGTAGTCTAACGTGTGTTTGTGGAATTGTGGGCAAAAGCCACTTAACCACAACTCTTATAACCATTTGCATAAATAGAAAATGGAGAATGTGGCCTAAGTGGGTGATTAGTGACTTAATTAATATTATTAGTGTAGATCCCGCGCGAAAGCGCGGTTTTTTAGATTGTTTTTTTTATAGAGAATTTAACAATTAAATTGACTGTAAAAATAAATTTTAATAATGTGTAGTAATAAGAGGTAACAAAGATAAAATTAGACATTTTTAACCTGAATGAAATTGATACTTGAACTAATTTTTTTTATTAAAAACGTTATTTATTATAAATAAGATTGTCAGATTAACATAAATAACACATGATTCTTTTTTATCCATATAAAATATTTCAGTGAAGTGTATAACTATTATTGTAATTTTTGTTAAAACATACACTAATTCAAAAATGTGAGTAAAATTTATGTATAGTTTATATAAGATGGGATAATGGAACGCCAATTAGTAGCCCATTATTTATTTATCTTATATATTAAAAGAACAATTACAAAGGTGATGTGTCAGCCTATAGTTGAAAGTAAATTATTTTATTATTTAACATAAGTGTCCTCAGGCCACCACATTCTTCTTTCATCTATCATACAATGAGTATATTTTTATCTTTTGGAAATTTGATAAAAAAAAAAAAAAGCAAATTGACAAATTGATGTGATATGAGATCTATGTGTTTAGATTATTAATAAAAATAAAATAATTATTTAGAGCAATTGCAATGGAAGAACTTCATTCCCAAGTCATTTTTTACTAATTACTAAGTTTAAGAACTTTACACCACAATGGAAGAACTTTTTCTTAGTTTTTAATTAGGACCCATTATTAATCATCTTATACTTATTTTTGTCATTATGAAAGTTCGTCCTTGAAACGTGGAGATAAATCCGAACAAAAGTCACATAACCCAATGTCATCATCATCCTCCTTCTCAGTGATGAAGGGAGATGAGCGAAAGAGAAAAAAAAAATTAAGTGGGTGTATGTATGAAAAAATGACAAGGGTAAAATTATAAATGACATATGTGAGAATAAAATTCGTATGTGAAAAAGCAATACCCTATCCCAATTGAATAAATGGAATAAACTCTTTTCTCATCATATTTGACCTAATTAAGTTTCGACAAACATGTCCAACTTCAACAAAAATTTGTGAAGTGCGTATTGGAAAATCATATTGACCCAGTTTGTACTGGACTACTTATTTGTAGAGTACGTCAAATTTCATTAACAAAGAATGTTGTATAGTTAACAAAGAATGATTTAATATTGAAAAACATCCGTTGCACCCACACTAACATTCTTTGTTAGTGAACAAGAATTTCAAGATGGTGAGTTGTAATAATGAATTGACAGGGAAAATCTCCTTGTCCAAAAAGTATCCAAGAGAATCCTGTGAAACGCAAAGTTAAAAGTGAATTAGCTGCGTTTGAAGTAGAATGTCCTGAAATCATCGTCGAAGGAACCCCATAGCTTGATAAACATTATTAACAGTTGCATCTGCTATCTCTGTAGCTCTTGCGCTACCATTTGCTAGTATCTCATCCAAATAAGCCGGGTCCGACATGATTTCTTCGTAACGCATCTACATGAGCATGAAATGAAAATCTGATTAGAAATGCTTCATGGAAATTGTAGTACACCAACTAATAAAGTAGTTTTCGTATTCTATTCGTAGGGAGTACACATTAAACGTGTTAAGAGAGTTTACGACCTCTGTGTAAGACATTCAGAATAACAGCACTGCTAATAACCATGAACACCATGTTGAGTGCAGGACATGTATTACTCTTTCAGAATTTTCACCTCTTTTCCATCATCCTCTCACTGACTGAATGTTTAGAAAGAATGCTATAGTTACATTCAGACTAATGGTTAATTTATTGCAATAACCCCCAAATTTCCTCTCCACTTTATCCCAAACAAGATTAAAATTAAAAAGACAACTCTATTATCTTTTGATGTAATACTTTGAACAGTCTTGATTGCCAATTAATTCTTGCTCCCTTTCTTAGCATACGGCCTCAGGCCCTCACGTCTTCACCGATGGTATTAAATATGGGCTGTGTTACTGCATCACAAGCCAGATATAGAATTTTGAAGATTATAGTGACCACAATTTGAAGTGATTTGATAACATGGCTTCACCACCATCCAAACTATTCTCTGTTGGAATTTTAAGCATACACAAATACACAGCATTGAAGCCAGTAAAAAATTGTCATAAGATCAAACCAATTACATAGGGCGACAAAAGCACCTGGATGGGTTGTAGATGCTCTATCAAAGCATCTGTTAGGAGTGGTTTAAATGTTCCCCAGCTCATATCTTGGCATTCTTGGGCAACCTCCTGCGATAAACATAGTATAAAGTCCATAAGCTGGTTAGGAGTGGCAAAATAAATATTAAACAATTGCCATAGTGCCTCAAGGGCTCCCGCAAATGGCAGGATAGGGGGCGTCGGATAATGCAACCCTAGCCCTAAGTTAAGTGTTAATTACACAAATAAACTATCTCCGAAGGACCCAAAATGATGATTGTACTGAATGACTGATTCTTCACAATTATAAGAAGTAAACCAATTTAGTATGCCATTTTGCTCTATTTCTTCATAATTTCGAACCCAAAGAATAACGAGTATTGGGCTCCATAGGAAATGGACATGGGTAATGTACACACATAATGATCATAACAAAAGAGGGACATTCATACTATTGAAGCAAAAACGAAATTTAAATTTGAAGGTAAGATGACATAAATTTAGAGATCATGTTACCTCTTTTCTCTTCCCTGAGACAAGCTGATAAACAGAAAGAAGATTATTGCATTCAGGTCTTTCAGGATTGTCAAACTCCAACCTGCAAATTGAGATAAAAATAGCTAATGTGTTTTTATATGGATATAAGGTCGGCATTGCTAAATCATTAATCAATTTTTTTAAAAACGTATAAACAAAAACTAACCCTACAAAAGAATCGGTTTTGCAACGTTTGATCTTGTTATTAATAACCTGTATGGGGTAAGTAGCATCGAAATGAGAAGTCAAGGCTAAAATTCAAACAAGTGTTTAACAGAACAGAAAAAATGACAACCAAATTAAATTAACAAAGACTTGAAGTCAAGCATTAGATGCAGTAGAAATATGATTGATTTATCTGCGTTATTTAATGTGAGAAGAATCCAAATTAGCTACTAACTAACATGCTAAAACCTTCTTTATCTCCCATACATAGATTATCAATAAGTTATGAGTTTGCAGATGCAGGTATTGTTATCTTCATATTCTTCAAGAGATTATTAAAATATGGATGTGAAGTATTAGTGATGAAAATGATGTTACTTCCTGTTCTTTCCCTACAAGATGATGTTTGCAAAAGATGGCTCCAGTTGTTCTACCAGATGTTAAACACATGTATCATGAAACAGGCAGGTTAACTGAAAAAATTAAACCACTCACATCTTTAGGATCCAGTAGATTTATTCGAGACAGATCAGAGGGCGCGGACTTTGACATCTACAGAAAAGAAGTATGCATCAGAAAATCTACAAAGTTTTATGGTGTGTGTCTTGAAAAAGCTCGATAAGTGGGAATTGTGATTATTGACATCGGCATATCACGCCCACTGGCAAATGCCCCTTATTCAATCAGCACATGCCAACATTCTAGTAAAAGTTATACTAACACATTCTCAAGCAACCTAAATTCTACAAGAGCTCTAAAGGTATCAGCCTTTTGGTAAAGCTCAAAAATCAGTAGCAACATTCACCCAACTTCAACAACATAACAGACAAATTCAAGAACTTAACACCTTATATTTAAGTTCCTTGTCCTATTTAAGTTATTAAGGAGATTGTGTTTCCTTTACTTCATTCCAAACCAAATATCATAAAAAATTTTATTTCTATAGCTGAGTACGACACCATACACTGACCCCTATTGCGCACTTGTACCTGAAACCGAGTGACACAATCTCATTTACCAAATTCCTGGATAATAGAGACGGTTATATAAATACAGCCATGAACCAAACATAAAGTATACTCATCTGTGAAGTTAGTAGAGACTGTCACGTCTCTTATTCTCCTTTTATGTTCATCAAAGTAACAAATGTATCCTTGTCATAGACTTGATCAAACTATGGTCAAGCATCGAAGTATACTTGTTCTGGCATACTTGTTCATCAAAGTAACTCTTCTGAGAGATAAAATAGACCAAAACAACATGATAGGAATATGATCAACATTCCACCAGCAATGCCACGGAGGATTATATCATCAGCAAATTATGGTCAGGCATCGACTTGGAGACTATCAAAGCAGTAATTGTACACAAATATGTGAATTCCTATCACCTTAGATAGACCATCTGTCAGAGACATCACTCGAGCTCCAGCTGGTGGAATAAGAGGTTCGGGTATCTGCAAAATAAAGAATACATAGAAACATGTTGAGATAAACTACTCGACAAATAGATGGGACAATAGCATAAACTTTGAGAGTATAGGAATCACCTTGAAAATTGAACCTCCTCTCCTACAACCAAAATATGTATGTAATAAGCACATTAATTAACCAGAGATGAGAAATTTACATAGAGATATCAGATCAGTACAAACATGTTTACCCTCCCATTTTCTTCCACTTTCTTCCTCCATACATATTATTGACACGTTCAGCCAGATGACGTGTCAATTCCAGATGCTGCTTCTGATCATCTCCAACAGGTACAAAATCGGACTGCAAAGGCAGGCTGCCATAGGATAAGAATTATGCCAAGTTCAAGCAAAATGTACATTATATACTCGCAACAAAGAACTAGCGAGCCAAGAAAAAACACAGCTCAAGTGATCTGAACTATTCATTAAAAAAATATCAGAGTACATAGCAAATTGAGAACAAATACAATTCAGCTTATGGAGAAGCTGCATAAAATAGACGAGTTTGAAGATCCAAGCAGACATGGTAAAACATGCAAGGGAAAGAAAGCTGCTACTATTGATGTGAACGAAGGTTGAGGCAGTGGAAAATTCCCAACTTACTATTGATAGTTGCTTATATTCTATTACCAGAGTACACCATAAAAAATCTGTTGATTATTTTCTTCATAAAAAAAGTTAGAAATATTAATGACCACGATCATAATATCCACAATCCACCACAACCTCAAATAGCCTAACAACTTTAGAAAGAAGGATATACATTTTACAGGCCCCATCTCCATATTTAAAGACAAAGTTCTAGACAATCAACCTAGGCACCGAATGCTGCCTTATCCTTGCCCATGTTTAGTAGCTAGGCTACTGGAATCTCTGAATACACAAAGAACAACATCAGAGCCTTAATCCCAAAATGATTGAAGTAAAGGTTACTATTCGCTCTTTAAGTGTGTTTCTCACCATTCATTTTTTTACAAATTCTTCTTTTGTTCATATAAGATGATACTTCTAAAGTTCTAGAGCATGTTTGGTTCAGATTTTTTTTGGGGGAAAAACAATATCAGATACCAGTTATTTTCCTCAATGTTTGGTTAGACCCCTACTCAATCCAATACTATTCTAAACATAAGTTTGTACTTCACATATGAATTTTAAAGATTGCCCCTCAATAAATGTTCCACAGTTTCATAATATACAAGCTACATTTTCCAAATATAACCATTTATCTCGCATCAATAATTATTCACACATAAACATGATATATCACCAGAATAGACTAGACGAATTAGGAGAAAATAAATTGAACCTGATATAGAAGGATATCAGCAGCCATGAGAACAGGATATGTCAAAAGTGCAACCCCTACATTTTCATCCCCCTGAAGATGAGATCTATTAAAGAGTTTGAATTGAAACGAATATTACCATAAAACGTTCACTTAAGGAAAGAATATGATACCACTCGATCATTCTTCAGGAACATAGACTCGATGGACCATAGAACACAAGCTAACACTCCGAGAATTACAATTGAGTCTAAAAGAAAAGAAACTAGGACGTGCAATAAGTTTTAACAAGCTGTAACGTAACCTATGTGATAAACTGAGAACAGGCCATAGTACACAATGTTCCATGAAGGAAAACTTGACTACACCAAATTGCTACAAATAACATATTAAAAGCAGCAAAATAAATATTAAACTTCTGCATTCATCGAATGAAAGGGCATGGGGTAGAGCTCTAAATGTAATATGCATAGCAGTTTATCTTGAATACAGTCACGTTCACGGTATAAGCAGTGGCAGCCTAGTCTTGTTAAATGCAGCTATGCAGCCAATATCACCCTAAAATGTGACCACCGTGATCTTTAAAACCTTTACAACGCATACATGTTTTTGTGTTGAAGCCTTAATCTGATACCATGATCAATAGTCGTTTACAAAATGGCCGTTCACAATAGTTATTTCTCATGCTTCTAAGACCTACAGTGTTGGGCTACCATAAGAAATATTACATTTTTCACATTTCTGAATGTCAAGACTATAAGAGGTTACAAGATTCTTTGAAACTGGTATCTTGATTCTGCCATTACAGCCAAACGGCTCATTACGACGCGAAGATTAACTTCAGAATATAAAAGAATAAATTAGAACAATTTGGGGCAACTAGCATTAAATCATTGATAGTCACAAAGAAGCGCTTAGTCCCAGAATAAGATGACGATAGCTGACATGACGGGTCATCAAGAACCATCGGAGCATTACAACAAGGATGCATCTCATGGTCAACAAGACTACCAATTATAAACAGAAAGCTTGGCTGTCCAAATAAAATAATAGATTTTTGACCCTCCATATGCATTCGAAAGGAAAAACAATATATAGCGGTTTTCTAGATGTCTTCTGGATTCCTATTGACATATATGCAAAAAAAAAAGAACATTAGTCAGTTTATAATTCATCACAAGAAGCAAGGACAGTCATGAAAATTATAACTAATACACCTCTTAGCAATGACAATATATATAAAATGGATCCTATGTAACATATCGTACAGGCATTAATCTCATAGATAACAGAGCAAAAATAAAACTGAATCAAAAAGCCACACCGATTTGAGTGATTTCTCCTTGAACTGTATCATTCTATTCAGCCAACCAATTGGCGTGGTGGAACTGAGCAACCACATAAGTTCCACATGGGCACGAACATGTGACTGTACAAAAATTGAGGCCTGTATTTGAAATGCCAAGAAGGTAAATATTGAGCCAACAAACAAAATTATCAAGGGAGACCTTAGAAATATAGACCAGTTACCTTGGAAGCATCGACACCACATGCCAAGTAAATAGCTGCAGTATCCCTAGTTGATTTAGCTAATTGCTGAGTTTCATAAGGCAACGTTATCTGCAAGGAACATGAATGCTTCTCTGTAAAACTAGCGATACGAATTAGGGATATTGAGTTATGAGTATGGGACAGTTCATATCAACAGACACGGCTCTGATTGCTGTTCATGCTATAGTGCTACAAGTAAGTTTTGTGAGTTCGCGTTCCTAAAAATCTTAAAATCAAGAGCTGTACAAACCCATTTACATCAACATCCTCATTGTGAAGCAGATAAAAATGTGACTTTACTGTAAAGCTTGCTTCAAGAAAAAATCTTTACATCAAAAAATTCATCCAATATCCAAACTTCATAATCTCGACAACATACAGGGAAATTTGCAGAATCTATGAATGAAATAATTCTTCCCTTGGTCACTGTTAGTAGTTGGACTACTGTAACCTTGCAACTCTAATTGTATGCATATATGAAATACATTTGCCAAAAATATACCGCATGAAGATCAACAATGAAGAACAATGTTTCATAGGTATCCTGCAAGAGAAGTAAGGAAGTATCAGTAGAGTCTTGTAGTCTTGTAGTCATGTAGATAGAGCTAAAGACTAAACTCACTGAAGTAATTGCTAGCTCATCAATACTACAGAAAGGGGAACAAGAATTGAAGCCCATTTGCGGGACTTTTTTCATTGCAACAATGTTACCACATAGCTCAAGGTTTCCACCTATAGCACAGAGAGACAGAGGGTTGGACCTACGCGACTTTACGCAAGGTCGAGAACACGAATTGACAGTTTTTCAATGAGGCACAATGAAAATTGTGCTGACAATTGTATCATGTCATCAAGCCACTCTGCACCGACGCGGATGCATACTAGCCATACTAGTTGCCTACTTGTTAGGGGGAAAAAAGCTGTTTTTTATATAATCTACAAAACCAATACACGGGAGGCACCACCCAAGAATTCAATCCCAAACGCACGGAGGATGTTTTATTAATAGGACCAAAAAAGCCCCAGAAATTCGGAATTGATATCGGAGATTGATGACCAGCAACGGGCAAAGTTAGGTAAAAAAAAAAGAACTGGATCTAAAGCAGGAACCAGAATAAAGAAAGGAAAACACAAATACTGTTAATTGATTTCAGGACCAACCTGAAGTGAAATCCAATTTTTTATCGCCCCGAGGTAATTCCCTAGATGTAAAGCTCCTGTTGGCTGAACACCTGAAACAACTCGTTTCCTGTCGATTGGTCAAAATCATGTTTGATTATTGAAAGACAAAATACTTTAATCGCAATGAAGATTTCAGAATATTTAGAAAAAAAGTGTCCGTTAATCACTTTAATACAAGGTGAAGAACTAGCGTGCACATTTGATCTGGAAGTTTGATACTTTATAAAAGACGCATTGCAATCACGAGTTGACCACAGTAGCTCTATTGGTGCTAGTGATCACATATTAGGCCATTAGCCAGCTGTCAGTTGCAGAACTATTACTATAACTCCTCGCATATTACCCAGTTATCAGTTACAAAATTCTTCACTATAATCTCTCGCCTGTGGTTCATATATTTATTAAATGCCAATTCCAATTAGCCTATTTGGTATTCACTTCACAAGAATTAGAAGAATATGATAAGAATACCATCTCAATTTATCACGTCAAGGGAGGAAACCTTGAAAAGTTGAATCTCAACACTCGAGAAGTAACACAGTTACCTCAAACAAGCTGATGTAGCTTGTTTAAGAGTATAGTTTACAATATCCTAGTATCTCAACTCGAAATTCAAAATATAGCTCTCATAAATGCAATCCACAGTACATGATAATTAATACCAGCTCCCCATAGTAACAATTTGACTATTCTCAATAGTTTCTAGAAATCGAGCTCCCCTCAGTCCCTCACTACTCGTACAGATCGTGTACAGTCTACAACTAACAAGAAGCAAATGTGAAAATGGCAGCACACTTAATCGCATGCGTATGGCATTTTTCGCTTTAGCCGAAGAACTTCCAATTTACATCAACACTCAACAAACTCATAATGCCAAAACAATAACATAATCATGTCGCACAAGAAACGAAACAATTCAATCACGAATCAAACTATACAGAAGAAGCAGAAATTACTTCAATGGCGGCGACGACGGCGTTTCAGACAGCGAAACGTTGGCACAAAAGCAACGAAAACCGTCATGAGAATTGCGCTTGAAAATCGAACCACAAGAACTGCATAGAATTGAAATTCATCAAACTCCAGAAATCGGAAATAAGACCACATAACAGAGAAAGTAAGAGACAGAAAGTACAGAGAAGAAGTGAAGCGAGGAGAAGAGTTAGGGAGAGCGAAGAGGTGAGAGAGAAGAGTTCTGCTCATTCTCTGTTCGTTTCGTTATTCGCTCCGCCGTACACGGTGGCGCGTTTGGTGGTTGTCGAAAGGAAGGATAAGAGCTTCGGGTAAAGAAGGGTTGAATAGGTGATAAACTCATACACTCGTACTCGTGTAGGGAATGGAGCTGTTAAACGAGGTGTTCGAATTGAGTGGGGTTTGGGCCGGGTTAGTTTGACGCGAGTATTTTGAGTATTTGGGTTGGATAGAGAGGATTATGTTAAATTCAATTGGAAAATAATTCGAGTTGTTGAATAATAGCAATCTTATAATTTTACACAAGTATTACGATAAAACCATAAGTTAACTAGTTGGAAAGCCCGTGCGATACACGGGGCTCCTATTAGGATTATTGTAAAAATATATTCTTAAGTTAACAAAAAAAAGTTCAACTATGTTGAATCATTGATGGAAAAAATTCGTGATTGGTATAGTTGATTGATAAATTACCGTAAAAATTTGACATTCAATAGTACTTATAACATCAAGTGATTTAGTTATAATATGTAAACATGGTGCAACTCACCAAAATGAATCCTTAATAAAGGAGACAGGCCTTTATGAGTCTTCTAATTATTTTAACCTACAACAACTACGTAAAACTGAATAATGTTACGTAAAACAACAATTATCATAATTATATATAGTGTGTTCAAAGAGAATTTTAGATCTCTTAAACATAATTTTACCTTGATTATATATATTTACAATTAAGAGTATTTGCTCCTTATAAACTTCTCGCAACATCAAATCTAAACTGAATTCCAATAGAATATTAGTCTCTAAACAACAATAAAAAAATATCTGTGATTCTATTGCACAGAATGCACGGGACAACATCATTTATTAGTTTTATGACATCATTTAAAATCGTTGAGTTACCAAGTTAGTATTTTATGGCAATGCCGAAACGTTGGTTTACGTTACCATAATTTGGTAATAAAAAACTATTAAATTTAACAAAAAGTCAAACCATGCTGAAAATGAGAGCAAACGAAATTTCGGGAGTTGCTTAAAATGAGGAGTGATTAATCATCAGTTCTCCTCACAAAAACGCAATAAAAAAGTTGGCATTTGGTATTGACTATATCAGTTGTATAACATTCACATATATAATTGGATTGTAGAGTTATTATTCTTATAATCTCGCGCGTCATCGGTTTTTAACAGAAATAGTCTTTGACTATTTACAATTAAGACTACTTGTCCTTAAAAGTTTCATGCAAAATATATAATACGACACATAATTTGATAAATTTGTGAAAATTTCTTTGTAAAGAATGTCCTTCGTTTGGCCTTGATATATTTGGTCTCTATCACGATGAGAACCTTAATCCCTTGGATAACGTTGTTCTTGACGCTTCTACGTAAAAGTGATCATTACTAAAAATCGGTTTTAGCACATAAATTCCAACATGATTAAGTGATTGTCTCTGACTCTTGTTTATTGTCTAGCGTAGCATAGCCTCAATGTATATTGTCCCCGCTTAAGAACTAAAGGAATCTTTGTATCCGAGGAAGTCATTCCTATGTTTGGTTTAGTACCTTTTGCCAACTTTGGAACCCGTAATTATCTTCCTTTCTATTTCAAATTTCCCAAGGCGATTGATAATAAGACAACGCCTCTTTAGATAGTCTTCTTACGGAGTTGATATTACTCAACAACATAGCCGACATACTACACTTGGTAGAACATACTATTATGAGTTATGTTAAAAAATACATCATGTATACTCCATTCCTTTCTTAATAAACATCTTTCCCATTGCTTCTCAAGGATCAAACATCGTTTATAACTTTGACCATTAATATGTCAAAAATCATGGTGAAACTAATGTATTGACGACTCTGCAAAAGCAATACATAGGATCATTGCGAAGAGGATGACGTACATTTAGTGTGAAATTCCTACAAGATAATGAATTTTGTTCTCAAATTCTAAAGGGACTAAAATACTCTTTGATGTGACTCTTAATTGTACAAATTTAGTCCCCTAATCGAACCTATTTTGCATACTATTATAACATTTCATGGCCATTATGTCCGTCAAATCCTTTCTACTTTGCTTTCCTAGTGCATTTTGTATGACTTGTAGGAAAGAGGACAATGAGGCGGAATTTCCGTCCCCCGTGCATAATTGGAAGGTTGATGACGACCTTAGATGGACTAGTATGAAGAAGAGGCAAGAACGACAACCGACAAAGCAAGAATAAGGAGTATGCAAAGACTAAAGGCCGTGAAGCAAGGATCACACTGTGCAACAATCCGAGCAGCTTAGGCACAAAACGAGCGGATCCTCCCCTTATGATCCGAGCGTCCCATGATGAAGACGCTCGGATCCTTCCCTCACAATCCGAGCGTCTACTCTCCTAGTCCGAGCGTCTCGTGGCAGTACTAGCGTGATATGCTCATCTCCTCGCAAGACTTGCATTTCCCTACTTTAAAACTTAGCATTGTTATTTACTAATCTATCCTTCCTTAACCTAATGATGTACTACTATATATACCCCATTTGTAAATAATCACAAGGGGGTCCAAGGGAAGTCAATTAGACAACCATTAGACTAGGAGTAGATTAAGATAGTTTAATCTCAACCATTCCACTTTAATCTTTCCTTAATCATTGTTCAATTATTGTTATTATTGGGTAATTGAAGATTATTGGGTTATTATTGGAGAATTGACAACTCTCCACCAATCAAGTTCTCTTCTTTTATTCTTTGCTTTATTATTTGGAATCATCTTCATAGGTATAATTCTCTTTTACTCTTGTTTAATTATTGTTAATCACTTTCATTTATTCATCATGTTTTGCTTTGTTAATATGATTGGCAACCTTATTAGCATGTTGAACTTGATAATAAGTGAGTAGTCTTTTAGTTAGGATTAATGGGTAATTAAGGAAAACCAACATGGGGAATGATTCATGCTTAATCTAATATGTTTTCATAATTAAATTGCTTGCTTGTTGTGATTTTAACTTATGCACATGTTATGTATGATGAAATGTGAGCCTATGAGTCCTTGCATTTTTACCCATCACTTATCTCTTCAATGAGGCTTGTAAGACATAAACCAACTCGAGTCTCATTAGACCTTGCATAAAGTTGAATAGGAGGAGACTAAGTCGACTTGTAGGTGTTGTACAATCCAATAGATTCGGCTCCGGGACCTAAATCTTCTTAGGGATTGTAAGATATACACTAACTCGATCCCATCACAACAATAATTGCTTGCTTATAACTTGAGAATATGTTCGTATGATCAACACCCATGAGTCCCCTATGAACCCATGATATCCTAGCAATCTTAATCATTTGTTTACATCTTCCTTTTATTACTTGTTTTACTTTATTGCTTGCATTAGTTTAGACTCATCAACTACAAACCCAAATCAATTGTGACACTAGCATGAATTGAGATAGATATAGACTTAGAACCCAAAACACACCGTCCCATGGATCGACCTCGACTTAACCACTAACTAGTTGTTTGTTGAGAATATAAATATGTTTGATTGAGAGCCCCAACGACACTCTCATCAAAATGGCGCCGTTGCCGGGGACGGTGTTAACTTGATTTGATTTTCTCTAATTATTTTTAGTTGTGTCTTTCTTTACCTTGGGGAAGTCAATCTCCTCAAGGTTGTTCTAATTGTTTTCGAGTTGTTTGATATTTTACATGTATAGGAGATCACAAGGTAACTTGTTACCCATTGATCTTGAAATCGAAAGAACTTTGACCAACAATAGAAGGCTTGCTATGAATACTTTGAGAGGTATTGGTGAGATTGTGAATATTAAACCAAATAACATTGAGTTCATAAACCCTTTTGCAAGATAAGGAGAGGATAACCCAATACAAAACCCACCATAAAATCAACCCACAATGCCAAAATTTTCATCACATTCCGTACCAACCGAGGAGAACCTACCAAATGGTACTCCTACAACACAACGTTTAACCGGTAATTTCATTGCCAAATCCGCATTCATACAATTGGTTGAGAGAAGTCAATTTGGAGGGATGCCTAGTGAAGACCCTCATTCTCATATGGAGACTTTTTGTGACTATTGTGATGCAATTTCTCAAACCAGAGTTACTCAAGACAAAATTCGATGGGTCTTATTTCCTTTTTCTTTGATTGGTACCGCGAAACAATGGTTGAAGAGACTAGATAAGGCTACTCTTAGTATTGATTCTTGGAAGAAATCGGCACTTGCTTTCTATAAGAAGTTCTATCCTCCGGAAAAGACTAACATGTTGAGAGCCCAAATCACCGGGTTCAAACAAAGGGATGGGGAATCTTTGTATGAAGCATGAGAGAGATTCAAGGACACTTGTCGATCTTGTCCACACCATGGACTTAGCGAGTGGTTCCTTGTACAACAATTTTGGAATGGTCTATTTGAAGACTCCCGAAACATTCTCAATATGGGATCAAATGATATGTTCACCGAAGTTGATGAGAATCAAACATGGAACAAAATTGAAGAAATGGCAGTCCATAACTCACAATATAGTAAACCTCGGAAGGCTACTAGAGGAGGAAGGCATGAGGGTGGATTCCATTACTCAATTGGGTGCTCAACTTAGCGCTCATATTGATACCATTAATTTGAAGTTTGAGAAGGCCATGGCTAAACTTTAAGAGGCATCCAAATCACCCAAGCAACATGTTAATGCTATGGTGGCATCATCATCAATTCCAATAGAGTATGTGAGAGTTGTGGAACTTTGGGACATGACCAAAGTGAATGTAGGGGAACAAGTGAACAAGTGTGTGCTTTCCAAGCATACAAAAGTGGCACCCCTTATTCCAACTATTACAATGAGAATACCAAATTCCACCCCAATCTTTCATACAAAAGTCAAAATGTTCAAAACCCTCAAGCATACACCCCACCTCCAATGAGAAACCAAGCTCAAAGACCCTTTTACAATCAAAACCAAAGTTATCTAAATCAACCTCCATACAATCAAACAAATGACCAAGGTTTTGATGTTCAAAAAGCGGTCCTCCAAATGCAAAAGAACCAACAAGAATTTTTCACTCAAATGCAAAAGGATAGCCAAGCAAAAGACATCACCATCAACAACATACTAGCTCACACAAAGATGTTGGAAACCCAAATGTCTCAATTAGCATCTTCTAGTTCTCAAAGACAAAAGGGGCAATTACCACCTCAAGGTAATCCCCCAAGACATGAGTCGGTGAGTGCCATCCATTTGAGGAGTGGTACAAGGTATGAAGGGCCGAAGAGGCCCATTGATGAAGATGTTGTGAATGCTAGTGACAAGGAAAGAGTTGAAAACTCTAAGAAAGAAGAAGAACCCACCACCATTCAAGAAGTTTCAAAGAAGAAGAATGAAGAGAAGGCTAAGGAGAAAGAGCCTATTGTGATTAGACTTCCATTTCCAAGTTGACAAGCTAAGCCTAAGTTCGATGAACAACTTGGAAAGTTCATGGAGATTGTGAAGAACTTGGAAGTCTCAATCCCATTCACCGAATTGATTAACCATGTTCCGGCCTATGCGAAATACATGAAAGATATTCTTACAAAGAAGAAATCCATCTGGAGGCTAGAGACTATTGCGTTCACTAAGGTGAGTAGTGCCATCCTACAAGGAAGTTCCCCTCCAAAACTCAAAGATTCGGGAAGTTTCTCTATTCCATGCACCATTGGTGACACTACGATCAACAAAGCTCTATGTGACCTTGGAGCAAGTGTAAGTGTCATGCCATACTCGGTATGCAAGAGGCTAGGAATGGGAGAACTCAAGTGCACTAATATCATACTTCAAATGGCGGATCGATCAACAAAGACACCTTTAGGGGTATGGGAGGATGTGCCGGTAAGAATTGGCAAGTTCTTCATCCCTGTGGACTTTGTTATTGTTGACATGGAGGAAGACTCCAACATTCCTATCATTTTAGGAAGACCATTCTTACACACCGCGGGAGCGGTGATTGATGTGAAACATGGAGAGCTCATACTTGAAGTGGGAGATGAAACAATCACTTTTAACCTTGACAAGACAATGAGAGCTCCCCGCTTACATGAGCCATGTTTCATGGTTGATCATTATACCCGAGAAAGTGATAGGAAGAAGTTGGCATCTCAACGCAAAGAACAAGCTATGGGTAAAGAATCACCACCCATATGGGAGAAGAAAGTGGATAATCTCCAATATGCTCCATCCAAAGAGCAAGAAAGTTTCAACAAGAATGAAAGCTTGAATAGCTCACCACCACTCATGACAAGAGAAGAAGAAGGCATCATTGGCCATAATGACAAGATGGAAGAGGAGTTGTTCTCATCAACTAATGATACTATTAGGAAACAAGCTAATGAAGTATGCGGTTTATGGGATGATGAGTTCGAAGGGTTATTCAATCCTTATATTGGTAATGCTATGACCCAAGACCAATGCTTTGGTGATCATGTTAACTCAAATCATCACAATGAAGAACAACATATGCAAATGTCTATTGAAGATCTTTATAATGACAATGAACAAGCCTTCGACTACTTCTTCAAGGTGTTAAGCAACATCAACAACACCTTGGCTATGCCCCTTTGAAATCTCATACATGAATGAGAGTTTGGGGGAGTCCTCCCTAAACCACCATTTGTAAATATTCTAACCCCTTAACTTGCATTTTACTTATTGTATTTTTGTCAATTTTTAGATTTACCATTTTACTTTGACCAAGATTATCATTTTGAGAGAAAGTGAGGGAGGGACTTAAATGTTTCTTGATGTGTAGTGTTTTGACTTAGTGTGGGGATAGCAATTGCCTAGGCTATCCAAGCTTTCGTAGTGCCCCCACAATGAAGACCAAAGGAACGAAGACGGAATGACTTGGGTTATGAAAATACCCACGGATGGAACTGAACCCGTGAGGTACAGGAGCAATACGAGCGTCCTCAAAAGAACCCGCTCGTCCTGGCTGAAAATCCGAGCGTCCTGACTGAAATACGCTCGTCCTGGCAGAGCTGAAAAGGAAAATTTTGCACTGGGTATGAATCCGAGCGTCTCCTCAGGAATCCGCTCGTCTCAAACAAAAGACGCCCATCTCAGCAAAGATCCGCTCGTCTTGGTTATATCAGAATCTGGGATTTCACCTTGACCTTGAATCCGAGCATCCTCAAAAGAATCCGCTCGTCTCCAGGCAAAATACGCTCGTCTCCTGATGAAGACGCTCGTCTCAGCACGGGTTACATTTTATAAAACTGACTGGGCAATAATCCGAGCGTCCCGTGCTGCAGACGCTCGTCTCCCTCTGCTGAAATTCAAAAACACGGAATTAAAACCCCCTTTCCCTTTCCCATTTCATTTCATTCATTCAAAACATAAACACACCCTCAAAACCCTCAATTCCTCCATCCATAAAAATCAATTTTCCCAACCAAATTCACCCAAATCAATTCCAAACTTCCCCAAAGCTCAAACAAATCACTCCTCTATCAACAAAAAGCCATTCAAACATCCAAATCCTCAAAAATTGAATCGATTTTCTAGGGTTAAAGGAAAATTTCAAAAATCCTAAATCGATTTAGGTTTTATTGAAGCTTGAGGATACTAGAAGAATTCAAGCAAATCATTGGTTGTTGATACATACAAGGAGAAGAACAATGGCTAGGACCAAAGGTGGAAGCAAGGCACCCACAAAACCAAACCTTTCCAAAAGGCAACAAGCACTTCAAGCTTCCAAGGCTTTGGTGGTTCAACAAACAAGAATGGAAACTCAAGAAACTCCTATTCCTATGGTGGAAGCTACTACTTCTATCCTGGTTATTGAGCAACTAGAAAAATATCAGGAGGTAACTTTCACATCCGATTCTCATAGGAAAAATTTTGTGTCTCTTGCTAAGAAATCGATTTTACCCACCAAGATTATTTGCCAAGATGCCTTGACCAAATTGGGTGTCCTTGAAAGAACCAAGAATTTCTTTGAGTCTATGGGGTTGCTTACATTGTTTAATATGCAAGAATTGACCTACCCCTCCCTCACCTTGGAATTTCTAAGTTCATTGAAAGTTACAAAGGTGGAGACTCGAACGAATATTGAATTCCGCCTTGAGAATGTGGATTGGAAGATGTCCTTTAATGAGTTTGACAAAGTTTTCGGTCTTGATAATGACTTGACTTATGTGAAGAAACCTTCAACAAAATATGATCCCGCCCCTTTGTGGAAAGCTATTACCGGGAGGAAATTCGAGTCCTTCCATGAATGTCGTGCCCTTTATGTTCATCACCCGGGCATAAGGGTGTGGCACAAGGTTGTGGGAAATACTCTTATTGCTAGGAAGGGGACTAATCACTTCACCGAATTTGATTTCATCTATCTCGAGTCAACCTTGAATGTCGATAAGAAGTTCACCAAGAAATACAATATCCTTCAACTTTTAATCGAAAGGTGGCTTAATATCGATCATGGCAAGGAAGGCGTGGCCTTTATAGTAAATGGGGGATTGGTAACATGGTTGGCAAAGCACTTCAACCGGAATTTCAACAAAGATGACACTTATAAGCCGGTTAAGGGAGGCCACCTCATTGATCTAGCCACTATGGTTCACAAATTCCATTGAGTCAAGAATGACACCCTTGACAACAAATTTGAGTGGCTTACAAAAGATGCCAAGTCCTTCATTCTACCGAACAAAATTTGCCGACTAAATGTCCGAAGCCCGCACTATCTTCTCCCACTCTCCGAGGAAGCCGATTCCGTAATGCAACATCATAGGGAGGCCATTGCCGAGCCCTCCTCCTCTATTGTCACTCCACCCTACCCGTTCACTTACCATGAATTTCGACCCGAAAATGTTACGGTGGGGAATGATTACTTGACTTTTTTGATACAAGAAATGCATAGGCAAGCCCGTGAAGACCGAGTCAATGCATATAGAGCTCAATATCCTCCCCTCTTACACCTAGCTAGGCAAGGACTTCTTGACCCATCATGTCCTTTGTCTAGTTGGGCGGATAGGGAAGTTTTCTTTCCTAATGCTCCTAGGGATGCTAGCATGGGTGATGAGGAGGTTGTTGTTGAGAGTGGTGAAGAAGAAGATGAAGAAGGTGAAGAAGAAGAGGGAAGTGAGGAAGAAGAAGAAGAAAGATCAAGTGATAGTGGTGAAGCCTCCGGGTCTATGGAGGTAGATGATGATAATGATGCTAGTGAGGATGATGATGATGGTGGAGATGGTAGTGATGTCGCTATGAGCGACGACTGAGGATTAGACAAGCTTTTGGAGGATACCACTACCCATTGTGAGTTTCCTACCCCTCCTTTTATCTTTGTCTTTATAACATTTTTAATTTATTCTTGATCATGAGTATTAAGTCCTAGCACCACATAGATGACTCCCACCTCGGTCTCATTGAGGTGTCTTTTATTGTTCCCACATGAAAAATCCAAAATGACAAGTTTAGTTGCATGCATATCATCTTTTATGCATGAACTCCCCCACTCTCATTTGGTTTGGGGAAGTTAAAGCATACGCATTGGGAGTTAATTTAAATTATGCTCTCCAACCAAACAAAAATTCATGCATCATATAGCATAGCTTAGTTTGCATTCACTTTTGTATATATATCATATAGTTTGCATTTAGCTTAGGAATCATGCATTTTCATATAGCTTGCATAATTTCCTATCGTATTGGCCATTGAGGACAATGCCCATACTAATGTGAGGATAGGAAATTCTAACATGACTTATAAAACAAAAATGATAATAATTGAAATTTTTTGAAAAATACAAAAACATGTCTTTTTATTTCATAAATATAAAAACCATAAAAATTTGAAAAATTGAAAAAATCAAAAACATGTTCATTCCTTTTTAGTGTAGAATTGTATATATTGTATATACTTGTTTGTTTGCTTATTTGTTTATCCTTTTTCACATTGATCGACTACGCCACATCCGAGACATGAGGATATTGAAGACCGCATGGTATGATCTTTCCAATCTCCTTTTTCCTCTTTATGTTAATGACTATGTGGCTTTATTTTAATCGATGCGGTATAAACAATGTGATTATAGGATTGCATTTAGATTATTTGGCATACTAGTTGGTAGAAGCATATGCATTAGGATGTATATATGTTAGTTGCATCATGGCATATAGTTGCATTTAGAAATTTTTTGTGAAAAGATCTATTTGGGAAGCTTGACAAGTGTATATAAAGCCCTTGTAAATACATTTTCTTCTTGAGACTTTGCTTGTTAGAATACTTGTAAAACACCCTAGGATGTATCATGCTAGTATCCTTTGACCCATGTATTAAGACCTAGTCAAGAGTACCTTGTGGTGTGATAACTCATTGGCTACCGTTTATTCCAAGGTGACCCTTGAAACCATAAAACCATCATCCATGTTCTACCACATTTTGTCAATAAAAGGGAATGGGCACAAAAATTGTTCAAACTTTGAGTTCAAGAAATGAAAAGAAAAGTAAAAAAGTTTGCAATTGCATCAAAAGAAAAGAGGAGCAACCAAAATGAAAACTCCTATGCTTCAAAAATAAGGCACCCTCGTTACTAATTGGGGTGACTTTGAAAATGTTCAAAAAGAAAATGCAAAAAGTTGAAAGTTGTCAAGTTTTGAAATGCCAAACATCAAAAGAAATGGCAAAAAGAAAGTGTTCTCAAATGTCAAATGCCACAAGAAATTTGGGGGGAAAAACAACAACAAAAGCAAACTCCCATATGAAACTCAAATACAAATGATCCCTTTATCCATCATATCCACTTTTGTGCATGGTAGAGAGGGGACGACCCTTCTTCTTGTTTAGGCAAGAAGGGGAATTACGCGATCCTCTAGTGTTTCTAACACCATAGGGAGACTACTCTTGACGAAAGCATTTAACAATTGAGGACAAAGGTACCCTAGCTTGACACAACTTGGAGGTGATTTATTGGTATCCTTTTAGGCTTAGTAGTTTGAAGAAACCGTATCTATGATGGAATGTGTACCCTTAGATTGCTTCCCTTGTAGATAATTTCCGCCACTTAGATGAGGAAAGTGGCTATTCATTTTTGTAGATGCATCCACTACTTGCTTTTATGTGCTTTAATGCTTGGATGTATCGCCATTTTGGCAAGACCCACCTTGCCTTGCAAGAAGGCATCCTACCTCATAGTTGTCTTGTTGTGAGTTGAAGGGGCGGAGTGAGACCCGCTAATTGTCTCACATCGGTTATATTATTAGGATAGTTTAAATAAAGGTCTAGTTTTAGTCACCTCTTTACTCGGGACGAGTAAAGGTTCGGTTTGGGGATGTTTGATGTGACTCTTAATTGTACACATTTAGTCCCCTAATTGAACCTATTTTGCATACTATTATAACATTTCAAGGCCATTATGTCCGTCAAATCCTTTCTACTTTGCTTTCCTAGTGCATTTTGTATGACTTGTAGGAAAGAGGACAATGAGGCGGAATTTCCGTCCCCCGTGCATAATTGGAAGGTTGATGACGACCTTAGATGGACTAGTATGAAGAAGAGGCAAGAACGACAACCGACAAAGCAAGAATAAGGAGTATGCAAAGACTAAAGGCCGTGAAGCAAGGATCACACTGTGCAACAATCCGAGCGGCTTAGGCACAAAACGAGCGGATCCTCCCCTTATGATCCGAGCGTCCCGTGCTGAAGACGCTCGGATCCTTCCCTCACAATCCGAGCGTCTCCCCTCCTGGTCCGAGCGTCTCGTGGCAGCACTAGCGTGATATGCTCATCTCCTCGCAAGACTTGCATTTCCCTACTTTAAAACTTAGCATTGTTATTTACTAATCTATCCTTACTTAACCTAATGATGTACTACTATATATACCCCATTTGTAAATAATCACAAGGGGGTCCAAGGGAGGTCAATTAGACAACCATTAGACTAGGAGTAGATTAGGATAGTTTAATCTCAACCATTCCACTTTAATCTTTCCTTAATCATTGTTCAAGTATTGTTATTATTGAGTAATTGAAGATTATTGGGTTATTATTGGAGAATTGACAACTCTCCACCAATCAAGTTCTCTTCTTTTATTCTTTGCTTTATTATTTGGAATCATCTTCATAGGTATAATTCTCTTTTACTCTTGTTTAATTATTGTTAATCACTTTCATTTATTCATCATATTTTGCTTTGTTAATATGATTGACAATCTTATTAGCATGTTGAACTTGATAATAAGTGAGTAGTCTTTTAGCTAGGATTAATGGGTAATTAAGGGAAACCAACATGGGGAATGATTCATGCTTAATCTAATATGTTTTCATAATTAAATTGCTTGCTTGTTGTGATTTTAACTTATGCACATGTTATGTTTGATGAAATGCGAGCCTATGAGTCCTTGCATTTTTACCCATCACTTATCTCTTCAATGAGGCTTGTAAGACATAAACCAACTCGAGCCTCATTAGACCATGCGTAAAGTTTAATAGGAGGAGACTAAGTCGACTTGTAGGTGTAGATACCTTATTTCTGCACCTCCCGCAAGCCACCCGGTGATGATTGGGCCGCATGTTTGGTACGCGGAACGATTTGTGACAGTTCGTAAGTTTATCGTTAAGTGATCGCTTAAACACTTGTTTCTACCTCTTAATTGTCATCTACGTGCCGATACGGTCGTTTTGGCAGTAATTAGAGTACATTTGGAGTCCGGGTCAAAAACCGTCTTCATTTTCTAAAACCGAGTCAGAATGTTCTGGAATGTTCCGGATATTTCTATTCCATATTTCGCAATCTTTTAATCTTTGGCAAAGAATTTCCCGTAATATTCACACAAAATATTAAGGAAAATAAGATTAATTCGTTATTCCATAACCAAAACATGGAAATTTTTCTTCCGCAGGAGGAAACCACTTGGGAAAGGACGCAGCAAGTGCTACGCCTCTTCCAAGAGACGCAGTGCCTGATATGCCTCTTCCCAAGTCCTTTTCTGCGTATTTTTCGTATCTTTTCATATATTTTCGAGATTCACTTCCAAAGTTTCTCCGAAAACCCTAATTTCTTTCGTGTGATTAGAATAAATAGAGACCTTCGGTCTCACATATTTCTCACGCGAGTGTCCGCCTTTCTCTTCTCCCTTTGCATTCTAGACCACATTCTTACTTTTTGGCGTCTACGTGCTTGAACATTTGACCACGTAAGCTCGGATCTTTCTGAGTACTAGCCTCGTTTTGCATGACCGACCAATTTGACCAACTCCACAATCAATCAACTTAATCAATCTTATTCGTTTTCCTCTTACGAGGGCACTTTCGTCGTACATTCGAGTCGAGCATCACTAAACGTTAACTTAGTTCATCTCGTTTCGTCAAACATGTAAGTCTGAGGGTGTAAATCCCTATTCTATTATTGTTCTTTATTTTTTTTTGTATCATATTGTAAGATTTATGTCGAAAGCACACTTAAAACCGATTTCTAAAACCTTGTTTAAAACCCTTTTTACGGATTATCAGAAGACAGACATCGAGAAAGGACGCAGCAATTGCTGCGCCTCTTCGAAGGGACGCAGCACTGCTTTCTTCGCCTCTTCGAGGGCCGCCAGCAGATTCTGCTTCCTTTCTTCTTCCTTCGTCTTTTGTTAATTTGTTTGTTTTTCTTTTGTTTTCAATCGTTCGTTGTTTCTTTGACATAATAACTTAAGCATAATAATATGACATATCATTAATCGTCATTAGTATTTAATTCATTATTAATATCCCGACTTAATCCCAAGTAATTCATATTTGCGGGTTTTCATCATTAAAATCAAATTCGGGTTTTAGAGGTTCGATTCATCAATATTGAGTCTCTGGAATTCGTCATTGATATATTTTTCACCTTTTGTTTATCGTCACCATCATTAATTCATCATTAGTAACTTGTTTAATTTAATTAGTTTGTTTATATTTTTAAATAATCTTTTTAATCTTGTAATAATTCGTTTTAATTAATGTTGTTCATGTTTTATCACCTCAATCGCATGTAAATAATCTGTTAATCACTTTCATCCGAGTCAATTATTCATAATCGATCATTAAAATCACCAACGAACATTAACGAGATGCAATTCCGGCTTCACAGCCAGAACTGAGCCAAGGAACGGACGCAGCAATTGATGCGCCTCTTCCAGAGGGCGCAGCTCTGCTGCGCCTGTTCCTGGTTGATTTCTGTCTCTGAACTCCCGTTTTGCCTTGACCTAGTTATTAATTACGTATTTAATTAACTATTACTCGTATTATCACCTTAATTCCTGTTCGTTAATTCATTTATTCTTTCTTTTCCAAAATTATCCGTTTTAAATGTATTCTCGACATAAATCATTGAATCCGATGTAATTATTGTAATTTTCCTTTATTGTATTTCTTTATTATTGCTTATATGCTCTCATATGTAATTAAACTAAATTTCTACCTCGACATTAATTGTATGTTAAATTACGTGTTAACCGACTTAGTTAATTCTCACATGTTAGGATTAATTTAATGGATGTTGCATTGCATGCATATAATCGACAATATATCGAGTATGAATAAGTTCCCTTATCATTAGTAGAGGCCGCTATCGAGGCGGGCGGGATTAGGTGTTCGATCAAAAGAGCTTCCTAATACGTACCCTCACCCCTTACTCCTGATCTCTGTGAACATCCGTGTTCATTGGCATCCACGAGAGTCATTCTAGACATAGAATGCTAAGGGTAACGAGTTCTTGGTGTTCATATCACTACTTTGTGTCTTGACATGGCACGAGGTATTCGAACGGTTTCCAATTTTCCACAATAAATTGGTAGCGACTCCACAAATGCAAACGCTTGTTTCCCAAGCGCCCCCGTGGGCCCGCGTCCACAGTTTGGCGACTCCGCTGGGGATAATACACTTACGTGTAGCCAAAAGGGTGAAACTTGAACAAGGTTAGGGAATAGTTTGTACAAGTCAATTGTCGGTTTTCATAACTCGGTCTTCCTAGATCGTTTATTCGGCCTTCCTAGGCCCAACCCAACCAATTCGACCAATCATCCCGTCTAAACGGTCCTAATTCTTATTTGGGCCTAAGGATGGATAGCGATTGACGTCATCCATACCATAGTACTTACTCTTGTTTGTATCAAGGACTTTCAGTACTTGAGGAAATGGACTAGGAATCGGCCTTACTCTTGTTTGGTACGAGCCTCTCCACCAACTTCGGGTTTGATTGTTCGGTATGGCAACCCACCCTTTAAACCAAAACCCTTTTAAATGCACTCAGAATCCCGTTATAATGCTTGTATAATGTTTGTACCATATGTGATCACCATTTCTAAAACAAACCATGACGATTTTTTGTAAAATCAAAATCCTTCTCTAAAAAAAGTAAAAATTTCGAAACTTGGGCCTAATATTAGCGCAAAACCAGTCGAAACTCTATCCATTTGTCGAGTCAAAATTCGGGCTTTAAAACCCATTTCAAAACCTCACTTCGAGTCCACTCTTACAACTACACTAAAGTTGACTAGGACCAACATTTTTTTTCAAACTTTGTCATTTCCTGAAAACTCACTTGACACAAGCGGCACACTCCCACTTCACGAGTCAAAACATTTCTTTTCGAGTAAGTGTGCTAGAATGGTCAATCGTGTTTTGATTCGTCGTCGATCTCTTATTTAGTTTCCAAGATGCCTGAAACAAGCGACGTGAACTTCAACCAACTCTAGAATGGTAATGATCAAATCCTAGCCGCGCTAGCTCGTCTCCAAGTTACTCAAGACCAAGTGTATGATCGCCTTGACACCATTGAGGGCCGAATATATGCCGTAGAAACAAGGATGCCTCCTTGAGAAAGTGAAGTGTCTGATGAATTTGTGAACAACTTCGGGGACGAAAACCCTCCCATAGGTATGACTGCAGCTGAGAAACGACTCCAATACTTGGAGGAGCAATTGATGTATCTAAAAGGGGATGACATTTATAGGGAGAACAATCACAAATATGAGGCCGTGAGTTCCAAGTTGCCAACCAACTTCAACATGACGGATATCCCTAAATTCAAGGGGCATGAAAACCCTTTGAACCATATTCGTGCTTTCAAGGATTACATGTCTGTCAAAGGCATTAAACCCGAGATGTTCTTAAGGATCTTTCCTTCATCTCTTGACACCATCCCAAAACAATGGTTCTATTCGCTAGAGCACAAGAAAATCGCTACCTGGGATGATGACGCAATCGAGTTTGCTAAACAATATGCGGATAATGCTGAAATTCAAGTCAACATGCGCACTTTAGAGGTTCTTACCCAAAATGACAAAGAAGGTTTCACCGACTTCCTAAGTCGGTGGAGGAAGACTAGTACTCAACTTGTTGAACGTCCGGATGAAGCTACCCTTGTGGAGAAATTCGTGGACAACCTAAAGCCCATCTATGCAAATCATTTGAGGTATCAAAACATCAAGACCTTAAAAGATTTAACCGTACTAGGGACGAGGATCGAAGATGACATCCGTAAAGGGCTCTTGTCTAAAACGATAGGTCGTGGATATCAAGGCTCAACAAGTCGTTCTTACGGCTCTACTAGCAAAACTGATGAAGTTAACCTCCTCGAGCCATCTAAGAAGAGTACCCCTCCAAGGAAATTCACAAATCTAGGGGACACATATTCCAACGCTCTAAAAAGGTTGATGAAGCTGGGTAAACTTCAACCCATAGGCCCTACACCCGAACCAGAAAAGAAATCCAAGTTCTGGGATGAGAATTCGTACTGCGAATACCATAGAGGTAAGGGAAATGATACAGAAAAATGCTACAAACTGAAAAATGTACTTCAAGATATGATTGAAGACGGTCGCCTTCCAATACCACCTGGAGGTAAGCCTAACAACACTCAGAATCCTCTTGGAATTCTAGTGATTACAAGTGAAGAATCTACCATAGATTGTTCACACCTCATTTCTCCAGTTGAAGATGAAATTCATGCAATACAAAATGAAGGGAACTACTCTACCATTTCTCCAACCATCACTGATTTCATTGCATGGGCAAGAAGTGTGAATAGGCAAGTCATGGAACTAGAGAGTGCAGTGGCAACCTTACGTGATTCGAACGCAACACCTGAAGAACGTGCACCACTAGTATTCTCTCAAAACACTACAATGAAAGAAGTTTTAGTCGTGGTTGATGAGCTAGTCAACCAAATTATCCATTAAGAGGCTGAAATCATGAGAATGAGAGAACTTGCTGCCATCAATGGGATATGGGCCGATGATGAAGACGAGTATCTCACTGAACACTACTTAGTCAAATTCAGTGAGGAAATAGTCCAAAATTGTGAAGATCAAGATGTAGACCACCTTACTCGTTCGGGACGCCCATACCAAAACACTTCTCAAAATGGTCCCATAGCGAACGGTCCAACCAATGTGGTCATACCAAATGATAATGAAGAAGGCTCTACCGACCACTTGCTAAAGCACCTACAGAAGACAAAGGCTCTACCGACCACATCGCCAAGCTTTACTGCAAGCCTTGGCCAAACTAAATGTGGCACATAACTCCACACGCGACGACGTGATCAACTTGGTCTTCCAAGAATCACCAAAGCTAAGTAATCCTATTACTTTCTCGGATGAAGATTTGCCACCCTTCGGTGCTAGTCATAACTTGGCTCTTTATATCACTGTCATTTGCTTAAAGAAGAATGTGACAATGACTTTGGTATATGATGGCTCCGTAGTCAACGTCATACCCTTGAAAACGGCATACAAATTGGGCATGAAAGAGTCGGATTGGACCCCTACCAACCAAGGTGTTCGCGCATATGAGGGTACACGACGAAAGGTAGTAGGACTTGTTAACCTAACCGTAGTCACAGGGCCAATTGAGCGAAAGGTCAACTTCCAAATAGTGGACATTGAGGCATCCTTTAACATACTTCTGGGAAGACCCTGGATTCACGCTTCCAAAGCGGTAACATCCACACTCCACCAGAAAATCAAAATCCTACTAAATGGTAAGGTGGTGATGATCACTTCGTCGCCCATCAAGGCAGTAATCGAAAAGAAGTCAAGTAATCAAGTCCTTGCAGATCCAGTACATGAACTTGGGGGCTTCCATATCATAAATGTCATAGAAAGTGAGTTGGCACCCTTATACTTCAATCCCTACTCTAACTTAGTGGTCAACCATATACTCAAAACCCAGGGATACTTCCCGGTAATGCCTTTGAATCCTATCCGAAGAAACACCTTTGCACCCTACAAAGAGGGTAACTCACAAAGAATACCCCTTGGACTAGGATACAAACCCACTAAAGAGGAAGTTATCGAGATGCTCGCTCAAGTGCAAAACCGTAAGGACGTGGGAATCCAAATGTGACCCTACCTCCCTACCCTAAATGGACACTTCGTTAGGGAAGGAAGTCAAGATATCTTTCACGGATTTCCTGAGCCTTGGCACTATCTCAAAAGGAAGCTAGCCGGAATCGAGATCTTTCACGACTGCTACTTCATTCCTCCAGAAACGGTTCCTACCGTCAAGACTCGTCAAGCACCTTGCCTGGACGAACAAGCCGTGAGTCTACTATTTGGAGAAGATCGATTTGTTAGAGCCGCGCAGAATGAGATCATTACCATGATACTTCAAGACGATCACTTCAACCCTACCGCGGTAATCATAGAAACCAACACCAATCAGCAGAAAGGATGGAGAAAATCGATCAAGTGGACAAACAATCAAGGAAGACTCTTCAAGCTCACCCCTGGAGAAGGAGAGATGTTCAAAGGAGAACCCGAAGATGATGAATTCGAGCCAGAGTCAGAGTCGGAGTCAGAGTCGGAGTCTAGAGAAGTTCCTAGAGAGTCTCCTCCTGTCGTCATCCCCACTCCCCTCGTTTCTCCTAGCTTAGTGTCGAATAGCAATAGTAGTTCGGGAAATGTCCTAACCGCTGTCCCTTTACCGCCACTGACTACAGATCATATGGCTTCTTTGTTTCAACTTTTCTCAAATTTTAATATGAATAAATCAGGTTCTGCTTACCCTTTGTGTTATCTTGAATTCAATTCTGTTTACGATGATACTGAGGATGACCCAGACCCAGACTCAATCGAAATACCTCCCTACATAGCCAAAGAAATACTACAAGAGGGGGAAGGGGGGCCAGTGATAAAAACTACTGAACCCATCAATGTAGGAACTGAACTAGAACCCCAAGAACTTAGGATAAGGACAACCTTGAGCCCCACTGAAAGGGCCAATTTCATAGACCTCCTGCACGAGTTCAAAGACGTTTTTGCTTGGTCCTACAAAGATATGCCAGGGATCGACAGGGATATCGTAGAGCATAGAATCCCAATCAAACCAGGTTTCAAACCCGTGAAACAGAAGCTTCGTCGAATGAGGACAGAATGGGCTCTCAAGATCAAAGAAGAAGTCGATAAACAATTCAAAGCCGGGTTCATCAAAGTTTCTGAGTACTCAGACTGGGTAGCTAACATAGCACCCGTACCCGAAAAGGATGGGAGAATCCGCGTTTGTGTTGACTTTAGAGACTTAAACAAAGCGAGTCCTAAGGATGACTTTCCTCTACCACATATCGACATATTAGTGGATAATATGGCGGATCACGCGTTGCTATCCTTCATGGACGGATACGCAGGATATAACCAAATCAAAATGGCCATAGAAGACATGCATAAGACCGCCTTCGTCACTCAATGGGGAACCTATTGCTACACGGTTATGCCATTTGGGTTATTCAACGCCGGAGCTACATATCAACGCACTGCAACTACGCTATTCCATGACATGATGCATAAAGAAGTTGAGGTATACGTAGATGACATGATTGTCAAGTCCAAGGAAAGAGAGGGACACATTGTGAACCTTCGCAAATTCTTCTCAAGGCTACGGAAGTATAACATGAGGCTCAATCCTCAGAAGTGCGCATTCGGAGTAACATCTGGCAAACTCCTAGGATACGTTGTTAGCCAACGAGGTATAGAAATAGACCCTTCCAAGATCAAAGCTCTAATCAAAATGCCGCAAGCTCAAACAGAGAAAGAAGTTAGAGGATTCCTAGGCAAGGTGCAATACATAAGTCGATTCATATAAAAAATCACCATGATATGCGAACCTATCTTCAAGAAGTTAAAGAAAACAGATCACACCATGTGGGATGATGACTGTCAGAAGACTTTCGACCGAATCAAGGAAATACTAGCCAAACCACCAGTGCTCATGCCACCTCAACGAGATCAACCTCTTGGTTTATATCTCACGGTAACTGAAACGGCCATAAGCGCCATGCTAACTCAAACTGTAGGAAAAGAAGAAAGAGCCATCTACTACCTTAGTAAGAAGTTCTTGGAGTACGAGTGCAAATACACACCACTCGAGAAGACATGCCTCGCTCTTGTGTGGGCAACGAAGAAGCTACGCCATTACATGCTTAGCTACTCCGTCAAAATATTCTCTAAAATGGATCCTGTCAAATACCTCTTCGAGAAACCCATTCTCAATGGACGTTTAGCAAGATGGACTTTGATGCCCTCAGAGTTCGATCTCAAATATGTATCTTTGAAAGTTATAAAGGGACGCGCCGTTGCCGAATTCTTCGCAGAAAATCCCATCAATGATACACAAACGATAGACACCTGGTCGTTTCCAGATGAGGATATACTCCAAATGGATGTAGACTCCTGGGACCTCTATTTTGATGGGGCATCGAACTTAAGAGGATTTGGAATAGGAGTGTTGCTCATTTCTCCTGAAGGTGAGCATACACCAATCTCTGTCAAACTCGACTTCGAGGTGACAAATAACGCTGCAGAATACGAAGTCTGTCTCATTGGATTGCAAGCGGCAGTAAGTTTAGGCATCAAGAATCTTCGAGTAAATGGGGATTCATCTTTGATCATCAATCAAATTATGGGATCTTGGAAAATCCGAAGTGAAAGCTTATCACCTTATCAAGCCAAAATAGACCAAGTAGCCCAATTCTTCGATCAAGTGACCTACCTACATCTACCTCGAGAAGAAAATCAATTTGCAGATGCTCTTACAAAACTTGCATCTTTGATTAATATGCCGGATAGCATGGTAGAAATGCCTTTATGCATCGAACGACGATCAGAGCCAGCTTATGTGCACCAAATCACCGATGAAGAGGAAATTGTGGAGGAACCTTGGTTCCAAGCAATCCTAAACTTCAAGCTCAATGGCACCTATCCACCAGAAATGGACAAAAGGGGACAACGCACTATCCGCTTGCTAGCTTCCCAATACGTTCTCATGTAAGGAGAACTATACAAAAGAACACCTCTTGGTGTAATCCTACGTTGTCTTAATCATTCACAGGCACGGAATGTGATGGAAGAAGTCCATGATGGAGAATGTGGCCCACACATGAGTGGACCTATGATGGCAAAGAAAATCACACGTTTAGGGTATTATTGGACCACGATGGAATCTGATTGCATCAAATATGTAAGACATTGCCATAATTGCCAAATCTTTGGGAATGTGCAACATGTCCCTCCTTCATTGCTTTACACCATGACATCTCCCTGGCCATTTTCTGCTTGGAGAATTGACATCATCGGCAAGATCACTCCAGCCGGAACAGGAGGTCACTGTTTCATCCTAGTAGCAATCGATTATTTCACCAAGTGCGTAGAAGCGGCTTCCTACACCAGTCTTACGGCCAAGAACGTGGCAAAGTTCATACAAACCAATATTATCTGTCGATATGGTTGCCCACATGAGATCATTAGTGACAATGGATCACATTTCCAACCTGAGACTGAACAAAATTAAGCATCACCACTCCTCGCCATATAGACCACAAACCAATGGCGCGGTAGAGGCAGGAAACAAAAATGTTGTCACGATTATCAAGAAAATGATTGACAACTATAGAGATTGGCTTCCATGTCGTACAACCAGTCGAGCTAGAAGTACCATCCTTTCGTATTTTACTCGAAAGTCAAATCCCAGAAGCCGAGTGGAAGAGGGATAGATATGAAGAACTCATCCTCCTGGATGAACGAAGGTTACGTGCATTACATAATGTGCAAACATATCAGGCACGTATCAAACGAGCCTTCAACAAAAGGGTTAAGCCAAGGAACATTAAGGAAGGAGACTTGGTCCTCAAATCAATTAGAGCTCTTTTTCCTGTCGATCCACGAGGAAAATTCAAACCCAATTGGGCCGGGCCATTTTTATTAAAGTCCATACTTCCAAGGGGTGCGGTTAGGATCACAGACCTAGATGGGAACGAATTTGCCAACCCGACAAACCTCGACCAACTGAAACGTTGCTATGCCTAGAATAGGAGCAAAAACGCGCCTCGCGTAACCTCATGTGTCGCTATTGTGGCACGAAATAAACGGCCCCTGGCCAAGCTGAATTAAGCTAATGTCATCTTGGTCTTGCACGTTGACAATTTGTCATCCTCATATCATCAAACAAACTAAATTGCATTTTAGGAGTAAGTAAAAGCTCATGCTTATTTTCTAAGTTCGCCACAAGCTCTTGCTTGGAACATTTATTCTTTTATATTTACTCGAACTACGCGCAAGGGTTTGATTTCATTTTTTTAAATGAATACGTAGGCAATCCTTCACGGGATACAACCCATTTAATTATCTTAAATGTAAATAGAAGGACATTTGCGAATGCATTTGAAATTCGACAAGAATAATGAAAAGAAAATCACAACGGTTTCATAACCAATTAACCTCTTTTATTTCATTTCTAATAATAGTACGTTACATAATAAAATAATGCTAAAAATAATGGCTAGAATTCTAAAAACCCCAACTTCTTCTTATAATAATAATAATAATAAATAATAATAAAGACTCAGGCTATTCTTCCATTTTCCCTTTGCCTTTGTCATTTCTATCATATTTCTTGTCCTGACCTCGAGCCGGACGCTCTTGCGGCACTTCCGACCTAATCACCAATGGTCTCTCTCGTGGTCTTGCTTTGCCATTCTTGTCAACCACCATCTCGACGACAGGAGAAGTCTTCGGTTTCTTTGAAGGATGAACAACTCGAAACCCGGCTTCTTCCTCTCCCTCGGTCAGATGCTTCTCTTTCTCCTTTTCTACCTCACGAACCTTGTAATCAACAGGTTCGCGTTTCCTCAGTCTCTCGCGCTCCTCCGGAGTAAAAGCTTTCCTCCACCGCAGATAGGAATCTGACGCCCATAAAGCACTAATAGAAGAATTTAGGAACCAAATGTTCCTCTACGCCCATTTGATGGCCCATTCCCTTCGACTCTCAGTAGTAAGCGCCATGGCAGTCTGCGGGACAGTGTCAAGCTTCAGAATCATCTGCTTCAATCCGACCTGCCTCATCAACCTCTCCGGGAAGATGCATGTCATAAACTCCAAGCCGGGAATGCGAACAGATCGGGTTGGATCCAAAGAAGATACTCCAGTGACAGATTTGAGATGCCACTATGGTACGATCCATCTAATTAAGGGGCCATCTTCACTCTTCAATTTGTTTTCCCAGTAATTGCAAACTCGAGTGAAGTCCACCATGTAGAGCCTAGTCCTCATTGCAATCGAGCGAGCATGATAAGCAGGAACATTAATTGGGGGCTCGATCAATCAAATACGCTCCATAAGCCAGACCTAACAAAAGCGGGTATTAGAAAACAAAAAAAAACGAAAAAAAAAGAAAGAAAAAAAAACGAAAAAAAACGAAAAAAAAAGAAAGAAAAAAAAAGAAGAAAAAAAATTCTTTTACCCGCCATATAATGGGACTTCCCAAATAAGGAAGGTTGCGATTGGCTTTCCTGTTATCTAAACCCAAAAGGATCTCTCCTAAACACAGACAAGCTGGGCTCCTGCGCAGCTCCGTCTGCTCAATCACGCTCAAGTAACGAGGGTCGCCTCTCAAATCCTCATCAACATGCCCTTGAAGGACATATAAATGCAATAGGTAAAACCCGAATGCCCTTCGCCTCGCAACATGAGATGGTGGGATCTGCCCTATTGATGAGTCGATCAATGAAGTCTAACATTCGCACTCCTTTAGAGGTCACAAGACGGTCAACATCAGCTCTTGCCAACCCAAGCAAGTCCCTAAACTTGTTCTTATACCCTTGAGAAGTGGAGGGAATAGCAGGCAAATGTTCCGGGTCCCAACCACCAATCGCAGCAATTTCTTCGGGAAATGGGCAAATGTCGCCTCCAGGGAAGGCAAATACGTGATAATTCGGGTCCCAATAGTCAAGACAAGCATCTAGAAATGGTTTGACTACCTTGATCAACTTCAAGCTCAAAAGCGATCCAAAATTATAAGCACCCATGTCTTGTTTCCCCACATTAGAGAACTCATTTGTCCATTCTTTTAGACGAATTTCAAGAGTATTCATGATGTATGCTTATTTTGGGAGCTTTATGTAATAAGACGAAGAGAGACTGAAGAATTATGTGAATAAAACCTCCCTCGACGTCTCTATTTATACTAAAAGTTGTTTCCTAAAATCACAGACGGATGCATCTTTGGGAACAGTGCGCGCAGTCTTTGCACCTCTTCGAAGGGACACGGCTCTTGCTGCGCCTCTTCCTCAGCCTTCTTTCTGTGATTTTCCGCGTTGGATCTTTCCTAAATTCCTCAACGAATAATTTCCTATTCATACAGGTTATTATTTTGGTAAAAAAGTCAAGTTGCCATATTTCGTGTTTCCTAAATTCACGGACAAGCATTTCGAGACGATATCGACATTTTCATCATTTTAGCACAGTTATACATTTCTTTTTATTTTTCTTTTTTGGGGAATCATTTCACCAATTTAATTTAATTTATTAATTTTCAAACTTATACATTTCTTTTTATTTTTCTTTTTTGGGGAATCATTTCACTCCCATCCCACTTTAACTTATATGTTTTTTATTTTTTCTTTTTTTAGGGGGTAACCCTCCCTACCGTCCGGTCATTTCCGACCAAATTTTTGCAATTTTCGCGTTTCCGAGTCATGGTTTCGCGCTAATTTAGGCCATGTGTACAAATATATGTTCTATGAGATTTCTGTGTAAATTTCGGCAGCATGACGGCGCAAACCGTCATCTACCAAACCTGTTCATAGCTAACCTGCAGGTACAAAGCAACCCAGCAGCAAAGGCACTCAGGCCATCATATACACAACCAAGAGAGTACATGTACACCAAACTGGGGGCTCGAGCCCCAAAACAAAGTCTGAATGCCTAAAATGTAAGCCCCAAAAAATGTACAGATGTATAAAACACAGCAAAAAACAAGAAGCAACAAAAAAGCTACTGCTGCTCGCCGTCTAGCTCAGCAACTCTCGCTCGAGAGCAGCAACCTCGGCGTCACGGACCTCGAGCTCCCTCAGCAGGCGAGCTGTCTCTTCCCGGGACTGGGCAAGCTCTCGTTCCAGCTCGCGCTCCCTCTGCAAACAACAAGAATCATTTCAAACATAAGTAAGATTAGAAAATTCGAAAACAAAGTAAAACGGAAGGTTCATACCTGACGTCCTCGGCCGCCAGCAACTGCCTCGACGGCAGTAGCCCACAGCCAGTTAGCTACCCTCCATAAAACCACGAACCGGGATGGCCCAACCTGCGTTTCAAAAGGAAAAATCTCAACGATTGGACAAAATCGAGCAAATGTGCTCTTACACAAAATTATACAAGTTAGGAGACTCACCCTCCGAATCAGATGCTGCCACTCGTCCAAGCCAACATTTCTCACCGCCACATCAAAGTCACGTAGCTCGGAGATCGTCGTCATCCCGTCGCGTCAGTATACTCAAGGGTCTCGGGGTACTCTGGGGGCTCGATGCCCGCCGCCTCGACCTCCTGCAAGGTCAAGTGATTTCCATTAACCGATGATCATTCATCGTGTTCTCAAAATAATAAAAAATAAGAAAGGATAAAGCACTTACCACAACCGGCCAGTACGCCAACCTCCCGTAGAGGAACGCCGAGTAGTCCTCACCAGGAAGAAGGAGGGTGTCGCCACCGACGCCAGCCAGGTCAGCCTCCCTTTCAGCCTCAGAAGGCTCCCTAAACATCGTCTGAGGAGGATCGATGGGAATCGTCAAGGCATCCCGAGAGCACTGACGAGCCAAGCGCTCACCCAAGTACCACACAGGACCCATCGACGTCCTCAGCAGCAACCGGCTCGAGCTCCTAGGTCGAAGGACCTCAGCCACAAAAGGAGGAGCGCCAGCGTACTCCTCCCAAGGCCTGGGCACCCACTAGAAAGGCAAACGAAGGGTCATTCTTATGACCAGTTCTAAACTAAAGAAGAAAGACAAACAATGCAAGGTAAAGTATTCACGCCGTCCAGCTGAAGAGCGTTCACCTCCCGTCGACAGACATCGTGGAAGGAACGCCGGCTCCTCGTACGACAAATCACCCAATCCCTCACAACGGGATAGGCCTTCTCCACCGGCTCCGTCCTCTTGGGCGCGAGGCCCGTAAAGTAGGAATACACCCACGCCTGTAAAACAGGGTAGTCAACAACGATCTTTCGTGATTCGATAAATAAAAGGAAATGATCTTTCATGAAATAAGATGAAGGTTCATACCTCCAACAGCAGTCCATGGCCGACAGCAGCAGGAGAAGTCCCCTTCTCCATCAACTCCGGACGAACCATGGCCCTCATAAAGCGGAAGAGGACCGCAAAACCAGCAGTGACCCAGTCCCAACGGCCTAGGGAGCTCAGGTCAGAAAGAAAGGGAAGGAGCTTCGTCGAAAGCCTCTCTCCCTTGTCTCCGAGGTAGATCAAAGACAGAAACCACCAGAGCCACAAATGGACCCTCTGCTCTGCAGTGCAGGGAGGAGGAGCTGTCTCCCTCCCCTCGATCACCACTGACGTCAGGGTCTTCCCCGCGAAGTAGTCCCGAACGTAAGAACTAGGCACCAAACCAGGTACCGCAGCCGCCTTCGGTGCCAAGTTCCAGCCGATCAGCCTCCTAGCCTCAGCCGAGTCAACCCTCATCGCTGTCTCCGGCCACTCCACCACCTCAGTTCCACACGGCAGGCCAGAAATCATGCCGTAATCCTCCAAAGTGACCCCCACCTCGCCGAAAGGCATGTGAAACGTGGAGGTCGTGTCCCAAAACCGGTCCAAGAAAGCTCGGGCGAGACTGAGGTTAGCCCGAAGCTTCCTCCTCGCGATATCCCTCTACGCCTGCACCAGGGTGCCGAACGCTCCCTGCTCGATCATGGCTCGCTCCTCAGCTGACAGCCTCTCGTAGCACCCCATCGCCGTCGTATAGCCCGGGAATGATCTGATATTCCCGGCCTCCTATGTTGATTGAAACAAAAGCTATCTTTAGCTCAGATGAAGAAGAAAAGGAATGACAAACAGAAATGAAAGGAGATGAATTAAGAGCGATGAATTCGATTTACCAAGCTCTTCCCCGTCCTATAGGACAGGTGACCCTCCGCAGCCCAAAGCAGGTGCCTACTGGCCCAGGTCTCAGCCCACGCAGGTGCTCCCCTCAGCTGGCGACCACCCCGTCCAACGTTGGCCCGTCTCGGGGCCTCCTCCTCCTTAATAGCCTCCTCCTCGAGGACCTCGTCCTCAGCAGCCGTCACCGCAACAGTGAAAGCCTCCTCAAACATCTGAGAAGAGTTAATAGCGGTGTCCACATCCATGGGATCTCTCCCTGATGTAGAAGCCTCGTCACCTGCAAAATTAAAGTGAATTTAGGCCGCGTCAAGTGACGACAAGCCTTAATTAGGGGATTTTTGAGTTTTCGGAGCTCCGAAATCGCTCTTTTCTCGCCATCTTTGGCAATTTTCCCACAAACCCATCTGCTCATGTGGTAATTTGGGTCAAGTCAAGCCTAAGTTGAAGCCTAGTCATGGGTTCGAGTCGGAATTTCGACAGCATTTCGTATAACGGCGATTATGCCCTAGGAAGTGTCCTGAAAAAGCCGTCACAAATCAAAATTCCGAGATGGTAGGAAGTTTACCCATCATACAAGGATTCCAAATACCAAGTTTCCTCACAAATGGGCAATCATAAGGCTATTTTCGAAGCGATTTACGGTTTAGCTGTGAAACCATCTCAATTTCACTCAAATGCTCAAAACTCAATGAAAATTCGAAACAAATACATGGTTATGATCCTTATATTACCAATTAGCTGTTTATAAAGTCAATTTTGCAAGGCAAAATCATTTGGGGGAAAAGCCCCAAATTTTCGACTAATTAGGGTCGAAAACCCTAATTTTGTCGGTCCCATTTGATCAAATACGGAAGAGAAATGCAAGATTGATACACATACCTTTATTAGTCATGGCAAATGCAAGCTTTTGGATCAAATTTTGACGAAAATGGTTGGAATTTGAGAGAGAATCTAAGGATTTATGTTTCGAAATAATGAAACAAACCCCTCTGTTTCATCGGGTTTTTACGCAGGAATGCCGCACTCAGGAAAAGACGCGGCAGGTGCTGCGTCTCTTCCAAGGGACACAGCTCTTGCTGCGCCTCTTCCTCAATTTCCCTTTATAGGAATTTTCGAAGATTCGTTACAAGTTCGTTATTTTGTGGGCCCATCTTTGGTGCGCCTCTTCTTCGATGCCATATCACATATTTGATCCGTTCGACGTATATTCTTCGCCCGGATCTGTATTTTTAAGCCAGCAGAAAACTGTTGCCCTATTTTCTACCAAGACCTAGCTTGTCACGACGAGCGGTTCTTCTTTAACAGGTGTTTCGACACACCTTTATTATGTTCCCCCAGCGAGAGTACACGGATAGACACTCCCTCTCGAGACATGGAGATCAGTTCCCGATTATGTTCCTCCAGCGAGAGTTTTTTTAAGTAGTCTAATGGACTTTAAACAACCCTACCCGATAGTCAAAAGACTCAAAAATGTTCCCGACGACAGGTCCTTGGCTCAGACCCCTTGAGCCGCCTCGCGTCGCCATAGTCGTCAGGTTGTAATCTTCGATTGACCTGATGGCTATACTTTGACTTTCGCCTTGTCCAAGCCTCAGTCAAAGTGGGGGCTCTGTAGATACATTATTTCTGCACCTCCCGCAAGCCACCCGGTGATGATTGGGCCGCATGTTTAGTACGCGGAACGATTTGTGACAGTTCGTAAGTTTATCGTTAAGTGATCACTCAAACACTTGAGTCTACCTGTTAGTTGTCATCTACGTGTCGATACGGTCGTTTTGGCAGTAATTAGAGTACATTTGGAGTCCGGGTTAAAAACCGTCTTCATTTTCTAAAACCGAGTCAGAATGTTTTGGAATGTTCCGGATATTTCTATTCCATATTTCGCAATCTTTTAATCTTTGGCAAAGAATTTCCCGTAATATTCACACAAAATATTAAGGAAAACAAGATTAATCCGTTATTCCATAACCAAAACACGGAAATCTTTCTTCCGCAGGAGGAAACCACTTGGGAAAGGACGCAGCAAGTGCTGCGCCTCTTCCAAGAGACGCAGTGCCTGCTGCGCCTCTTCCCAAGTCCTTTTCTGCGTATTTTTCGTATGTTTTCATATATTTTCGAGATTCACTTCCAAAGTTTCTCCGAAAATCCTAATTTCCTTCGTGTGATTAGTATAAATAGAGACCTTCGGTCTCACATATTTTTCACACGAGTGTCCACCCTTCTCTTCTCCCTTTGCATTCTAGACCACGTTCTTACATTTTAGCGTCTACGTGCTTAAACATTCGACCACGTAAGCTCAGATCTTTCTGAGTACCTGCCTAGTTTTGCATGACCGACCAATTTGACCAACTCCACAATCAATCAACTTAATCAATCTTATTCGTTTTCCTCTTACGAGGGCACTTTCGTCGTACATTCGAGTCGAGCATCACTAAACGTTAACTTAGTTCATCTCGTTTCGTCAAACATATAAGTCTGAGGGTGTAAATCCCTATTTTATTATTGTTCTTTATTTTTTTTTATATCATATTGTTAGATTTATGTCGAAAGCACACTTAAAACCGATTTCTAAAACCTTGTTTAAAGCCCTTTTTACGGATTACCAGAAGACAGACGTCGAGAAAGGACGCAGCAACTGCTGTGCCTCTTCGAAGGGACACAGCACCTGCTGCGCCTCTTCGTGAGGCTGCCGTAGTTCCTGCTTCCTTTCTTCTTCCTTCGTCTTTTGTTAATTTGTTTGTTTTTCTTTTGTTTTCAATCGTTCGTTGTTTCTTTGACATAATAACTTAAGCATAATAATCTGACATATCATTAATCGTCATTAGTATTTAATTCATTATTAATATCCCGACTTAAATCCCAAGTAATTCATATTTGCGGGTTTTCGTCATTAAAATCAAATTCGGGTTTTAGAGGTTCGATTCATCAATATTGAGTCTCTGAAATTCGTCATTGATATATTTTTCACCTTTTGTTTATCGTCACCATCATTAATTCATCATTAGTAACTTGTTTAATTTAATTAGTTTGTTTATATTTGTAAATAATCTTTTTAATCTTGTAATAATTCGTTTTAATTAATGTTGTTCATCTTTTATCACCTCTATCGCATGTAAATAATCTGTTAATCACTTTGATCCGAGTCAATTATTCATAATCGATCATTAAAATCACCAATGAACATTAACGAGATGCAATTCCGGCTTCACAGCCAGAACGGAGCCAAGGAACGGACGCAACAACTAATGCGCCTCTTCCAGAGGGCGCAGCTCTGCTGCGCCTGTTCCTGGTTGATTTCCGTCTCTGAACTCCCGTTTTGCCTTGACCTAGTTATTAATTACGTATGTAATTAACTATTACTCGTATTATCACCTTAATTCCTGTTCGTTAATTCATTTATTCTTTCTTTTCAAAAATTATCCGTTTTAAATGTATTCTCGCCATAAATCAATGAATCGGATGTAATTATTGTAATTTTCCTTTATTGTATTTTTATTGTATTTCTTTATTATTGCTTGTATGCTCTCATATGTAATTAACCTAAATTTCTACCTCGACATTAATTGTATGTTAAATTATGTGTTAACCGACTTAGTTAATTCTCACATGTTAGGATTAATTTAATGGATGTTGCATTGCATGCATATAATCGACAATATATCGAGTATGAATAACTCCCCTAATCATTAGTTGAGGCCGCTATCGAGGCGGGCGGGATTAGGTGTTCGATCAAAAGAGCTTCCTAATACGTACCCTCACCCCTTACTCCAGATCTCTGTGAACATCCGTGTTCATTGGCATCCACGAGAGTCATTCTAGACATAGAATGCTAAGGGTAACGAGTTCTTGGTGTTCATGTCACTACTTTGTGTCTTGAGATGGCACGAGGTATTTGAACGGTTTCCAATTTTCCACAATAAATTGGTGGCGACTCTACAAATGCTAACGCTTGTTTCTCAAGCGCCCCCGTGGGCCCGCGTTCATAGTAGGTGTTGTACAATCCAATCGATTTGGCTCCGGGACCTAAATCTTCTTAGGGATTGTAAGATATACACTAACTCGATCCCATCACAACAATAATTGCTTGCTTATAACTTGAGAATATGTTCGTATGATCAACTCCCATGAGTCCCCTATGAACCCATGATATCCTAGCACTCTTAATCATTTGTTTACATCCTTCCTTTTATTGCTTGTTTTACTTTATTGCTTGCATTAGTTCAGACTCACCAACTACAAACCCAAATCAATTGTGACACTAGCATGAATTGAGATAGATAGACTTAGAACCCAAAGCACACCGTCCCATGGATCGACCTCGACTTAACCACTAACTAGTTGTTTGTTGAAAATATAAATATGTTTGATTGAGAGCCCCAACGACACTCTCATCACCTTTGTTGTCACAAGGAAAAATTTTTAAAACCATTGATCAACTTGTGTAGATCTTAAAATAGTTCGTTCCATATAAATGTTATATTCTCGCTTATTCTATAGTTTTCAAATATTTCTAATATTTTATTTACCCATGTCTAGCTAACCCCCATGGTTGACATGATTTAAAATTCAGTTTGACTCTGAAACTTTATTTATATTTGCTGCATCCAAGACAAAAGAGATATAATTGGACTATTGTGATAGATTTTCCTTTTGATCAAATTTGTTTTTTCTTATTGTAGAGTTAACAATTTTCTTATATGGAACGCTATTTATTTTGAACCAATTTATTCTATTTCTCATGATTATGATATATACGTACTTTGTGTTATAATGTCTCATTGCTAATATTTATTCTAAATCAATAGCTATTTATTTTATTAATCAAGTTTATAAAATTAAAAATGGAACATGAGATTAACTCCTAACAATAGGTTCAAAAGTAAGTAAATATGGGCCAAAAAAATTATCAAAAAGAAATTAATTTGATATTAGGCCAAATTTCTGGATATGGGCTGAGCCAGGGAAGCAGGCCGGGAGCAGGATAATCTTGGGCGGGACAGCAGGCGAGGAAGAATTTGATTTGGACTGAGATGCTGACGAGACCACGGGTGAAATAAGGAAGTCCAAGTTGTTTCCAAATTCTGAATAAGGAAAGTCCAAGTTATTACCAAATTCCGAAGACTTGGGAAGCAAGTAAAGAACCCTAGATGCAAAGCTTCCCTATATAAGGGCTATAACGCAATACCAAAGATTCATTCAGAAATACACACGAGAAACCCTAGCCTCCAAAGTATCATCGTTTTTAGCCTCGTTCTTCGTTGTACTCTCCAATCAAATTATAGTGAAAATCTTGGTGGGATTCCGTCTCCCCCTGTGGTTGTTTCCCATATCGGGTTTTCCGCGTAACCAAAATTCCTTGTGTTCTTTACTTATACTTGCATAGACTTACATACAACTTATTATAACATACAAAATATCATCACATATAGACCGTAATATTGATTAGGCACTAAGACCACTTTAACCCTATTTGGTATAAATATACCAAAACAGTTTGGCGCCCACCATGGTGAAACACCCCAACTATCCGGCCAAGATAATTGGAGCGTTACCATCTCGGTTTTCCGAGGCAGGGTTTCAAAACTCCAATCAAAGGACATTTTATTAATGTAATGTTTAGTGAATTACATAAACGTAAACAAATGAATAAATAAAATACAACTCGTGACTTCTATACTCTTCTAGCCAACTAGACTTGTCTCGTGATATCATCAAGCTCGTCCCGTCTCCCGCGTGCTATCCAAACAACCTGAACATAACCTGCTCCCCATATGACCAAAGGATATCATATGGATCGACATAGGCCACCCAAAAAGAGATAGGTGACAATGCATAGACACACAAACGTCAGTTTCATTAAATAAATAAAGTGTGACTCGACTCGAGTGTGTTAACGTACAACATGACTATGATATGAATGAATCACCATCAACAACCACCACCGCGGTACCGGGACATGCCCAGACATACCGACAACCACACTAGTACCGGGACCCAGACATACCGATCACCACACTGGTACCGGGACACACCCAGACATACCGATAACCACAAACAGGTACTGGGACACGCCCAGACGTACCGGGTCCGGAAGCCAACCGGACCCCCTGCCAGATGTCGTGTCTCAACCACACGAGTCCCTCCATTACTCAATCCATTAATATGGACATCCCTCTTGGAGTGGGAAGCTCCAAGAGGCGACTTAAGCGCAAGACGGTCTCCCAACCGTCTTACGTCTCCAAAACAAGTAACCAAACAAACCACCATGTCCTCCGACATACAAGACAAGACAAGACAACACAACAAATACGATATACCACATAACATGCTAATTACCGACTAACTCAATGCAAATGAATGATAAAAGACTCATTTTATAAATAAAAGCAACAATGAAACTGAGTAGGATAAACCTACCTCACAACAAATCCGCATAAGCAACCGTCACACAAGCTAGGTCCATCTCGTAAAACCGTCTCAAAAAACCCATTTCCTAAAATACGATAATAATACAAATATATATAAATATACCAATCTAATACGTATACGTACAAACATACTAATCTAATACGTATATGAATACGTATACAACTAATTAAACCCGTCTTATACATTTACCCAAAACCCTAACTCAACCCAACCCCACTACACCACCTCTGCTGCCACCGTGGACCACCACCACTAGCCGTGGTGGCCACGACCAGCAGTAGCCACCCACGGCCCCACCACAACCGACACCACAACAACACCAACAAACACCAACAACACCACTCGTGCCACCCATCTCACGCACAACCCAACACCACCGCGGCTGCCACCACCACCATGGTGCTGCCCTGACCACGGTGGGTCCAAGTGTGGCCACCATACCGGCAGCCACCACCAACAACAGTAGCAACGACCGCAGCAACAACCACAACAATACAACAATAACAACAAACAACAACACTCGACATTCCTCTTTCTCTCCCCTTTTTTGCCACCTACAGCCGCCCTCACGACCACCCACAACCACCATTCGACTCCCCTCTCTTCCCTCAAACTAGATCCGCCAAAATCAGACCCAAACCAACCCGTAACAGCCCCCAAACTGAAGCCCTAACCTGCGACCCAAAACCTCAAAAATCCCCTTTAAAACCCACGGTCAAATCCCTATTTGGGCGGTCAACGGAGGTCAAAGACACAAGTCAAAGATGAGTCGGGGTCAAGGCGAGTCAACGATATGAATAAAATAATATAAAAGCTAGTATAAGACGGTTTACCTTACGATCTCAAGGTGGATGGCAAAAGACGGTCTTTCTCTTCCTTTCTCTCTTTCTCTCTTTTCTCACTAATGTTTGATGGTGGATTTTTGGTGGATTGCAAATGGATAGGGTTGGGTGGATAAGGTATGAGGGAGTATATATGTGGGGTGAGTGTAGTATAGGTGAGTGTATAAATACTTGTATATTATATTATTATATTATTATTATTATTATTCCGTCTCAACATAACTCGTATAATTACAATAAAATATTATTATTATATAATTATTAAATACGGAGTATTAAAATCTTTCCCCCTTAAAATAAACTTCGTCCCCGAAGTTTCACCTCACTCTTCCTTTTCCGACTATTTCCTCAAATCTCATGTGTACTCTCTTCCCAAAGTTCGGTGTTCAATTCTCACTACTTCTTCACAACTCTCACTATTTTCTCATATTCCTTACTTCTGTAGATACCTCATTTATGCACCTCTCGCAAGCCACCCGGTGATGATTGGGCCGCATGTTTGGTATACGAAACGATTTATGACAGTTCGTAAGTTTATCATCAAGGGATAGCTCAAATACTTATGTCTACCCCTTGGTCGTCATCTACGCTCCATTACGATCGTTTTGACAGTAATTAGAGTTCATTTGGAGTCCGGGTCAAAAACCGCTGTATTTTCTAATAAACCGTTTAAAATGCCGAGTCAGAATGTTCTAAAATATTCCGGCTATTTTTATTCCATAATTTGATTTTATATCCTTTTGGTAAAATATATCCCAAAAATCTTATTTTAAGGAATAAGGAAGTCGAGATCTACCGCAATTCCATAAAAGAAACGCGGAAATCTTTCTTCCGCAGGAGGAAACCTCTGGGGAAAGGACGCAGCAGCTGCCGCGACTCTTGGACCTCTTCCAAGAGTCGCAGCAGCTGCTGCGCCTCTTCCCCAGCTCTTTTCTGCGTATTTTCAGATTTTTTCGAGATTTGATTCCAAAGTTTGAGTCATTCCATAATTCCTCCGCGTGATTAGTATAAATAGGGACCTTCGTTCCTCATATTTGTCACGCGAGTGTCCGCCCTTGTCTTCTCCCTTTGCATTTTAAGACCGTGCTCTAAGCTTATTGAAGTTTACGTGCTTGATCAATCGACCACGTAAGCTCGGATCCTTATGAGTACCAGTCACGTTGCATGACCGACCAATTTGACCAACTGCGCCTCAATTAATCAATCAATTTAATCTAAATCCTCTTACGAGGGCACTTTATTCATACATTCGAGTCGTGCAATCACTAAACGTTAACTTAGTTAGTTTCGTCAAAGATGTAAGTCTGAGGGTGTAAATCCCATCTTTTATTACTGTATTTTATTTTTGTACTAATTAATATAAGATTTACGTCAAAAGTATACTTAAAACCGATTTCTAAAACCCTTTTGTTAAACTGTTTTTACGGATTAACAGTTGGTAGACGTCGAGAAGAAACGCAGCAACTGCTGCGCCTCTTCGAAGAGTCGTAGCATCTGCTGCGCCTCGTCCAGAGGCTGCCACAGTTCCTGCTTTTTTTCTTCTTCCTCTCCTCTCTGTTAATCCGTCCTCTTTTGTTTTCTTTTTCTTATTTTCTTCTCTTCCATTCGTATATAATAATTTTAACACGTATTCTTAATAATTATCGCCTTTAATTCCGACTTAAATCCCTTATAATCGATATTTGCGGGTTTTCGTCACTAAATCAAACCCGTATTTTTAGAGACTCGATTCGTTCATATCAAGTTTCTGAAGATCGCCTTTGTACATATTTCCAGTTTTTCTAATTCGTTTCCGTCTCTATAAATAACCCTAATTAATTTGTAACTAGTTTATAATTCGTTTTTAATTCGTTTTTATCGCTTTCATGACAAATTCATATGTAAATAATACGCTAAATCACTTTCATCCGAGTCAAATATCCATAATCAATCATTAAATGTACCAACGAACATTAACGAATAGCAGTTCTGACTTCACAGCCAGAACTCACCTCGAAATGAACGCGTGACCACCGCACCTCTTCCAGGGACGCAGCATTCTTTGCTTTGTTCCGGTTGATTTCTGTCTCTGAACTTCCGTTCTTGCTTTGACCTAATTCATTAGTTTATGTATTAATTAACTATTAACCCATAATATCACCTTTAACCTGTCCGTATTTTCTAACCTAATTTATTTTCTCTTGTATTTTTCTCAAATTATCCGTCTTAAATATATTTTTGACGTAAATCAATTAATTCGTTGTAATTATTATAATTTTAATTATTGCATTTATTTATTTGTTGTATTTTATTATGTATGATTTTTTATTTGTTTTCACATATAATTAATTCTAAACCTACTTCGACATAATTAAGTGCTAATTATTTGTTCACCGACTTAGTATTAATTCACATGTTAGGATCAAAATGTTGGATGTTGCATTGCATGCATATAATCGGCAACATATCGAGTACAAATGATTTCCCTAATCATTAGTAGAAGCCGCTATCGAGGCAGGCGGGATTAGGTGTTCATCAAAAGGACTTCCCAATACGTACCCTCACCCCTTACTCCAGATCTCTATGAACATCCGTGTTCATTGGCATCCACGAGAGTCATTATAGACATAGAATGCTAAGGGTAACGAGTTCTTAGTGTTCATGTCACTAATTTGTGTCTTGACATGGCACGAGGTATTCGAACGGTTTCCAATTTTCCACAATAAATTGGTGGCGACTCCACAAATGCAAACGCTTGTTTCCCAAGCGCTCCCGTGGGCCTTCCGTGTCCACAGTTTGGTGACTCTGCTGGGGAGTAATACACTTACGTGTTGCCAAGGGTGAAACTTGAACAAGGTTAGGGAATAGTTTATATGAGACAGTTTTCGGTTTTCATTACTCGACCTTTTTCGGTCGTTTTATTCGGCCTTCCTAGGCCCAACCCAACCCATTCGACTAATCGTCCCGTCTGGACGGTCCAAATTCTTATCTGGGCCTAAGGATAGATAGCGATTGATGTCAACCATACCGTGATGCTTACTCATGTTTGTATTAAGGGATTTCACTACTCGAGGAAATGGACTAGGAACCGACCTTACTCATGTTTGGCACGGACCTCTCCACAGACCAGGGTTTGATTGCTCGGTATGGCAACCCACCTTTTTAAGCGAAAATCCTTCTAAATGCACTCAACATACAGTTATAATAACTGTATGAATGCTTATATCATATGTGATCACCATTTTTAAACAAAACCATGACGAATTTTGTAAAATCAAGAACCTTTTTAAAATGTAAACACTTTCAAAATGGCTGAAATTATCGCAAAATGAGTCGAAACTCTGTCCAAATCTCCAGTCAAAATCTGGGCCTCAAAACCCATTTCAAAATCTCACCTCGAGTCAGCACTCCTACAACTACACTACAGTTGTCTAAGACAAGCATTTCAAACCTTTGTCACTTTTAAACCCCATTTAACACAGTGGCACACTCCCACTTCACAAGTCGAGTCTTTTTTTTTGAGTAAGTGTGATAGAATGGTCGATCGTATTTTGATTTGTCGTCAATCTCTTAACCAGTTCTCAAGATGCCTGAAACTAGTACCACAAGTGCTAGTGGTCAACCCCCAAATGGTAATGATAAAATCCTAGCTGCGCTCGCTCGTCTCCAAACAAGCCAAGACCAAGCCTATGATCGCCTCAACGCTATTGAAGGCCGAATTGTTGCTGTAGAAACTAGGCTCCCTCCTGCAGAAGACGATATTCCTAGCGAAGTTGTGCATGACAACCTTCCACCCTTTGTTGGACAACAAGAAACCAACCCTCCAATAGGTCTTACTGAAGCTTAAAAGCGACTCCAATATTTGGAGGAGCAACTAATGTACCTTAAGGGAGATGACATCTACAGGGAGAATAATCACAAGTATGAGGTCGTGAATGCTCAATTTCCAACCAACTTCAACATGACTGACATCTCGAAATTCAAGGGGCATGAAAACCCTTTGAACCATATTCGTGCTTTCAAAGACCACATGTCTATTAAAAGCATCAAACCTGAGATGTTCTTAAGGATCTTTCCTTCATCTCTCGACACCCTTCCTAAGAAATGGTTATACTCTTTGGAGCACAAGAAGATTGCCACTTGGGATGACGCCGCAATTGAATTCACTAAACAATACGCGGATAATGCTGAAATCCAAGTCAACATGCGCACTATAGAGGTTCTTACCCAAAATGAAAAAGAAGGCTTCACCGACTTCCTAAGTAGGTGGAGGAAGACTAGCACACAATTAGGTTAACGTCCAGATGAAGCTACCCTTGTGGAAAAATTCGTGGATAACTTGAGACCCATTTATGCAAACCACTTGAGGTACCAAAACATTAAGACCTTCAAAGAACTAACTGTGCTAGGGATGAGAATTGAAGACGACATCCGTAAAGGGCTCTTGTCCAAAACGGTAGGTCGTGGATATCAAGGCTCAACAAGTCGTTATTATGGCTCTACTAGCAAGACTGATGAGGTTAACCTTCTCGAATCATCAAAGAAGAATAACCCACAAAGGAAGTTCACGAACATTGGCGATACATACTCCAATGCTCTGAAAAGGTTGATGAAACAGGGTAAGTTCCAACCCATAGGACCTACACCTGACCCAGAAAAGAAGTCCAAGTTCTGGGACGAAAATACATACTGCGAATATCATAGAGGTAAGGGACACGGTACAGAGAAATGCTTCAAGCTTAAACATGTCCTTCAGGACATGATCGAAGATGGTCGTTTACCTATACCTCCTAGAGGTAAGCCTAACAATACTCAAAATCCTCTTTGAGTTCTGATGATTACAGATGAAGAATCCACCTTGGATTGTTCACACCTCATTTCTCCAATCGAAGACGAGATTTATGCATTAGAAGATGAGAGGAGTTACTCCACCATTTCTCCTACCATCACCGATTTTATTGCATGGACAAAGAGTGTAAGTAGGCAAGTTTCAGAACTGGAAGATGTAGTAGCATCCCTCCGCAATCCAAGCACCATACCCCAGGAGAGCATGCCACTAAATCTATCTCAAAATTTTACAATGCAAGAGGTAGTCGCTGTACTTGACAGTCTAGTCGACCAAATAATCCGTTTAGAAGCCGAGATAATCAGATTGAGAGAGCTTACTAACGTCAACGGAATATGGGCCGATGACGATGAATACCTCACTGAACAATATCTAGTCAAGATTAGTGAGGATATAGTCAAAGCTAGCAAAGATCAATATATAGACCACCTTACTCGTTCAGGGCGTCCATATCAAAATGGTCCTATAACAAATGGTCCAGTTACTAACACCAATGTCATCACACCAAATGATGGAGAAGATACATCTACTGACCACTTGCTAAAGCAACTACAGAAGACAAAGGCTGATCTTTCAGTTTGGCAACTAGTGGCAAGTTCATTTCCTCATCGCCAGGCTTTACTGCAAGCCTTGGCTAAATTGAACGTAGCGCACAACTCTACGCCTGACGACGTAGTCAACTTGGTCTTCCAAGATTCAACTAAGCTAAGTAACCCAGTTACTTTCTCAGATGAGGATTTACCTCCCTTCGGCGCCAATCACAACCTAGCTCTGTATATTACCGTCATATGCTTAAAGAAGAACGTGCCAATGACATTGGTAGACGATGGCTCTGCAGTCAATGTCATACCACTAAAGACAGCATACAAATTGGGCATGAAAGAATTAGATTGGACTCCTACTAACCAAGGTGTTCAAGCATTCGATGGAACACGGCGTAAAGTGGTAGGGCTAGTCAACCTCACCATAGTCACATGGCCGATTGAGCGAAAGGTTAACTTTCAAATAGTGGGTATCGAAGCATCATTCAATATACTTCTGGGAAGGCCTTGGATTCATGCTTCCAAAGCAGTAGCATCCACCTTGCACCAGAAAATCAAAATTCCACTAGATGGCAAAGTAGTGACGATCACTTCGTCACCTATCAAGGCAGTAATAGAGAAGATGTCAAGCAACCAAGTAGTCACATATCCAGTATACGAGCTTGGGGGCTTTCATAGCATAAACCTCGTAGAGAGTGAACTGGCACCTCTATACTTCGATCCATACTCCAATTTAGTTGTCAACCACATACTCAAGTCTCAGGGATACTTCCCGGGAATGCCACTGAATCCTGCCAAGAAAAATACCTTTGCACCTTACAAAGAAGAAAACTCTCAAAGGATACCATTGGGATTGGGATACAAACCCACGAAAGAAGAAGCTTTGGAGATGCTCACCCAATTTCAAAATCGAAAGAATAAGGGAATCCAAATGTGACCCTACCTCCCTACCCTGAATGGATACTTCTTTAGAGAAGGGAATCAGGAGTACTTCCACGGGTTTCCCGAACCTTGGCACTATAAAGGAGTGCAACTAGCTGGAATCGAGGTCTTCCACGATTGCTACTTCATTCCTTCAGAAACGGTTCCTACCGTCAAAACTCGTCAAGCACCTTGCTTAAATGAATAGGATGTTAGTCTTCTGTTTGGGGAGGACCGATTTGTTAGAGCTGCACAGGATGAGATCATTACCATGATACTTCAGGATGACCATTTCAACCCTACAGCGTTAATCACCTAAACCAGTTCGAATCAGCAGAAAGGATGGAGAAAGTCGATCAAGTGGACAAACAACCAAGGAAAGCTCTTCAAAGTCACCACTTGAGAAGGAGAGATGTTTAAAGGAGAACCTAAAGACAACGAATTCGAGTTAGAGTCGGAGTCGGAGTCGGAATCAGAGTCGGAGTCTAGAGAAGTCCCTAGAGAGTCTCCTCCTGTCGTCACTCCCAATCCCCTTGTTTCTCCTGGCATAACATCGAGTAGTAACAGTAGCTCGGGAAATGCCCCAGCAGTGGTCCCTCTACCGCCACTGACTACTGAATAGATGGCTTCTTTGTTTTAACCCTTTTCAAAATTTAATATGAATAAATCAGATTCTGCTTACTCTTTGTTTTATTCTGAATGCAATTCTATTTACGATGATAATGAGGATGATCCTGACCCAGACTCAATCGAATTACCTCCCTACATAGCTAAAGAAATATTACAAGAGGGGGAAAGGGCACCAGTTATAGAGAACATCGAGCCCATCGACGTAGGAACCGAACTAGAACCCCAAGAACTGAGGATAGGGACAACCTTAAACCCAACTGAAAAGGCCAATTTCATAGACCTTCTACACGAGTTCAAGGACGTTTTTGCTTGGTCCTACAAAGACATGCCAGGAATCGACAGGGATATTACAGAACACAGAATTGCAATTAAACCAGGTTTCAAACCTGTAAAGCAGAAGCCTCATCGAATGAGGACCAAATGGGCTCTTAAAATCAAAGAAGAAGTCGATAAATAATTCAAAGCCGGGTTCATCAAATTTTCCGAGTATTCAGACTGGGTGGCTAACATAGTACCCATACCCAAAAAGGATGGGCGAATCCGAGTTTTTGTTGATTTCAGAGACTTAAACAAAGCAAGTCCCAAGGACGATTTCCCTCTACCACACATCGACATATTGGTAGACAATACAGCAGACCACGCGTTGTTGTCCTTCATGGACGGGTATGCAGGGTATAATCAGATCAAAATGGCCATAGAAGATATGCATAAGACCGCCTTCGTCACTCAATGGGGAACCTATTGCTATACCGTTATGTCATTTGGGCTAATCAATGCTGGAGCTACATATCAACGCACTGCGACCACATTGCTATATGACATGATACATAAATAAGTAGAAGTGTACGTTGATGATATGATTGTCAAGTCCAAGGATAGGAAGGGGCACATTGACAACCTTCGCAAATTCGTCCTAAGACTGTGAAAATACAATATGAGGCTCAACCCACAAAAGTGTGCGTTCGGGGTAACATCAGGTAAACTCCTGGGATATGTCGTCAGTCAAAGGGGAATAGAAATTGATCCGTCCAAGATTAAGGCTTTGATCGAAATGCCACAACCTCAAAAAGAGAAGGAGGTTAGAGGATTCTTAGGCAAGGTGCAATATATAAGCCGATTCATATCGAAGCTTACTATGATCTGCGAACCCATTTTCAAAAAGCTCAAGAAAATAGATCATACCATATGAGACGATGATTGTCAAAAGGCATTTGACAGAATTAAGGAGATATTAGCCAAGCCACCAGTGCTCATGCCTCCTCAGCTAGATCAACCTCTTGGTTTATATCTCACAGTGACCAAAACAGCCATGGAGGCTATGCTCGCACAAACTATGTGGAAAGAAGAAAGAGCTATCTACTACCTTAGTAAGAAGTTCTTAGCGTATGAGTGCAAGTACACACCTCTCGAAAAGACATGCCTCGCTCTTGTGTGGGCAACAATGAAGCTACGCCACTACATGCTTAGCTACTCTGTCAAGGTGTATTCCAAAATAGATCTCGTCAAATACCTCTTCGAAAAACCCGTTCTCAACGAACGCTTGGCAAGATGGACCTTAATGCTCTCAGATTTCGATCTCAAGTATGTACCTCTGAAGGTTATAAAGGGGCGCGCCATTGCCAAGTTCTTCACAGAAAATCCTATCAACGACACCCAAGCAGTAGACACGTTGTCATTTCCAGACGAGGACATACTACAAACTAGCGTAGACTCTTGGGACCTTTATTTTGATGGAGCATCGAATCTAAGAGGATTTGGAATAGGAGTGTTGCTCATTTCTCCTGAAGGTGAGCATACACCACTCTCTGTCAAACTCGAATTCGAGGTGACAAATAGCGCAACGGAATATGAAGCTTGCCTCATTGGGCTACAAGCAGCAGTAAGTTTAGGCATCAAGAATCTTCGAGTTCACGGAGACTCATCCTTGATCATCAACCAAATTACTGGATCTTGAAAAATTCGAAGTGAAAGTCTAACACTCTATCAGGCTAGGATAGATCAAATTGCCCAATTCTTCGATCAGGTCACTTATCTACACCTACTTCGCAAAGAGAATCAATTTGCAGACGCTCTTGCAAAACTTGCATCTTTGATTAATATGCCAGATGACATGGTAGAAATGCCTTTATGCATCGAACGGCGGTCAGAACCAGCCTATGTGCACCAAATTACAGATGAGGAAGAAAATCTAGGAGAACCTTGGTTTCAAGCCATTCTAAACTTCAAGCTCAATGGTACATATCCACCAGATATAGATAAGAGGGGACAACGTGCCATACGCCTACTAGCCTCTCAATACCTCCTTATGCAAGAAGAATTGTACAAAAGAACACCTCTTGGTGTAGTCTTGCGCTGCCTTGATCATTCACAGGCACAAAAAGTGATGGAAGAAGTTCATGATGGAGAATGTGGCCCTCACATGAGTGGACCAATGATGGCAAAGAAAATCATGCGTCTGGGATATTACTGGACCACGATGGAGTCGGATTGTATCAAATATGTAAGACATTGCCATAACTGTCAAATCTTCGGGAATGTGCAACATGTTCCTCCTTCACTACTTTATACCATGACATGTCCTTGGCCATTTTTTGCTTGGGGAATCGATATCATTGGGAAAATCACTCCAGCCGGAACAGGAGGTCACTGTTTCATTTTGGTAGCTATCGACTATTTTACTAAATGGGTCGAAGCGGCATCTTACACTAGTCTCACCGCCAAGAACGTGGCAAAGTTCATACAAACCAATGTCATCTGTCGATATGGTTGCCCACATGAGATCATCAGTGACAATGGATCATATTTCCAGGCTGAGACTATGCAATTACTAGCCAAATATAAGATCAAAAACCACCATTCCTCGCCATACAGACCTCAAACTAATGGTGTGGTAGAGGCAGTTAACAAGAATGTCGTCACTATCCTCAAGAAAATGATCGACAATCATCGCGATTGGCCCAGCAAAATACCATTAGCTTTGTGGGGTTATCGCACATCAGTTAGGACGCCCACTGGGGCTACTCCTTTCTACTTGACATACGGCATGGAAGCTGTACAATCAGTTGAACTAGAAATCCCATCCTTACGCATTCTTCTCGAAAGTTAAATTCCAGAAGCTGATTGGAAAAAGGGACAGATATGAAGAACTCATCCTCTTGGATGAACGAAGATTGCGCGCATTGCATAATGTGCAAACATATCAGGCACGTATCAAAGGAGCCTTCAATAAACGGGTTAAGCCCAGAAACATCAAAGAAGGAGACTTAGGCCTTAAATCAGTCAGAGCTCTACTACCTGTCGATCCACGTGGAAAATTTAAACCCAACTGGGCTGGACCATTCTTAGTCAAGTCCACACTCTCTGGGGGTGCGGTTAGGATTACAGACTTAGATGGGAATGAATTTTCTAACCCAACCAACCTCGATCAACTGAAATGATATTATGCCTAGTGTAGGACAAGACACGCGCCTCGCGTGACGCCTACGTGCCGCTCTTACGGCACGGAATAAAAATGGCCCTTGGCCCGCTGAAATAAAGCTCATGTCACTTTGCTCTTGCATTTTGACAATTCGTCATCCTCATATCATCAAATAAATTGAGTTGTATTTTAGGAGTAAGTAAAGCTCATGCTTATTTTCTAGTTCACTACAAGCTTTTGCTTAGAATAATTATTCTTTTACATTTATTCGAACTACGCGCAAGGGTTTGATTTTATTTTTTTAAATGAACACGTAGGCAATCCTTTACAGGATACAACCCATTATTTTAAATGTAAATAGAAGAACATTTGCATTTGCATTTGAAATTCGACAAGAATAATAAAAGAAAAATCACAATAGTTTCATTAACATAATATAAAATGCTGAAAAATAAATGCTAGGCAAAGATTCTAAAAACCCCGCCATTTATTACAAATAATAATAATAATAAATAGTACTACGACTAAGGCTACTCTTCCATCTTTCCTTTGCCTTTGTCATTTCTATCATACTTCTTGTCTCGACCACGAGCTGAGCTGTAACACCTCTATTTATTTAAGAGCCTTTACTAGGCATTCCTAGATAAATAAACGTGTTACCATCTCAGTCTCCTGAGGTAGTGAATACAAAGGTAAGCGGAACCACAGTACTTTAAATAAATATAATGTTTAAATGGCCTTATTAGATAATCCAAAATAAATAATTAAATTAATAAATACAACTGCAGGGGAAAACTAAATAATACAATTAATAATTATTGTTTGTTCTTATAAGGTGATCTAGACAGCTAAGTAAATGCCATATCCTCTCGCCCTTCAGATCCCCTTCTAAGCCTGCTCAATTACCTAAAATCAATCTACTCCCCAATTATTGATTCATCACAGGTGTTTAACGAATAGACGGTCAACTCAACGGTTGAGTAGGAATATCTAAACAAAAAGAACAGTACAACAATAATACAGAATAAACATGTAAATGATCAATCCCGATCACAACTCCAAATCTCCACACATCCTCCATACACAACCCGAGACACCCATATAAATAACCCGAGACACCCTTATCAGTAACCCGAGACACCATTATAAACAATATCAACATCAATCCCGATACACCCTTTTATATACCGCCACCCGTGGACCGGTTCTTCATTTTACCCGCCACCCGTGGACCGGGCCTTCAAAACATCAATACAATATACAATATGGGTAGTAATAAATTAACAAACACAACATTCAACAATCAAACATCCAATTCCAACTAACAATTATTTAATAAATCACACCAATGCATATTCGAGTTGAGTAGATAACTTACCTCAGCGGCAACTCCAATAAAGCAGTCCAATAAAATAATCAGAAATACTCCACTTCAAAACCGTCACCTAAACGAATAATATAATTTAATTATTAATTATTCAATTCATTATATTAATTTAATTAATTGCAATTTAGTTTAATTAATTAATTCTCCGTATAACGATTACGTAACCCGACATATTAATATATGGACACCAACCAACCCATACACCCCATGGCCCATATAATCCTGTGTAAACGGATGAACATAAAACACAGCAAACCACACTTATACATACCCCCCATTCCCGACATTACCATCACCCTCACCAAAAACCACCACCTCACGCCGTCCCCAGCACCACCATCGCCGAACCGACACCCCGATAACCTCCCACAACCGGCCCAGGGATAAATACCCCAACCGCAGCCACCAAACACAAAAACCCGATACCTACACCAACGAATACCCACTTGAACATCCGTCAGCCACCACAACACCTAACCATTACCACCACCAGGCTCCTGCCACCGCCACCAATACCACTGATCCATCAACAGACTCGACCACCCACAGCCCGACAAAACCTGAAGCCCTAACCCCATATACAAACCGCAACCACCACCAGCAGTCCCCTGTAAAACGACTCAACAACTGCGCAACCCACGATACACTGTGACCACCACTGCATTCATGACTCGACTCGTCCACCATTAATCCCCATTCCCTTCGACACCCCTAACTCGGCTGTAAAACGGGTCCAAGTAGACGCCTACACCAGACACATATATACCGACTTAACAGCTACACCAATCCACCATGGTGGTCAACCACCGGTCAACGATGGTACAAGAGTCACGGTTAGTCTACGCATGGTCAACGTCGGTCATCTACACAATCCGTAGTATGTATATGGTGAATGGTGTATTAATAGATTAAAACGATATAAATATAAATTGAGACGGTCTTACCTTGAGACAATAATAATTGGATGAATTTTCTTATTTTTCTCCCTTAGATCTTTCTCTCCCTTGCCTTAGATCAATTATTCTGTTTTTATGTTTTTGTATGCTTATGGGTAGGTATAATAGCTTATTTATATAGGTGTGGGAAGGAAAGAGGGAGGAAGTTTCCTTAAAACAATTACCTTTATTTTTCCTTTTCTTTTTAATTACTCCCATATTAGTATTAGTAATAATATACGATTACAAACCCGACTATATACTCAACATACACGGCTTACTCGTGCCCACGACCCACATTTCTTCCGTCTCAAGTATTATTTAATTATTTTATTTCCGTCTTACAAATTAATTATCCAATTAATTAAATTATTAAATATCATTTAAAACACATTTTAATATAATTATATCGTCTAAAATGCGGGGTATTACATGGGCGCTCTTGTGCTATCTCTGACCTAATCACCAAAGGTCTCTCTCGCGGTCCAGCCTTACCTTTTCGATCCACCACCATCTCTGCGGTAGGAGCGGTCTTCGGTTTTTTCGATGGATTGAACGACTCGGAATCCGGCCTCTTCCTCCTCTTCAGTCAAGTATTTATGGTTCTCCTTTGCTACTTCGCGAATCTTGTAGTCAACAGGCTCGTGCTTCCTCAATTTCTCACGCTCTTCGGGAGTGCCAGCTTTCCTCCAATGTAAGTATGAATCAGATACCCATAAGGAGTCAATAGGAGAAAGTATGAACCACATGTTCCTCTGAGCCCACTTGAGGGCCCACTCTCGACGAATCTCTATAGTATGTGCCAATGCAGTCTGAGGAACCGTGTCAAGCTTCGGAATCTTCTGCTTAAGGCCCACTTGCCTCATCAATCTCTCTGGGAAGATGCAAATCATGAATTCCAAGCTAGGGATGCGAACTGACCGAGTCGGATCTAAAGATGAAACTCCGATGACTGACCTGAGATGCCACCATGGCACAATCCATCGGATCAAGGGACCTCCTTCATTCTTCAACTTGTTCTCCCAATAGTTGCAAACCCGAGTGAAGTCCACCATGTAGAGCCTGGTTCTCATCGCAATTGACCGAGCATGGTATCCTGGCACATTAACTGGGGGCTCGATCAATCGCAGATGCTCCATAAGCCAAACCTGCAAAGAAGACGGGAATTAATGCCCATATGATCAACAAAAAAAAATAAAAAGAAAAAGAAAAAGAAAAAGAAAAAAAGAAAAAAAAAAAAGAAAAGAAAAAAAACTGTTGGCACATGTATATATATATATATATATAAAAAGGAAAACGGGTTCTTACCTGTAAAATGATGGGACTTCCCAAATAAGGAAGCTCGCGGTTGGCTTTTCTGTTGTCCAGCCCCAGAATGATCTCTCCTAAACAAAGGCATGCTGGGCTCTTGCGCAACTCCATTTGTTCCACTAAGCTCAAGAAACGAGGATCTCCTCTCATCTCCTTGTCAACATGCCCTTGAAGGACATAACAGTGAAGTAAACAAAACCCGAATGCCCTGCGTCTCGCAACATAAGAAAGAGAAGGGTCTTCCCTGCTTATAAATCGGTCAATGAAGTCAAACATACGGACCTCTTTTGAGGTCACAAGACGGTCAACCTCAGCCTTAGTCAGTCCCAGCAAGTCTCTAAATTTACCCTTATACCCTTGAGAGCTAAAAGGTATAGCGGGTGCATTTATTGGATACCATCCTCCAATAGCAGCTATTTCCTCCGGGAAAGGACAAATATCGCCTCCAGGAAAGGCGAACACGTGGAAATTAGGGTCCCAATATTCAAGATAAGCATCCAAGAAAGGTTTCACAATTTTCAGCAATTTGAGACTCAAGATCGATCCCAAATTAAAAGCACCCATGTCATGTTTCTCAACATTTGTGAACTCATTTGTCCACTCCTTGAGACGGTTTTCAAAGGCATCCATATATTTTGAAATTTTTTATGAAGATAGGATAGTTTTTATGAGATAGATGGAAGAAAGACGGAGGAATTATGTGAATAAAAGCTTCCCCGACGTCTCTATTTATACTAAAAGCTGTTTCCTAATTTTCGTCAGGCCTGAGCAGCTGGGGAAGGGGCGCAGCATCTGCTGCACCTCTTCGAAGAGTCGCAGCTCTAGCTGCGCGTAGGTATGGCAACGGGTCGGATCTGGATAAGGTCCAATAGGATCCAGATCCAGATCCGCGATGCGAAAGCGGGATCCAGATCCGACCCAAATCCGGCGGGTCCAAAATGGACAGATCCAGATCCGAACCCTATGGATCCGGGTAGGGCCCGGGTTACCTGCGGGTCCCATGTGTAAAATATGAAAAAAAAAAATTGAATTGGCAGTACTCAGTAGCATGAATTAGTGGCCCATCCTCAATTCATCTCATCTTCATTGTCAAATCCGATAATAACAATAACAATAACAAAATTAGCAAGAAATTAACAAACACGAAACTATAAACTAACAACCCACAGCAAATTACAACAACAAAACTGGCAAATGACAATAATAGGGTACCCCGACATATCTATTCGTATAGCAGTAAAAGAACCCACAGCAAAATTAACAAACACGAAACTATATACCCCGACATATCCGTATATCAGTAAAAGAACAATTATAAACTAATTATTGAAACAACATCACGAAATTAACAAGATATTTTACAAATTAAAAAGGTACATTTGCTTCGTCGATCTTCGGGGATAATTATTGGCTAGGTCGATCGTCGGGGAGAAGCATTCAGGCGCTGGATCAGCTGATGTTTAGGCGGCAGGATAAGAGAGGGTTGGTTTGAGAAGGGAACTAGGTTTTCATCAAGGGAGAGAATAAGGGATTTGTGTTATATGTACTAATTTTGTGTTTTGTAAGTTCGCATAACTCAGTCAAACTATCACTTTTTTTTAAATATTATAAACGGGTCTTAGAGCCGGATCCGGGTCTAGCCAACCAGATCCAGATCCAGATCCGTTTTTAAACTCGTGGATCCAGCTCCGATCCAGATCCGTATGGTCCGAAATATAAGGATGCGTATCCTATCCATCAGGGTAGGGTCTAGCGGATCTGGACCGGATCCAGGATTCGTTGCCATCCCTAGCTGCGCCTCTTCCCTAGGCTGATTTCTGTGGTTTTCAGCTTTGGATCTTTCCTAATTTATTTTGACTATAATTTCCTATTCCTATAGGTTATTATTTTGGTAATTCCGTCAAATTACCAAATTTTATGTTTCCTAATTTTTCGGACACACTTTTCGAGACAACATCGACATTCTAGCAAAGCAAGCACACTTACCCATTTCATTTTATTTTCTTTTTTAGGGGAATCATTTCACTCCTCATTTCACATTTCATTTCAAACTTATACATTTCTTTTTACGTTTTTTTAGGGGGTAGCCCTCCCTACCGTCCGATCATTTTTACCCATTTTTTGGGCACTTATTGTCATTTTCGCTCATATCTGGGCAATTTTTTGCTCATTTACGGGCACTTTTTTGCTTTTTTCTCATTTTGCGCTAATTTAAGTCACGTGTATATTATGTGTTCTACGTGTAAATTCTGTGTAAATTTCGGCAGCATGACGACACAAACCGTCATCTACCAAACCTGTTTTCTAAGCTAACCTGCAGGAACAACATACAACCAAACATCGAAGGCACTCAAGCCATCATACATACAACCAAAATGTAATATATACATCAAACCGGGGGCTCTCGCCCAAAACAGGTCTAAAGAGTCCAAAACAAAGTCCAAAATGTACAAGTGTATACAAGACAATCAACAACTAAAAGGAAAAGCAGCTACTTCTGGTTGCCACTCAGCTCGGCTACGGTCGCCTCGAGGGCAGCGATCTTAGTGTCCCTGACCTCCAAATCCCTTAACAGGCGAGCTGTCTCCTCCTGGGACTGTGCCAGCTCGCGCTCCAGGTCTCGCTCCCTCTGCAAGTGATAAAGAAATGCCTCATTTCAACCATTTCATTCAACCATTTCAAACAAACACGAGAAATTGCAACAAAATTCAAAATAAAGAGAATGAGGGTTCATACCTGTCATCCTCGGCCACCAGCAAGTGCCTCGATGGCCGTGGCCCGCAGCCGGTTGGCCACCCTCCACAACGCCACATGCTAAGACGGTGCCACCTGCAGTTCAATAAACAAAAGGTTTTAAAAAAGAACAAATTCATTCTTATGCAATGAAAACAGCAAAAGACAGCCGAAGCTGGGGGCTTACCCTCCTCACTAAGTGTTGCCACTCCTCCAAGCCAGCATCCGTCACCTCCTCACCAAAGTCACGGATCTCGGAGATCGTCGTCATCCCCGCCGCGTCAGTGTACTCATGGGTCTCTGGGTACGCTGGGGGTTTGACGCCTGCCACCTCGATCTCCTGCAAAGTTCAAATGAATTCTTTATTCGACGATCAGTCGTCAGTTTATCAAATTAATTCAAAAAAGGGAGGTAAAATACTTACCACGATTGGCCAGTACGCCAGCCTCTGGCGAACAAACAGAGAGTACTCCTCACCGGGAAGGAGAAGAGCGTCACCACCAACGTCCGCCAAGTCAGCCTCTCTCTCAACGTCTGAAGGCTCCCTAAACATTGTCCGGGGAGGATCGACGGGAACCGTGAAAGTGTCCTGAGAGCACTGACGAGTCAAACGCTCGCCCAGGTACCACACTGGTCCCATGGACGTCCTTAACAGCAACCGACTCGAGCTCCTGGGTCGAAGGACCTCAGCCACGAAGGCCGGAGCGTCGGGGTAGTCCACCCAAGGTCTGGGCACCCACTAAAACAAGCAAACGAAAGGTCATTCCTATGATCGACCCTAAACGGGAAAGGGGAGTCATTCCTATGATTGCTCCTAAACGAAGATAACAATGAAGAAAGGTAGTTGAAGATACTTACGTCGCTCAACTTCAGGGCGTTCACGCCCCGTCGACAAACATCGTAAGAAGAGCGCTGAATCTTCCTACGACACACCACCCAGTCCCTCACGACCGGGTACGCCCTCGGCTCAGGCTTCGTCCTCTTGGGCGCGAAGCCCGGAAAGTAGGAGTGCACACACGCTTGCAAAACAAGACAATCGATAATGATCTATCACAACTTGATAGCAATGAAGAAGTAATGATCTTTTATGATACACAATAAAGGTTCATACCTCCAACAACAGTCCAGGACCGACAGTAGCAGGAGAAGTCCCCTTCTCCATTAGCTCAGGACGAACCATGGCCCTCATGTAGCGAGTGAGGACCGCAAAGCCAGGAGTGATCTAGTCCCACCGACCCAGGTTACTCAAGCCAGAAAGGAACGAAAGAAGCTTCATCGACAACCTCTCCCCCTTGTCTCCGAGGTAAAGCGAAGACAAGAACCACCAGAGCCACAGACGAGCCCTCTGCTCAGCAGTGCAAGCAGGAGGAGCCACCTTCCTCCCATCCATCATCACCGTTGTCGGGGTCCTACCCGCAAAGTAGTCCCTGACATAAGTACACGGCACCAACCCAAGAACGGTGGCAGCACCCGCTGCCAGGTTCCAGCCGATCAGCCTCCTCGCCTCGGCCGAGTCCACTCTCATGGCTGTCGACGGCCACACCACAACCTCCTCTTCACACGACAGACCAGAAATTATGCGGTAGTCCTCCAGAGTAACCCCGACCTCCCAGAAAGGCATGTGAAAGGTCGAGGTCGTATCCCAGTACCGATCGAGGAAAGCTCGAATTAGGCAAAGGTTAGCCCAAATCTTCCTCTCCTTGATCGCCCTCCACGCTCCCACCAAAGATCCGAAGGCTCCCAGCTCGATGACGGTCTTCTCTTCCTCCGCCAGTCTCTCGTAGGCCTCCATCATCGTCGTATAACCGGAAAAAGTGTTGGAGTATGTGTCCTCGACAATAATGCGATCAAATGTTAAATCTCATGTTAAGAATACATAAGGGAAAGTAATATTTTATTGTCAACTGATCCACATTAATCGGTAATGATTGGCTGACTAGAGTTTGACATTACTGTCGTGTGACGGTGGTGATCAGTTGATCCCTTAAGGTCATACCTCTAGGGAAACATTCTTAATTGATTAATTAATTAATTGTATGACGATACAAGTTAATTAATTCCTTAAAATTGAACAAATGATTTTGTGAGTGATAATACGTATCTTATTGTAATTCGATTAAATAAGATTCATACTAAGTAATTAAATTGTTTTATTACTTAAGGTTTATTTATAATTTATGAAACAATTAAAATAAATAATGAATTATTTATTATAAGTACAAGTAGTTATGATTTATAATTCTATGACCCATTTTAAGTAATTGTAATTGTGAATTACTAGTTAATTTTTGTAGGTGATTTATTTTGTTAATATAATGGTTTTTTAATTTGTTAAAAATGCATTATTTAATTAACATGTCTAGTAACATGTCCAATATGTCACATTACACAAAATTGACATTTGACAAACTTAAAATGGACCCATTTTATTTATGGGTGCCGTGTAAATGGGTAGATATGGGGATGGTTGTGTTTTGTTTATTTATTTAAAAGGGAACACAATCATTCCCTACTAATATAGGGTTGCATGCCTAGTCTCTTGTGAAGAACAAATTGGCCTGGAAAAGCATTGGGCATCCTACCCAATACAAAAAAAACCGGCCATCCTATGAAAATGAGAGAGTTTTCTCTTCTATTTTTAATAATTCATTCTTATAAGATTATTCACTTGATGAATAACTTATCTCTCTAGTTTTAAGTTTTGAACAACACTAGAAAAACTCATAAAAATCTATAATATTATTTCTATATTACTAGAAGTAGTAATCTCATAATATTAGTATTTTAAGGTCACAAATATTAATTTCTAGTAATCAAATTAATATTTGTATTAAGAAGGATTTCCTTGTTACAAATCCTTGAGGAGTAGATCTCTCTATTAGATCTAAGGTTTTTGGGGCATTTAGATTATTCTTAAGAAGACTAACTTGGTAGGAGACCAAGTTAGTATAAACCCTATCTCGGCCCTCATTGTAAGAATAATCGATTTTCTTTTCTTGCTTTGTAATTTTGTTATGCATGCATAAGTTCCTTTTAGTTTATGAATAAACTAATAAATACTTAGTTATTAAAAGGGTCTAATAAGAGATATATGAATCTTTTAATTGGTATCAGAGCAAGAGTTGTTGCATGCATAATCGGTTTTGTTTTTCCGAGTTAATATGTTAACATATAAAACTTAAAATTTGTGATTTATGAAGATAATTGCCACGAAAATTTTGCATGTTAAACATTCTGGTTCTAAATTGATTTTAGGTCATTTTAATGATTTATGGTAATTTATTGCTCTTTAAAATGATTATTTGTATTTTTATTATATTTTATTGAGTAAAATAACAATTAAAATGCTAAAAATAGTTAGACTATGATTTTGACCATAAAATTTTTACACGACCTCACATGCATATTTTAAAAATTGTATCTAAAATTTCATATAAAATAGTTTTATATAGCATGATTTATGATTTTTACATATTAAATGTCGATTAAATAATAGAGGTATTTATGTTAAAAATGGTTAGACTTTATGTTTCTGCCCATGAAAATTTAGTATGTTGTCATATGCAATATTTACACACTGTATGTAAATTTTTAGATCAAATGGATTAATTTTGCATGATTTATGATTTTTAGATGTAAAAATCGAATAAATAGTGACTAATTTTGGCAAAAATAGCTAAAATAAATTTTATGGCATGAAATTTTTTCTCAATGTTGTATATATGATATGAACATCAGATCTAAAGTTGCATGTTAAATTTCGAATGATTTTAATGGTTATCAATTTTTATGGGTTATAAGTTGATAAAAAGCAACTTTAATAGTCATTAAAATAAAATTCGACTTTTAGGCTTAAAATTTGTCATTTCCAGATTCTAGAAACTTATTTAGAATATTTAAAATTTTAATTTTGATTTATTGCATAATTTTATGTTTAATTTGGAATTAAAGGAATAAAATCATGTTTTATACAATTTATTTGTGAAATAAATTAAAATAATCTAAGGGCAAATTTTATTAAAGTCTTGGAATGTTGGGAATTTTTCAGAATATACAAAATTATGATTTTGAAATTTTTGAATTTTTTATGACTTAGTTGGGAATTATTTCTTTATTATTATGAATAATAGATGTTTAAAGAGCAATAATAAAATATCGAGTTGAATTATTGTCAAATATTTAGTGAAGACTAAATTTTGAGTCCTAAGAGGTTGGGGTAATTAACTTGGACATAGATGCGATTTATGTAATATTTTGTGATTTTAATAGGTTAATTGTCACAATAATCCATAAAACCGGACCATATATACGATATTAGCTTAAATAGGGCGATTTGACACATAACATGGCATGTTTTGTACATATATTAATGCTGCATTTTTAGTATGATTGTCATATTTTATTTTATATAATTTTGAATTATGTAATTTGTACTTAGTATGGCCTTAGTTTTTAATTGGTATTTCCCGAAATGAATGGGGATATCGATTTGGTTGTAATTAATGTGATCTCGTATCACTTTTATTTTATTTAGTTTTATTTTTCTTTTTATAATGTATAAAGTAGAAAAGCTATGTAATTTATTTATTTCAGAGTTCCTTGAAGACGGTGTAATTCGAGAAGGTGGTCCGACAAAGACGGTGTTACCTTGAAGTGCGTGCCAATTGAAGTTCAAGGGACCAAAGGAGTTGGTTTCCGAATTTGTAAATAGTTTATTTGATTTACTATTTTAGGAAGGCCATACTAGGATTTTTTTTGTTTTTGCTTTGCATTTGTTTTATATGTTTGCATGCATAGCCAAATCGCCATAACTTCACATGCATATTATTTTATCGTGTCATCGACCGTGTCAATTATAATTATCGTAGTTCACCGCTTTAGTTCACTTAAAACGTGATAGATAATAAATTGACAAGACCTCTCACTAAATAATAATTGAGGATTAGCCTTACCAAATAGTAGAACCATGAGCCCCAATTTCATAAGGAAGTAGGCTCGGATCACCGGGGTGCTAAGCTTGTTACGTTGGGTAAGTGGGTGGTAAATTGTTACTACATCGAAATTTGGATTGAGCTCAACGGAAGTATTCGTGACCGTAGTCGCATGTGTTCCGGGCTAAAGATAAATATTAAAGTAATTTTATCGACCGAGAGTTCTAGAAATAGAATCGATTAAAGAGTTAATCCACCGAGTTATATTGATAACGGATGAATCGGCTCACCGTGCCCAAGTTGATATGAATTTGGATCTCGGGATCATTTATAATAGTTGGGTAGAGGTCACTATATAAATGCTAAAATATTCTTAAATGTTTTATAATATAACGATGAATGTTTGATTTTCCCACTATTTCGTTGTTTTATGTTGTTCTTTATTATCGCTCCTACGTACTCATATATGATATCAATTCGATTGTAACACGAGTCTCCATTAAACCACTATTCCTAACGACAAAGAATCTCTTTCTAAAATTAAACCGTACCATAGGTTGTGGACTAACTCCATAGGAATTGTTCTATTCCATAGAACTAGATAGGAGTCGTCCTATGCAAATACAAGATTAGCATCTTAAATTCCTAACATACCTATGTATGATTTCTTGTGAAGAAATATGAATACAAGTAGTACTTAGTCAAAAGATGTTTTGATAATATCTTCTATACATACATGGTTCAAAAGTCTTATTGCTCAAACCAATCACTTGTCATCAAATACTTAGGTTGTTAAGCACATGACGATATAAAATTGATTAGATTAACCAATTATCACTTTAAAAGTAATTCTTGTGAAGAATTAACTAAGAATTTATATGAAGATAAGTCTTCATCAAGTAGAAATTCTTGAAGTGAGTGGGAGCAATAAGAACTAAAGTATCTATCTTAATTGTTAAGGATAGAACTAGGTTTTAAAGAGAAGGTGTTAGACACTCTATTAATAGAGACAAATTCCTAAATAAAGTAAAGATCAAGGAAGTTGGTCGTGTGACACCAACATGTTCTTTCTTAATCTATGACATTGACATAGCATTCTTGCCAAATACCACATCATGAGTATTTGATACTGATTAGTGGATTTCATCATCATATTTGGCATTATCATATGATGACTAGCAAGAATAAGTTCAAAAATTTGCATGAATAGAACTAGGGTAGTTGCCATTTCATCAATGAACATATGAATGTTGTAGTGTAGTCTTTTTAGTTTTGTAATTAGATATATACCTCAATAATTGTTATGATGCATAATATGTCTAAATAAGAATATAATTTGAAGTTTTGTACAAATGATAAAGGGTTTTACCATTATGCAATTAAAACAAGCGTTGAACTCTTACATACCACGATTAAGTTTATGGTGAGACCATACAAATCATGGTAATTATATTCAAACTAAACATAAATGTCATATATTTATAACTCAAGTTGGTGATCCCAATCATTTTTCAATTCTTTATTGAAAATCGCATTTAGAAACTAGTTTTAACTAGTGTCCCAACCATGTGATTGGGAATCTCTTGGTATGTGTGCAAATCTTGTATTCAAAGCAAGATTAATTCATGACTTCTTTCTAGAAAAGAATTATGAATAAAACAAGATATTCGTCCGATTTACACTTTGAAGTGTATGGTCGAATATAAGTTCAATCAAAAGGGTTATTACTTCTTCATCTCTTTTACCAACGAACTAGGTAGATACTTGGTATCCACTTAATGAGGTAAGAAGAGAAATTCTTTGAATAAGTTCAAATGAATGTTTAAAAGTATCAACACCTAGAGATTATGACCAAAGTATTAGTACTTTGTTAATATAGGGAACAATAAAGTGAAGACTTTTATATGCACCAAAAGGAGTAAGATATGGTATCACAAGTTCACCTTCATAATATTAGAAAGTGACAAAGAATCCTATACGATATGATTAACTATAAAGTTGGAAGTAGTTTCTATCACAATCTGTCTAGTATTTACTTATTCCACTAACTCAAAACATAATTAAAGCAATTATCTACATTTCATATGAGATATGGTTAGGCATGGTACCTAACTTGTAGCTTTTTCGATTGTGAACATGTGGTCTCTCTTCCTACATGATCACGAGAACAACGGGTTTGTGGCTCGTGATGCTGTCTATTAGAGAAAAGTGGATTATTTCTTATAGACAGAGTGGGAGAAAATGTTCAAGAGCCACAAACTAAGAATAAGACGTAGGAAGACGTTCCTTCCTGGTCAAAATCAGTTAATATCTCTTCGAAATCTAAGTGGACAGGAGTCATGTTATTTTAGAAAAATAACAAACCTGTAACTTCTTATGATGCTTTATCTAGTTTCAACTCCGCAAAAGTCCGAAGCAAGCATAAACATGAAAATGTTTATTTAGCTTGGTTGGTTGGTGGCAAAGAGTTTTGCACGCAACAACATCGCTTCATTGTATTCGGATATGATTTGATATAGTTGGATTTTAAAATCATCTTGCATGAGTTTTGTAAATCGCAACTATCCTAAAGTAGGATGCGAACTTAAGAGGAAGTCTTAAGTAGATGTCAAAGAGTTGAATTGTATGTTTTAATCATGTGATAAACATTTCTCGAATTATCGAGTAGTTTTGTTTATACATGAAGTTAGTGGGAGTAATGTGGTGTTATTAGTCTTATATGTGAGGGACATATTGATCATTGTGAATGATGGAAGACTTAGGAGAAGAATAATACATCTCTAAGATATCAGACCTATAAAGATAGTGATGTGAGGATATTAGCGTTAAATGAATATTCTTATATTGATAAGAGTCTAGTCATGTTCAAAGGAATTGAACATGTAGAAATTGAATCCACTTGATTCCGCTGCGGGATTAATTCATTACGCTTAGATGTATCACCATTCTTAAATTTCGTATACTTGGAGTATGACGAAAAGTTACAAATCAAATTTTTGAGAGAAGTCTCAATATAGCCATATAGTTCATTGGTTAGTTATCTTGGAGCACTAAAGAAATGAAGCTAAGTGATTAGAATTGATATAGATTTATGTGCAAGCAGTTACACGATAACTATATTCTAATCACACTAGGATGGTGAGAGAACCATCTTGGCTATATTAATCAAGGAGGATATCTGCTAGATACGCTCTAGGCAGTAGAACAATGAGCGATTTACAACGAAGATTGAGCACACTTGCAATTATGAAAAATGCAAGTAGGAAGGGATGTTATTAGGATTCGGTTTTATGAATTGGAGGAACCATGATAGTTCATTCCAACAACCAAAGGTCCTATCCCTGCACACTGTGAGGACAATGGGAGTGATTCCAAGGCTAAGGAACCTATCTCTAGATTGGATCTGGACACGTACTCAAAAGGTTGTTATGATAAAGATTATACAAAGGGAAATGGTACAAGGTTAGGGAAAGTGCAAATTGTTGCTAAAACTTGCTAACCAAGGCCTTTTCATAGGCTAAGCATGATAAATCATGCCATTTCAATTGAGTTGAGATGTATAGTTGTATTCAATATTGAGTATGGATTATAGATTATGTAGTAATTTATATGGTATCAATTTTACATATGTGATAATGCATTCATCGTTTGAGTTTTATTAAAACTCTTTTATTACTTTGTTATATCCAAATATGTTGTAAGGTCAACGTTGAACCCTATTAAAGTGAACTGGATTAATATAGTATTGACCCCTAGTTGCTTATATGAGGTGACATCTCGAAGCAACTAGAGTGTGATGCGATTGATGGCAAGTTCAAGTGTCATAGAGTCATAAGAGATGACTAGTCGATCACATAGACAGACTGTGAGGGACACTCTGTCGGGCTTATAACCTTTTATAGAGTTCTGAAAATTTTTATAGCCTGGTCGTGGCGAGAGCTACTATCGTATTCTTATGAGTCAATTCTTTGACTAATGACTGTTCGCCTAAGATGGCACAGTTTCAGAGTTACTTTGATTTATGTTATGCGACCTTCGTAATTGGGGTGTAATGGGCATGTTTTGGGTCATAATGAGCTGTGGCTATTCGAAGGGAAGAGTGCAATAGGAGTTGTCCATCCCCGTCAGGGTTATCTAATATCTCAAGGCCACCCAAGGAGTAATGAACTGGAAATGCGTGGCCATGCTCGGAAGGTATCTATGGTAGATAATTTCGGTCAAAAAGTTATTCTCCAGATCGAGGAAACCACTCATGATATGATCAAATGTAAGTACGACCTGCAAGACACCTTGCATTGAGTGGGAGATAGTAATAGGACAAGAGAATTGGTGACGCACACTTGTCGCGGAAAAGTGGGAGATTGTTGGAGTATGTGTCCTCGACAATAATGCGATCACATGTTTAATCTCATGTTAAGAATACATAAGAGAAAGTAATATTTTATTGTCAACTGATCCACATTAATCGGTAATGATTGACTGACTAGAATTTGACATTACTGTCGTGTGACGGTGATGATCAGTTGATCCCTTAAGGTCATACCTCTAAGGAAACATTCTTAATTGATTAATTAATTAATTGTATGACGATACAAGTTAATTAATTCCTTAAAATTGAAAAAATGATTTTGTGAGTGATAATACGTATCTTATTGTAATTCGATTAAATAAGATTCGTACTAAGTAATTAAATTATTTTATTACTTAAGGTTTATTTATTGTTTATGAAACAATTAAAATAAAGAATGAATTATTTAGTATAAGTACAAGTAGTTGTGATTTATAATTCTATGACCCATTTTAAGTAATTGTAATTGTGAATTACTAGTTAATTTTTGTAGGTGATTTATTTTGTTAATATAATGTTTTTTTAATTTGTTAAAAATGCATTATTTAATTAACATGTCTAGTAACATGTCCAATATGTCACATTACACAAAATTGACATTTGACAAACTTAAAATGGACCCATTTTATGTATAGGTGCCGTGTAAATGGGTAGATATGGGGATGGTTGTGTTTTGTTTATTTATTTAAAAGGGAACACAATCATTCCCTACTAATATAGGGCTGCATGCCTAGTCTCTTGTGAAGAGCAAACTGGAAAAGCATTGGGCATCCTACCCAAGACAAAAAAAACCGGCCACCGTTTGAAAATGAGAGAGTTTTCTCTTCTATTTTTAATAATTCATTCTTATAAGATTATTCACTTGATGAATAACTTATCTCTCTAGTTCTAAGATTTGAACAACACTAGAAAAACTCATAAAAATCTCTAATATTATTTCTATATTACTAAAAGTAGTTGTTGGGTTTGTTTACCTATTATTAGACTCCTCTAATAATGAACTAATTAACTTCTTAATTATTTGTTCTTTAGATCTAGTTCATGCATAACAAAATAAGAGATTTATAAGAAAACAATGTCCCTTACATTGTTAATTTCGGTTTTGTGGGCACAAGTAAGGTCTCCTACCTTCACTTGTTCTTGAGATATGATGAGTATTAGGATGATCTTCCAAAGACTCCAAGTATAGAAGCCACTCCTCTTGATTGCACCCAAGATTATCCCTTATCTCTACTAAATAATATGTGCTAGATATTTGTTTAGTACTCTACCTTAAAATTGATTACTAATACTCATATATTACACTAATAATATTAGTAATCTTTATGAACAATTTAGATTAAATCTTTTCATATTTTAGAGAAAGATTAAGGAGTAGAGAGAATAATGCATAAGCCTTTTGCATGTGATGAATGAATGAGTATATGGTGTGTGTAATAAGAGAACAAAAACTCTCTTATTAGAGAGTATAGCAACCGGTGGGAACAAGGGAAAAGAGCCAAAATTAGCATCTTGCTTTTCACTTTTTCTCTTCACAACACAATAGGTGTGTAAGCTAGTATTCACTAGCTATGATGACATCTATTTTACTTAATAAAATAACATCATACTCACAATCTACACCATCCAATTTTTCGGTCCATTTAACATAAAATGGACTACCATTTTATTTTGTCAATTTGTCATTTGTCACACAATATGTCACATGTAGTATGTTACATGTTATTAGTTAATTTAATGCATATTTATCACATAAATATCATTTTATAAATTAATTAAATTACATACAACAAATTGACTAGTGATACTTGATCACATAAATAAAATGGGTCATATAATAATAATTTACAACATCTTGTAATTATAATTAACCATTCATTCTTATATCTATTGTTTCACAAACAATAAACAATTTTAGTAATTAAGTATTACAATTACTAAAATAAATCTTATTTAATCTCATTACAATAAGATATAAATATTCTCTCTCACAATTGAATTGTTCAATTTTAAGGAATTGATCAACTTGTATCGTTATACAATTAATCAACTTTACAGATAAGGGCATCATCCTTTAGGTGTGACCTTAAGGGATCAACTGACCACCACCGTCCTACGACAGTAACGTCAAACTCTAGCAAGCTAATCGTTACCGATTAATGTTGATCAGTTGACTATATAATTGAATCATCCCTTACGTATTCTTTATATGAGATTTAATTATGATATTTAATCATGTGATCGCACTATTGTTGAGGACACATTTTCCAACAATCTCCCACTTGTCCGAGACAAGTGTGCGTCACCAATTCCCTTGTCCTATTACAATCTCCCACTCAATGCAAGGTGTCTTGCAGGTCGTACTTGCACTTGATCATATCTTGAGTGGTTTCCTCGATCTGGAGAGTAACTGTCTGACCGGAATTATCTACCATAGATACCTTCCGAGCGTGGCCACGTATTTCCAGTTAACTACTCCTCAAGTGGCCTTGATATTTCAAACAACCCTGACAAGGGGGTGGACATTTCCTATCGCACTATTCCCTTCGTCTAGCCACAGTTCATCATAACCCAAAATATACCCAGTTTGACTTCATTTACGACAGCCGTAGAGCATAAATCAAAGCTAATCTGAAATTTGTGCCAACTTGGGCGAATAGTCTCTAGTCAAAAGAATTGACTCATAAGAATATTATAGTAGCTCTTACCACGACCAGGCTTTATGAATTACCAGAACTCTATAAGCGGTCACTGCCCGACAGAGTGTCCCATACAGTCTGCCTATGTGATCGACTAGTCATCCCATATTACTCTATGACCCTTGAACTTGCCATCAATCGCATCACACTCTAGTCATTTCAAGACATCACCTCATATAAGTAACTAGGGGCGAATACCATGTCAATCCAGTTCACTTTAATGGGGTTCAATTTGTCTCTACAACGCATTCGGATACGACAAGGTAACGGGTGAGTTTAATAAAACTCTAACGATAAATGCGATTATCACATATGAATAGTCAATACACTATTACTACTTCATATCTTATAATCTTTAGTGTACCATTAACACTAGTAAAAATGCAATAAAAGCTTGGCAAGTGGATATACCCTATATCCATATATTCCAACTTTATTAATTGCTATTTCCTTCCATTCAATGTCATCTCTAATGACATGAATTTATCTAAGTATATGTCTAGACTTCTTACTAGACTTGGGCTCTTTAACTTGAAAGATGCTCCCACTGTTATCGCATAACTTGTGATAAAGTCATTTGTAGAGGGATTCACCCTTAATCCTTACGTTGACCATTTTATTACAATTTACTTAGATTCCTTTTGTAGAATTTGCAATGCGCGAAACTAAAACACTTTTCTAGTATCTTACTCCTGAGTCAATAAGACATCCTAGGATTTCAACAAATCCCTTTCGGTTTGGAAACTAAAGTTTGTGCAACCCTTCAACACCTAACTTAGTTTATCATCCAAATATATGAACGAATCCTTAATTCTTCTCAAAAATCTCAAGGATGTTCTTTAAGGCTTTCATAAGCCATATCATGGGAATTATCTTGTTATTGACTTATCATGCTCTAGGCATATGATACATCATGGCATGTGCGTCTATTGGCATACATGATTGATGTGGAATGCGATGATGTCGTCGGGTCACGTCCAATCAAAACACAATTTATAGCTTCACAAACAACTCTACAATTAGTAAAGAGGCAAGTAAAGGTCGGATCCCAAGGGACGGGAATTGAGATGAGATTTCTATTGAAACTAGTGGTGTCTTAGGGGTGTCACAATTTGGGTTGATGTAGAAGGTCACTAAACTAAATAGCAATAAAAGTAAATAAGCAAGATGAATTAAAAGGGTTGTAAACAATTGATAAAAAGCACTAGGGTGTCATGGGGTCATAGGGGAATCATGGGAATTGATCATACAAACATGTTCTCAAATTATAAGCAAGCAATTATTGTTGTGATGGATTGAGTTGGGTTATATCTTACAATCCTAGGAAAGTTTGGGTTCCGGAGCCGAATCGATTAGATTGTACAACACCTACAAGTCGACTTAATCTTCCCTACTCAACAACATGCATGGTCTAATGAGACTCAAGTTGGTTTATGTCTTACAAGTCTCATTGAAAAGATAGGTGATGGGTAAAAAATGCAAGGATTCATAGGCTCGCATTTCATCAAACATAACATGTGCATGAGTTGAGATCAAAACAAGCAAGCAAATAAAACATGAAAGCATATTAATTTAAGCATGAATCATTCCCCATGTTGGTTTCCCCTAATTACCCATTAACCCTAACTAGGTGACTACTCACTCATTATCATGTTGATCATGCTAGCAAGGTTGTCAATCATACCAACAAAGTGAAACATGATGAATAAATGAAAGTAATTAACAATAATTAAAAAGGGATTAAGAGGATTATACCTACTAATGATTCCAATAATAAAGCAAAGATAAAAGAAGTACTTGATGCTTGATTGAGAGGTTGTCAATCTCCCAATAATAACCCAAATAATCTTCAATTACCCAAAATAAAGGATGAACAAAAGAGAGATTAAGGAAATAAAACTTGTATTAAAACTTGATTAATTGTTGATTACAAAACTAAAAAGAGATTTGATTGATATTAACTACTCTAAGAATTGATAAGAAGAACATGCTCTTCTAATTAGACTAATGGGGTATTTATAGTGGAAATTAGGTGGATACATTAGGGTTAACTAAGGGCTAAACTAGTAATTACACTTTTTAGATTGAGCAGGGAGACGCCGGTATTTTTCGAAGGAAGGGCTTCTTTCACGGAGGCTTGAAGAAACGGATTTTGCGCTGTACTGGAATCCGTGCCTATTGGTGTCGGGACGGGCGGATTGTAGCAGGGGAAGACGGGCGTCTTCAAGGCAATCCGGGCGTCTTCTGGGCTTGCTGTCCGGGCGTCTTTGAAGGAAGATGCACGGATTCTCGTGCTGGGGACGGACGGATTCAAGACAATCCGCTCGGATTGTAGCTCAACATTGTTTCTTCTTCTTTTCTTCCCTTTTCTTCATAAAATCCTTGGGGATTTCCTCGGGGATGCAAGGATCCTTTCTCGTCATTGCCCAACTACTATAATATGTACAAAGGCCTTCTAATCTTGTCTCTCCTTGATGCTTGGTCATTGAATTCAATCAATTTAGTCTCGTTTTGCCATGAAAATGCAAGATTCTTACTCCTTTCCTACCAAGGGATCAAAATCTCAAAGAATATGCAAAACAAAGAACTAAAGACAATAAATGACCCAAATATGTACTAAAAAGCATGGGAACAAGGCTAATTCGGGGGCTAAATATGCGCTAATTATGGTCACATTAAATATCCCCAAACCGAACCTTTGCTCGTCCAGAGTAAAGAGGTGACAAAGACTAGGACTAAATATGCGCTAATTATGGTCACATTAAAGACTAAAGAGGAACAAATTTAAGAGCATATAATCATTCACAAATACTAGTTCAACAAATTACTAAGGCTAAGAGGATGGCACTAAATCACCTCCAAATGGTGTTAAACTAGACTACTTTCGTCCTCAATTTCCAAATGCTTTCGTCAAGAGCGATCGGATGGTGGTGGAATGATGATCCCTATGATGCTAGTAGCATATGACATAACAAGTCTCGAATTCTCTACAAAAGTAAAGGTCATGGATCGTCCCAAGCTCGACAAAGTGGCTTGACAAAAATGCTTTTTGGGAATGAAATGCTCAAATCGTTATAAACAAAGGGTGGATATGACTAGTATTCAAAAATTGACCTCATTTAACTTTCACATTTCAAAAATTTAAGATGGGGTTTGTCCCTTTCGGGCTAGTGTCCTTTGCTTTTGCCAATCGCTTATTAGGCAACCGGTTAACCTCTAGACAATAGCTTTTCGGGGTGATAGTCACTCTGTCTCTGGGCGGTTGAATTCACAACCGTGTGGGGGCCCAATTCAATGGATCCCTCTCCAAAGCACATCGAAGTGGTACGCCTCCATCAAAACAACTAAATTTCTCAACATTTCAACATTTCATAACAATTGAGGTTTCCTTGGCATTAAATTACTTCCACATAACAAAATTTTCGAAATGAGCACTTCAAACTTATTGATAGAAAGTGGTTTTGGGTTGCCTTACCACAAGGTCAATCAAGGTCACCTAGACAAGTTAACCAAGTCCACATCGCATCACGGGGTTGGATAGGTGACTCACATGCAAACCCTTGACTAGGCTTTGGGTCATGGGTCAAAAGACACTAGTATGACACAATCTAGGGTGTTTTACAACCATTCTAGTAGGCAAAGTCTTAAGTTGAAAAAGTATTTGTAATGGCTTAGTTGCTCTTGTCAAAGTTCCTAATTAGGCACTTTTCAAAATATTTTATCTAAATGCAACTACATGCCATGATGCAACTATTATATACATCCTAATGCAAGTGATTATATCAACTAATATGACATGTAAACTAAATGCAAGTCCTAAATTCACATTGTTATACCGCATCAAAATAAAGCCACATAGTCATTAACATAAAGAGGAAAAAGGAGATTGGAAAGATCATACCATGCGGTCTTCATGATCCTCATGTCTTGGATGTGGCGTAGTCGATCAATGTGAACAAGGATAGAACAAACACAATATATATACAATAATATATACATGACTACACTACAAAGGAAATGAACTTGTTTTTGGCTTTTCAATTTTCAAATTTTTATGGATTTTCGAAAATTTTCAATTTTTTAAATTTTTGAATAAAAGTCAAGTTAGAATTCCCCATCCCCACACTAATATGGGCATTGTCCTCAATGGCCAAAATGATGGGAAATTATGCAAACATGATGCATGATTTCTACACTAAATGCAAGCTACACTAATCTACACTACATGATGCATGGTTTTTATTTATGACGGAGAGGATAATTTAGATTACCTCCCGTTGTGTATGCATTGACTTCCCCAAACCGAGCTAGACACTATTTCTAATGTTCTAAGGATGGGTGCAGTTCATGCACACACTATGCAATGCATGAAACTAATTTGTCATTTTGGATTTTGAAAGTGGGAACAATAAAATGAGAACACCTCAATGGGACCGAGGTGTGAGTCCTCTATGGTGCTAGAACTACTCCAACAATGATCAAGAAAAATAATTAAAACAAAGAAAGAAATAGACAAACCTCGAGAGGGTAGGAGCCTCCAAAGCTTGCTAATCTTCCATCATATCATCACTATCATCATCTTCCTTATTAGAAGTGGTTTCATCACCACTTCCTTCTTCACTTGCTTCTTCACCTTGCTCATCATCCTCTTCTCCTTCTTCACTAGCTTCCTCATCAATGTTATCATCAACGTCTTCATTACCGACAACCTCATTATCACCCGGAACAACCCTAGATGCACTCGAAAAGAAGACTTCTCTATCCGCCCAACTAGGCAAAGGACATGAAGGATCAAGTAGTCCTTGCCTAGCTAAGTGTAGGGGGGGTGGATATTGAGCTAAGTAAGCATTTTTCCGATCCTCGAAGGCTTTCTTGTGCATCTTTTGCATGAGAAGAGTCAAATAATCATTTCTTGCTTCAACGCCATCGGGCTTGAACTCTTGGTACTCGAAAGGGTAGGGTGGTGTGAAAATGGAAGAGGAGGGCATTTAAAGTTCACCCTTTTGTTGTCGGATAATGTACTCGGCCTCTTTTGAAAGGGGAAGTAGATAGTTGGTCCGGTGGACGCTTAAACGACAAATCTTCGAAGGCAAAGTGAAAGATCTAGCCTCAGTAGTGAGCCATCCATACTTGGTGTCAAGAGGGTTATGGGTAACCCACTTGTACTTGTATATCATAGTGTTAATATCAATGAGATGACCACCCACTTTCGCCTCATACTTGTTATCCTTGTTGAAGTTTGGATCAAAGTATTTAGCTAGGATAGTACTAGGCCGCCATTCACAATAACGGTAGTGCCTTTCTTCCCACAATCAATGTTTAGCCATCTATCCACCAAAAGCCTTAGAGAGTTGAAAGGCTTGGTGTGTTCCCTTCCAATGTTCAAAGCCGACTCAAGAAGAACAAAATCGAGTTTGGTGAAATAGTTGGTGTCTTTTCTTGCAATGATGGTGTTCCCTATGACCTTGTGCCATACTCTTATGCCCGGATGGTGGACTAAAAGAGCACGACTAGCATGAAAGTCCTCAAATTTCCTTCCGGAAATCGCCTCCCAAAGAGGGTCGGGGTCATACTTGCCAACATTCTTAAAATAACTCGGTGAATCACTAAGACCCAAAGCTTCACCCATTTCCTCAAAGGAGATGCGCCTACTAACATTAGCTAGACGGAACTCGATGCTTTCCATAGTCTCAAACTTGTTGACTTTCAAAGAACTCAAAAATTCTAAGGTAAGGGAGGGGTATGTTAATTCTTTTGATTCAAACAATTTCTCCAACCCCATGGCTTTAAAGAAGGCTCTAGTTTGCTCAAGGACACCCAACTTATTTAAGGCATCTTCACAAATAAACTTGGTGGATAGAAATGATTTCCTAGCAAATTTGGCAAAGTGTCCCTATGGGTTTTGGAAATGAAAATTACCTCCGGATAGTTCGAAAGTTGATCAATTTCCGGAATAGTAGATGTTGTTGCTCCCATGGGAGGTTGTTGTTGTTGCACTTCCAAGTTTGGGTTTGCTACCACCATAGCCAATGCTTTCTTTGCTTGAAGACTCTTTTGCCTTGATGAAAGTGTCTTTGCCTTTGGTGCCTTTGCCTTTGTTGCTTTTGTTGCTCTCTTAGTTCTTGCCATTGATGATTAAACCAAGAAAAGAGTGAAAAATATTCAATTTGTAGTGTACCCAAATCTATTTAAAGGTGAAAGGCTTTGCCTTTATGAATTCAAAAATTGACTCAAAGGTTGAAGATTTTGTGCTTGGTTTTGATTATTATTGAAAAAGGAGTGATTGATTTGTTGTTAAAAGGATGTTTTGATTTGATTTTGGTGAATGTTGTTTGAGGAATCTTGTTTTTGTGATGGAGAGGATGAGGGTTTTGAGGTTTATGAGTAGTGTTATGAATGAAGGAATGAAGAAATGAATGTGGGAGGGGGTTTATAAAACCCGAAAAATTTGAAATGCAGGGGCAAGACGGGCGGTTTTTGCTCGGGATGCCCGGATTTGGCCTGTTCTGGGTTGGGAAAAACTCGCCTAAAGACGGGCGTCTTTCAGTGAAGACGCTCGGATTTGCAAACACGGGACGGGCGTCTTTTACAGAAGACGGGCGATTTCCTTTACAGGGATTTTTCTTGTTTTCCTCAGCCAAAAAGACGGCGTCTTCCTTTCAGGACGGGCGGATTTTTGAAGACGGGCGGATTCGAATGCAGGACGCCCGGATTCGCTTACAGTCAAAAATATTTCAAAAATTCAGCTCAGTGGGACGTGCGTCTTCTGCCCAATATGCCCGGATTGCCTGGAGACGGGCGGATTCTCCTGAATCCGCTCGGGTTCTACCCCTTTGTACCCGGATTCAGTTCCATCCGTGTACTAAGCATATCCCTTGTCATTTTTCCATTCTTCTTCATATCTCGTGTTCTTCATTGTGGGGGCACTACTAAGGCATGGATAACCTAGGCAATTGCCATCCCCACACTAAGCTAAAGCACTACACATCAATTGAAATCATTAATCCCTCCCTCACTTCTCTCAAACATGACAATTATCTTGATCAAAGTATAAAAATCCAAAGATAACAAAAATGCAATATAAGAATTGAAATGCAAGTTAGGGAGTTAGAAATATTTACAAATGGTGGTTTAGGGAGGACTCCACCAAACTCTCATTCTTGATGAGATGTCAAGGGGGCATGTCCAAGGTGTTGTTGATGTTGCTCAACACCTTGAAAAAGTAATCAAAAGCTTGTTCATTATCGTGATAAAGTTCTTCAATAGACCTTGGCCCTTGTTGTCGGTCTTGATCGATAGCATTACCAATGTAGGGATTAAAAATCCCTTCAAATTCGTCGTCCCAAAGACCACAAACTTTATTAAGTTGATCATTAAAAATCTCTTGATTTGATGGAGACAACTCTCCCAATTTCTTGTCTTGGCCAATGAGGCCATCCTTTTCTTCTTTGCTTGATTTTGATGAGCTTTGCAAGCTCTCCTTGTCACAATTCACTTGCTCTTTGAATGGAGCATCTTCAATTTTCTTCTTCCATTGGAGTTCCGACTTCTTCCTATCATCCTTCCGGCTATAATGATCAATCATGAAACATAGTTCATGTAAACGTGGAGCTCTCATAGTCTTGTCAAGATTAAAAGTTATGCTTTCATCTCCCACTTCTAGAGTGAGCTCTCCATGTTTTACATCAATCACCGCACCCGCGGTGTGTAAGAAAGGTCTTCCTAGAATGATTGGAATGTTGGAATCTTCCTCCATATAGACAATGACAAAGTCCACCGGGATGAAAAACTTCCCAATTCGTACGGGAACATCATCCCATATCCCTAATGGTGTCTTCGTCGATCTATCGGCCATTTGGAGTGTGATATTGGTGCATTTAAGCTCTCCCATCCCCAACCTTTTACTCACCGAGTACGGCATAACACTCACACTAGCCCCTAGATCACATAAGGCTTTGTTGATCGTGGTGTCGCCAATGGTACACGGTATTGAGAAGCTTCCCGGATCCTTTAGTTTTGGAGGTGAACTCCCTTGAAGTATTGCACTACTCACCTTAGTGAAGGCGATAGTCTCAAGTTTCCGGATCAACTTCTTCTTTATGAGGATGTCTTTCATGTATTTCGCATAGGCCGGCACGTGATTGATTAATTCCGTGAAAGGAATCGAGACTTCCAAATTCTTCACAATTTCCATAAACTTTCCAAGTTGGTCATCAAATTTGGGCTTGGCTTGACGACTTGGAAAAGGAAGTCTAATCACAATGGGCTCCTTCTCCTTGACCTTGTCTTCATTTTTCTTTGAAATCTCTTCTTTTGATGATTCTCCACCCTTGGAGTTTTGCACAATTTCTTCCTTATCACTAGCTTCCACAACTTCATCCTCAACTTGTTTCTTCGGTGCTTCATACCTCGTACCACTTCTCAAGTGAATGGCACTAACTGTTTCATGTCTTGGGGGATTACTTTGAGGTGGTAATTGCTCCTTTTGTCTTTGTGAGCTTGAAGATGCTAGTTTAGTCAATTGGGTTTCCAACATTTTGGTGTGAGCTAGGATGTTGTTGATGGTGGTTTCCTTTGCTTGACTATCTTTTTGCATTTGAGTGAAAAATTCTTGTTGATTCTTTTGCATTTGGAGGACCGCTTTTTGAACATCAAAACCTTGGTCATTTTGGTGATTGTATGAATTTTGATTTTGGTAACCTTGGTTTTGGTTGTAAAAGGGTCTTTGATTTTGGTTTCTCATGGGAGGTGGGGTGTATTTTGTTTGAGGGTTTTGAACATTTTGGCTTTTGTATGAGAGATTTGGATGGAACTTGGTGTTTTCATTGTAATAGTTGGAATAAGGGGTACCACTCTTGTATGCTTGGAAAGCATTCACTTGTTCATTTGTTCCCCTACATTCACTTTGGTCATGTCCCAAAGTTCCACAATTCTCACATATCCCACTTGGGATTGATGAAGATGTCGTCATGGCATTAACATGATGCTTTGGTGATTTTGAGGCTTCTTCAAGTCTAGCCATAGCTTTTTCAAACTTCAAATTGATTGTGTCAATGTGAGCACTAAGTTGAGCACCCAATTGAGTAACGGAGTCCACTTCATGCTTTCCTTCTCTAATAGCCTTGCGAGGTCTACTATATTGTGAGTTATGGACCGCCATTTCCTCAATTTTGTTCCATGTTTGATTGTCATCAACTTCGGTGAACATTCCATTTGATCCCATGTTGAGAATGTTCCTTGAATCTTCATATAGACCGTTCCAAAATTGTTGTACCAAGAACCACTCGCTAAGTCCATGGTGAGGACATGAGCGACAAATTCCCTTGAATCGCTCCCAAGCTTCATACAAAGATTCTTCATCCCTTTGCTTAAAACCCGTAATTTGAGCTCTTAGCATGTTAGTCTTTTCCGGTGGGTAGAATTTTTTGTAGAAAACTAGAGCCAACTTCTTCCAAGAATCAATTCCGAGAGTGGCCTTATCAAGGCCCTTCAACCATTGTTTCGCGGTGCCAATTAGAGAAAAAGGAAATAAGACCCATCGAATTTGGTCTTGAGTTACACCGGTTTGAGAAATCGCATCACAATTGTCACAAAAGGTTTCCATATGAGAATGAGGGTCTTCACTAGGCATCCCCCCAAATTGGCTCCTTTCGACTAATTGGATAAAGGCGGATTTGGCAATAAAATTTCCGGATAGATGTTGTGGTGTGGGAGTACCATTGGGTAGGTTCTCCTCGATGGGTACGGAATGTGATGAAAACTTAGGCATTGTGGGTTGATTTTGTGTGTTATTTTGTAATGGGTTCTCCTCACCTTCTCTTGCAAAAGGGTTGATGAACTCAATAGTTGGTTGAATATCTACAACCTCACCAATACCTCTCAAATTCCTCCTAGCAAGTCTTCTATTGGTTGTCAAAGTTCTTTCAATTTCACGATCAAAAGGTAACAAATCACCTTGTGACCTTCTAGACATGCAAAATATCAAACAACTCGAAAACAATTAGAATAAACCTTGAGGAGTTCTACTTCCCTAAGGCAAAGAAAGACACAACTAATAACAATATAAGAAAATCTAAATCAAGCTAACACCGTCCCCGGCAACGGCGCCATTTTTGATGTGGAATGCGATGATGTCGTCGGGTCACGTCCAATCAAAATACAATTTATAGCTTCACAAATAACTCTACAATTAGTAAAGAGGCAAGTAAAGGTCGGATCCCAAGGGACGGGAATTGAGATGAGATTTCTATTGAAACTAGTGGTGTCTTAGGGGTGTCACAATTTGGGTTGATGTAGAAGGTCACTAAACTAAATAGCAATAAAAGTAAATAAGCAAGATGAATTAAAAGGGTTGTAAACAATTGATAAAAAGCACTAGGGTGTCATGGGGTCATAGGGGAATCATGGGAATTGATCATACAAACATGTTCTCAAATTATAAGCAAGCAATTATTGTTGTGATGGATTGAGTTGGGTTATATCTTACAATCCTAGGAAAGTTTGGGTCCCGGAGCCGAATCGATTAGATTGTACAACACCTACAAGTCAACTTAATCTTCCCTACTCTACAACATGCATGGTCTAATGAGACTCGAGTTGGTTTATGTCTTACAAGTCTCATTGAAAAGATAGGTGATGGGTAAAAAATGCAAGGATTCATAGACTCACATTTCATTAAACATAACATGTGCATGAGTTGAGATCAAAGCAAGCAAGCAAATAAAATATGAAACCATATTAATTTAAGCATTAATCATTCCCCATGTTGGTTTCCCCTAATTGCCCATTAACCCTAGCTAGGTGACTACTCACTCATTAACATGTTGATCATGCTAGCAAGGTTGTCAATCATACCAACCAAGTGAAACATGATGAATAAATAAAAGTAATTAACAATAATTAAAAAGGGATTAAGAGGATTATACCTACTAATAATTCCAATAATAAAGCAAAGATAAAAGAAGTACTTGATTCTTGATTGAGAGGATGTCAATCTCCCAATAATAACCCAAATAATCTTCAATTACCCAAAATAAAGGATGAACAAAAGAGAGATTAAGGAAATAAAACTTGTATTAAAACTTGATTAATTGTTGATTACAAAACTAAAGAGAGATTTGATTGATATTAACTACTCTAAGAATTGATAAGAAGAACATGCTCTTCTAATTAGACTAATGGGGTATTTATAGTGGAAATTAGGTGGATGCATTAGGGTTAACTAAGGGCTAAACTAGTAATTACACTTTTTAGATTGAGCAGGGAGACGCCGGTATTTTTCGAAGGAAGGGCTTCTTTAACGGAGGCTTGAAGAAACGGATTTTGCGCTGTACTGGAATCCGTGCGTATTGGTGTCGGGACCGGCGGATTGTAGTAGGGGAAGACGGGCATCTTCAAGGCAATCCGGGCGTCTTCTGGGCTTGTTGTTCGGGCGTCTTTGAAGGAAGACACACGGATTCTCGTGCTGGGGACGGACGGATTCAAGACAATCCGCTCGGATTGTAGCTCAGCATTGTTTCTTCTTCTTTTCTTCCCTTTTCTTAATAAAATCCTTGGGGATTTCCTCGTAATGTGACCATAATTAGCGCATATTTTGCCCCCGAATTAACCTTGTTCCCATGCTTTTTAGTGCATATTTGGGTCATTTATTATCTTTAGTTCTTTGTTTTGCATATTCTTTGAGATTTTGATCCCTTGGTGGGAAAGGAGTAAGAATCTTGCATTTTCATGGCAAAACAAGACTAAATTGATCGAATTCAATGACCAAGCATCAAGGAGAGACGAGATTAGAAGGCCTTTGTACGTATGATAGTAGATGAGCAATGTTGAGAAAGGATCCTTGAGTCCCCAAGGAAATCCCCAAGGAATTTATGAAGAAAAGGGAAGAAAAGAAGAAGAAGTCTTGCTGAGGCACAATCCGTGCGGATTGTCTACAATCCGGCCGTCCTCCACCTGCACAAACCGTGCGGTTTTCCACCAAGACGCTCGGGTTTGGCCACCACAATCCGCCCGGATTCTCTCCAATCCGCTCGGGTTCCATCTCCAGAATCCGCCCGTCCCGACCCTGATCCGCTCGGATTCCTATACAGCGCATTTTCGTCTTCTCCAAGCTACAAAGAAAGAATCCCTTCCTTCGGAAAATACCGGATCCTCCCTGCTCAATCTAAAAAGTGTAATTACTAGTTTAGCCCTTAGTTAACCCTAATGCATCCCCCTAATTTCCACTATAAATACCCCATTAGTCTAGTTAAAGAGCATGTTCTTCTTATCAATAATTAGAGTAGTTAATATCAATCAAATCCCTCTTTAGTTTTGTAATCAACAATTAATCAAGTTCTAATACAAGTTTTATTTCCTTAATCTCTCTTTTGTTCATCCTTTATTTTGGGTAATTGAAGATTATTTGGGTTATTTTTGGGAGATTGACAACCTCTCAATCAAACATCAAGTACTTCTTTTATCTTTGCTTTATTATTGGAATCATTAGTAGGTATAATTCTCTTAATCCCTTTTTAATTATTGTTAATTACTTTCATTTATTCATCATGTTTCATTTTGTTGGTATGATTGACAACCTTGCTAGCATGATCAACATGATAATGAGTGAGTAGTCTCTTAGCTAGGGTTAATAGGTGATTAGGGGAAACCAACATGGGGAATGATTCATGCTTAAATTAATATGCTTTCATGTTTTACTTGCTTGCTTATTTTGATCTCAACTCATGCAAATGTTATATTTGATGAAATGCTAAGCCTATGAATCCTTGCATTTACCATCATCTCCTATCTTTTCAATGAGACTTGTAAGACATAACCCAACTCGAGTCTCATTAGACCATGCATGTTGTTGAGTAGGGAAGATTAAGTCGACTTGTAGGTGTTGTACAATCTAATCGATTCGGCTCCGGGACCCAAACTTTCCTAGGATTGTAAGATATAACCCAACTCAATCCACCACAACAATAATTGCTTGCTTATAATTTGAGAACATGTTTGTATGATCAATTCCCATGATTCCCCTATGACCCCATGACACCCTAGTGCTTTTTAATCAATTGTTTACACCCCTTTTAATTCATCTTGCTTGTTTATTTTCATTGCTATTTTAGTTAGTGACCTTCTACATCAACCCAAATTGTGACACCCCTAAGACACCACTAGTTTCAATAGAAATCTCATTTCAATACCCGTCCCTTGGGATCCGACCTTTACTTGCCTCTTTACTAATTGTAGAGTTGTTTGTGAAGTTATAAATTGTGTTTTGATTCGGACGTGACCCAACGACCACACCTTTAATTGTGAACACGAAATGGACCGATCAAAAATGGCGTCGTTGCCGGGGACGGTGTTTGCTTGATTTAGATTTCCTTTTATTGTTATTACTTGTGTCTTTCTTCACCTTGGGGAAGTAAAACTCCTCAAGGTTTATTCTAATTATTTTTAAGTTGTTTGATATTTTGCATGTCTAGAAGGTCACAAGGTGATTTGTTACCTTTTGACCGTGAAATTGAAAGAACCTTGACGAACAATAGGAGACTTGCTAGGAGGAATTTGAGAGGTATTAGTGAAGTTATTCAACCAACTATTGAGTTCATCAACCCTTTCGCAATAGAAGGAGAGGAAAACCCATTACACAATACCCTACAAAATCAACCTACAATGCCTAAATTCTCGTCACATTCCGTACCCACCGAGGAGAACCTACCCATTAGTACTCCTACACCACAACATCTAACCGGAAATTTTATTGCCAAATCCGCCTTTATCCAATTAGTCGAAAGGAGCCAATTTGGGGGGATGCCTAGTGAAGACCCTCATTCTCATATGGAAACCTTTTGCGACTATTGTGATGCAATCTCTCAAACCGGTGTGACTCAAGACCAAATTCGATGGGTCTTATTTCCTTTTTCTCTAATCGGCACCGCGAAACAATGGTTGAAGGGCCTTGATAAGGCCACTCTCGGAATAGATTCTTGGAAGAAGTTGGCTCTAGCTTTCTACAAAAAATTCTACCCACCGAAAAAGACTAACATGCTAAGAGCTCAAATTACGGGTTTTAAGCAAAGGGATGAAGAATCTTTATATGAAGCTTGGGAGCGGTTCAAGGGAATTTGTCGCTCATGTCCTCACCATGGACTTAGCGAATGGTTCTTGGTACAACAATTTTGGAATGGTTTATATGAAGATTCAAGGAACATTCTCAACATGGGATCAAATGGAATGTTCACCGAAGTTGATGACAATCAAACATGGAACAAGATTGAGGAAATGGCGGTCCATAACTCACAATATAGTAGACCTCGCAAGGCTACTAGAGGAGGAAAGCATGAAGTGGACTCCGTCACTCAATTGGGTGCTCAACTTAGTGCTCATATTGACACAATCAATTTGAAGTTTGAAAAACCTATGGCTAGACTTGAAGAAGTCTCAAAATCACCAAAGCATCATGTTAATGCCATGACGGCATCCTCATCAATCCCAAGTGGGATATGTGAGAATTGTGGAACTTTGGGACATGACCAAAGTGAATATAGGGGAACAAATGAACAAGTGAATGCTTTCCAAGCATACAAGAGTGGTACCCCTTATTCCAATTATTACAATGAAAACACCAAATTTCATCCAAATCTCTCATACAAAAGCCAAAATATTCAAGACCCTCAAACAACATACACTCCACCACCCATGAGAAACCAAAATCAAAGACCCTTTTACAATCAAAACCACGGTTACCAAAATAAAAATACATACAATCACCAAAATGACCAAGGTTTGATGTCCAAAAAGCGGTCCTCCAAATGCAAAAGAATCAACAAGAGTTTTTCACTCAAATGCAAAAAGATAGCCAAGCAAAGGAAACCACCATCAACAACATCCTAGCTCACACCAAGATGTTGAAAACCCAATTGACTCAACTAGCATCTTCAAGCTCACAAAGACAAAAGGGGCAATTACCACCTCAAAGTAATCCCCCAAGACATGAAACGGTTAGTGCCATTCACTTGAGAAGTGGTACAAGGTATGAAGCACCGAAGAAGCAAGTTGAGGAAGCTAGTGATAAGGAAGAAATTGTGCAAAACTCCAAAGATGGAGAATCATCAAAAGAAGAAAGTTCAAAGAAAAATGAAGACAAAGTAAAGGAGAAAGAGCCCATTGTGATTAGACTTCCTTTTCCAAGTCGTCAAGCCAAGCCCAAATTTGATGATCAACTTGGAAAGTTCATGGAAATTGTGAAGAATTTAGAAGTCTCGATTCCTTTCACAGAATTAATCAATCACGTGCCGGCCTATGCAAAATACATGAAAGATATCCTCACAAAGAAGAAGTCGATCCGGAAACTTGAGACTATCGCCTTCACTAAGGTGAGTAGTGCAATACTTCAAGGGAGTTCACCTCCAAAACTAAAGGATCCGGGAAGCTTCTCAATACCGTGTACCATTGGCGACACAACGATCAACAAAGCCTTATGTGATCTAGGGGCTAGTGTGAGTGTTATGCCGTACTCGGTAAGTAAAAGGTTGGGGATGGGAGAGCTTAAATGCACCAACATCACACTCCAAATGGCCGATAGATCGACGAAGACACCATTAGGGATATGGTAAGATATCCCCGTACGAATTGGGAAGTTTTTCATCCCGGTGGACTTTGTCATTGTTGATATGGAGGAAGATTCCAACATTCTAATCATTCTAGGAAGACCTTTCCTACACACCGCGGGTGCGGTGATTGATGTGAAACATGGTGCGCTCACTCTAGAAGTGGGAGATGAAAGAATAACCTTTAATCTTGACAAGACTATGAGAGCTCCTCGTTTGCATGAACCGTGTTTCATGATTGATCATTATAGCCGAAAGGATGAAAGGAAGAAATCGGAACTCCAATGGAAGAAGAAAATTGAAGGTGCTCCATTCAAAGAGCAAGTGAATTGTGACAAGGAGAGCTTGCAAAGCTCATCAAAATCAATCAAAGAAGAAGAGGATGACCTCATTGGCCAAGAGAGGAATTTGGGAGAGTTGTCTCCATCAAATCAAGAAATTTTCAATGATCAACTTAATGAAGTTTGTGGTCTTTGGGACGACGAATTTGAAGGGATTTTTAATCCCTACATTGGTAATGCCATCGATCAAGACCAACAACAAGGGAAAAGGACTATTGAAGACCTCTACCATGATAACGAACAAGCTTTTGATTATTTCTTCAAGGTGTTGAGCAACATCAACAACACCTTGAACATGCCCCCTTGACATCTCATCAAGAATGAGAGTTTGGTAGAGTCCTCCCTAAACCACCATTTGTAAATATTTCTAACTCCTTAACTCGCATTTCAATACTTGTATTACATTTTTGTCATCTTTGGATTTTTATTTACTTTGATCAAGATAATTGTCATGTTTAAGAGAGAAGTGAGGGAGGGACTAATAATTTCAATTGATGTGTAGTGCTTTAGCTTAGTGTGGGGATGGCAATTGCCTAGGCTAATCATGCCTTAGTAACGCCCCCACAATGACGAACACAAGATATGAAGAAGAATGGAAGGATGATAAGGGATATGCATTGTACACGGGTAGAACTGAATCCGGGTACAAAGGGGTAGAATCCGAGCGGATTCAAGAGAATCCGCCCGTTTTCATGCAATCCGAGCGGATTCAAGAGAATCCGCCCGTTTTCATGCAATCCGAGCGTACTGGGTTGAAGACGCACGTCCTTATAAGCTGAAATTTTGAAAGATTTTTGACTGTAAGAGAATCCGGGTGTCCTGGACAGCAATCCGCCCGTGTCTGAAAATCCGTCCGTCTTGGAAAGAAGACGCCCATCTTCTCTGCTAAGGAAAACAAGAAAAATTCCTGGACTGAAGTCCGTCCGTCTTCTGGAGAATCCGCCCGTCCCGTGTCAGTGAATCCGAGCGTCTTCTCTTGAATACGCCCGTCTTTAGGCGAGTTTTATCAAACCCAGAAAGTGCAGAATCCGCCCGTATTGGACAGAAACCGCACGGATTGCCCCTGCAGTTCGAATTTTTCGGTCTTTATAAAATCCCTCCCACCTTCATTCATTCATTCATTCATTCATTCATTCATTCATTCATTCATTCATTCATTCATTCATTCATTCATTCATTCATTCATTCATTCATTCATTCATTCATTCATTCATTCATTCATTCATTCATTCATTCATTCATTCATTCATTCATTCATTCATTCATTCATTCATTCATTCATTCATAACACTACTTCAAAACATCAAAACCCTCATCCTCTCCATCACAAAAACAAAATTCCTCAACTACATTCACCAAAATCAAATCAAATCATCCTTCTAACAACAAATTAATCACTCCTTTTTCAATAAAAATCAAAACCAAGCACAAAATCTTCAACCTTTGAGTCGATTTTTGAATTCATAAAGGCAAAGCCTTTCACCTTTAAATCGATTTGGGTACACTACAAATTGAAGATTTTTCATTCTTTTCTTGGTTAATTCATCAATGGCAAGGACTAAGGGAGCAACAAAGGCAACAAAGGCACCAAAGACACTTTCACAAAGGCAAAAGGCTCTTCAAGCAAAGAAAGCATTGGCTATGGTGGTAGCAACCCCAAACTTGGAAGTGCAACTACAACAACAACCTTCTATGGGAGCAACAAAATCTTCTACTCCGGAAATCGATCAACTTTTGCATTATCCGGAGGTAACTTTTATTTCCAAAACCCATAGAGATACTTTTGCCAAGTTTGCTAGGAAATCATTTCAATCCACCAAATTTATTTGTGAAGACACCTTGGGAAAGTTGGGTGTCCTTGAGCAAACTAGAGCCTTTTTAAAAGCCATGGGATTAGAGAAATTGTTTGAATCAAAAGAATTGACATACCCCTCCCTTACCTTGGAGTTTTTGAGTTCTTTGAAAGTCACCAAAGTTGAGACTAGGGAAAATCTCGAGTTTCGTCTAGCTAATGTTAGTAGACGCATTTCCTTTAGAGAATTGGGTGAAATTTTGGGTCTTAGTGATGAACCGAGTTATTTTAAGAATTATGGAAAGTATGACTCCGACCCTCTTTGGGAGGCAATTTCCGGAAGGAAATTTGAGGATTTTCATGCGAGTCGTGCTCTTTTAGTCCACCATCCGGGCATAACAGTATGGCACAAGGTCATAGGAAACACCATTATTGCAAGGAAAGATACCAACCATTTCACCAAACTTGATTTTATTCTTCTTGAATCGGCTTTGAACATTGGAAGAGTACACACCAAGCCTTTCAACTCTTTGAGGCTTTTGGTAGATAGATGGCTCAACATTGATTGTGGGAAGAAGGGCACTACCGTTATTGTCAATGGCGGCGTAGTCACTATCCTAGCTAAGTACTTTGATCCTAACTTCAACAAGGATAACAAGTATAAAGCAAAGGAGGGTGGTCATCTTGTTGATATGCATACTATGATACACAAGTACAAGCGGGTTGCCCATAACCCTCTTGACACCGAGTATGGATGGCTCACTAGTGAAGCTAGATCGTTCACTTTGCCTTTAAAGATTTGTCGTCTAAGCGTCCACCGGACCAATTATCTACTTCCCCTTTCTAAAGAGGCCGAGTATATTATCCAACAACAAAAGGGTGAACTTGAAATGCCCTCCTCTTCCATTGTCATATCACCTTACCCCTTTGAGTATCAAGAGTTCAAGCCGGAAGGAGTTGAAGCTAGAAATGATTATTTGACTCTTCTCATGCAAGCAATGTACAAGCAAGCCTTTGAGGATTGGAAAAATGCTTACTTGGCTCAATATCCACCCCTCCTACACTTAGCTAGACAAGGACTACTTGATCCATCATGTCCTTTGCCTAGTTGGGCGGATAGAGAAGTCATATTTCCGGGTGCATCTAGGGTCGTTTCGGGTGACAATGAGGTTGTTGGTAATGAAGAAGTTGATGATAACATTGATGAAGAAGCAAGTGAAGAAGGAGAGAAGGATGGTGAGCAAGATGATGAGCAAGATGAGGAAGAAAGTGAAGAAGCAAATGAAGAGGGAAGTGGCAATGAGACCACTTCTAATGAGGAAAGTGATGATGGTGATGATATGATGGAAGATTAGCAAGCCTTGGAGGCTCCTACCCTCTCATGGTTTGTCTATTTCTCTCTTTGTTTAAATTATTTTTCTTGATCATTGTTGAAGTAGTCCTAGCACCATAGAGGACTCACACCTCGGTACCATTGAGGTGTTCTCATTTTATTGTTCCCATTTTCAAAATCCAAAATGACAAATTAGTTTCATGCATTGCATAGTGTGTGCATGAACTACACCCATCCTTGGACATTAGCAATAGTGTCTCACTCGGTTTGGGGAAGTTAATGCATACACAACGGTAGGTAATCTAAATTATCCTCTCCGTCATAACAAAAACCCATGCATCATGTAGTGTAGCTTAGTGTAGATTGCATTTAGTATAGAAATTATGCATCATCTTTGCATAATTTCCATCACCTTGGCCATTGAGGACAATGTCCATATTAGTGTGAGGATGAGAATTCTAACATTTAACTCTTATTCAAAAATCCAAAAAAAATTGAAAAATTTCGAAAATCATAAAAATTTGAAAATTTAAAACCCAAAAACATGTTTATTTCCTTTTATAGTCTTGTGTATATATTGTTTTGTATACATTGTGTTTGTTCTATCCTTGTTCACATTGATCGACTACGCCACATCCGAGACATGAGGATATTGAAGACCGCATGGTATGATCTTTCCAATCTCCTTTTTCCTCTCTATGTTAATGACTATGTGGCTTTATTTTGATTGATGCGGTATAACAATGTGAACTTAGGACTTGCACTTAGTTTATATGACATATTAGTTGGTAGAAACATTTGTATTAGGATGTTTATATGCTAGTTGCATCATGGCATGTAGTTTGCATGTTAGAAAAATTTTGCGAAACCGTTTACTTGGGAAGCTTGAAAAGTGTATATAGGCCCTAGTAGATGCTTTTTCTTCTTAAGACTCTACTTGTTAGAATACATATAAAACACCCTAGGACGTGTCACGCTAGTATCCTTTGACCCATGGATTAAGGCATAGTCAAGAGTACCTTGAGGTGTGATAACTCCTTGGCTACCGTTTATTCCAAGGTGACCCTTGAAACCATGCATCCATCCACCATCCATGTTCTACCACATTTTTGTCAACAAAAGGGAATGGGCACAAAAAGAAATCAATTTGAGTTCAATAAAATGAAAAGTGAAGGAAAGTTTGCAAAAATGCATCAAATGAAAAGAGGAGCAAAAATAGAACTCCTATGCTTCAAATATAAGCCACCCTCACTACATATGGGGTGACTTTGAAAATGTTCAAAAAGAAAATGCAAAGAAAAGTTGAAAGTTGTCAAGTGTTGAAATGCCAAAAATCAAAAAGAAATGGCAAAGAAAGTGTTCTCAAATGTCAAATGCCACAAGTAATTGGGGGGAAAAACAAAAACAAAGCAAACTCCCAAAGTGAAACTCAAATGTCTATTGATCCCTTTATCCATCGTATCCATTTTTGTGCATGGTAGAGAGGGGACGACCCTTCTTCTTGTCTAGGCAAGAGGGGGAATTCCGCGATCCTCCAGTATTTCTAACACCATAGGGAGTCTACTCTTAACAAAAGCATTTAACGATTGAGGACAAAGGTACCCTAGCTTGACACAACTTGGAGGTGATTTATTGGTATCCTTCTAGGCTTAGTAGTTTGAAGAAATTGCATCTATGAAGGAATGTGTACCCTTGAATTGCTCCCCTTGTAGATAATTTCCGCCACTTAGATGAGGAAAGTGGCTATTCTTTTGTAGATGCATCCATTATTTGATTTTGTGTGCTTTAATGTTTGGATGTATCGCCATTTTCGCAAGACCCACCTTGCCTTGCAAGAAGGCATCCCACCTCATGGTTGTCTTGTTGTGAGTTGAAGGGGCGGAGTGAGACCCGCTAATTGTCCCATATCGGCTATGTTATTAGGTTAGTTTAAATAATGCTCCTAGTCTTTGTCACCTCTTTACTCGGGACGAGCAAAGGTTCGGTTTGGGATATTTGATGTGACCATAATTAGCGCATATTTAGCCCCTGAATTAACCTTGTTCCCATGCTTTTTAGTGCATATTTGGGTCATTTATTATCTTTAGTTCTTTGTTTTGCATATTCTTTGAGATTTTGATCCCTTGGTAGGAAAGGAGTAAGAATCTTGCATTTTCATGGCAAAACAAGACTAAATTGATCGAATTCAATGACCAAGCATCAAGGAGAGACGAGATTAGAAGGCCTTTGTACGTATGATAGTAGATGAGCAATGTTGAGAAAGGATCCTTGAGTCCCCAAGGAAATCCCCAAGGAATTTATGAAGAAAAGGGAAGAAAAGAAGAAGAAGTCTTGCTGAGGCACAATCCGTGCGGATTGTCTACAATCCGGCCGTCCTCCACCTGCACAAACCGTGCGGTTTTCCACCAAGACGCTCGGGTTTGGCCACCACAATCCGCCCGTCCCGACCCTGATCCGCTCGGATTCCTCTACAGCGCATTTTCGTCTTCTCCAAGCTACAAAGAAAGAAGCCCTTCCTTCGAAAAATACCGGCTCCTCCCTGCTAAATCTAAAAAGTGTAATTACTAGTTTAGCCCTTAGTTAACCCTAATGCATCCCCCTAATTTCCACTATAAATACTCCATTAGTCTAATTAGAAGAGCATGTTCTTCTTATCAATAATTAGAGTAGTTAATATCAATCAAATCCCTCTTTAGTTTTGTAATCAACAATTAATCAAGTTCTAATACAAGTTTTATTTCCTTAATCTCTCTTTTGTTCATCCTTTATTTAGGGTAATTGAAGATTATTTGGGTTATTTTTGGGAGATTGACAACCTCTCAATCAAGCATCAAGTACTTCTTTTATCTTTGCTTTATTATTGGAATCATTAGTAGGTATAATTCTCTTAATCCCTTTTTAATTATTGTTAATTACTTTCATGTATTCATCATGTTTCATTTTTTGGTATGATTGGCAACCTTGCTAGCATGATCAACATGATAATGAGTGAGTAGTCTCTTAGCTAGGGTTAATGGGTGATTAGGGAAAACCAACATGGGTAATGATTCATGCTTAAATTAATATGCTTTCATGTTTTATTTGCTTGCTTGTTTTGATCTCAACTCATGCACATGTTATATTTGATGAAATGCTAAGCCTATGAATCCTTGCATTTACCACCATCTCCTATCTTTTCAATGAGACTTGTAAGACATAACCCAACTCGAGTCTCATTAGACCATGTATGTTGTTGAGTAGGGAAGATTAAGTCGACTTGTAGGTGTTGTACAATCTAATCGATTTGGCTCCGGGACCCAAACTTTCCTAGGATTGTAAGATATAACCCAACTCAATCCATCACAACAATAATTGCTTGCTTATAATTTGAGAACATATTTGTATGATCAATTCCCATGATTCCCCTATGACCCCATGACACCCTAGTGCTTTTTAATCAATTGTTTACACCCCTTTTAATTCATCTTGCTTGTTTATTTTCATTGCTATTTTAGTTAGTGACCTTCTATATCAACCCAAATTGTGACACCCCTAAGACACCACTAGTTTCAATAGAAATCTCATTTCAATACCCGTCCCTTGGGATCCGACCTTTACTTGCCTCTTTACTAATTGTAGAGTTGTTTGTGAAGTTATAAATTGTGTTTTGATTCGGACGTGACCCAACGACCACACCTTTAATTGTGAACACGAAACGGACCGATCACCTCGGGGATGCAAGGATCCTTTCTCGTCATTGCCCAACTACTATAATATGTACAAAGGCCTTCTAATCTTGTCTCTCCTTGACGCTTGGTCATTGAATTCAATCAATTTAGTCTCGTTTTGCCATGAAAATGCAAGATTCTTACTCCTTTCCTACCAAGGGATCAAAATCTCAAAGAATATGCAAAACAAAGAACTAAATAAATAAATGACCCAAATATGCACTAAAAAGCATGGGAACAAGGTTAATTCGGGGGCTAAATATGCGCTAATTATGGTCACATCAATGATCATTCCAATGGCGGAAACATTAGAAATCGATTTCATGTAATCAACAACTTAATAGGTTCAGTGAACGACTATGACTCCATCATAGTGCTTTCATCAACATGAACAGCCTATTAAACCTTGTTGATGTACAACAGATACGAAAGATCTTATCCTCATAAGATTCTCAACTTTATGCCAATATTCTCTCTCATAGATTCAAAAATCTATAATACTTTGCACCCTTTTCCAAGTCTCCAATCACTCTTTCACAGAAAAGAGCATTGGTACATTATTCTCAATAAGTAATATGTTTTCATCATATAAGACATGGAGAAACAATTCTAGCTCCAACTTAACTTCATGTATAATCATGATTCTGCAATCATGTGAATGAAACCATTCACTATTATCACATGAACGAAAATTATAATCCTTTAATGCTTGCTTAAGACCATTCTAGGATCACTTAAGAAAGCAACGCATAATATGTTAGGATTCTTAGATCTTCATCTAAGGTTTTGTGTTCCAAACACTCCCTTCTCTAAATTCACATTATAGAAAAGCGTATTTTTAATATCATTTGCCATTCTTCATTAAAATGAAATGCGGCAATTCCTAACATAATTAATCTTGATCCACATCTTCATGTCAATCTATGCATTTAGGTACTCTAAAGCTCTATTTACCTTTAAGGAGACCCTCGCCTTAAAGTAAATCTACTCTTGAGTAACAAGTTTCGGATTGTAATGCTATGACTTGTATGTAACAAGGTCGATTTGGAATAAGGTCATAATACCATTACTTTCGCAAAGCAATATATTAACAACAAGACATGTGTGCTAAACTCCCACTGAGCTATACTCCCACTCTATCTTTATAGATTATAGTTTCATTACTTTCGCAAAGTAACACTTCAACTATAAGACATGTTTGTAACGATCCAATCTACTCCCACTCTATCTCTCAGAAATACATCTATTTTCTTGAGAGATAGCTTTGTGAGTTACAAACATATATATGATGGAGTATTAGGAGTTTATCTAGACTATGCATTAGCTTTCAAAAGGTCATCCCTATCATGGCAGCTTGATTCATGTGATATGCGAGTCTTATCCATGTCATTTGTTGAATAGACTCTCTATTTTAGGTATCTCCTGGTTGACCATCCTTTTTGAATTACTTGTCCGTTTTGGATTGCAAATTCCCAAAATTGAGTTCAATAACTCAAACTGACTCATATTAGTTTGATCTTATCGGTAGTGACACTTGGTCATAATCCATATTTTAATGAATCAAATTTATTACTAAGATCTTTGTCACTACGTTCGGATCGTAATGCTTTATTACTTTATTCAATCGGTTCTCTACGTCATTTATAAATTTCTCAAATTTCTCAAATACTTCACTTTATATTTGATTAAGTAAATATACCCATATCTACTTAAATCATTGGTAAAAGTGATGAAATAGTCATAAATTCCCCTTGCGGTGATGCTCATTACATACATCGGCATGTATTAGTCCCAACAAATCACTTGCTCGTGTGCCTTTACCACTAAAGGGAGTAAAAATCATATTGCAAAGGAGACAAGATTCGCATATTCTATATGATTGAAAATCAAATGGTTCATTAAATCTAGTCGACACTAGCCTTTAATACGTTTCTCATTTATGTGACCTAATCGAAAAAGCCAAATGTACAAATCATTTGGATTAATAGTTTGAGTCTTTTGGATCGTATTATGAAGATATCTTTGCTCGAATTAGAAGTGTCTAAAACTTGTATATCATAAAGATAAGTGACATGGCTCACAACCATGTCTGTTTTCAACAAAATACAAATCCTTTCATGTCTAACATAGAAATGGAAATAATGTTTTAGACAAAATGGGTACATAATCACCATTATGTTGATTACAACTCAAAGTTATTAGCTAAAACAAGTACATAAGTCCCTCTTGAAGTGGCGGTTACCCTAGCTCCATTTCCTTGTCGGAGATTTACATCACTCTTATTTAGCTTTTCCACATTTCCAAGTCCCACTTAGAGTAATAAGTCCAACTTTGATATCTCCCAAATACTTGGGGCAATTTCGCTTCCAATGGCCCATGACATTACAATAATGACATTCTTCATAAGATTGGGCACCTTTCTTGGTCTTGGTTGTGATAGTCTCACTATCCATTTCCAATTCATTATCAGGTTTGGGTTTCTCACCCATTTTTGCCTTCCCTTTAATAATACCAATACTCCTTTCATTTGCAAGGACACTCTTGCTAGAACTCCCACTCAATTTAATATTTCTCCTTGTTTCTTCAAACAAGGATGCCCTTAGTTTACTTAGATTTTCTTCACAAGATTTTCTTACCAAAGTGATGGGCATTAATATTGGAGTGGGTGGTTTGGAGGTGGTAAAGAAGCAAAAATTTCCATCCTGACCAATGCCAACGCCTAATTCTCTAATCGTATCATTATCATACTCGGAGCATTTTTCATCGAATGATTGGAGCCATGAATCAATGGTGATTGGTGTAGGAGTATTAGATGAATTCATTGCATATAATTAACTACAAAAACGGAAATGAAGGAAATAATTAACATCTATCGTTTTAAAAATACTTGTAAACAAGAATTGCATTTATATAGTGACCTCTACCCAACTATTATAAATGATTCCGAGATCCAAATTCATATTAATACGGGTACGGTGAGCCGAGTCATCCCTTATTAATATAACTCGGTGGATTAACCTCTTAATCAATTCTACTTTTAGAACTCTCGGTCGATAAAAATTACTCTAATTTTCATCTTTAGCCCGGAACACATGCGACTACGGTCACGAATACTTCCGTTGAGCTCAATCCAAATTTCGAAGTAATAACATTTTATTACCCACTTACCCAACGTAACAAGTTTGGTATCCCGGTGAGCCGAATCTACTTCCTTATAAAATTGGGATTCATGGTTTCTACTATTTGGTAAGGCTAATTCTCAATTATTAAAAGTGAGAGGTCTTGTCAATTTATTATCTATCACGTTTTAAGTGAACTAAAGCGGTGAACTACGATAATTATAATTGACATGGTCGTTGACTCAATATGATATGCATGTGTTGTTATGGTGATTTGACAATGCATGCAACATATTAAAAGAAATGCAAAGCAATAATAAAATTCCTAGTATGGCCTTCCAAAAAAATAGAAAACCAAATAATGTATTACATATTCGGAAACCAACTCCTTTGGTCCCTTGAATCTTCAAGTGGCGCGCCTCCGAAGAACACCGTCTTCGTCGGATCACCTTTCCGAATGGCACCGTCTTTGAAGATACTCCATAATTACAAATAATAATAAAAATACAAAACTATTTCTATTATACATTTGTAATATGAAAAACTTGTAAAAAATAAAAGTGATACGAGATCACATTAAATTACAACCGAATCAATATTTCCTTTCATTACGGGTAATATCAATTAAAACTAAGGCCATACTAAGATAAAATTACATAATTCAAAATTATATAAATAAAAGACATTCAACAATTGAAATATTAAGCATTATAATATGTACCTATCATGCCAAATTAAGTGCCAAATCGCCCTATTTAACTTATATCATATATATATCTCGGTTTTATGGAAATGCGTGATAATAATTTCTTAAAATCACAAATTAACACTTAAATCACATCTAAGCTCAAGTTAATTATCCTAAAACTCTTAGGACTCAAAAATAAGTCATCACTCAATTTTTGACAATAATTCAACTTGATTTAATTTTTATGCTCATTTTTTACCTTAAAATCATAATATATATGAAATAAATCCAAATTAAATTACAATTATTTCAAAATTTAAATTTAAAATTTTTGAACATTCTGGAATAATTCCATGACACTCATAATATCAAAAATTATGGTTAAAATTTTTGAACTAATTTCGAGAAAATATGTTGCAATTTAACGGTTTTATCTCATAAAACATCTAAAGTATCCAAAAATGAATCCAATCAATTTTACAACCTTAGATATGATTAGTGGGATATTTATGCAACCTATAATAATTTTCTCATGCCATGCAATTTGTCTTAGCTATTTATGCTAAAATAGTCACTATTTATGCCATTTTTATTCTAAAAATTCATAAATCATGCTAAATGAGATTAATTAATCTCAAAATTTACATATAATCTGTAAATTATGCATGTGACAACATATTAAATTTTCATGGCCCAATTCGAAATTTAACTATTTTTAACCATTTTACCTCTTTTAATCCATTTTTATCTCATAAAAATCATAAATCATGCAATATTAATCCAATTAATACGATCTTTTACACACAACTTGTAAAATATGAATGTGAGGTCATATAAAAATTTCAAGGCCAGAGAGTAAGTTTGACCAATTTTAGTCATTTTAACCTCCATTTATGCCATTTTTACACTAAAAATTCATAAATCATGAAATATTAATCACATTAATATGATATTTTACATGCAATACACAAAATATTCATGTGAGGTCATACTAAAATACCACAGCCAGTAGTGAAGGTTAACTTATTTTAGTGAATAAAAGTTCATTTTACTCATAAAAATGTAATAAAATCACTAAAAATCATTAAAATGAGCAATAAATTTCCATAAATCATAAAAATGACCTAAAAATATTTTAGGACCAGAATATATAACATGCATAATTATTTCGTGACCTACTCTTATAAATCACAAATTTTTAGTTTTACATGTTAACATTTTAACTCGGAAAAATAATAACCGATTATGCGTGCAACATCCTTATGCTCTGATACTACTTGTTGGGTTTGTTTACCTATTATTAGACTCCTCTAAAAATTAACTAATTAACTTCTTAATTATTTGTTCTTTAGATCTAGTGCATGCATAACAAAATAAGAGATTTATAAGAAAACAATGTCCCTTACATTGTTAATTTTGGTTTTGTGGGCACAAGTAAGGTCTCCTACATTCACTTGTTCTTGAGCTATGATGAGTATTAGGATGATCCTCCGAAGACTCTAAGTATAGAAGCCACTCCTCTTGATTGCACCCAAGATTATCCCTTATCTCTACTAAACAATATGTGCTAGATATTTATTTAGTAGTCTACCTTAAAATTGATTACTAATACTCATATATTACACAAATAATATTAGTAATCTTTATGAACAATTTAGATTAAATCTTCTCATATTTTAGAGAAAGATTAAGGAGTAGAGAGAATAATGCATAAGCCTTTTGCATGTGATGAATGAATGAGTATATGGTGTGTGTAATAAGAGAACAAAAACTCTCTTATTAGAGAGTAGAGCAACCGGTGGGAACAAGGGAAAAGTGCCAAAATTGGCATCTTGCTTTTCACTTTTTCTCTTCAGTCCATTTAACATAAAATGGACTACCATTTTATTTTGTCAATTTGTCATTTGTCACACAATATGTCACATGTAGTATGTTATATGTTATTAATTAATTTAATGCATATTTATCACATAAATATCATTTTATAAATTAATTAAATTACATACAACAAATTGACTAGTGATACTTGATCACATAAATAAAATGGGTCATATAATAATAATTCACAACATCTTGTAATTATAATTAACCATCCATTCTTATCTCTATTGTTTCAGAAACAATAAACAATTTTAGTAATTAAGTATTACAATTACTAAAATAAATCTTATTTAATCTCATTACAATAAGATATAAACATTCTCTCTCACAATTGAATTGTTCAATTTTAAGGAATTGATCAACTTGTATCGTTATACAATTAATCAACTTTACAGATAAGGGCATCATCCTTTAGGTGTGACCTTAAGGGAGCAACTGACCACCACCGTCCTCACGACGATGAACGTCAAACTCTAGCAAGCCAATCGTTACCGATTAATGTTGATCAGTTGACTATATAATTGAATCATCCCTTACGTATTCTTTATATGAGATTTAATTATGATATTTAATCATGTGATCGCACTATTGTTGAGGACACATTTTCCAACAGTAGTAATCTCGCAATATTAGTATTTTAAGGTCACAAATATTAATTTCTAGTAATCAAATTAATATTTGTATTAAGAAGGATTTCCTTGGTACAAATCCTTAAGGAGTAGATCTTGCTATTAGATCTAAGGTTTTTGGGGCATTTGGATTATTCTTAAGAAGACTAACTTGGTAGGAGACCAAGTTAGTATAAACCCTATCTCGGCCCTCATTGGAAGAATAAACGATTTTATTTTCTTACTTTGTAATTTTGTTATGCATGCATAAGTTCCTTTTAGTTTATGACTAAACTAATAAACACTTAGTTATTAGAAGGGTCTAATAAGAGGTATACGAATTTTTCAAAAAGCCCTCATGTTCCCGGCCTCCTGTATCCATTCGACGCAAAGGTATCTTTAGCACAAAGCAAAAGAGGAATGAAACGGCAATAAGAGAATAAGGAAAGGTGATAAGGAAGTGGCAAGTTCGAAATTTACCAAACTCCTCGCCGTCCTGTAAGACAGGTGGCTCTCCGCTGTCCAAATGAGATGTTGACCATCCCATTTCTCAGCCCACTCAGGTGCCCCGACTAGCTGGCGACCACCCCGTCCGACGTTGGCCCGCCTCGGGACCTCCTCGACAACCTCCTCGAAAACCTCTTCAACCACCTCCTCAAGAACAAGAGAAGGGTCGAAGTCAAAGTCCACGTCCATGGGAGCCCTCCCCGACGTAGAAGCAACGTCACCTGCGAAATTAGGGTAAATTAGGCCGCGTCAGATGACGACAAGCCTCGGTGAGGTTTGTTTCAAGCCTTTTTAGCCCCGAAAACGGCCTTTTCTCGCCATCTTTGGTCATTTCTCTCGAAACCCGACCACTCATGTGATAAATTGGGTCGAGTCAAGTCTAAGTCCAAGCCTAGTCATGTGTTTGAGTCGAAAATTCGGCAGCATTTCGCTATAATGGCGATTATGCCCTAAGAAAAGTGTCCTGAAAAAGCCGTCACAAATCAAAAATCCGACATGGTAGGAAGTTTACCCGTTACACAAGGATTCCAAAAACCAAATTTCATCAAAAATGGGCAATCCTAAAGCCATTTTCGAAGCGATTTTCGAAACAGTTGAGAAACCGTCTCAATTTCACTCAAATGCTCAATACTTGACGAAAATCCAAAAAGAATGTGACACATACCTCTATTAGTCATGATTAATGGAGCGATTTGATCAAATTTTGACGGATTTTGGTTGGAATTTGAGAGAGTTTAAAAAGAATTTGTGTTTTGTTATTATGAATAAAACACGACTTTCTGTCGAATTTTACTCAGACAAGGACAAGCTTGGCAAAGGACGCAGCACCTGATGCGCCTCTTCCAAGAGTCGCAGCTCTTGCTGCGCCTATTCCCCAGCTTCCCTCCAGCTCAATTTTCAAAAGTTCGTTATAAGTTCGTTATTTATGGGCCCATCTTTGGTGCGCCTCTTCTCCAACACAATATATCATATATTTGGTCTATTGGGCATTTATTTTTGTCTGGACCAGTATTTTATCTTCGAGCAGACTGCGAACCGTCGCAGTATTTTATCTTCAAGTAGACTGTGAGCCGTCTCAGTATTTTATCTCCTAGCAAGGATCTTCCATCAGGACTTCGCTTGCAGTAACGAGCGGATTTCCGACGGTATTTCGACACACCTCCATTAATACCCTATTATTTTCCCAGCGAGAGTTCATAACAGCCGATTGTACTTCTCGATAGATAAAGTTCGTTTGAGACCGACGCAAGCAGATCTCCCCAGCAGTTTCTACTGACGTCCTGCTACCCTCAATATTTATTTTGTTTCCTCTTGGAGTTCGGCAAAGGTATCATTCTCCGGATGTTCTCATACCAACCTTCTCTTAGGTTCCCAAACTACCCATGTTCCCACACCTAGTCTCCACCTGTAGGATCATACTCCCTTAGGACCGCCTTTCTCCGGGTTCATACGCCCAAACCACGGTTACCCTTAGGCCACCTTCTCGCCGATGTTTTCCTTTTAGGGTCCCACACCTTATCATAATCCTTATATATCTTTTAGGTCTTAGTCTTAGCTCCTACGCTTAACCTTAGCTCCTACGCACCTCCGGAAGCATCTCGGGAAAGAAGTCTCAGGTATGGTTTCTTCTTATGGCTGGCGAGCCTCCTTACGTAGTCTAATGGACTTTAAATGACCCTCCCTGATAGTCGACAGACTCTAAAATGTTCCCGATGACAGGTCCTTGGCTCAAACCCCTTGAGCCTCCTCGCGTCGCCATAGTCGTCAGGTTGTAATCTTCGATTGACCTGATGGCTATACTTTGACTTTCGCCTTGTCCAAGCCTCAGTCAAAGTGGGGGCTCTGTAGATACCTCATTTCTGCACCTTCCGCAAGCCACCCGGTGATGATTGGGCCGCATGTTTGGTATACGGAACGATTTATGACAGTTCATAAGTTTATCATCAAGTGATAGCTCAAATACTTGTGTCTACCCCTTGGTCGTCATCTACGCGCCATTACGGTTGTTTTGACAGTAATTAGAGTTCATTTGGAGTCCGGGTCAAAAAGCGCTTCATTTTCTAATAAACCGTTTAAAATGCCGAGTCAGAATGTTCTAAAATATTCCGGATATTTTTATTCCATAATTTGATTTTATATCCTTTTGGTAAAATATATCGCGAAAATCTTATTTTAAGGAATAAGAAAGTCGAGATCTACCGCAATTTCATAAAAGAAACGCGGAAATCTTTCTTCCGCAGGAGGAAACCTCTAGGGAAAGGACGCAGCACCTGCTGTGCCTCTTCCCTAGCTCTTTTCTGCGTATTTTCAGATTTTTTCGAGATTTGTTTCCAAAGTTTGAGTCATTCCATAATTCCTCCGCGTGATTAGTATAAATAGGGACCTCCGTTCCTCATATTTCTCACGCGAGTGTCCGCCCTTCTCTTCTCCCTTTGCATTCTAAGACCGTGCTCTAAGCTTATTGACATCTACGTGCTTGATCAATCGACCACGTAAGCTCGGATCCTTCTGAGTACCAGTCACGTTGCATGATGACCAATTTGACCAACTACACCTCAATTAATCAATCAATTTAATCTAAATCCTCTTACGAGAGCACTTTCTTCATACATTCGAGTCGAGCAATCAGTAAACGTTAACTTAGTTCCTTCTTAGAGGACATGACTGTTAAAGTAGGCAAGTTCTTTATACCGGTGGACTTTATTGTTTTAGATATAGCTGAGGATACCCGGACCCCAATTATACTAGGAAGACCATTCTTATGTACAGCTGGGGCCATTATTAATGTCAAACAAGGGCGTTTGACTCTTGCAGTGGGGGATGACATGATTACTTTCAGTCTGCCTAGTACTCTTGCTCGGCCAATGATAGAGGATACTTGTTATTCTGTTGATATTGTTGACGAGTCTGTCTATGACTTCTGGTCGGGTTCTTTTATAAAGGACCCGCTAGAAGCTTTGATGCTTTTGGATGAGTGTGCAGATAACCCAGATAACAATGATGTTGTGTTGGATTTGCTTGAAGCTGCTTTAGATGAGCGTGATCAACTCACTGACGCTAAAGGAAAGAGGGTGGAACAAATGATTAGTACTCTCTGCGCCATAGAGGTGAAGGTACCCGAGCGTAAGCCTCTTCCTTCTCATCTTAAATATGCTTTCTTAGATGATACAGAGCAATAACCAATCATTGTTAGTGTTAAACTTGATGATGATCAACTGACCGCTTTGTTAGCCGTGCTTAAGAAAAACAGGAAAACTATGGGTTATTTTTTGGACGACATTAAGGGGATTAGTCCCGACATTTGTATGCACATGATTGAGCTTGAGAAAGATCATAAGCCTTGTAGACAGGGTCAGCGCCGGCTGAACCAGAAGATGCAGGATGTTGTGATGGTTGAGGTAATGAAGCTGCTTGATGCAGGTATTATCTATTCTGTTGGCCATTCTAAATGGCTGAGTCCAGTTCAGGTAGTTCCTAAGAAAGGAGGGACTACCGTGGTTAAGAATGACAAAAATGAGTTAATACCTACTAGAGTAATAACTGGTTGGCGGATGTGTATAGATTACAGACAGCTGAATGCCGCCACAAAGAAAGATCACTTTCCCCTTCCTTTCATTGATCAAATGGTAGAAAGGTTAGCTTCTCATAAGTTTTTCTGTTATCTGGATGGGTACTCAGGGTTCTTTCAGATCCCTATTCATCCGGATGATCAGGAAAAGATTACTTTTACTTGTCTTCAGGGTGTTTTTGCTTATCGCAGGTGTGGACATAGCCCACCTGCGTATGCCCAGCCGATCTGTGGACAATGGCAGCAGTCTTTTGAAAGCCACGCTCGGCGGCGTAAAAATGCTTTCGACCGGATCGTTTTAGATCGGTTGGTTTCGTCTCGGTAAGGGTCTCGAAACGATTAGAGATGTTTGGAGTCGCCACCAAGCATTTGTGGGATGCTTGGAACCTGTTCGAAATCCACTTTATACCTCGGTCAAATCGAAGCAGCAAGCAGCGTTTGACATAGGTACTAAAGATAAGGAAATCATCCCTCTTTAGCATCCTATCTCTAGAATGACTCTCGTACGCCCTGGATAAGGTCGTCCACTATCCAAAGTTTCTGAGTAAGAGGTGAAGGTACATATTGGGAAGCCCTTTAATCAGACACCCAATCCCGCCCGCGGTAGCGGCCTCTACTGATCGATCTTGGTTGGTTGAATGCAAAAGTTAATAAAACGGTTTAAATGCATGAATGCACATCCAATAATTTAAACCTAACATGTGAGAGCTTTCTACGTCGGTTGATTTAATCCAAGTTTCAAGTATAAGATATCGAGTTGGATTAGTGATTGATTTGCATGCAAGACGGAAATTAAACATCCATTTACCAAATTAGGTTTATGGTGCATAACATGATCCATTTGTCTTAATAAGGCATTTTGCAAATGTGATGGTCATCTGATCCGTCCTATATCCGGGCCAACTGGAGTCGGGATCGTCTTAGACTAATGCTGGAGAAAGGGATAGGCCCTGTACCAGACGGTTACATGAAGCGCGAGCCAGCCGGCGGTATAAGGGGCCTCCCCTGGTTTTGAAAATGAGAATTGAAAGGCCTTTTTTAGGCGCGGGTCAACCTACGGTTATATGCCGTATTCTAGTCATTTGAAAAACGTTATAAAACGTGCTGAAAAATGGGTATTTGAACCCGATTTGATTTGAAAGGATCGTATAGACCGCATTTGTTGATTTGAAGAACTAGACCCGAATAATCATCATTATGTTGATAGTATTCGGTGTCGGGTTCGGCTTGACAAGCTTGACATGAATAGTTTTGAAAATAATTATGAACTAATTGTTTGAAGTTCATTTGAATGTCATTAGTCGATACTCATCATCGTACCCGGGTTAAAATCCGACATGGCATGTAGAACCAAGGATGACTTTGTGTTGGTGACTAATATGCTTGTTTTGAAAATGTAAAGAAATTATGAAAGGCTTTAAAATACCTCCCAAAAATGTAAAGAAATGAAATAAATGGGTTTAAATACCTTTTAAATGTCATTAACCAAATATTATCACCGAAACACGGATTTAACCGTCATGGTATGAGGAACCAAGGGTGAAAAATGTTTTATGGTTAAAACAAATAAAATAAAATAAGAATGTATGAAAATATTTGAAATGGTAAAAACCGATTACAAATATGAAAATAAATTAAAGGGAGATGACGAGAACAAACACGGTTGAATCCTGACCTGAACACCCCATTTAGGCGTGGGCAAGCCGGCGAACCAATGGGCTTATGTCTCATACCAAAAATCAGTTTTGGCTCGTTTACCCCATGTTTTGGTTCATGTTATGCATGTTTTAACATGTTATAGTCATGAAACAAGTAAAAATATGATAAAAAGAGGATTTTTACACCCTCATACTTACATGTTTGGTTATGGCGAGTGACCGACGTAAGTGTAACAACTCGTTTGGTCGGAAAAAAACTCGGTTTAAAACCGTTTTGGTAAGTAAAAAGAGTGTTTTAAGATTAGTGACGGTGTAGTGGTCGAAGTGGTCGGTCAAGTGATTTAAAGCACGATGACGGTACCAAACAATGTGTAAGGCTTGTATTTACGATCGGTAGGTCGTAAATACGCGTCGGATTGTGACTTAAGAAGGCGAGTCGAGAATTTTAAGGGAGAAAAGAGGGGGCGGACACTCGCGTAAGTTCTCAAATGGGGGCATTTGAGGGGTATTTATAGGAGATGAGTGGTTGTGTGAATTTTGAGCGACGTGGCCACCTGGGCTGCTCAAAGAGGCGCGAGCCACGTCGCGGGTCTTCGAGTTGTCTTGTCGCTTTCACACAAGAGCAATCATGATTTGTTCTATCCCATTCATAAATCCGGGAAATCTTAGCATAGAAGGTTTGAAATGGTTTGTTTTTTGTGGTTGACTCGGTTTGACTCGTTGTTGGAGTCGGGATTTGAATTTTTGAGTCGGTTTTTGGTCCGGAGTCAGTTTTGACTCTAGTTAGTGTCATTGCGACCCTGTCGTCGTGCATTAAACACTCCAGGTCGTTTAAAGTCCGTCAGACTACGTACAAAAGCTCGCCAGCCATAAGAAAGAGTCATACCTGAAGCATCTTCGGATATGTCCTTGCGCGTATGCGGAGAAAGGCTCGCCAGCTGTAGTGCGTATTAAGGCTCGCCATCCATGGTGCGTAGTAAGGCTCGCCAGCCATGGTGCGTAGTAAGGCTCGCCAGCCATGGGGCGGTCGGTTAATGGACCGTGAGAATAGCCGCGTCAAATGGGCTTATTTTGAAAGTAGCGATTTCATGATGCCGTCGTGGAAATAGTGAATTCGAATCTTCACTATCACTGTTTTTGAAATGAGCGGGTTCCGCGAGGAAGCCCCCTGTTGGTATTTGGAGGAATAGTGAATTTGGAATCTCTACTATTCGCTGTTCGTTTTTGAACTTGAAGGGGCGGTTTTGATCGCCGTCTGTTTTGAATTTTGAAGGAAATAACAAATTTTAAATTTTGCTATCACGTTTGGAGTGACGGTTTATGTGCCGCTGTTGACATTTGAAGGAAATAGTGAATTTGGAATCTCCACTATTAATTGGAGTGACGGTGTATGTGTCGTCGTTTACATGTGAAGGAAATAGTGAATTTGGAATCTTCACTATTAATTGAAGTGACGGTTTATGTGCCGTCTTTGACATGTGTAGTGGAAATAGTGGAATTTAATTTCCAACTATTATTTTGAAAATGACGGTTTTAATTGCCGTTGTTTGAAATTTTGACGCAATAGTGAATTTGAATTTTCACTATTATTTTGAAAATTGACGGTTTTAATTGCCGTCGTTGAAATTTAAAGAAATAGCGGATTTGAATTTTCGCTATTATTTTTGAAAAATTTCTTGAAGGAAAATAGTGAATCTTGATTTCACTATTATCTGTTTTTTGAAATTGACGGTTTTAATTGCCGTCCTTTGAATTTTGAGTAAATAGTGAATTTTGATTTCACTATTATTTTGAAATTTGACGGTTTATGTGCCGCCGTTTGAATTTTAGAAAAATAGGGGATTTGAATTCTCGCTATTATTTTTGAGATTTGACGAAATAGTGAATTTTGAACTTTCACTATTACTTTTGAATTTTGAAGAAATAATGAATTTTGGAATTCCACTATTTGTTTTTGTATTTGAAAAATGACGGTCTTTAATGTCGTCAACGAAAACTCGAAGTTTAGCATGGGAAATTGGGCTAAAGCCCAAATTTCGGTGAAAAAGCAAAGGGGAGGGCTGATTGAGGCGCGAGCCACCTTGCGAACCAAAGTGCTCTCCCTATTTTTGTGTAAAAGACGCGAGGTTTGGCTGCATTCCATTCCTCATTCGTCTTAAACCTTCGACAATTCCACAAAAAATCGCCATTGTTGGACTTTTGCTCACTTAGCTTCCATTCGTGCTATCAACCATAATGTCATCTCAAGGTATGTATTTCCTCTTGAATCTATTTGAATTTGTTGGTCTTTAGCTTAATTGAATTAGGGCGAAATTTTACCCTAGAAAATTGATTTGGGCGTTTTTAATTGAGCCCGTTTCAAGTGAAATTGACAATTGCATTAGGTTAGAAACCTGTTTAGGAGTATAGGGATGCTTTTAGTTTGCATTTTGGTCCTCGTTCGCGCTCCTTATGCTCGAAAAATGTGAGTGAGGTGAGAAACCGTCTCATCTCGCAATGCCAAGTTTAGTTGCTTGGGTAATGGATCCCACTAGGTTGCATTGTAGTCGGGAAAGACCGTATTTGCCATTGTGGACCTTTGTTGGGTTTTGTGGGCAAAATTGAAATTTTGCCTTTTGCGACGGTCTCATGTCTGACCAAATAAGTGCCTGTTTGGGCTTGAATTGAGTCAGTTTGCCTTGAAATGGACTTTATTGGTAGTTTAGGTCACCTTGAGGCGTGATAAAATCACGTTTGCCTCGTTGCGGTCGTTTTTGAATTTTTGACCGGTTTGTGCTCAAATTGGCGTATAAATTGCCCTTTTTGAGCCGTAAAAATTTTCCATCGTATTTTGGGTTGTTGGCGGACCTTGTATGGGTCTTGAAATGCCGTGTTGTTTTTTGTTTTGACTCATCTTTTGCTTAAAAAGAAGGGCGAGTCATTTTTTGTGCGTTTTTGTGAATTGTTTTGTGGCTGTGTTTGGTTGGATTTGGGCGAGGCTGCCCTTGTTTTGTTTTGCAGGTTCTTGTTTTGTTTTTTTTTTTGTTTTTTTTTGTTTTTTTTTGGATTTGTCCATTTTACGCCGTCATAATGCCAAAATTTTGGCTGACATCTTTTTGTTTATTCTTTTGATCGCAAGGTACCATTTGGGACCTACGGGGTCCGTTGTGGAGGCCTTGGAGGAGGAGGATGATCCCGGAGGAGCTGTAGTGACCGAGGAGGCTGTCGGATCCGAGGCGGTGGTGGAGGATGCTTCCGTAGAGGAGGAGAAGCGGCTGATGTGGTCGGCTTGTCCTTTTCGTTATGGCTCATAGACAGGATGGCTGATGATTGGGGGTCAGCACTGGGGTGGTGCATCGCATCATGGTCCTTGGCCTCCTTATCATCCGAAGTCTGCCAGACACTGTCTTCATTTTTGTCGTGGAGCAGGAACGAGGTGTTACCATAATGGTAACCACCTCTGCTTCCGCTGATGCTCATCTGTTTCTTGTGTTGCTCCCTTTCTTTTCTGTTTGAGAGGATAGAGAATGCTTAGTTCGGTAGGTGGCGGATAGCCCCCAGTTCGTTGTCTTAGGCCAGTGTCTGTATGATAGATGGTTGTTTTAGGCCAGTGTCGTATGATAGATGTCTCATCTTTGGATCCTGTTTGTACGATCAGTTGTCCGTATCAAACGTGTGTCGATGTATTTTGCGTGAGGCGGTTTGTATATATGTGTTTTTGGATTGTGGTTCATTTTGTGATTTTTGGCTTTTTTGTGTTGTGTTTCGGAGGAGCGTTGTCGGCTGTCGATTCTCCTTTTGATGTTTGCACCAGTTCCTGCATCGTTAGTGTAGGAAACAGGCAACAGATAGCACATATACATAAATGCAAACACGTAAAAGCATTTGAACAGAAATTAACCAAGATGACTTGGAGTTAAAATTTGAAATTTGGAATGATATGATATTTGAAAATTCCGCGACAAGTCGTCACTTTAGATAAAAGAAATTAATTTGAAAATTGAGCAATTAACTCGTGTCGTGAATTAAATTGCATTGAATGTTGAAATTAATTTGTGACTCGAAAAATTCAAACTCAGACCGTCACGGAAAGAATTTTTACGAGTGTATTTGATTTTTGAGGTCAAGACTCGGATTTGTGAGTGCTTGAAATTTGAGGAAAATCGATGTTGTATTATCAATTCTCGATTTTGATTTTTTGCTAGGAAAATATCCGCGAAAAAGCACAAAATTTTCGGAATTTTGATTGACATGGAAACGATCCGTCGCGGATCGGGACGACTAGCCCTTCCCCCCTTAAAAAAAGAAAGAAAAATCCGTATGTTTAAAGCTGCGTCATGGAGACCGTGTCGGATTTCGTAAAACGTGAAAACAAGGAAATGTGAGTGTGAGGAAACACAAAAATGTCCTGGATCATCCCGAAGAGGCGCAAGCGTCTTGGCGGGAGGTTTGAGGTGTCAGGAGAAAACACAAGTTGAAAGAGACAAGTCAAACAACGGGAATCCTGGGGAAGGCCCAAAGAGGCGCGAGCTGCCTGGCGATGGAAACCAGCTCTCCCCTTTTTCTGAAAAACGCGCTGATCATTTTTGTATAAATAGTGATGTTGTGCTTCATTGTTTCATCATCCGAAACACAAAAACATCTCTACAAAACTTCTTCTTCTTTTTCCACAAAATATTTCATGGATGCTTTTGAGAATGCATTGCGATAATGGTGCCGGGATTTGTCGCCTCCCGAAAAGTATCAACTCGTTTGCATGGGAGTTGGTCAATTGTTGGTGCTCCGTCAAGTCAAGGTGCAACCCTCATTTCTCGAAGCATGCTCTCGGTTTTGGGATTCGAAACACCATGTTTTCGTTTTCCCGAAAGGTGAAATTTGCCCTCTTGCCGAATAAGTTGGAGCCATTGGTAGGTGGCCGGGTTGTGTTCCGGTGCTTCCCCCGACTCGGTTGTGCTGCAAGGAGAAATTCCGTTCCATGTTGGGTTTGTCTACAATTCAAGTCAACTTTCTTCTTGCTCCTCATGGTGTGGATATGTTGGCTCTTATCAACATCTTTTCAAACCGATTAGATGTCACTGTCTCGGAGGTGGCTAGGAAGAGGGCTCTTGCCTTTTGCCTTGTCCATATGTACCTCTTTGTTGATGCTTTGAAGAAGGAGAGGCCAAAATGCTATGGTAGCATGACCCTTATTTATGTGGTTGAGCAAATGGAGCATGGTAGAGATCCATCATGGTTGGTGCTTGGAGAGATCATCCAAGCTTTGGACAAGGAAGGCTCTTGTGGAGAAGCTCCCTCATTTGGGTCCCCAAGGATCCTTCAAGTGTGGCTATTGGAGAAGCTAAGGTATGTAGAGCTTCCGGTTAATCCTTCTTCTTACTCCTTCCGTCACCTTACCATGAGGAAGAAGTTGTACCCGGATAGTTTTGCTTCTACCGAGGCTTATCGGGCCGCAAGATTGGCGGAGGAGGGTGGTCCTCACATCCGTTGGGTGGTGTCATGGTGGCACTTGAGGTCCTTCACGGGATTGCCCGCTTCGGGTGCTAGTCCTCGTTCTTTGATGGTGGTGGGTTTGAAGATTGTTTCCTTCGTTTATCCCGAAAGGCTTATGAGGCAAATAGGGCGTCAACAAAAGATGCCCGCTCAAGATACTCTTGTCCAAGAGAATGTTTTCCGGAACCCCGAGCTTGTGGAGCTCTTCGAAAGGTGGTGGGGCACTCGGCCGCTTTGGGAGGTACCAAACCCCGTTGCCACGACATGGGTGACTCCCGCTTATGTCAAGTGGTCACGTGCTCCGTCCTTGGAAGAGAGATCCAAATTCTATAAGGACGAGGTTGTCGACTTAAAGTATCAAGAGGTTGGAAAGGCCAACCGTGCCTTCTTTGAGGAGTATGTTGATGGAGCTAGCGCTGATGTGATAAGACCACCAAAGAGGAGAAGCTCGGGTCCCAAGAACATGATGGGCCGTGCATTGGCTCGTTTCGGGACGAACATGGGGTCTTGTGCTAGACCGGAGGCCATCGCCGTCGCCGTCTTAGATCCGTTGAGGATCCGTTCCGAGGAGGAAATCCATGCTAGGCGGGCCAACAAGAAGAACAAGGGGAAGATGTACCCGGAGGGATAAGGCAAGGGTAGAAAGGAAGAGTGAAGACCTCCATTACCCACTTTATTATTATGTTGTATTATTGTTGTGAGTTTTTATTATGTTGTACTAGCTATGTTTTGTGTGTTTTGTGCTAGTTTTATTATGTGAGGTGTTTTAGTCAACACCTTAGCTTGGACAAGTTGTAGACTCGTCGAGCTTTATTTGTTGTTGAAATTGTAGTCCCTCCCATTATTAATTAAATAAGAGGATTTCTCGTGTCGAGCTTGTGAACGCTTGTTTCTTCCATCCATTTTGTAAAGGCAATTCGATTTGAATCGTCCTAAACGTTTGCACTTGGGAAAGTGGAATTTTTGTAGGAAAGGGAGAATGGCTACTTTTGTATTTTTTGTGGGAAAGGGAATGGTTTTCCCTAATCTCTTTTTTTGATGGGGATGTTTCTTTGTATGTGGGTGATGTATTTTTGATTATGGGGATGGTTGTATCCTTCTTGTGTAAGAAAGGACTGCCTACGTATCCACCTGAAGAGGTAAAATCAAACCATGATCGTAGTTCAAAATGTTTTGTAAATTTTGATTGAGTTTTGTGGTTGTATCCCTCATGCATAAGAGGGACTGCCTACGTATCCACTTGAAGAGGTGAAATCAAACCATGCTCGTAGTTCAGGGTTTTTTTTAGTGCAAATGGATGTCGCCTTTGACAGATCAAAGGACCTTTGAAACGGGCAAGGTGCCGCAACTTAGACTCGATAAACATGCAATATCAAATCAGAACGCGTTTGAGGAACTTGACTTGAAAAGGGTTGAGGTGGTTGCTAGTTGTAAAACCAGGCTAGGTCGTTGGTTGCTATGGTTCAAGGGTAGTATTTCTTGAGTTGGTCTAGGTTGGTCGGGTTTGTAAAATCCTCCCCGTCTAGGTCACTCAGTCTCACTGCGCCCCCCGAAAGTATTTTCTTGACCAGGTATGGCCCGGACCAGTTGGGTTTGAATTTTTCCCTCGGATCGACGGGTAGCGGTGCTCGAACTTACTTGAGGACCAAGTCGCCCTCCTTGATGTTCTTGGGTTTGACCTTCTTGTTGAATGCCCATTGTATACGTCGTTGGTATAGCTAGATGTTGTGCAAGGCGTTGAGTCGTCGCTCGTCTAGAAAAGTGAGCTGTTCGTACCTTCGACGGGTCCATTCAACCTCAGGGACTTGACTCTCCAATAGGATGCATATAGAAGGGACCTCTAACTCTACCGGTTGAACCGCCTCCATACCGTATGCTAGGTAGAAAGGTGTGGCGCCTGTCGTTGTTCGAATGGAGGTTCGGTATCCCCAGAGTGCAAATGGGAGTTTGCTCGGCCAATCGCGGTAGTTATCTTGCATTTTCTGGATAATGGTGACAAGAGTTCTGTTCGCTGCCTCCACCACTCCATTAGTTTGGGGACCGTAGGGGGACGATCGATGTCGTTTGATCTTGTATTTGTCCAGCAAGGTCTGAGTTTCCGTCCGGAAGTGAGAGCCTTGATCGCTGATGATTTCATGGGGTACCCCATATCGGCAAATGATGTTGTTTTGGATGAACTTGGCCACTTGTTTGGTGGTCAAGACTGCATATGACTGCGCTTCTACCCATTTAGTGAAGTAGTCGATGGCGACGAGGACGAAGCAATGCCCCTTGGTGCCTACCGGGTTGACTTTCCCGATGATGTCGATGCCCCAGGTTGGGAAAGGCCAGGGTGACGTCATGGTGTATAAACGGGATGGTGGTATGTGTTGTATGTTGGCGAAGATTTGGCAATTGTGGCAATGTTTGACGTAGTTACGGTAATCAGCTTCCATGGTGGTCCAGTAGTAACCTAGCCGCATGATTTTTCGGGTAAGCATCATTGCGCTCATGTGAGGGCCACATTCTTCGTCGTGAACCTCTCCCATGACGTCTTTGGCTTTGTGATGGTCAATGTAAAGGAGGAGAATTCCTTGGGGTGTTCTTTTGTATAGTTGATTTTGGTTTATCACGAATTGTGATGTGAGTAAATGGATGGCTCTTTGTCCTCTTTGATCAGAGTTGGGAGGGAATTCGTTTTTGGTTTTTTAATTGAGGATGGCTTGGTACCAAGGTTCATCATGACTTTCCTCGTCGTCGTTGATGGCACAAATGTGAGCTGGCTCGCTCCTTCTCTCGACACATAGGGGCATCGATGTCATGTCGTCAGGTATGTTGACGAGCGCGGCAAGTTTTGCCAGGGCATCATCAAATTTATTTTCCTCTCACAACAAGTGGAAGTAGTCGATTTGGTCGAAGAATTCGGCCTCTTGATTGATCTTTGCTCGGTAGGGAGCTAAGCTGTCAGATCGGATTTTTCATGATCCGGACACCTGATTGATGATGAGCGAGGAATCACCATGGACCCTCAATCTCTTGATGCCAAGTGTGATGGCTTCTTGTAGGCCGATGAGGCATGCTTCATATTCAGCGGCATTATTGGTGACGGCGAAGTCTAGTTTGACCGAGATCGGGACATGTTCTCCCTCTGGTGATATTAGAAGGATTCCTACCCCGGCGCTTCTCAGATTGGATGCACCGTCGAAGTATAGGTCTCATGCGCCGGAATCAGCACAAAGGATGTCTTCGTCAGGAAGTGACCATGTGTCAGTCGTTGGATCCTCGTTGACGGGATTTTCTGCTAGGAAATCGGCGACTACTCTTCCCTTGATAACCTTGAGGGGTACAAACTTGAGATCAAACTCGGACAGCATGAGTGTCCACCTATACAGCCTTCCGTTTAATACGGGTTTTTCGAAGATGTATTTGACAGGGTCCATCTTGGAGTAGATGTGAACCGTGTAGCTGAGCATGTAATGCTGCAGCTTCTTTATTGACCATACTAGGGCAAGGCATGTCCTTTCCAGTTGAGTGTACCTTGTCTCGTACTCAATGAACTTTTTGCTGATGTAGTAGATGGCTCGTTCTTCGCCGTCGACTGTTTGTGCTCGCATAGCTCCCATGGCCGTGTTGGTAACAGTCAGGTATAGGGATAGAGGAATCCCTGGTTGAGGTGGCATGAGGACAGGAGGTTTGGATAGGATTTCCTTTATCCTGTCGAAGGCCTTTTGACAGTCATCGTCCCAATCGGTGTGATCGAAGGCGCGAAGCTTCTTGAATATGGGTTCACAAATCATGGTGAGCTTGGCAATGAAGCGGTTGATGTATTGGACCTGACCGAGAAACCCCCGAATCTCCTTCTCGTTCCTAGGCCGAGGCATTTGGTGAAGGGCTTTGATTTTGGTTGGATCAATCTCAATGCCTCTTTTGCTGACGACATGTTCCAAGAGTTTTCCGGAGGTGACCCCGAATGCACACTTCTGAGGATTTAGTCTCATGTTATACTTCCGCAGACGAGCGAAGAATTTCCAAAGGGCGTTGACGTGGCCGTCCCGTTCTCTTGATTTGACAATCATGTCATCGACATACACCTCTACCTCTTCGTGCATCATATCATGTAGGAGAGTGGTAGCGGTTCTTTGATAGGTTGCTCCGGCGTTGATGAGGCCGAAGGGCATGACCGTATAGCAATATGTATCCCACTGTGTAGTGAATGCAGTCTTGTGCATGTCTTCCTCAGCCATTTTAATCTGATTGTACCCGACATACCCGTCCATGAATGATAGGAGAGCATGTTCAGCAGTGTTGTCTACCAGAATGTCAACATGTGGCAAAGAAAAGTCGTCCTTTAGACTCGCCTTGTTCAGATCCCTGAAGTCGACGCAAACCCGAATTCTTCTGTCTTTCTTCGGTATAGGGACAATGTTGGCCACCCATTCAGAGTATTCAGACACTTTGATGAACCCAGCGTTGAACTGTTTATCCACTTCTTCCTTGATTTTTAGAGCCCATTCAGGACGCATCCGGCGTAGCTTCTGTTTCACGGGTTTGGCTCCGGGCTTAATGGGTATCCGGTGCTCTGCATTTTCCCTGTCAATCCCAGGCATGTCTCTGTAGGACCAGGCGAATACGTCCTGGTATTCGTGGAGGAGGTCAATGATCTGTTGTCTTTCCGAGGGGTCCAGGGTTGTCCCTATCCTAAGTTCTTGAGGTGTGTTGTTGGTTCCTACGTTAATAGGTTCGGTCTCCTCAATGATGGGGGTTCTGGTTTCTCGTTTGTCAAGTTCTTTGGCTAGGTGAGGTGGGTAGTCACTCAAGTCAAATTCCTCATAGTCATTCAGAATTGCATTGCAGTTAAATTGAGACGAGTCATAAGCAATCTTAGCGTTCATTAAGTTGACACGAGCGAAAAGCTCAGAGAGGACAGACATCTCGTGGTCGGTCAGAGGTGACACAGCAGAGGAGGTGGCCCCTATAACAGGCTCCAGGTTGTCACCTTTTGTGGGAGTGGGGATGACCCTAGTAGACTCAGCCTCTGAATCAGCCACGACCTTGTGATAAAACAGTGGGAAGAGGACTTTGACTGGGACATCATGAGTGTTAAGAGCTATGACAGACTCTGACTCCGACTCAGACTCAGATTCTTCTTCACTTCCCTCCTTGAACATAGGGCCTTCTCCAGTTGTGATCTTGAGAATACGGCCTTGGCGATCGGTCCACTTGACGGTCTTCCTCCAGCCCTGTGTAGCTTTCTCCGGGTCAGTGTCAGAGATCAAGGCGGTTGGGTCAAATTGATTGTCCTTCAAGGCAATGTTGATGATGTCCTCATAGTCGAGGTGCTTGATGTTATCTTCTCCAAAGAGGAGAGTGACAGCTTCTCCGTCGAGGCATGGCGACGGCTTAGACTCGGTTGAAGCAGCTTCGGTGTTGTCGGGGATGAAGTAGCAGTCCTAGAAGACTTCCACACCCGAGTACCTGGCTTTGGCCACGGGGTCATAGATTGGCTCCGGAAAACCATGGTAGAGCTCTGATTCTCCCTCGGGGACAAAGTATCCATTGAGGGTCAGATGATATGGACGGAGGATAACTCGGTGCTTCTTGCGTTTTCGGACTAGGAGGTTCATCTCCTGGATATCTTCATCGGTAGGCTCTTATCCCAGCCCGAAGGGGATGTTGGGGACCTTAGCCTGTTTTAAGGGAGGTAAGGTGCTCTTCAGTGGATTGAGGGGTAATCCCGGGAAGTAACCCTGGCGCATCATGATGCGGTTGAACGTGAGGTTGGCAAACGGGTCACAACCAAAGGATGTTGATTCATCAGTTATGACATTCACAGCTTGGAATCCCCACATTTCATTGTCATCCTCCTCGATGGCTTGGGAGGCTATTCCCTTTCTCATGACAGCTTTGATCGGGCAAGCAGGGATCGTGATTGTTTTCCCGTTGAAGGGGACCCTGATTTTCTGGTGGAGAGTTGAGGTAACTGCTTTGACGACGTGAATCCAAGGACGTCCAAGGAGCATATTGAAGGAGGCGTCAATGTCGACCACCTGAAAACTATTTTTTCTCTCCAGTGGTCCGGTTGCGACAGCTAGAGTGATAAGCCCCACGACTTTGCGACGAGTGCCGCCGTAGGCGCGTACTCCTTGATTTGTTGGGACTAAATCAGCTTCCTTAATACCCAGTTTGTGAGCAGTCTTGAGGGGAATGACATTTACCGCGGATCCATCATCCACAAGGACCATGGGCATATTCTTCCTGAGACATTGTACGGTAATGTATAGGGCAAGGTTGTGGTTGGCTTCGAAGGGAGGGATATCTTCGTCGGAGAAGACAACTGGGTTGTTCAAGTCAGGGGCGTCCCTCTTCATGTGCGCCACTATTTTTTCAGGGGAAGAGGTGGAGGGTATGGTTAATTTTCCCAAGGCTTGCAGCAAAGCCTGCCGATGCTCAAAAGATGTTGCGATCAGTTGCCAGATCGAGATCTCAGCTTTCGCTTTCTGAAGCTGTTTGAGGATTGAATTCTCAGGAGCCTTTGGTTGAGTGTCTACTTCCGGGACAACTTGGTCGTTTGTTATTGGAACGACCGTTGGATTGTTCGGGTTCTGATAGGGGCGTCCGGACCGGGTAAGGTGACCGATCTCTGTCGCCCATTTCTCTTTCTCTGGGACAAGGTAGACATCTTCAACGTCGTCTCTCCAGATGTCGTTGATTTCAGGATCTTGAAGGCACCTTGGAGGGGTATTTCTTGGTGGGCAGTTTTTATGGGGGATATTTTTGTGAGGGTAGTTTTTGTGGGAGTGATTATTGTGAGGTGCATGCCAGAATGGTCGCGGGAGCAATCCATCTTGGTGAGGGTAGTTTTGGGCGCTCGGGGGACTCTCCCTCGGGGGTGATGGCGGAGGATTGAAGATAAGTCGACGGTAGGCATCGTCAAGTCGGGTAATCCTCTCGGAGAGACTGGCTATAGCTTCCTCCACCTGTTGGAACATAGTGAGCATAGTGGCGACACTGAGCACAAATACCCCGTCTGATGGATCTTTCTCCAAGGTGTTCACCTCGTCATCAACTGGCAGGATGAGGTGTGAGCAGTCCAGAGTTGGCTCATCGTTGGAGATGGCGTGGATTCCCAGAGGATTTGTTTTCCTTTCTTTGTGTGTTTTTGCCTATCTTCGAGATAGGCTTTGTAATTAGAATATAAGCTAGGTTAAGTAGTACGATAGATTATCACTTCTTCTTCTCTCAGACTTCGACTACTCTTTTCTCTCCCTTTACTCTCTGAGACCCTTACTCTGAAACTTTTGCTCGGATCTTACAACTTGTAACCGCTACTCTTATTGTTCCTTTAATCTGGATCTTAATCTATTATTACTTTTTATTGCTTTTTCTCATTTAACTTACGATAGTTACTATCAATCTCTTATTGCTCTCGTTATCATGTTTGATCTTAATTGCTTATGTATGGTTGTTGTTATTTCAATAATAATGCATAGCTAATCTCCTTTGCTAAGACATAGGGGAGCCATGATTTTTAGGGAAGTGTAAATTGAATTATTAGGTTTAATGCAAATTTAGCCTTTGTTGTTAATCGCTACATATAATTGTTCTTGTCTAATTGAGTCGACGCAATTAGTTAATAAATCACAGTAAACCTTGACCTAGATCGGAAGATTGGAAAGGGTGAGACTTGTAGCAAACACTAGGGCACTTTAGTGAGGGCGGAAGCTAAGCTATTTGTGTTTTAGGGTGAATTGAGATCGAAGGAGATATTCAATGCCCCATAGATTACACTTGTATTGACCTGAAACGTATATTGCATGACTCAAAAATCATGGTGAACCGACTGTCTTAGCTGCTTCTTCCCTGCTTGTTTAATTTCAACTCTCTTGCTTTTTTTCTCTCCCTTGATCTCATTAGATTAGAACAAACAACCGAAACCCCCAGAAACTGGTTACCTTGACGGACTTAGTTAAAGCTGATATTTTCCCATCTCCCTCTGGAGATCGACTCTACTTACTGCTAGCTTCTGTTAGTATATCTAGGTTATATTTTTGGTACCTGGCGACAGTATCAAATTTTGGTGCCGTTGCCGGGGAGGTGGCGTAATTTTGTTGCTTTTATTGAGTTTGTCTCTCGTCTCAAGGAATTTATTCCTTGAGATTGATCTCATATTTTTGCAAGTTCTTAATTAGTTTTGCAGGATATCCGTTCTAGAAGAGAACATTGTCGTACCTGCCTTGCTGTAAATTCTATCTGCTAGGATGCCGAATATAGCCAGTCATTCAGAGCCTACAGTGGATTCCCTTCTTAAAGGTTTCTTGTTACCCACTACTGATTCGGGGATCATTGGAATCCACCTCTCTTATATACAGCTGGTTGAGAGAAATCTCTTCAGGGGGGTGCCTGGAGAGGATCCTTGCAAGCATATAGAGCTATTTATAGAATACTGCTCCACCATTCCTCTAGCTGCTGGGGTAACGCAAGATAGAGTTAAGGGAGTCCTTTTCCCTTTTTCCTTGACTGATAATTCCCGGGAATGGTTGAGAGATTTGGATAGGGAAGCTACCGGTGTGACTGACTGGAATTCCCTTGCCTTAGCCTTTTTGTGGACAATGGGGGCCACAGGGGCGCTTGGGAAAACAAGTGTTTGCATTTGTGGAGTCGCCACCAATTTTTATGGGAAATTGGAACCGTTCGAATACCTCGTGTCATGTCAAGACACAAAGTAGAGACATGAACACCAGGAACTCGTTACCCTTAGCATTCTATGTCTAGAATGACTCTCGTGGATGCCAATGAACACGGATGTTCACAGAGATCTAGAGTAAGGGGTGAGGGTACGTATTAGGAAGCTCTTTTGATCGAACACCTAATCCCGCCCGCCTCGATAGCGGCCTCTACTAATGATTAGGGAAATCGTCTATACTTGATATATCGTCGATTATATGTATGCAATGCAACATCCAAGTTTTAATCCTAGCATGTGAAGATTAGACTAAGTCGGTGAACACGTAATTTAATCATGCAATTGGGTCAAAGTAGGATTTATGTTCAATTACATGTGAAGACATGCAAAGATACAAAATACAATGATAAATACAATAAAGGAAAATTACAATAATAAAAATTACAATAATTACAATAAGTTTAGCGTTTTATGTCGAGAATACCTTTAAAACGGATAATTTGGAAAAAGAAAGAATAAAAGAATTAACGAACAAATCAGTAGGCGATAAAACGAATAAAAGTTAATTAAACGTAAGCTAATTAAACAGGGTCAAGGCAGAACGGAAGTTCAGAGACAGAAATCAACCTGAACAGCGCAACAGATCGCCCTTTGGAAGAAGCGCGGCGATTCTTTGCGTCTGTTCCAAGGGTGAGTTCTGGTTGTGAAGCCGGAACTGCAAATCGTTAATATTAATTGGTGAATTTAATGATTGATTATGATATTTACTCGGATAGAAGTGATTTAATTCATTAATTACATGTGAGTGAGTCATAAAAGCAACAAAACATGGATGAGACGGAATTAACATGAATTATTTACATGAATGAACGATTGATTAGTGACATAGGTAAACTAAATAGGCTAAACATGACGAATTAATGACAAATTAATGACGAACAATGGATGAAAATATATCAAAGATCGAATTACAGAAACCCAATATGAACGAATTGAATTTCTATAACCGGGATTGAGTTTAATGACGAAAACCCGCAAATATGAGATTATAAGGGATTTAAGTCGGATTTAATGACGAATTAAACGTGTTAATGATGATGAATTATGTACATGTGAAATTATTATGTTATTATATCAAAGAATTAACAAAAACAAATGAAAACGAATAAAAGTTGACGAATTACAGAGGACGAAGGAAGAAGAAAGGAAACAGGAACTGCGGTAGCCTCACGAAGAGGCGCAGCTGGCACTGCGCTCCTTCGAAGAGGCGCAGCAGTTGCTGCGTCCTTTCTCGACGGTTTGTCTTCTAGTAATCCGTAAAAAGGTTTTTAAAACGGGGTTTTAGAAATCGGTTTTAATAAGTATTTTCGACATAAACCTTACATTAGTGATACAAAAAGGTAAATAACAACAATAAACGAGAGATTTACACCCTCAGACTTACATGTTTGACGAAACGAGATGAACTAAGTTTACGATTAGTGATGCTCGACTCGAATGTAGACGAAAGTGCCCTCGTAAGAGGAAAACGATTAGATTAATTAAGTTGATTGATTGTGGAGGTGGTCAAATTGGTCGGTCATGCAAACGAGGCTGGTACTCAGAAAGATCCGAGCTTACGTGGTCGAATGTCCAAGCACGTAGACGCCAAAAAGTAAGAACAAAGGTCTAGAATGCAAAGGGAGAAGACAAGGGCGGACACTCGCGTGAGAAATATGAGGAACGAAGGCTCCTATTTATACTAATCACGTGAAGGAATAGGGTTTTCGGAGAGACTTTGAAAGTGAATCTCGAAAAGATATGAAAAAGATACGAAAAATACGCAGAAAAGGGCCTGGGAAGAGGCGCAGCAGTCACTGCGTCTCTTGGAAGAGGCGTATTAGAAATCTAGATCTCTTTACTCAACATATTCACATATGTTTTATTTTAATTTAGTCATAAAATTAAAAGGTGATCTTATGCATGCAAACAATAAGTAAAATAAGGAAGAAATGTTTATTCTTACATTGATTTTTCGGATCAAAGGGCACAAGAGAGTTCTCCTACTCTCTTGTTCTTGAGCTCTCCTTAAATGGATGAACAAAGGATTCAAGTAGAGAATCCCTCCCAAGGTTTTATACCCAAGATAACAACTTAATAAAATTAATATTATTATTACTAGAAAAATATTAATTTTGTATAAAAATTGACCCAAAAATTATTTGGTCTCTCAAATAATTCGGTTAAGAGAGAGGGAGGAGAAGGAAGATTTTATCTTTCTAAAAATTCTTATTTTTAGATGTTGAATGAATAATAATGCACTAGTGTAGTGATGTAGTGTATAAGATAAATTATAGAGCAAAAACTCTCTATTTTGTCTTCTCAAAACCGGTGGGAAGGAGAGAAGAGAGGGAGGCAATGCATGCACAAGTTTGTCTTCACAAGACCAAGTAGGTATGCATGGCTAGTATTAGGCTAATATGATCATGTTTTCCACTAACTCAATTAACATAATATATTGCTAATACTACCCCATTATTTCGGTCCAAATAGATAAAATGGACTCCATTTTATTTTTATCAATTTGTCAATTTGTCACATGTTATATGTCACATAAAATTGTTATGTATTTTTAACATATTAAAAATCAACGCATTAATAAAAATACGTCATATACAAAATCGACTTAGTAATTCATAATTACTTGTACCAAAATAATTTACCAATTATAAATCACAACATCTTGTATTTATAATAATTTATTCATTCAAATGCAATTGTTTCCTTAAACAATAATTTCATCTAAATAATAAAACAATTCGATTACTTAGACCGTATCTTATTTAATCAAATTTTCCAAAATCGTCCGTCAATTTTAAGTAATTTAATTGACCCGTATCGTCATACGATCAATTAAATGATCAATTAAGAATGTTACCCTTTAGGTATGACCTAAGGGGATCAACTGATCACCACCGTCACACGACAGTAATGTCAAACTCTAGTCAGGCAATCATTACCGATATGTGTGGACCAGTTGACAGTAAAATATTACTTCCCAATTGTATTCTTTAAAATGAGACTTAAACATGTGATCATCATGATCAACAGTTGTGATCGCATTATTGTCGGAGGACACATATTCCAACAATCTCCACTTGTCCTAGACAAGTGTGCGTCACCAATTCTCTTGTCCTATTACTATCTCCCACTCAATTCAAGGTGTCTTTCAGGTCGTACTTGCAAGTGATCATATCGAGAGTGGTTTTCTCGATCTGGAGAATAACTGATTGACCGAATTTATCTATCATGGATATCTTCCGAGCGTGGCCACGCATTTCCAGTTCATTACTCCTCGAGTGGCCCTGAGATATTGTTATAACCCTGACTAGGGGTGGACAATTCCTATCGCACTCATTCCCTTCGACTAGCCACAACCATCATAACCCAAAATATGCCCATTTGACCCCATTTACGAAGGTCGTAGTAACACAAATCAAAGTTAATCTGAAACTGTGCCATCTTAGGCGAATAGTCTTTTGTCAAAAGAATCGACTCATTAGAATACTATATTAGTTCTCGCCACGACCAGGCTATATAAATTTGCCAGAACTCTATAAGCGGTCATAAGGCCCGACAAAATGTTCCTAACAGTCTGCCTATGTGATCGACTAGTCATTCTCATATGACTCTATGACACTTGAACTTGCCATCAATCGCATCACACTCTAGTCACTTCGAGATGTCACCTCATACAAGTGACTATGGGCGAATACTATGTTAATTCGTGTTCACTTTAACGGGGTTCAAAAGTCACTACAACCCGTTTGGATATAACAATGTATAAAGAAAAGATAAAAGACAAATTCGATTATGAACATGAACAAAAACAACACTTTTATTTCATTTCAAAATCTAACATAAACTTGGTACACGTTTAAGTCCCATGGACTCAACATGTCCCTCATGCTTGGCCGGCGATAAAGGCTTGGTGAACGGATCGGCTATGTTGTCATCCGTCCCAACCTTAAAAATCTCTATTTCCTTTCTTTCAATGAAATCTCTTATTACATGATATTTTCTAAGTACATGTCTAGATCTATTACTAGACTTTGGCTCCTTAGCTTGGAAGATCGTCCCACTATTATCACAATAGAGAGTGATGGGATCATTGGCGGTAGGTACTACTCTTAGACCTTCCGTGAATTGCTTGATCCACACACTTCCTTGGCGCTTCCGATGCTTTGCAATGTACTCACCTCCGTTGTTGAATCATGATTCTGACTTCTTTGAAGCTTCTCCAGCTAACGGCACCACCATTGAGCATGAAAACAAAACCAGCTTGTGATTTCATGTCATCTCTATCCGTTTGAAAACTCGAGTCCGTGTATCCATTAACACGTAGATCGGTGTCTCCTCCAAACACTAAGATAGAATCCTTAGTTCTTCTCAAGTACTTAAGAATGTTCTTGACGGCTATCCAGTGACTCTCACCTGGACTTCCTTGATATCTACTCGTCATGCTCAAGGCATACGAGACATCAGGACGTGTGCATATCATGGCGTACATGATTGATCCAATAGCGGAAGCATAAGGGATCATCTTCATGCGTTCAACATCATGGGGTTCGGAGGGAGATTGAGTCTTGCTCAATATAGTCCCAGTTACCATAGGTACCAAACCCCTTTTAGATTTGTCCATGCTGAACCGTCGTAGAATCTTATCAACATAAGATTCTTGACTTAGTGCCAATATCCTCTTGGATCTATCTCTATGGATCCGGATACCTAATATTCGTTGTGCCTCTCCTAAATCCTTCATTTGGAAGTGGTTACCTAACCACTTCTTAACAGAAGACAACATTGGAATATCATTTCCAATGAGTAGTATGTCATCAACATACAAGATTAGGAACACAACATTGCTCCCACTAAATTTCATGTATAAACATGGTTCCTCAACACTTCGAGTGAAACCATTCTCCTTTATAACATGATTGAATCGATGATTCCAACTTCTAGATGCTTGCTTAAGACCATAAATGGATCTCTTAAGCTTGCACACTTTGTTAGGATTCTTAGAATCAACAAAACCTTTGGGTTGTATCATGTACACCTCCTCTTCTAAATGCCCATTTAGAAAAGCGGTTTTAACATCCATTTGCCATATTTCATAATTATGAAATACGGCAATCGCTAACAAAATCCGTATGGATCTTAGCATGGCTACGGGGGCGAAGGTCTCATCATAATGGAGACCTTGGACTTGGGTAAATCCTTTTGCCACTAGCCTAACTTTGTAGACATCATCATGTCCCTCTATGCCATTCTTGACTTTGAATATCCATTTGCATTGAAGAGGTCTTACCCCTTTAGGCAAATCTACCAAGTCCCAAACTTGGTTTTCGTGCATAGAATCCATTTCGGACTTCATGGCTTCAAGCCATAAGGAGGAACTAGGACCAGAGATAGCGGCCTTGTAGGTAGTGGGCTCGTCACTTTCTAAAAGCAACACATCGAGTATTCCATCTACTTTGATAAGTCCCACATATCGATCAGGATGGCGAATAACTCGACTCGTTCTTCGTAGTGGAGGAGGAACAACCGCGTTAGACGACGAAGGAACATCTTCTTGCGTCTGTACCTCGGTTTGTGGCTCTTGAACTTCATCAAGTTCAAAGTTTCTCCCACTCTGTCTCTTAGAAATAAAGTCTCTTTCTAAGAAGACAGCCTCGCAAGACACAAACACTTTGTTATCTTGAGGTTTGTAGAAGTAGTATCCTCGAGAATTCGAGGGATAACCTACAAAGGTGCATTTTTCGGATCTTGGGGCAAGCTTGTTGTCATTCTTTGTCTTGACGTAAGCATCACATCCCCAAATTTTCATGTAGGATAGATTAGGAACTCGTCCTCTCCACATCTCAAATGGAGTCTTTCCGGTGGCCTTAGTGGGACTATTATTCAAAGATATAATTGCAGTTTGGATTGCAAATCCCCAAAACGAGTTTGGTAACTCGGTTTGGCTCATCATGGATCGAACCATATCAAGTAGGGTTCGATTTCTCCTTTCGGCAACACCATTGAGTTGTGGTGTTCCAGGTGGAGAAAGTTGTGATATTATACCACAACCTTTTAAGTGTGAATCGAATTCAAGGCTAAGATATTCTCCACCACGATCGGAACGTAGTGCTTTTATCTTTTTGTCCAATTGGTTCCCTACTTTGTTTTGAAATTCCTTGAATTTCTCAAACGCTTCACTCTTATGTTTCATTAAATAGACATACCCATGTCTACTTAAGTCGTCGGTGAAGGTTATGAAGTAGTCATAATTTCCACGAGCGGTGATACTCATTGGTCCACACACATCGGTATGTATGAGTCCCAATAGTTCACTAGCTCGTGTCCCTTTACCACTAAAAGGATTACGAGTCATTTTGCCAAGAAGGCAATATTCGCATGTTCCATATGATTGAAAATCAAATGGTGTAATCACATTAGTCGAAATTAATCTTTTGATGCGATTCTCGTTTATGTGACCTAATCGACAATGCCAAATGAACGCTTCATTTGGCTCACTTGATTTGAGTTTCTTTGATTGAATGTTATAGATATCATTAGTCGGATTCGAGGTTTCTAAAATGTAAATGCCATTAATAGAAGAGGCTTGGCCTATAACCAAATCGTTCCTCGAAATAGTACAACGATTGTTCTTAATGACAAAACAAAAACCGTCCATGTCTAGCATGGCGATTGAAATAATGTTTTTAGAGAGTGTAGGCACATAAAAACAATTATGTAAATACAACTCAAATCCGTTAGGCAAAGCTAAAACATAAGTTCCTTTGGCTTCGGCCGCTACTCGAGCTCCATTTCCAAGGCGTAGATCCACATCTCCTTTTCTAAGCCTCTTCACGTCTCTTAAACCCTGTAAATGATTACAATGGTGAGAACCACAACCGTTATCTAGTACCCATGTCGTAGTGAAAGTATAATTTATATCAATAACATAAATTTCCTTAGGAATTTTACCTTTTGGAACGATGATTCCTTCCCTTATATTTCGCAAATATACGGGACAATTCCTAAGCCAATGTCACATACTATAGCAATAATGGCATTCATCATCAACTTGCTTGAAGTTTTTGACTTTCTTTCCCTACTTCTTGAACATATTGCCCTTTGAAGCAAGAACTTGTGATCGAGGCCATTTCGTGTTCACAATTAAGTATATGTGGTCGTTGGTCAATGGTCGATACAAAACACAATTTATACTTCACAAACAACTCTACAATTAGTAAAGAGGCAAGTAAAGGTCGGATCCCAAGGGACGAGTATTGAAATGAGAATTCTATTGTAACTAGTAGTGTCTAGGGGTGTCACAAATTGGGTTGACGTAGAAGGTTACTAAAATAAAATAACAATGAAAATAAACTAGCAAGATGAATAAAATAAGGGGTGTAAACAATTGATTAAAGGCACTAGGGTGTCATGGGATCATAGGGGAATCATGGGATATGATCATACAAACATGTTCTCAAATTATAAGCAAGCAATTATTGTTGTGATGGATTGAGTTGGGTTATGTCTTACAATCCTAGGAAAGTTTGGGTCCCGGAGCCGAATCGATTAGATTGTACAACACCTACAAGTCGACTTAATCTTTCCTACTCAACACATGCATGGTCTAACAAGACTCGAGTTGGGTTATGTCTTACAAGTCTCATTGAAAAGATAGGAGATGATAGTAAGGAGATGATAGTAAATGCAAGGATTCATAGGCTTAGCATTTCATCAAATATAACATGTGCATGTATTAAGATCAAAACAAGCAAGCAAATAAGATATGAAAGCATATTGATTTAAGCATGAATCATCCCCCATGTTGGTTTCCCCTAATCACCCATTAAACCTTAGCTAAGAGACTACTCACTCATTATCATGTTGATCATTCTAGCAAGGTTGTCAATCATACCAACAATATGAAACATGATGAATAAATGAAAGTAATTAGCAATAATTAAAAAGGGATTAAGAGATTATACCTACTAATGATTCCAAAATAATAATGCAAAGAATAATAGAAGAACTTGATGATTGATGGAAGGTTGTCAATCTCCCAATAAACCCAATAATCTTCTAATTACCCAAAATAAAGGAAGAACAAGAGAGAGATTAAAGAACGAAAACTTGGATTAAAACTTGATTAATACTTGATTACAATATTGAAGAGAGATTTGATTGATATTAACTACTCTAAATATTGATAAGAAGAACATGCTCCTCTAATTAGACTAATGGGGTATTTATAGTGAAAATTAGGGAGGATGCATTAGGGTTAACTAAGGGCTAAACTAGTAATTACACTTTTTAAGTTGAGCAAGGAGGACCCGGTATTTTCTGAGAGAAGGGCTTCTCTTTTCGTAGCTCGAAGAATGAAATCCGTGCTGTGCAGGAATCCGTGCGGATTAGAGTCGGGACGGCCGGATTTGGGCTGTGCAATCCGAGCGGATTCAGGAGAGGGACGCTCGGATTGTTGAGGGGGAATCCGAGCGGATTCCAAGGAGGGACGCTCGGATTGTGCTGGCTGGACGGGCGGATTGTCTGCAATACGTTCGGATTGGTCGTCAGCTTCAATTCTTCTTCTTTTCTTCCCTTTTCTTCGTAAATTCCTTGGGGATTTCCTTGGGGACGCAAGGATCCTTTCTCAACATTGTTCTTCTACTATAATATGTACAAAGGCCTTCTAGTCTTGTCTCTTCTTGATGCTTGGTCATTGAATACAATCAATTTAGCCTCGTTTTGCCATGAAAATGCAAGATTCTTACTCCTTTCCTACCAAGGGATCAAAATCTCAAAGAATATGCAAAACAAAGAACTAAAGATAAGAAATGACCCAAATAGGCACTAAAAAGCATGGAAACAATGGTAATTCGGGGGCTAAATATGCGCCAATTATGGTCACATCAAATATCCCCAAACCGAACCTTTGCTCGTCCCGAGTAAAGAGGTGACAAAGACTAGGACCAAAACTAACCTATCCTAATAATAATAGCCGATATGAGACAATTAGCGGGTCTCACTCCGCCCCTTCAACTCACAACAAGACAACCATGAGGTAGGATGCCTTCTTGCAAGGCAAGGTGGGTCTTGCCAAAATGGCGACACATCCAAACATTAAAGCACATATGGTCACATAATGGATGCATCTACAAAAAGAATAGCCACTCTCCTCATCTAAGTGGCGGAAATTATCTACAAGGGAAGCAATTCAAGGGTACACACTCCTTCATAGATGCAATTTGTTCAAACTACTAAGCCTAGAAGGATACCAATAAATCACCTCCAAAATGTGTCAAGCTAGGGTACCTTTGTCCTCAATCGTTAAATGCTTTCGTCAAGAATAGGCTCCCTATGGTGTTAGAAACACTGGAGGATCGCGGAATTCCCCCTCTTGCCTAGACAAGAAGAAGGGTCGTCCCCTCTCTACCATGCACAAAAATGGATACGATGGATGAAGGGATCAATAGAAAATTGAGTTTCATTTTGGGAGTTTGCTTTCATTGTTGTTTTTCCCCCCAAATTTCTTGTGGCATATAACATTTGAGAACACTTTCTTTTGCCATTTCTTTTTGATTTTTGGCATTTCAATACTTGACAACTTTTTTTTTTTGCATTTCTTTTTGAACATTTTCAAAGTCACCCCAATTAGTAACGAGGGTGCCTTGTATTTGAAGCTTTAGGAGTCTATTTTTGCTCCTCTTTTCTTTTGATGCATTTTTGCAAACTTTCTTTCACTTTTCATTTCATTGAACTCAAATTGATTTCTTTTTGTGCCCATTCCCTTTGATGACAAAAATATGGTAGAACATGGATGATGGATGTATGGGTGCATGGTTTCAAGGGTCACCTTGGAATAAACGGTAGCCAAGGAGTTATCACACCACAAGGTACTCTTGACTAGGCCTTAAACCATGGGTCAAAGGATACTAGCATGACACATCCTAGGGTGTTTTACAAGCATTCTAACAAGCAAAGTCTTAAGAATAAAAAGCATCTACTAGGGCCTATATGCACTTGTCAAGCTTCCCAAATAGACGGTTTCGCAAAATTTTTCTAACATGCAAACTATATGCCATGATGCAACTAGCATATAAACATCCTAATGCAAATGATTCTACCAACTAATATGCCATATAAACTAAATGCAAGTCCTAAGTTCACATTGGTGTACCGCATCAATCAAAATAAAGCCACATAGTCATTAACATAAAGAGGAAAAAGGAGATTGGAAAGATCATACCATGCGGTCTTCAATATCCTCATGTCTCGGATGTGGCGTAGTCAATCAAAGTGAACAAGGATGAACAAACATAATATATACAAGACAATAAATACAAAGGAAATGAACTTGTTTTTGGATTATTCAATTTTTCAATTTTTATGATTTTTGAAATTTTTCAATTTTTATGGTTTTTTGAATAAAAGTTAAGTGTTAGAATTCCCATCCCCACACTAATATGGGCATTGTCCTCAATGGCCAAAATGATGGAAATTATGCAAAGATGATGCATGATTTCTATACTAAATGCAATTCTACACTAAGCTATACTACATGATGCATGGTTTTTGTTATGACGGAGAGGATAATTTAGATTACCTCCCGTTGTGTATGCATCAACTTCCCCAAACCAAATGAGACACTATTGCTAATGTCAAAGCATTGGGGTAGTTCATGCACACACTATGCTATGCATGAAACTAGATTGTCATTTTGGATTTTACAAATGGGAACAATAAAGAACACCTCAATGGTACCGAGGTGTGAGTCCTTTGATGTTGCTAGGACTAAACCAACAATGATCAAAATAAAATAAAGTACAAAGAAACAAGATACAAAGTTCTTTTCATGAAAAATAAAGATAAAGAGGAGAGATGAGAAAACTTCACTTGAACTAAGGTGGGTGCCTCTTGCCCGCTCCACCTAGCTATGAAGTAGTCTCCTAGATATCGGCATCATCTCCTTCTATATCGCTATCCCAAATATCCTTTGAAGCATCACTTAAACTTGGATCCATGAATTCATCTTCACTCTCAAGCTTCACCGTATCACCTCCACAAGAATCCCCACTCTCTTCCCCTTTGCGACCGTTCGCCCCTTCATTAGCCTTCTCCAAGTTGGGAAAGAGTAATTCCATTTGAGCCCATGAGGGGAAAGCTCCTTCCTCACTAATCCGTCCTTTTTGAGCCATCTCAAAGTATTGGGGGTAAAGAGCATAATAAGTGTCCACGGAGGTCTCATATTGACGGTAGTGTAAATCTTGCAAAATTCCCGTGACAAAGTCGTCACGGGGGAGGATGAAGGGATTCGGATGGTTATATGGTTGGTAGGGAAAGGGGTAAGGAGGCACTTTTATCTTCTCATTTTGAGTTTGTTGTTCTTGTTGTGGTGGTTGACTTTGTGGAGGTGGAGCTTGCCTTTTTTGACTTGGGATGAGGTAGGAGGGCATTGGGGACAAGCTTCCTCTTCTTGGGGAGATCCGAGGTAGATCGTGTATTGGGAGATAGAGTGGATCGCTCCCTTTTGTCAACCACTTTATCTTCTTATCAACCCCCTCAAGGGTTATCCAATGGTGTTGGACGACAAGTAGATCTTCATTAATTCTTGTTCCCCCCGTAAGTGGAGTGTACTCATTGAACCTTGGGTTGAAGTGCTTTGCAAGTCTAGTTATGAGTCCACCATTCACTATGTGCTTCATTCCATCATCGTCCCCATTTCTAAACTTTGCCCACTTTTCTAGCAAAACTAGAGGTGCATTGAAGTGATACCTATTTCTCCCTTGAATGTTGAGGTATGATTCCATAAATACAAGGTCCAATTGGTTGACAATGGCCGGATCTCGACGGGCGAAAAGAGTACCCGAAAGAAATCGATATGTAAGCCTCAAGATCGGGTTTTGGATGTGAAAAGCAAGACACTCTTTGATAAGAATGAAATCCCGGCCCGTCATGGCCCTCCACAATGGTGCAACACTATACTTTTTGGGCTTTGATGTTCGGGTAGGCGAAACATCAAGTCCGAACACATTGGCAAACTCGACAAGGGTCATCATCCTAGAAACATTTTCCAACCGAAACTCTATGCAAATAGTCTTGTTCAAGGTTGTAATCTTCAAAAAGCTTAAGAATTCTAGCACAAGGGACCGATATGTTGGCTCATACATGCGAAAGAGAGTCGAAAGACCAAAAACCTCAAAGAGTGCTTCTACTTGGTGAAAGATTCCAAGCTTTCTTAAGGTATCATGACAAAGAAATTTAGTGGGAAGAATATTCTTACTTAAGAGTCGATGGAAGACCAATCGCTGCACATCATCAAGGAATTCCACATTCGAGAAATCGTCGAGCCTTGTGAGGTCTACAATCTCTACATGTTCCCTTCTAATGGTGTTGAGATGTGAGGTAGAGGAACTTCCCACCATCCTTGGTCTTCTTGCACTTCTAAAGGAGGATCTCCTTGGTGCCATTCTTGCTTCTTTTGTTGGGTTCTTTTGATTTGAAGATTTGCTAAGGATGTTCCTTGTTGATTGAGTGTTGAAAACCCTAGAAAATTGGGGGTTTTTGATTTTGAGGGTGAAGAGAGTGAATTGGATATGTATGGGAGTCATAAGGAGGTGGGTTTTATAGGGTAAGTGGAAGGAATAGTGATGTGGCATTATGTGGGTGGTGGGGTGTATTTTAATTGGAAAAAGTCGGGTCGAGAAATAGTGGGGGGAGACGAACGGATTCGGAGGGAAGACGCTCGGATTCCTCCTTCGCGAGACGGGCGGATTCTGGGCAATACGCCCGGATTCTGCCACAGAGTGAAATTCCAAAAATTTTGTCGCCACAAGACGGGCGTCCCGAGCGAGAGACGCTCGGATTCTTCATGGGTTGGACGGGCGTCTTATTGAGAAGACGGGCGGATTCTTCGACAGGGATTTTTCTTGAAATGCACAGGCGGAGAGACGAGCGTCTTTCCATAAATCCGGCCGGATTCAACCAGACGGGCGTCTTCTTCCATAGGACGCTCGGATTTTCAAACAGCCCAGAAACCTTCAATTTTTCGACACAGCTGGACGTGCGGTTTCTCTCCCAGACGTCCGGATTCAGCCAAGACGGCCGGATTCTTGAGAATCCGCTCGGATTCTGGCTGCGAGCTTTGACTTTTCCTTCTTTCTTTCAATGCATCCCCACACTTAGGAATTTGCTCCTTCCTTCATTCAAAAACTTGTTAGTAACCCTCCCTCACTTACGCTCATGAAAAGAGTTTATGACAATTATTAAAATAAAAGCAATTAAATAATAAATACAAGTTAGAGGGTTAGTATATTTACAAATGGTGGTTTAGGGAGGACTCCACCAAACTCTCCCTTAGATGGTCCTTTCAAGGGGGAGGAGGCCCGAGGTAGGTAGCCTCGACCTCTCCAACAAATGCTCCTTCATAGTATGGCTTCAACCTTTGACCATTTACCTTGAACTTGCTTCCATCTTCCGCCTTGAGTTCGAAATCTCCATATTTTCCAACTTCGGTTATCACATAGGGACCCATCCATCTAGAGTTCAATTTTCCCGGAAAGAGTCGGTAGCGGGAGTTGAATAGAAGGACTTTGTCTCCCTTGTGCAAGGCCTTTTGTCGAATTCTCTTATCATGAAGCAATTTTGTTCTTTCTTTGTAAATCTTTGCATTCTCATAAGATTGTAGTCGGAATTCCTCCAACTCTTGGATTTGGATCATCCTCTTTTGACCGCTCAATTTGAGATCAAGATTGAGTGCTCGGATTGCCCAATAAGCTTTGTACTCCAATTCGATTGGCAAATGACATGCTTTTCCATATACAAGCTTGTATGGGGAGGCACCAATGGGAGTCTTATAGGCCGTCCTATAAGCCAAAAGAGCATCATCAAGCTTTGTGCTCCAATCTTTCCGAGTTTTGTTCACAACTTTTTCAAGAATTTGCTTGATCTCTCTATTTGAAATTTCCACTTGACCGCTTGTTTGAGGATGATATCCCAAGCCGGTTCGATGTTGAACACCATATTTGGTCAAAAGGGATGCAAGCTTCTTCTCATGGAAATGTGTTCCTCCATCACTAATGATAGCTCTAGGAACTCCAAATCGTGGGAAAATGATCTTCTTGAAAAGGTTGGTGACCGTTTTCGCATCATCATTTGGGGTGGCAATTGCCTCTACCCACTTTGAAACATAATCGACGGCCACAAGGATATACTTGTTCCCATTGGATGTCACAAAGGGTCCTTGGTAGTCGATTCCCCAAACATCGAAAATCTCCACCTCTAGAATGCCCCTTTGTGGCATTTCGTTTCTCCAAGATATATTGCCCGTTCTTTGACAAGCATCACAATGAATGATGAATTCCCTTGTATCTTGAAACATTGTGGGCCAATAGAAGCCCGATTGGAGGATTTTTGCAACGGTTCTTCTTGCTCCATGGTGCCCACCGTAGGGTGATGAATGACATCCTTCCAAGATTCCTTGGATTTCCCATTGAGGGATGCATCTCTGGTAGAGCCCATCACTACACTCCTTGTAGAGGTTTGGGTCATCCCAAAAGTACCTCTTCACTTCGAATAGGAATCTCTTCCTTTGGTTGTGGTTCAAGTTTGGAGGGAGCACTTTTCCAACAATATAGTTAGCATAATCGGCAAACCATGGGGTGATGTGCCTTTCAAGTTGAGTTTGAATAGCCATCAAAATATCGTCGGGGAATGAGTCATTGATCGGGGTTTCTCCATTTTCATCATGAAACCGGATTCTTGACAAGTGATCCGCTACTACATTCTCGGCTCCTTTCTTGTCTCTTATTTCCAAGTCAAATTCTTGAAGAAGCAAAATCCATCTCAACAATATTGGTTTTGCCTCCTTCTTTATCAAGAGATGTCGAAGAGCACGGTGATCCGAAAATACAATCACCTTGGATCCAAGTAAGTAGGAACGGAATTTATCCAAAGCATAAACAATGGCAAGAAGCTCCTTTTCGGTTGTATCATAATTCACTTGAGAGGGATCGAGGGTCTTGCTTATGTAATAGATGGTATGAAGAGCTCTCCCTACCCGTTGGCCAAGAACCGCTCCAACGGCGTAGTTACTAGCATCACACATAATCTCGAAAGGTAACTCCTAATTCGGGGGTTGAATGATTGGTGCCGAGATTAATGCTCCTTTGATTCTATTAAAAGGTTCAACACACTCATCAGTAAATTGGAATTGGGCATCTTTAAGTAAAAGTTGAGTGAGGGGTTTTGCTATTTTCGAAAAATCCTTTATAAAACGACGATAAAAACCCGCGTGACCGAGAAAACTTCTCACCCCTCTAACATTCACGGGAGGTGGGAGTTTCTCTATCACCTCAACTTTAGCTTTATCGACCTCGATGCCCTTTTCCGAAATTAAATGACCCAAAACAATTCCTTCGTTGACCATGAAGTGACACTTTTCCCAATTCAAAACAAGGCTAACATCTTCACATTTTTGCAATACAAGAGAAAGATTATGCAAGCATGAGTCAAAGTCCTTTCCATAAACACTAAAATCATCCATAAAAACTTCCATTATGGTCTCTAGGTAATCGGAGAAGACACTCATCATGCATCTTTGGAAAGTAGCGGGGGCATTACATAATCCAAAAGGCATCCTTCTATATGCAAAAGTGCCATAAGGGCATGTGAAGGTGGTCTTATGTTGGTCATCCGGGTGTATAGGGATTTGGAAGAATCCCGAATACCCGTCAAGGTAACAAAAGAATTTGTTAGAGGCTAACCTCTCAAGCATTTGGTCAATGAATGGTAAGGGGAAGTGATCTTTTCTTGTTGCGGAGTTTAATTTCCGGTAGTCAATGCACATACGCCAACCGGTGATCATTCTTGTGGGTATTAATTCATTCTTTTCATTTGTCACTACCGTGGTACCTCCTTTCTTAGGTACCACTTGGACGGGGCTAACCCACAAAGAATCCGATATGGGATATATGATTCCCGCATCAAGTAATTTCATGACTTCTCCTTTGACAACTTCTTGCATGTGGGGGTTCAATCTTCTTTGGGGTTGAATGGTAGGTCTATGGTCGTCCTCTAGATGAATCCTATGCATACAAAAGTTGGGACTTATCCCCTTAAGGTCATCTAGACTATAACCTATAGCCTTCTCATGTTGTTTTAACACATCAAGCAATTTTTCCAATTGGTTATCATCAAGTCTATCATTAACAATCACGGGTTTGGTCTTTGATTCATCAAGATAAGCATATTTCAAATTTGGGGGAAGGGGTTTTAAAGTAGGAGTTTGTACCTCACTTTCCTCCTTTGGAGTTTCATTGAGGATTTGCTCCATCTCCATTAAACATTCCATTCTCATAGCATACTCATCTTCACTTTCATCAACCTCATCATATTCGAATTCCATGATGGGTTCCTCTTGCTCTTGAGTTTGTAGAATATCCTCTAGGATGGATTGCTCATCCTCTACGGGTTGACATGCTTCTACTAGAATATTATGCACCAACTAGGATTGTGCATGGGTAAGTTCCTTGTTAGCTAGAGCGGCCTCGAAGAGATCTACCTCCAACTCCCAATACATGCTCTTAGCCTTACTTGCTTCTAAGGCCTCTAATGCTTGCATGGAATCCTTGAAGTAAGGGATACTCAAGTGGTCCTCTACAAAACAGTCTATGAAATCCATCTCGCAAAATATCAAACAACTCGAAAAGTGATTAGAACAAACCTTGAGGATTTTTATTTCCCCAAGGTGAAAAAGACACAACTAATAACAATAAAAGAAATCTTAAATCAATTAAACACCGTCCCCGCGCCATTTTTTTGATCGAGGCCATTTCGTGTTCACAATTAAGTATATGTGGTCGTTGGTCAATGGTCGATACAAAACACAATTTATACTTCACAAAAAACTCTACAATTAGTAAAGAGGCAAGTAAAGGTCGGATCCCAAGGGACGGGTATTAAAATGAGAATTCTATTGTAACTAGTAGTGTCTAGGGGTGTCACAAATTGGGTTGATGTAGAAGGTTACTAAACTAAAATAACAATGAAAATAAACTAGCAAGATGAATAAAATAAGGGGTGTAAACAATTGATTAAAGGCACTAGGGTGTCATGGGATCATAGGGGAATCATGGGATATGATCATACAAACATGTTCTCAAATTATAAGCAAGCAATTATTGTTGTGATGGATTGAGTTGGGTTATGTCTTACAATCCTAGGAAAGTTTGGGTCCCGGAGCCGAATCGATTAGATTGTACAACACCTACAAGTCGACTTAATCTTTCCTACTCAACACATGCATGGTCTAACAAGACTCGAGTTGGGTTATGTCTTACAAGTCTCATTGAAAAGATAGGAGATGATAGTAAATGCAAGGATTCATAGGCTTAGCATTTCATCAAATATAACATGTGCATGTATTAAGATCAAAACAAGCAAGCAAATAAGATATGAAAGCATATTGATTTAAGCATGAATCATCCCCCATGTTGGTTTCCCCTAATCACCCATTAAACCCTAGCTAAGAGACTACTCACTCATTATCATGTTGATCATGCTAGCAAGGTTGTCAATCATACCAACAATATGAAACATGATGAATAAATGAAAGTAATTAGCAATAATTAAAAAGGGATTAAGAGATTATACCTACTAATGATTCCAAAATAATAATGCAAAGAATAATAGAAGAACTTGATGATTGATGGAAGGTTGTCAATCTCCCAATAAACCCAATAATCTTCTAATTACCCAAAATAAAGGAAGAACAAGAGAGAGATTAAAGAACTAAAACTTGGATTAAAACTTGATTAATACTTGATTACAATATTGAAGAGAGATTTGATTGATATTAACTACTCTAAATATTGATAAGAAGAACATGCTCCTCTAATTAGACTAATGGGGTATTTATAGTGAAAATTAGGGAGGATGCATTAGGGTTAACTAAGGGCTAAACTAGTAATTACACTTTTTAAGTTGAGCAAGGAGGACTCGGTATTTTCTGAGAGAAGGGCTTCTCTTTTCGTAGCTCGAAGAATGAAATCTGTGCTGTGCATGAATCCGTGCGGATTAGAGTCGGGACGGCCGGATTTGGGCTGTGCAATCCGAGCGGATTCAGGAGAGGGACGCTCGGATTGTTGAGGGGGAATCCGAGCGGATTCCAAGGAGGGACGCTCGGATTGTGCTGGCTGGACGGGCGGATTGTCTGCAATCCGTTCGGATTGTTGGTCAGCTTCAATTCTTCTTCTTTTCTTCCCTTTTCTTCGTAAATTCCTTGGGGATTTCCTTGGGGATGCAAGGATCCTTTCTCAACATTGTTCTTCTACTATAATATGTACAAAGGCCTTCTAGTCTTGTCTCTTCTTGATGCTTGGTCATTGAATACAATCAATTTAGCCTCGTTTTGCCATGAAAATGCAAGATTCTTACTCCTTTCCTACCAAGGGATCAAAATCTCAAAGAATATGCAAAACAAAGAACTAAAGATAAGAAATGACCCAAATAGGCACTAAAAAGCATGGAAACAATGGTAATTCGGGGGCTAAATATGCGCCAATTATGGTCACATCAACTTGATTGCTTGAGCTCCCACTAGTTTTGGCATCTTTATCTTCCAGAGACAAAGATCCTATAGATTATATGAGGCGGTCTTCCTGAGACCGGCTCACACGAGATCTAGTACTAGTAGGTGGTCTAGTAGAAGTGATGAAGTTAAGGTTTCCATCGGAACCTATCGCAAAATGAAGTTCTCTAGTAGTGTTGAAATCATTGTTGGAGCAAACGTCATCAAAAACATTGTGTCATGACTCAATAGTTATCGGTGCGGTAGCGTTTGATGGATTCATTGTAATGAACTACAAGTATGGAGGAAAGGAAATATTAACATTTGTCTTTTTAAATCATACTCGTAAATAAATTAACAAGATATGAGCATTTATATAGTGACCTCTACCCAACTATTATAAATGATTCCGAGATCCAAATTCATATTAACTTGGGCACGGGATAGCCGATGAAACCCTTATCAATATAACTCGGTGGACTAACTCTTTAATCGATTCTACTTTTAGAATTCTCGGTAGATAAAATTACTCTAATATTTATCTATAGCCCGGAACATATGCGACTACGGTCACGAATACTTCCGTTGAGGTCAATCCAAATTTTAAATAAATGTGTCCATGATCCAAATTCACGTCAACTTGGGCACGGGATAGCCGATGAAACCCTCATCAACACGAATTCGGTGGATAGACATTTATCACCCACTTCCCCTACGTAACAAGGTTTGTACCCCGGGATGGCCGAGTGCACTCCCTCACGAAATAGGTTTTCATGGTTTCTACTTTTTGGTAAGGTTATGTCTCAATTGTTTATTTTTAGCGATAGGTCATGTCAATTTATTATCTATCACGTTTTAAGTGAACTAAAGCGGTGAACTACGATAATTTTAATTAACACGGTCGATATACTCGATTAAAATGACAATGCATGTTTTAGTTATGGCGATTTAGCGATGCATGCGACATATAAATAAAATGCAAAGCATTAAAATAAATCCTAGTATGGCCTTCCTAAAAATAGAAAATCTAATTAACTATTACATATTCGGAAACCAACTCCATTGGTCCCTTGAACTTCGGTTTTGGCACGCATCTCGAGGTAACACCGTCTTTATGTATCGCCTTCTTGAGTGACACCGTCTTCAAGGAACTCAGGAATAAAAAAATTACATAACAAAATACATAATTTCCTATTATACATTTGTAATTAAAATAAAATAAATCTATTAAATTACAAAACGGTGATACGAGATCACAATAAATTACAACCGAATTGATATTCCCATACTTTCGGGTAATACCAATTAAAAACTAAGGCCATACTAAGTACAATTACATAATTCAAAAATTACATAAAATAAAATTATGACAATCATAAATAAAATGCTGCATTATAATATGTATGAACATGCCCAATTTAATGCTAAATCGCCTTTAAGGAGTCCATATCGTATATTTAACGGTTTTTACGGATTTGCGTGATTCAACGTTTTAAAATCACAATTAATTACATAAATTCATATTTATGCACAAGTTAATTACCCTAACCTCTTAGGACTCAAAATTAGTCTTCACTAACTATTTGACTATAATTAACTCATATTTCTTAAAATTGTTCATTAATGGACCCAAAATTACAATAAAATGTTATAAACTTCAAATAAATCACAAAAATTTCAAATAAATTCAAAATTTGAAATTTAAACTGATGAACATTCTGGAAAAAAACCATGACACTCATAATTTTCAAAAAACTTAGGTTAAAATTTCGTAAAATTATCGGAAAAACTATGTTGCGGTTTATCGGATTTATCAATTATAATCATAAAAACATGAGAAAATTATATTCATCAACTTTTAAATTTTAGATCTGAAAAGATAATAAAATGCAACATGTGACGTTTTTCCTTAGTCATGGGGTATGTTTTAGCAATTATTCACTAATTAAGTCACTATTTATGCTATTTTTCATCAAAAATCCATAAATCATGCATAAAGACTTCAATATAGCCTATTATTTTACACACATCTTGTAAAATTGCATGTGACAACATACTAAATTTCTATGACCAGATTCGAAATTTATCTCATATTAACCTATTTTTCATTTAAATTCGATTTTTATCATGAAAAATCCATATTTCGAGCATAAGAACTCCACAAATTATGAAAATTTACAGGTCATCTAAAAATAATATATGTGAAAACATATCCAAAAAACACTGTAAAATTCGAAGTTAAGCTAATTTTAGTCTGAAAATGACATTTTAATCATAAAATCACATTTTTAATGCCATTATTATATAAGATGAACAATAAAAATCCATAAATTAACCAAAAAATCCTAAATACATTTTAGGACAAGAAACTTTAACATGCATAAATTTATTTTGTGATATATCATAATAACACAAATTTACAAGTTTTATATGTTAATCGTATAACTCGGAAAACTATAACCGATTTGCATGCAAACAACCAAGGCTCTTGATACCGCTTGTTAGAAATCTAGATCTCTTTACTCAACATATTCACATATGTTTTATTTTAATTTAGTCATAAAATTAAAAGGTGATCTTATGCATGCAAACAATAAGTAAAATAAGGAAGAAATGTTTATTCTTACATTGATTTTTCGGATCAAAGGGCACAAGAGAGTTCTCCTACTCTCTTGTTCTTGAGCTCTCCTTAAATGGATGAACAAAGGATTCAAGTAGAGAATCCCTCCCAAGGTTTTATACCCAAGATAACAACTTAATAAAATTAATATTATTATTACTAGAACAATATTAATTTTGTATAAAAATTGACCCAAAAATTATTTGGTCTCTCAAATAATTCGGTTAAGAGAGAGGGAGGAGAAGGAAGATTTTATCTTTCTAAAAATTCTTATTTTTAGATGTTGAATGAATAATAATGCACTAGTGTAGTGATGTAGTGTATAAGATAAATTATAGAGCAAAAACTCTCTATTTTGTCTTCTCAAAACCGGTGGGAAGGAGAGAAGAGAGAGAGCCAATGCATGCACAAGTTTGTCTTCACAAGAACAAGTAGGTATGCATGGCTAGTATTAGGCTAATATGATCATGTTTTCCACTAACTCAATTAACATAATATATTGCTAATACTACCTCATTATTTCGGTCCAAATAGATAAAATGGACTCCATTTTAATTTTGTCAATTGGTCACATGTCATATGTCACATAAAATTGTTATGTATTTTTAACATATTAAAAATCAACGCATTAATAAAAATACGTCATATACAAAATCGACTTAGTAATTCATAATTACTTGTACCAAAATAATTTACCAATTATAAATCACAACATCTTGTATTTATAATAATTTATTCATTCAAATGCAATTGTTTCCTTCAACAATAATTTCATCTAAATAATAAAACAATTCGATTACTTAGACCGTATCTTATTTAATCAAATTTCAATAAGACACGTAAATATTACTTCCAAAATCGTTCGTCAATTTTAAGTAATTTAATTGACCCGTATCGTTATACGAGCGATTAAATGATCAATTAAGAATGTTACCCTTTAGGTATGACCTAAGGGGATCAACTGGTCACCACCGTCTTACGACAGTAATGTCAAACTCTAGTCAGCCAACCATTACCGATATGTGTGGACCAGTTGACAGTAAAATATTACTTCCCAATTGTATTCTTTAAAATGAGACTTAAACATGTGATCATCATGATCAACAGTTGTGACCGCATTATTGTCGGAGGACACATATTCCAACAAGGCGCAGCACCTGCTGCGTCTGTTCCCAGGTGGTTTCCTCCTGCGGAAGAAAGATTTCCGTGTTTAAGTTATAGAATGACGGGATAATTTCGTTTTCCTTAATATTTTGTATGAATATTACGGGAAATTGTTTACCAAAGATTAAAAGATTGTGAAATATTTATAAAATATGGAATAGAAATATCCGGAACATTCCAGAACATTCTGACTCGGGATTTAACGGTTATCAGAAACTGAAGACGGTTTTAGGCCCGGACTCCAAATGTACTCTAATTACTGTCAAAACGACCGTATCGACACGTAGATGACGACTAAGAGGTAGACATCAGTGTTTGAGCAATCACTTGACAATAAACTTACGAACTGTCACAAATCGTTCCGCGTACCAAACATGCGGCCCAATCATCACCGGGTGGTTTGCGAGGGGTGCAGAAATGAGGTATCTACATTTTTACAGGCGATATTTTCCACCACAGCACACTAATGTGTTGAGAGCTCAAATTACTTCATTTGAGCTACTACCTACTGAAGACCTGAACGGGGCTTGAACTAGGTTCAAGAAGCTCGTCTGATCTGTTCCTCATCATGGTTTCAAGCGCTGGTTCTTATGTACCCAATTCTACAATGGGTTGTATCCGGACCAGAGAGCCGTTTTTGATAATGCGGCCAAGGGGAGATTACATAAAAATGTAGAGGATGATCAAGGGTGGCACCTTATTGAATAAATGGCCATCCACGTTGCCGAATATGGAAATCCTCGAGGAAGTAGGTATGTAAATGAGTTGGTAGTAGCTGAGGTGGAGACTCCTAGTGGAAGGCTAGGCGGTCCGGAGATTATACAAACTACGAGTATGCATGAACAAGTTTGTGCTATTACTGAGCATGAGGTAGTTTGTGTTACATGCGTTACGGAGGGGCATGACTCTATTGGTTGTATGGCGGATGTAGAGCGCGTCCTTGCTTATGAAAAATTCAAGCAGGGAGTGCTATACTCTAAGTTTTACGCGGATTTGACAACAAAAAGTATTTCTAGTCCTCTCACACCAATACCTCAACCGATTGATTCACCCTCTACAAATGGAGAGCTCGCAGAATTGAAGTCCTTTGTGCTGAACTTGACATTACAGCTCTGCCAGAAGACTGATAAAAGTGATAATGCCATAGCAGAATTGCAAGAGCAAGTGGCGCGTCTCTCGCTCGCGCAAGAAGAAGCGAATCAATCACCCTCATGTGACCCAATTAATGACATTAATATCCGAAGTTGTCTTACTTACGATGGACCGAAAATGCCAGAAGATGGGGTTGTGACAACTGATGACACCCCGAATAACGAGTTGGAGAAGCTAATAGACGATATCCATGCTGAATATCATCCTGCAGCTCGATCGAGTGAAATTACATCTCGATCGAGTGATTTAGCCTCTCCAAGCGCTCGATCGAGTATAATGCCAACTCGATCGAGAAGTGCCCAATTCGAAGATTTCGATCGAGGAGTTAGTTCCTCTCGATCGAGTGACTTGGCAAGAAATTTTGTTCGATCGAGTGATTCTGGTACTCGATCGAAAGGAGCTGAAATTGAAGAACTCGATCGAGAGGTGCATATTCCTCGATCGAGTGGGTTTTCTGATGAAACAGTTCGATCGAGTAAAGAAACTACTCGATCGAGTACCAGAGCCAGTGGGATTTCAAATTTAACACCTAATTCCGCTACCGTGTTATCTCCCCCTGCTGCGGAGGTGTCACGTCTTGATAAAGGTAAAGAGAAAGTCGCGGGCCCACTCATTGCTACCAGGGTTCCTTATCCGGGACGTCTGAAGGATGCTAAAGTTGAGCGACAGTACGGTAAGTTTGTGGACGTGGTCAAGAACCTCCAGGTAACTGTCCCTTTTACCGAACTTATTATCCTGGTACCTACTTACGCAAAATTTATGAAAGATATTGTGACGCGTAAGAGAGAGCTTAGTGAATTTGAGACTGTTGCTTTTATGGAAGAGTCTAGTAATTTACTTTTAAATAAGGCTCCGCCTAAAATGAAGGACCCGGGTAGTTTCTCTATTACATGTACTATAGGCAATGAAGTAATAGAGAAGGCTCTCTGTGATTTAGGAACTAGTGTCAGTGTCATGCCCTTTTCTATCTGCAAGAAGCTTAATATGGGTCACCTTAAAATGAATAACATTACATTACAGATGGCTAATAGATCTGTAAGACGACCCCTGAGTATCTTAGAGGACGTGCCTATTAAAGTAGGCAAGTTCTTTATACCAGTGGACTTTATTGTTTTAGATATAGCTGAGGATACCCGGAACCCAATTATACTATGAAGACCATTATTATGTACAGCTGGGGCAATTATTGATGTCAAACAAGGGCGTTTGACTCTTGCAGTGGGGGATGACACGATTACTTTCAGTCTGCCTAGTACACTTGCTCGGCCAATGATAGAGGATACTTGTTATTCTGTCTGTCTATGACTTCTGGTCGGGTTTTTTTTATAAAGGACCCGCTAGAAGCTTTGATGCTTTTATATGAGTGTGCTGATAACCCAGATAACAATGATGCTGTGTTGGATTTGCTTGAAGCTGCTTTAGATGAGCGTGAACTCACCGACGCTGAAGGAGAGAGGGTGGAACAAATAATTAGTACTCTCTGCGCCATAGAGGTAAAGGTACCCGAGCGTAAGCCTCTTCCTTCTCATCTTAAATATGCTTTCTTAGATGATACAGAGCAATATCCAGTCATTGTTAGTGCTAAACTTGATGATGATCAGCTGACCGCTTTGTTAGCTGTGCTTAAGAAAAACAGGAAAGCTATGGGTTATTCTTTGGACAACATTAAGGGGATTAGTCTCGACATTTGTATGCACAGGATTAAGCTTAAGGAAGATCATAAGCCTTGCAGACAGGGTCAGCGCTGGCTGAACCAGAAGATGTAGGATGTTGTGATGGCTGAGGTAATGAAGCTGCTTGATGCAGGTATTATCTATTCTGTTGGTCATTCTAAATGGCTGAGTCCAGTTCAGGTAGTTCCTAAGAAAGGAGGGACTACTGTGGTTAAGAATGACAAAAACGAGTTAATACCTACTAGAGTAATAATTGGCTGGCGAATGTGTATAGATTACAGACAGCTGAATGCCCCCACAAAGAACGATCACTTTCCCCTTCCTTTCATTGATCAAATGGTAGAAAGGTTAGCTTCTCATAAGTTTTTCTGTTATCTGGATGGGTACTCAAGGTTCTTTCAGATCCCTATTCAGCCGGATGATCAGGAAAATACTACTTTTACTTGTCCTCAAGGTGTTTTTGCTTATCGCAGGATGCCCTTTGGTTTATGTAATGCCCCTGCCACCTTTCAAGGTGCATGATGGGGATATTTTCTGAGTACATTGAGTCTATTATGGAAGTCTTTATGGACGATTTCAATGTCTATGGAAGTGATTTTGCTAACTGTCTGTCTAACCTTGATAAAGTGTTGCAGCGCTGCATTGAGGTTAACCTTGTGCTTAATTGGGAGAAGTGCCACTTTATGGTCAACGAGGGAGTTGTCTTAGGGCACTTAGTTTCTGGCAGGGGTATTGAGGTTGACAAAGCAAAGGTGCAAGTGATTCAGCAATTACCTCCTCCTGTTAATGTCAAGGGAGTGAGGAGTTTCCTTGGTCATGCTGGCTTTTATTGCCGGTTTATCAAGGACTTTTCAAAAATTGCTAAACCACTTACACAACTGCTGCTTAAGGATGCCCCTTTTGTATTTACTGATGAGTGTCTTTCTGCTTTTAACGGGTTAAAGCAGGCCTTGATTTCGGCGCCGATTATACAGCCTCCTGACTGGGATTTGCCGTTTGAGATTATGTGTGTCGCTAGTGACTATGCACTAGGAGCGGTGCTAGGCCAAAGGAAAGACAAAGCTGTGAATGCAATCTACTATGCGAGACGAACTCTGGATGAGGCTCAAGTGAAGTACACCACTACTGAGAAAGAGCTGCTAGCTGTGGTTTATGCGCTAGAAAAATTTCGTTCTTATTTAATAGGGTCAGAAGTTACTGTTTTTACTGACCATGCAGCGCTGAGACACCTTCTTGCTAAGAAGGAAGCTAAACCACGGTTGTTGATATGGATACTCCTCCTTTAGGAGTTTGATTTGCAGATAAAAGATAAGAAAGGTGCTGAGAACGTAGTAGTTGATCATCTGTCGCGACTGTCACAACAAGAGGGAGAAGATTCTTTACCTATTGATGATTCTTTTCCTGATGATTCTTTATTTGTTGTTCTGTCTTCTATTATTTACTAAGATCCTTGGTATGCAGATTTAGCTAATTACGTTGTTAGTGGCACACTGCCACCTGACCTTTCTTATCAGCAGAGGAAGCGTTTTCTTTATAACGCTAAGCAGTACTTCTGAGATGACCCTTATTTATTTAAGGAGTGTGCAGACGGTCTCTACAGACGGTGTATTCTGCAGTGGGAGACCAAAGAAATCTTGGAGGGTTGTCATTCATCTCCTTATGGTGGTCACCACGGTCCATCGCGCACCGTGGCTATGGTACTTCAATGTGGCTTTTACTGGCCTACTTTGTTTGCTGATGCTAAAGTTTTTGTTTCAGCATGTGATGCTTGCCAACGCTCTGGGAACATTTCAAAGAGACATGAGATGCCACAAAATGGTATCCTAGAGGTCGAGATTTTTGATGTTTGGGGCATCGATTTCCAAGGACCCTTCCCGTCTAGCAATGGTAACAAGTATATCTTGGTAGTTGTAGATTATGTGTCTAAGTGGGTGGAGACAATTGATTCACCCCCATTGTGATGCCAAAACCGTGATTAAAATGTTAAAAAAGATTATATTTCCCCGATTTGGTGTCCCTAGGGTCGTCATTAGTGATGGGGGAATGCATTTTAAGGAAAAGAAACTAACTTCTATTTTGTCTAAGGTTGGTGTTCAACACCGGCGTGGTTTGGGGTATCATCCTGAAACTAGTGGTCAAGTTGAGGTCTCTAATCGTGAGATTAAAGAGATCTTAGCTAAGGTAGTTTCTAAATCACGGAAAAATTGGAGTCTTAAACTGGAAGACACATTATAGGCTTATAGGACTGCCTTTAAAACACTGATTGGTGCATCACCATATTGGCTGGTTTACGGGAAGTAATGCCATTTACCTGTTGACTTAGAATTTAAGGCTTGGTGGGAAATTCGTGAACTTAACCTTGATCCTAAGTTGTGTGGTCAGAATCGTTGTTGCAGCTAGATGAAATGGAGGATTTTAGGCTAAATGCCTATGATAGCTCACTCATCTACAAAGAGAAGACGAAGAGATGGCACGACAAACAGATCATACCTCGAGAGTTTCATGTCGGGCAGAAGGTGTTGTTGTTTAATGCCCGACTGCGTTTATTTCCTAGCAACTTGGAGTCCAGGTGGAGTGGCCCTTATACAGTGACAGCTGTCACTAAATTTGGGTCCGTGAAGTTAGAAAATTCCAAGGGAAATAGGTTCAAGGTGAATGGGCAATATGTGAAGCATTATCATGAGGCAATGATGCAGACAACCGCGTTGAAGTCTTGTACTTCAACAATCCTGATGAGCCAGCCAATTGAAGCCAGAAAGGTCGTGCGGGACCTCTTAAACCTGCGCTTTCCGGGAGGCAACCCGAACTGTTTTGTTGTACTTTTATTTGAACTTGTTTCTTCTTTTTATGTTGTGTGTTAGACTTTGAACGTTAAACTGCACGCCTCTTGTTAGTCCTATTCTCCTTTTATACGCTTTGCAAGTGAATTAGGTTGATCGAGTGGATTTTCTACTCGATCGAACCTTTTGGCTGGAATTTTCACTCGATCGAGCATCTTCTGCTCTCGATCAAAACCCCGCAAACCCTCTATCCTCGATCGAGCCTCTTTTATTTTCGATCGAGCACCTCTGGCACCATATATACTCGATCGACCTACTTATAATCTCTCGATCGAGTTGTTGCGTGATCCGCTGCTATATCTCCTCTGCTGCGATGCTACGTAGCTTTATTTGACCGCCAATATTCATGGTCGGTTTGGGGAAGTCCCTCCTTATGCTGTCTTATAAGTTTTCCGACTCCCCATATCCTTTTCTGTTTAGTTTGCATTTCTTTCCTTATTTTTGGTACAATGAGGGCATTGTACGGTTTGGTTTGAGGAGGTATGCATCCATATCTATGTCTGCATGTTTTCTTGCATTTCGCGTGCACATTTATTCATTTTCGCATGCATCGTTGTTTTTACTTCGAAAAATCACATAAAATTCAAAAAAAATCACGTTTATTTTGAGTCGGAACGATTGAACTTTGACGCTACTTTGAGTCTTTACCCTTGCCTTGCATATTCTTGATATTTTGTTGGCATGGTAATGTGCATAATCTACGAGTTTTTGTTTCTCTCTTATCTGAACGAATAGACTTGACTCATTTATTGGCAAACTACATTTACATTCTAAGGTTAGAGCTCAATAAACTGGTGACATTCATGACCAGTTTCATATAGGACGTGAGTAGTACTCTCTATAAGGCGTGTAACATCAATTTCCATAAGCATGAGTTCAGTCTTCTTGATACCTGTATGCATTCGGTCTGTGGTTGGTGACACATGTTAGGAGAGGCAATTCCCTTTATTTCATTCTACCCATGAGCCTCACATAGCCAAATTGCCTATTTTGTCCTGTATAGCTACAATCTATAATTTTGCCTACCCTAGCCAAGCTAGTAATTAGTAGCGGTTTGGAATGTTTCATTGCAGTTTGATTACATATCTGATCTGATAGGTTGGTGGAAGTGTTGAAGGGAATGAAAAGAAGAAAAATTGAAAGGGAAATAATTGTTGTGATAAGAAAAAAATATTGAAAAAGAATGAAAAAAAAAAAAGAAAAAAAAGAGATTATGAAAAAGTCATGAGCCGAAAGCTTACTATGTTGGGATTTATGCTCCCATGCTCTATTTGTATCCTATGGGGAGTTAGCAATTTTATGGTGGTTAGTGAGTTTTGTGCTGCAATTTAGCACCGATTGTATTGATTTATTGAGTATGAAGTTGGGATGTGTTATCAATTTGGATCGGTTACTGCTAGCTTGGCTGCTAACTCCACTTATCCAAATTCTTCTTAGCCCCTTCTTACCCATTACCTCACTTACCCAAATGTAAGTCATCGGCATATGTCTTGGTCATTAGTTGGTGGGAATGCGTATGTATGGTCGTAGAGACTTTGTTCATGTTAAACTGCATGCATGTTCTTATAGGTCGAGTTAGATGAGTGTCTTTACTTCTTTCTATCCTCTACTTATATACTAACCTTGTGCTTAATTTGAGTAATGGGCGACCCGTGAGTGTCCGATTTTCATAAGTCTTGAAAGGTCGACGGTTCAGTAGTTTGAAACATTGATTTAACTCGTTTTCACTTACCATTGGCCACTTTGTTAGTTGTTGCATTAAACTGGTTTGGGCGGGTGATTTGTAGCTGATGAGTTGGTCCCGTTCCACTAGTGGTCTTAGTTGCATTTATAGTTTGCTTGGGGACAAGCAAAGGTTTGGTTTGGGGAGATTTGATACGTGTATTTTATATATGATTTTTACCTCATTATTACACGTATTTCTGTGTTATTTATGTGGCGAACAGCTACAAATGCCCTCTAATAGTCTACTTTGGTTTGTCTTGTGTAAATTGCAGGTACGGACCAGAAAGGAGCAAAATCGAGCCTAAAATTGTCTTATTCGCATGCATATTGGAGAATAAGTAATCGGAGCATGGAATCCATCTCTTAAAGAGGCATGAACTGATCTCGGAAGGTGCCAAGGAGTCCATATGCGCTAATATAGCTCGATCAGCCAGTTATTTGGTCGATCGAATGCTTTATCCATCAGGAGTTGCTCGATCGAGTTGTTTATCTACTCGATCGAAATGTCTGATTTGAGAAGTACTCGATCGAACTCCTGTGCTACTCGATCGAGAGGAATTTTAAGATTTATCCTCAATCGAGTGGTTTTATTTCACTCAATCGAGAGGTTTTCCTTTCTTTGCGTGTTTTTGCCTATCTTCAAGATGGGCTTTGTAATTAGGATATAAGCTAGGTTAAGTAGTACGATAGATTATCACTTCTTCTTCTCTCAGACTTCGACTACTCTCTTCTCTCCATTTACTCTCTGAGACCCTTACTCTGAAACTTTTGCTCGGATCTTATAACTTGTAATCGGTAATCTTATTCTTCCTTTAATCTGAATCTTAATCTATTATTACTTTTTATTGCTTTTTCTCCTTTAACTTACGATAGTTACTATCAATCTCTTATTGCTCTTGTTATCATGTCTGATCTTAATTGCTTATGTATGGTTGTTGTTATTTCAATAATAATGCATAGTTAATCTCCTGTGCTAAGACATAGGGGAGCCATGATTTTTAGGGAAGTGTAAATTAAATTATTAGGTTTAATACAAATTTAGTCTTTGTTGTTAATCGCTACATATAATTGTTCTTGTCTAATTGAGTCGACGCAATTAGTTAATAAATCACAGTAAACCTTGACCTAGATCGGAAGCTATTTGTGTTTTAGGGTGAATTGAGACCGGAAGGAGATATTCAATGCCCCATAGATTACACTTGTATTGACTTGAAACCTAGATTGCATGACTCGAGAATCATGGTGAACCGTCTGTCTTAGCTTATTTTTCCCTACTTGTTTAATTTCAACTCTCTTGCTTTCTTTCTCTCCCTTGATCTCATTAGATTAGAACAAACAACCGAAACCCCCTGAAACTGGTTACCTTGACGAACTTAGTTAAAGCTGACATTTTCCCATCTCCCTGTGGAGATCGACCCTACTTACTGCTAGCTTATGTTAGTGTATCTAGGTTTTATTTTCGGTACCTGACGACGGTATCAATAACCCTACTCTACGAGCCTCCCAAATGTCAAGGTACATGGTTTAGCCCACGGTTCGAAACCCTTATCCCATAACAACTCCCAACTCAATTGGTTCTAAGTCAACGCATAAATCTCGGGGCATAACTCGATTATTAATATACACATATAAATCACATCTAATCTCATACATGCACATGTATGCAAATCAAATATAAACATGCAGACTCTATGAAACAACCAAATAATGCAACATCACTCGTCATGTGACTTAACTATGCTCACATTCCCATTTTTCAGATACTATGCCACGCATATACCGCTTCAAATCCACCACATGATCACACATGTGTTTTCAACATTCATTCCCGTCTATTACCAACATTTCTGCTCATACGGAAGACCATATACACAATCATGCAAATGACCACTATGAAACACATAACTTTCATTTTTCATCTTACTTTTATGCAACGAAATGAACTCATATCGATTAACACACATCAAACAAGATTTTCATATCAATTCTGTCATCAACCAACTTATGTCGAATCAACGATTTCTATTACTTGCAAAATTTTACACCATATGGTCAAACGTAAACAATTCACACATATCACCCATGTAAGGTCAATCATGGTCATCCAACCCAAGTCAACTAATATAAACCACGAAATAAGGGTACATGCACAATATTTGGTTAAACATCCACAAAACAAGGGTCAAAGTAGTCCACTCGGCCGAGTTCAGAAGGCCACTCGGCCGAGTAGGAGACCACTCGGTCGAGTGTCATCTGGGGCAGAATGTTTTCATTCGCAACTTGGTTCCAAACTTCCCATTTCATCACACAAATGCTAATAAATCCCGATGGTGACTCGTATACCATTAAACAACCGATTCAAACACAGCTATCGGCCTTATGGCCGTCATTACTATACAACTTAAACAAAACATCCAAGGCATACTACCAACACCACCATATTATTTCATCCCCAACAACTGCACCGTAGTGCGACACTCTAGTCACGACGATAAACACAACACATCACTCTAACTCAGGGGCACGACCTAATAACTCATCACTTTCAAGGAATAGTAACAACATCACCACTCACTTAAGCACTACAACAAAATCACGATGTACACAGTGGGCTTTTCACAATAACGCTTGGGAGGCAATTTTACAAACAAAATCTATACTACTACTCTCATGGTCAAAGTCCGACACAACCACTTTCACCTCTCATGCCTATGTACTTAGGTTAACGGTTATATTATGTATCACAAATGATCAAGCTTATCAACCATAACACTGAATCTTTAAGCATCAAATGCCCCACTCTTACTCTCATGACCAAAACCCTAACTTGGTGATACCAAATCCACAATTTCATATATTTCGATTACTAGAACTCAACTCATCCATGATTAAGTCACCTCACACGGATTCACTCAAAATTACAACAAATTCCTTATTGAATGTCGGGTTACTACTTGCAAAATATCCAACTCATCTCTCGCTCTAGTCCTCTCTCTTTCTCTCTCTCTCTCTCTCTCTCTCTCTCTCTCTCTCTCTCTCTCTCTCTCTCTCTCTCTCTCTCTCTCTCTCTCTCTCTCGTATTCCAGATCTCTAAATCTTATCACCATTTATCCCAAATTTACATCATCCCTCAGCGCATATTTCACGTTCTCTACAACTTTTACCAGCTCATGTCATCGCTCTCTCTCTCTCTTACCCTTAGTTCCTCAATTATTCCCTCATCATTCTACCAATCCAAATTCAGCCATATGCCGGCTAAAATACCTGAATCGTGCTCACAAGTTCACTCTCACATGTTCTCAATTGGCTTTCACTACCTATGAGTCCACACAACCGCTAAATATCTTATTTGATTTGCCATACCCAAAACATTACCTGGCTCAATCACCGTCCTAGTGTTCCCAAATTCTTAAACTTGATGACTATGTCCAAAATCACTCGTCTTGTCGGAAACATATGCCTAAGGCTAGGGTAGAAAACACTCTTTCGGGCTCACACACAACTCTATGCCTGGATATTTCTGGTTAACTCAATGGATAAGGATGATGGGAATTAAAATAAGCCAAAACGGACATGGAAAAGATAGGAAATCAAATCACATGGAGGGGATAGAAAATCAATGGTCGACACCAAAAAAAAAAAAAGAATTGCCCTAATAGCACACTCGAAATATGATGAACTTTGGAAAACGATGCAACTTCAAAACTCAACTCTAATGAAATTTTACTCAAACTTGACTCAAATGCAAATTCTATATTAAAAACTTTAATATAAAGGGCATTTATTTCAAATTTCTCGAAAACTTGAATACAAGGCAATCCGTCATAGGATGGTACATGTCACAATAGACCAAGTTCAAAGTATTACTATTCGATTACTACAAAACATGACTTAGAAAAAATCAAAATCCGGGTAGTTGTATCATTCACTTTCAAAAGAAAAATCTTAAGATGGAACTTATATATGATTTCACAAAACGTTGTAATCGAAGATTAGAATAATAAAGGATAAACGAAGTACGTTAGGAGTGGAAAAATTAAAGCTTATTTGTATTTTCACAACATTATCGGGAATTTGTCAACCATTAAGACGAAAAAATTTTGATTTACGCCTTTTTATTACAAAATTACAAAAACAATATTATAGTTTTACAATACTATTAAACTATAATTGGGTTAAAAATCAAAATTATTCATATTCCTCACTTGGTTCAAAATTTTAGGCAAAATTTGCAATGAAATATTCGTTTCTAAGACAATGTACCGCACTACTAGGGATGATAATAGTCTTTATTTGTAAGACGATTACAACAAATTTTACTCATGGGAATGAAAAGTAAGTCAACTTTTTAAATTGAAATTTTTGCATACAAGGTAAAATCCTACATCAACAACAAGCGTTAAGCCTTTTCTTGTTCAATATGACCCAACAACAAGTATAAAAATTTGGTTATCAACTCAAAGGCACAAGTTTCCAAGCTCATCCATGGTGGGAAAAAAATTATCGTAAAAATCTGATTTTTGACCACTCTAATTACATAGAAAATCAACCACTACTATGATACTGAACAAAGTCATGCAATTATTTGATAAAACTTGAATAAGCATGTGTATATATAAAACATTTCGAATTGCAAAATGAAGAAAATGAATTCAACTCCATGGTCAAAATTTGAGAAAACGAATCAAGAAAAGTGAAGTAGCAAAGTGTAATTCAAACAACAAATTACAATATGGAAATTTTGAATTATTTTAAGATCAATGCCGAAGTTACGAGGTTCGAGATAAAAGATGAGGTAAAAAACAAATTTTACACAAATTTCTCATCTAAACAGGCCCACTCGGCCGACTACCTAGGGGACTCGGTCGAGTGCAACTCCACTTGGTCTACTGACAGGTTACTTGGTCGAGTGGAAAATTTTCCAGAAGTTTTCCACTTTCTTAAATTTACCCACTCGGTCGAGTGAACTATCCACTCGGTCGAGTGACTCATCCACTCAGTCAAGTGACTGGTCAACACACTCGAGTACTACTCTACTCGATTGGGTTTGGTCTCACACTCACTATCTTTAGTACATAACTCCAAAATCATAACTATGGTACCACTAACCATTATCATATATACTCTAACACGACACTAGTAAGCTCAAATACGCATATGATAGTGACTGGTCAACATAGTTTCAGTACCAGTTATTAAGCAAAGCCATAGTTCTCAGGTAGCGGGAAATCAGCCGCACACGGGAAGGGCACAGGCCAGGGATCCAGGTATCAGTCAGGGCAAGCATAAGATGGGGCAACCAAAGAAAGGAGCGCAACCTCGGCATCAAGATCAGGCGCAACCCAAACATCAAGATCTGGCTCCACCGAGTCCTACTAGTATTATGATAAGCGGGCTAGACACCCTGGCAAGAACCATCAGGACAATGCAAAGTGAGAATAGAAGTATGAGGTCTCAGATGGAAGCAGATAACAACCTCCTCCGAGCTCAGATCGATGAGCTGCGACAGCAAGCTGCTAGTCCAGTAGCTTGGACGCAAGGCCCCAGATTTAGGGGAACACCAGCAGGAGATAGTGATAGGAGGTAAACTCGCTTGCTTCTACAAGACATGGTAACTCGGCTAGATATGGAAAATACACTGCAGAAAGGGAGGGGCCTTATTCCGACAGGATTGGGGCACTAACACCGGATGACGAGCCAATGCGCCAGGAACCAACGCTCAAATCAGGTACTCTGCGCCTAGATAATTTCTTGCACTCTGACAATCTCTCTGGCCCAGGTGTTAGGGCACATCAGCACACACAGGGTCAGTAGAGATCCGCAACCCCATCAACCGTGGAGCCAGTCCTGCGTAGGCCAGAATATGCATGAGTAAGCATTTCAGGACCGGAAACACCGCGGTTAGCCGCATCATCAGTAGTTGTCGTCAGGACCTAATGGAAACCCAGTGTCCGCTACCACTGGCACATGGAAAATCGGCAGGAAGGGAAGCCTATATAGAGAAGCAGTACCAGGAGTTGCGCAGCCTTCTCAAAAGACTCTCAGGAATGCCACCGCCTATGGTGATGGCGACGCCAGATAGCTACGCTGATTCACCCTTTACTGACGCCATAGCTACTGTGGCTTTGCCAAAAGGGTTCAGCGTCCGAACGATGACTCTTTTCGATGGGACCGCAGATCCGTGTGATCACATCAGCCAGTATAAGCAAAAGATGATGGTGACTACAGCAATGGGGGCCTCTAAAGAGGCATGTATGTGTAAGGGATTTGGGTTAACCTTGTCTGGAGCAGCACTACAATGGTTTTGTTAACTTATAGGGAAACATGTGTGACCTTGTCACGGTTGGACCTCGAACGATTTGTTCTCTTATATTGTAAACTCGGCCATAAGACCAAAACCTAGTGGTTGTTGTGTGGTAGGATAGTACTATGATCACCATTGAGACCCTCTTTGCAAGTATGATCGACCATAGGTATGTCTAGAGACTATGAATGACCTAATTTTGGACTATCAGGTGACACTCGGCCGAGTGCCGTTTTCACTCGACCGAGTGGCATTCCACTCGACCGAGTGCCCCATTTCACTCGATCGAGTAAGCCGAAAACAGACCCTAGGAACTTTCTATAAGAGCCCGCACTCGACCGAGTGCCATCCCCAATTGACCGAGTAAGTATCCACTCGACTGAGTGGACTGTTTTGTTCTTGTTTTGATGGTTTTGAACCAACATGGATTGAGCACTCCCGTTTTATAACCCTGCCGTCCCCTTGTAGTGTGTAAGCGTAGAAATCGTTAGTGAATGAATTGAAATGAGTTGTTTACATTAACATGTATCGTTTTGTGTGTTTTGGTACAAACACGTTTAATTGATGGATGAGATCTAACTTATTTAGTAAGGATAATAATGAAGCGGTAATTGGTAAGCATAAGTGAGAGTTCTATGAGTTTTATGCATGATCGAGTCTTGTGGAGATGATATGATACGAGAATGAATACGAATACATGCGTGATCACGTGGTTTATGCACAACATGAGTTAGTCGAGAATATGGAATATGGAAGAGAGTGAGTCATAGTAGGCGAGGTACACGACCGCGTTATGATTGTTATGTACGGAGTCATAAGTTATACACGTATACCTAGAGTCACACACTATACATGATACGACTAGACCTTACCCATGATAGTGGGAATGAATGTTGAGCTTGACTTGTACTCAGACCCATGAGCCTAGATCGGGTGAATAAGAGAATCCTCCTTGCGGGAGATCGAGTGGCGAACTTTAGGACGAAGTTCTCTTTTAGGGGGAGTGAATGTAACATTTAGGAATAAGAATGGACATGAGAACACAAAAGAGCATGTACGGTAAAACACTAGTAAGAGAGACGAGCGAATGTGTGTGGAAGAGTCTTGGGGGTGAGGCATGACACGAAGGAGACGTAAGAAAGTGTGAAGGATATGAGAGGGTGAGGCAAAATTCGAGGACGAAGTTCATTTTTAAGGCGGGAATATTATAATACACGGCCTTTATGGGACCCGTACTTTGATCTAGGGACGCGTGAGAGGACCTTTAGACCGATAAGAGATCACTCGGAAGGGAGGGATAGCCTTACACTAGACCTGGACTAGACCGTGTGGCGTTGCAGCGGATCGAGTGGGTTCACTCGGCCTAGTGAAGAGTACACTCGACCGAGTGACTCCATTCGACCGAGTGGAGTGCTACTCGATAAAGTGAGTCCACTCAACCGAATGGACTTGGCACTCGGTCAAGTGCCGCTGTTTTCAGAACACGGGATTAATCCCCTTTCTCCCCTAACCCTAAAATCATTTCCACCTTCCTCCTTATCTCTCCAAACTCTCTCCCTTCTCTCTAAATGCTCACAAACACCTTCTACTTGGGATTTAAACTTGGATTAGAAGATATACCACCTTCCTCTTCATCTCCTTCACCTAGTAAGTAAAGATCTCCCCTTTTATAATCTTTTAAACCCTAACTTTTGGGAGAATTCGTTATAGGTATTAATTAGCAATTAGTATGTGTATTTGGGGCAAATAAGGGGGTAATAATAAGGGGCTTTGTAGTGTATATTAGTATAGGATGTCTTGTGATAGTTATCATGTGATTTGTATAGGATGAGACGGTCCCTTGAGACGGTTTTGGTCCGGATTCGAGTAGCTTGAGGAGACTGCTAAAAGGTATGTTAATCCTACTCGGTTTCAATAATGTCGTGTTGTTTATAGTGATGTTGTAGTTAGTTTTGCATAATTTGGGTATTTGCATTATAACATGTTTAGTGGTAATCACATTATTAAGAGGATGATTATGATTTATTGGTTGTGGTTCATGCATTGGTCATTATCATATATATTGTTGTTGTTGTTATTGTTGTTGTTGTTGTTGTTGTTGTTGTTGTTGTTGTTGTTGTTGTTGTTGTTGTTGTTGTTGTTGTTGTTGTTGTTGTTGTTGTTGTTGTTGTTGTTGTTGTTGTTGTTGTTGTTGTTGTTGTTGTTGTTGTTGTTGTTGTTGTTGTTGTTGTTGTTGTTGTTGTTGTTGTTGTTGTTGTTGTTGTTGTTGTTGTTGTTGTTGTTGTTGTCGTCGTCGTCGTTGTTGTGGTTGTTGTTGTTGTTGTTGTTGTTGTTGTTGTTGTTGTTGTTGTTGTTGGTGGTGGTGGTGGTGGTGGTGGTGGTGTTGTTTTGGTGACGTAAGACAGTTGGGAGACCGTCTTACGCTTAAGTCGCCTCTTGGAGCTTCCCACTCCAAGGGGAATATGCACATTAATGGCTTGAGTTATGGAGGGACTCGTGTGGTTATGGCACGATGTCTGGCAGGGGATCCGGTTGGCTTCCGGACCCGATACGTCTGGGCGTGTCCCGGTACCTGTTTGTGGTTGTTGGTATGTCTGGGCTTGTCCCGGTACCAGTGTGGTTGTTGGTATGTCTTGGCGTGTCCCGGTACTGTGGTGGTGGCGGTGGTCTGTTGGCGTCTCATTTACATTAGTAGTCATATTTCATGTTCACGCTTGAGTCGTGTCACCTTTTATTTGTTTATTGAAACTGACGTTTATTGTGTCTGTGTATTTGTCACCTGTCTCTTTTGGGGTGGCCTGTGTTGATCCAAATGATATCCTTTGGTCATATGGGGAGCAGGTTAGGTACAGATTATTTGGATAGTACGCGGGAGACGGGACGAGCTTGACGAGTCACGAGACGAGTAGCCGTGAGTTATATTTTATTCATTAATTAATGGTTTGTAATCACTAAACTTGTCATTTATAATAAATGTTTCTTTATTGTATCTCTGACTCACCGCCTCGGGAAACCTAGAAGGTAACATCTCCCAATTACCTTGGTTGGGTAAGAAGGGGGTGTTATAATACATACTTGCTGTGACAGATTATTTCTCAAAATGGATTGAAGTTAAAGCAATGACGGAAGTGAAGGAGTCCCAGTTGATCTGTTTTATAAAGCATAACAGCATAAGCGGATTTGGGATACCATTTGAAATCATATGCGATAATGGGTCCCAGTTCATATCTGATAACACTGAAGGGTTTTGTTCGCGATGGAACATAACATTAAGAAAGTCTACTCCCTGGTACCCACAGACGAACAGACAAGCAGAGTCTAGCAATAAAATCATTGTATAGAACCTCTGAAAACGGCTGAAGGAACTTGGGGGTAAGTGGGCAGACGAGTTACCATTAGTACTCTGGTCAGATAGAACGACGCCTAAGATGGCAATGGGGCAAATGTCGTTTAGCCTAGTGTTCGGTGCAGAAGCCGTAATTCCATCAGATGTTCTGGTACCAACGCACAGATATGGGTGCCAGACAGCAGAGCACAATCAGATCGAAATGACCAGGAACCTGGACACAGTTGACGAGCTAAGGGAAAGTGCTTACGTACGCATGGCATCATACAAGCAATCCGTAGCCAGAACGTATAACAAGAATGTCAACATAAGGACCCCCGGAGTAGGAGACCTGGTACTCATAAGGGTGTTTGAAAATACCAAGAATCACAAGGCAGGCAAGTTTGCCTACAAATGGGAAGGACCATATCAGGTCGAAGGCATTATTGGGAATGGGGCATACAGGTTGATGACCATGCAAGGTCAGATCCTGCACAAACCCTAGAACATTCGCCATCTGAAAGAGTACTTTGTCTGACAAAGTGATGGAACCTTGGTGTACAAAGGACCTTTCAACAGTCCATGAAGCAAAAAAAAAAAAAAAAAAAAAAAAAAAAAAAAAAATCCAAAAAAAAGGGGTGTGGGGGTAATATATATACTTATTAGGTTTTGGTTAATTCTTTCGTTTGTTTCTATTTTAAATTATTTTAGTTTTTTATCTTTTGAAACATTGAGTCGTTTTAAAAACTGAGTAGTACAAGCTGTGACTTCCTGGATCCAGTCATTGCCTTGGAACACTATGAGATAGCACCAGGTAATTTGTGTTGCTTGTAAATTTTATGTTTCTAGGAAGAAAGGCTTTGAGCGCTAACGTCAGTTATTTGTTAGGTAGGGTAAACTTTAAGGGTCCAATCCCTGGCATATGGGGTAACAAGACGTTGCAAAGTCAACCATATGGAGGGCGTACGGTCTGCAGATGGCAGGGCACGACGATACAAAGCATCTCAGCGCTAATCCCGGATAAAAGCGTAGCTACGTTGTGGGTACTAGAATCCCGGGGCCATATACATAGGTGTATGCACGCAATACAAACGCTGGAACCACAGGGGACGCATAATCCTCTGTTAACCGGAAAAGGACAATGAGAAGTACGCTTTAACTAGTTATCCTATTGATAAAATATTTTACGTCATGAGTAAAATATTTTATCAAACACCTACAAGCAGGGCCAGGGACTGTGTTCCTGGAACCAGGGCAGCCTCCTGAAAAATCATAAGTGGGAACTAAACCCCAGGCTAAGAGGACATACCATAGATCAGTGCAAAATATAGCAAAAGAGGCCTGAGAGCCAGGCCTAAAGCATTTCAAAATAAAGACACCTACTACCTAGAGCAAGTGCCAAAAGTTTCAGCCTGCACACCAGCAGGCGTAAGCCAAAAATAAATAAATAAAAGAGACAGAGTTTCAAAAGTGTAATTACAAACTTGCACCACACAGGGCCAAGTCCCCAGAAACATGATTGAAAATTTTAAGAGAGGTCAATCCTGTCAATAACAGCATCCTGATTTTTGCCCTGCCCCCCGTGCTCAGTCTGTTCCTTCAGTGCAGGTACTTGATCAGCTCCAGGAGTCACCATAATATTGCCACCATTCGTCTGTGCCAGGATCTCCTCTGTCGCATTTGTCTCAGAGATGGTTCCAGAGATATCCATGGCAAGAAATTCAGGCTCAGGGTCAGCAACCTCAGCCTCAGGGGGGCACAAGGCACTCAAGTCCATACCATTGGGGAATACACGGGCAAATTCAGCCTGCTCCTCCTCCAGGTTCCAGGTGGTGTGCCTCTCCTCAGTAAAAGCCATGATGCAGTCGATCCTCCCTTCGAAAGCAGTATAGGCTCCCACGTTCCTGGCTAGTTCAGCCATCTCCTCGGCCCGAGCCTCAGCCTTTGTCAGCCCACTGGTCAGAATAAGGTTAGCCTCCTGCGTTCTGGCTAGCTGGTCATTGCCACCTCCCTCTCCCTCTTAGTTGCATAAAGCTGCTCCCTTAACTTAGCACAGGTGACCGTCAGCTCCTTGTTCTTCCCCACTGCCGCCAAGCATTTAGTCTTGGCTCTCTTTAACATCTTGCGGAGGTAAAGAGAAGATTGCAGAGCCTGAGGTACATGGGAGTGGTTAGTAAGGAAGCATCAAGATAATGAAAGCAAGGAATAGAGAGAGCAAATAGCAGACTTACAGCAAAGCTTTGTTCAGCAGCCAGATCAGTCATCTCCTGGGGGTCAGTCTCATCAAAGATCTGGGTACAGGCTGGCGTCAGAAGGCACTCCAACGAGGGCCAGTAGTTGACGTGCTCTACATCCCCAAACCCAGTAGGAAGACGAATCAGGGATGACCTCAATCGGTTCAGGAGTCGGCCTGGGGGCAGGTCTTCTTTTCGAGGAAGCAAGGGATGGGGTGGATTCAGCAACCCACTTTCTTGCTTGGCGCATCAGGATCTCAGAAGCAGTGATTCGGGTACTTCCTGCAAGCCTCAGGATGCAGTTGTTAGATCTCAGAATCAAAAGTTGCCAGGATCAAGTATGAAGTAGAAAATGGATACTTACTAGAAGACATAGTTTCTTCGGTGGCAGAGGTGACAAGACCAGTAAGGAGATTGAGGAACCTTCTCTGTTCCTTTGGAATGGAGAACAGCTTAGCAATAGAGGTGTCCTCGTCCGCAGAATTCACTGGATTCTTGAGTTCTACAGTAAGGCACGGGTTAAGAGGCGTAAGTAGCAGAAGGAATTAGAAAAAAGACATGCAAGCACACTTACTTTTGGTATGGATCCAGCGTTCAAAGAGGTAGTCAGCATGCAAGGGGATAGAGTCAAGCTTGATGTAAAAGAATCCCTCATACCAACCATCATTTTTGGCCTTGGTCGCAGACTGAAGGAAATTTTCAGTCTTCTCCATGGCCCTGAAGGTGTATTGGCCATTTCTTAGGGATCGGCACTCAAATATGTGAGCCAGATCTGCTAGCCCAATCTCAGCACCCAGATTGTTGTTCAGGGCGGCGGTGGATAGAAGGATTCTCCATGCATATGGAGCGATTTGAGCCATGGGATGAGAGTTCAGACGAATGAACTCTTGAATCATGGACGGAAAAGGAAACTTAAGACCAAGAACAAAGGGTATGTGTACAAGCAGATCCACCCCTTACGTATGGCAACGGCTTTCTGGCCGGGGCCAGGAATGTGAACCACCACGTCGTCACCCAGACCCGGAAATGCTTTGATTCTGGGAATATCGTTTTGGGTAAGGGAGGAATCACAAAAATGGGGTTTTCTAAGAATACCCTGAGAAGGGAAAGTATCGTTTGCAACGAGGTCGACGGTGGTAGATGAGAAGGAGGCTTGGTGTGTTTTGGCCATGATAAATTGAAAAGAAGGTGGAAATGAAGTACCTGAGAGACGGTGGAAGTAAGGCGGCACTGACAGCAAAAGTAGGCAGGGAGGCATTTGGAAGATTGAGGGTTTTTGCGAGATTTGAGGAGTTGTGTGATGATTGATGAGAGAGAATGAGGGAGAGACGGATGAAGTGTAAATGGAAGTGATAGTTGGAGTTTAAATAGGGGAATCTAGGGATTGGAGAGGAGTATGCGAGAAGTCACTCAACGATACATTACAATTTCCCGCTCAACAACTAGAAAATGATTTTCGCGAAAAATTGGGGGCAAACTATTACGCCCAATTTTTGGATATGGGCTGAGCCAGGGAAGCAGGCCTGGGAGCAGGATAATCTTGGACGGGATAGCAGGCGAGGAAGAATTTGATTTGGGCTGAGATGCTGACGAGACCACGGGTGAAATAAGGAAGTCCAAGTTGTTACCAAATTCCGAATAAGGAAAGTCCAGGTTATTACCAAATTCCGAAGACTTGGGAAGCAAGTAAATAACCCTAAATGCAAAGCGTCCCTATATAAGGGCTATAACGCAAGGCCAAAGATTGATTCAGAAATATACACGAGAAACCCTAGCCTCCAAAGTATCATCGTTTTTAGCCTCGTTCTTCATTGTACTCTCCAATCAAATTACAGTGAAAATATTGGTGGGATTCCGTCTCCCCCGCAGTTGTTTCCCATATCAGGTTTTCCGCGTAACCAAAATTCCTTGTGTTCTTTACTTATACTTGCATAGACTTATATACAACTTATTACAGCATACAAAATATCATCACATATAGACCGTAATATTGATTAGGCACTAAGACCACTTTAACCCTATTTGGTAGAAATATACCAAAACAATTATGGAGGTCAATAAATCATGAAATTAAAAATCTCATATTTAGGCTCTGTTTCGAAAAAAATAAGCTTAAATTTATCTGACCAAAATTTCATTTATCTTTTTTGTTGCAAGTATTTGGTGGATAAATTATTTACCAAAATAAACGAAGCATGTGAAAAATAAGCTACCTGTTTTTTTTTTAATACTTCAATTTATAATATTAAATATGGAGTACTTAGGTGTCGTTTGGTTGCTAAGGCGGAATTAATCTCCCATCAATTTCAAAAACACGTGAATTGTCCAATTCATGTGAATTGCTAAAAAGACGTATGGTTGACATATAGGAATTAAACAGACACGTGAGTTTCCAGTTACCTAGAGGGAGCTAGGTAATTAAACTCCTCCATTATGGAGGAGTTTGCAATTTCTAGGAAAAATTAAATCATGGGATTTTAGGCAACCAAGCAACTTCATTTTTTCCAATTCATGTGATTTTTCAATTCCTCACATTTGCAATGACAACCAAACGACACCTTACTATGTAGGGGTGAGCAAAACCGTATACTCGATACAATTTTGAAAACCGTATCGGGTATACGGTTTTAAAAATCGCAAAAATCACTATACGGATCCGATACGGTTTAACCGTATATACGGTTTTCGGGTACCCGAAAAAACCGTGTATACGGAATCCGTATATATGAATACGGTTTGGTGACAAATGCGCAATTAAACATTGCAGTTATTCAATAGATAATAATTACCTCTAAGATAACTACCTTTGATGAAGGGCTAATTTTTATTTATTGCGATAAGTTAGTAAAATAAGTCATAAAAAAACATTAGGAGTGGAAGTTGAAAGAAGAACTTTGCATTTTTTTTTAAATTTTTTTATACAAAAACTTCAAACCGTGTCGAAAACCATATATACGATTTTGTTTTTGCCCGACCCGGATACAATACGATTTTATGAAAACCGTATCGTATATACGAATTTTCGTATCGTATATATGGAAATCCGTATAACTCAAACCATATACCGTATCGTATCCGTATTATAAAACCGTATCATATATTTTTGCTCACCCCTATTACTATGTCCTTTTATGCCATATTATCAAAAAAAGCTATCTTTCGGTTGGTTTAAAAAGCAGTTTTTATTTAATCGGTTAACTGATCGGTTCCGAATTTTCAGTTATCTTTTAAGCCCGTTTTTTAGCGTTCAGTTAATTTTTATAATGAAATATGAGATATAGTATATGAATAATGTGTATTGACATTAATATACCATATAATTAGTTATATAGTCTATTTTGAGTGTGTAGTACCTACTATTTCGTAATGGTTAGATTACTTGGATATATGCTGGTGGTATATATGAAATTTTGTAGTACATGAAAATAAGTGATACTACTAATGCGCGAGTCTAGAACCGATCATCAACTCATCATATGAATAACACTATGAGTTGTTCCATTGTTACACAAGAGCTTAGAGTTGTTTAAACCCCCAAATTCTACATCAGTTTTCTCGGTTTCATTCCTCCATCTAATGATCTCCACATTCTTATAGAAAGTAAATTAGTAAAACAAAAATATTAACATATATAGATTAGTGAAATATTTGATGTATTGATTACTTGAATGTATATGGAGGCATTTACGTTTATGATTTCTATACACACACTCCAATGATTATTTAGTGATTACATTTTGATGAAATCGTAATTTATACTTCATGTAATTACGTAAGATTACACTACATCATATTAACATAACACTTTAATAAATAAATTCATCATTTGTCCGCCAACTTCTTGAAATTTGATGCGAGAATACAAACTAAAAATGTATGAGACCATAAGTGGGGGAAAATAAATGCGATAACATGAAATATTATGAATTTTTATTATCTATTTGATAATTTTAATCTACTTATATTAGGATAATTTTATTAAAATATATTTGATCTACTTATATTAGGATAATTTTATTAAAATTTGTTTTAAATTCTAAGAAATCTACTTTTATGAGGATAATTTTATTTATTTAACTTTTTTAGAAATCTACTCTTGTTAGGATTTCTAAAAAAGTTGGACTCTCTAATATCGCTCGAAAAGTTCATGCTTTATATATATGTATTGATTATATTAGGATAATTTTATTAAAATTTGTTTTAAATCTTAAGAATCTACTTTTATTAGGATAATTTTATTAAATTTGTTTAGATTACTACTCTTGTTAGGATAATTTTATTAGTAAAATTTTCTTTAAATAATAAAAATTCAAATTCTAAAAAGGTTGGACTCTGTAATATCGCTCGAAAAGTTCCTGCTTTATATATATATATATATATATATATATATATATATATATATATATAGGAATGGGATCATGTGAGTATTAGTTATATATTTGAGGATTGAGGATTAATACTATGATAGGTATTTAGGGTAGAAACAAGGAAGGGCAAATCTGTAATTTAACACTCCCCTATATAAACCACGTTTTAGAACAAATACCGTTATTTCCTCTTTTTTCTTCTTCTCCCTTCAACTTCTCTCTCTCTCTTGTAGCTTCTTCCTCCATTGTTGAGCTGGAAAACCCTAGAATTTAGGCGTCATCTCCGTTTTTAAGTCGTCATTCTTCACAATTATCATATTATTCCAATTAGTTCGTTTGCTCGGTGTACGTAATTGGCGTTTTTCGTCCCTAAATTTCTAATTCGTTGTAACATTACTCTGTTTGTTCTTGTTTCGTTTCTATAATTTGAATTTCATCTTCCTTTTGTTTGTTATTTTCAATTTAATTTTGTGTTTCCTCAAACTTGTGCGTTTTTGTTGTATTTCCGTTTTTGCTTGCTCATTCTTCACAATTATCATATTATTCCAATTATTTCCTTTGTTCGGTACGTAATTCTTTGTTTTTCGTCCTTATGTTTCGCCTTCGTTCTTATCTTACTCTATTTGTTCTTCTTTTCGTTTATATGCTTTGAATTTCATCTTGATTTATTTGTTATTTTCGTTTACTTTTGTGCTTCCTTAAAATTCGATGACGTTTTGTTTGATTTCCAGATTTTCCTGCTCAAATCTCTGCGTATTCAATCCTCATTGCGATGTCTGGTATGTTATTCTTCTTAATTTTGTACTTTCAGCGTATTCTGAAATCTCTGTGTATTCTCTCTTTATTTTGTGCTTTCAGCTTTCAATCACATGTTCGTTATACTTTTGGTAAATATTTTTTGTTCATTGACGTTCTTATTTTGCTCAATATGTGATATTGTCTTCTATAACTGGTGATATTGTTTTGTTGATCTGTACCATTGTCTATTCACGTTTGTGATATTGTTTTTCAACTTCATGTGTGATATTTGTTCCAGAGTACGTGATATTGTTTTCCTGGATATGTGATATTGTACAGGCATGTGTGTGATATTGTTCCTGCAACATTCCTAGTGATATCGTTTTCCATCTTCATGTGTGATATTTATCCCAAACAACGTGATATTGTTTTCCTGGATATGTGATATTGTTCAGCCACTTGTGTGATTTTGATTTCCTTCATATCTTTAAGACTTTTTCTTGTTATTTTACATTTTACTTTTCTTGCCAGATCCTACAAGTAATGTCACTTCTTCTTCCTGTAATGATCTTCATGTCTCTGCCATTACGTCTGAAGATAGTACTGCTATTGTTGATTCTTCACTTACTTCTACTGTTGAACCACCTGATGCATCTAGTTGTACTCCACATGTTGAACAACATTCTGTTCCTTCTCGTGTGCATCAACTACTTTTGGACTCCACACCTGGTGGTAGTGAATTGTGGACAAGGAATGTTGCACCTGAGTTTAAACCTTATATTGGCCAGTTGTTTGGGACGTTGGCAGAAGCTATTAGTTTTTATGATGTGTATGCAGAAGCATGTGGTTTTGAACCTAGGAAGTCTTCTCAAAAAGGGTCAGATTCGGTGATGTGAAGTATAAATATGTTGTTTGCAACCGTGAAGGTTTTAGAGATCGTAAGAGGAAGGCTATTGTTTTAGATAGTGGAAAGGAGCAGGCAACTCCCGGCCTTTTGATATCGTGGAACACTAAATTAACTAGGATTTGTTGTCTTGCTATGATTGAGTTTCGCTATAATGGGGATGGTTATGTTGTTTTTCAATTTCGTGAGTGGCATAATCACCGTCTTTGTTCACTTAGAAATCAACAGTTTCAAAAAAAACACAAGCACCTCCATCTTTACCATAAAAAGACAATTATTGATCATTCAAGGGTTAATCAAGGGCCAACAAGGGCATTTAGAAATGTCAAGGAATATGTAGATGGCTATGAGAATGTTGGAGCTCAACTGGTTGATTTTAAGAATTTTGGAAGGGATATCAAATGTTTCATAGGAGACCGGGATGCTCAACTGTTTGTTAACTATTTTGAGGATAAACGTGATACCAGTGAAGGTTTTTACTTTGCTTATGAGGTGGATTCTGGTAAATGCTTGGTTCGTGCGTTTTGGTGTGATGCAGAGTCTCGTAGAAACTACGCTTTGTTTGGTGATTACATTACTTACGATCCAACTTACAAAGACGAATAAGTATTGTATGCTTTTCACTCCTTTTATTGGCGTAGACCACCACAAAAGGTCAATTACTTTTGCTTCTGCCTTGCTATTTCATGAGGATGAAGATTCGTTCACGTGGGTCTTTCAAAAGTTCCTTGATGCTATGGGACAAAGAGAGCCACACTGTGTATAATAACCGATCGGTGTCTTTGGAATAAAGCTGGGTTTGCGTCTTTGTTTTCAAACATGCTAAGCGCAGATATTGCATGTGGCATATTATACAAAAGCTTACGATAAGGTTGGGCTGTAATATCGAAAGAGACCGATTTTGTCGGTAGTTTGAATGCTATTGTTTGGGATCTTTGAGTTAGAACCTCTTGAATTTGAAGCACGGTGGTGTCGGTTGGTCAATGAGCATAATCTGGATGGTAATTCCTGGTTGTCAACCATGTTTAGAAAAAGGAGAAAATGGATCCCAGCTTATTTTCGTGATGTTCCTATGGGTTGTCTCTTACGAACAACTCAACGTTCTGAGAGTCAGAATAATTTTTTCAAGCGTTTTGAAAATGCACATGGTACACTTGTTGAATTCTTGATGCGGTTTCAAAGCGCCATTGATGTACAGTGCCATACTCAAAAACAACTTGATAGAGATGATGATTGTACTCTTCCACAATTAGCGACTCATCTTAAGTTGGAAGCTCATGCTTCCAAGGTTTATACAAATGCTGCTTTTGCAGATTTTCAAGTAGAAGCTTCTGCTTCTATTTGTACCCTTAGTGTTGGTGGCTTCACACCACCTGCAAACGGTGTAGAATTAATTGGTATTGCTGATGCCAGAACGCAGAAGACCTACCAAGTTGTCTACAATTCTCTCACGAATGACGCTGAATGTTCTTGCAAGCTGTTCAACAGGAAGGGTATTATTTGTAGACACATTATCTGGGTTTACTCTGGAAAACAAGTACACACTTTGCCCGATAAATACCTTCTTATGCGGTGGACCAAGAATGCACATAAGATCCCTCTTTATGGTCCACATGGTGAGTTAATTGAGGATTTTGATGCCACTGATTTACGAAAGATGGAAATGTGCAAGTTATGGTCAGAGTTCTACGCGACCATCAGTGTGCTCAAGAATGTGTCTACGAAGGACATCACTGATCTTGTTGACACACTTAAACAATTCAGGGTGAAACTCAATCCGCAATCAGAGTCAATGACCAAAGAGCAGGAGTTGGAGATGCTTCTTGGGTGCAGTTCCTCAACTGAGGTGAGGATTCTACCACCTCGTCAGGCAAAGAACAAGGGTAGCGGCAAGCGAATGATCTCCAAAAAGCAACAATGCATAGCTAAAGCGGAGAAACCTAAAAGGCTTTGTCGTAATTGCAAACAAATGGCTCACCATGATAAACGAATCGTCCTAATGCTTTTGTACCTGATGCCGACAATAAGGTATGTTCACTATGGAAAGTCTATGTATGAAACTTTTATATATGCTTTGTATGGTCACGAGTCGAAAACAATATCACAGTTATTTTAAATAATATCACCTCTTATACTAAACAAAGATCACTATTTGACGATAACGAAATGTGAACTTATTTGAGGATAACAGAATGTGTCAACACATATGTTTCAACTTTTTAAAATATTTTCCTGGTAATTTTAGAAACAATACCACACCTTATTATAAATAATATCACACCTTATTAGAAATAATATCACACTTTGTAGTACACAAGATGATGATTTGTTTGAGGATAACAGAATGTGATATTGTTTGTAATTGTTCCGAGTTAGAAACAATATCACACTTCATTTGAAATAATATCACTCCTTATATAAACTAATATCACTGTTTCACCTTTTTGTATTTTCGGGTAGTTCGGATGAGGATGATGCTGATGATGGTTGATTGGTCGAAGGAGTTTTTGTTGATGGCGCTCAAAAATTATAGCAAGAAAGAAATAGACGATATTCTTTGTGCCTAGTATATTAATATAGACCACAACATTCATTAAAGTATAGATTATACTTTATTTTATATAGAAAATACTCGTACTCGGAGAATATTTGATTATTTTAGTTGTCTCGATTGTCTTGTTTTTGTATTTTGTGATACTGAGAAACAATATCACACCTTACATTTATATATTTCACATGTTACTCTAAACAAGATCACTACATCATAACTACAATATATGCCTTTTGCTTTAAGTTTTTCTCATCTTGTGTTTTGTGTTGTTAAAATATGGCGATTCATAATATGCTTCGCATTTTTCTATAACAATATCAACTCGTGTGCACAACAATATCACAACATTGTGAAAACAATATCAACGTAAGATTTAAACTTTCATATTCATAGTGTGATATTGTTTAGTACTCTGTGTGATATTGTTTACCAAACTGTGTGATACTGAGAAGCAATATCAACCTGTGTACACAACAATATCACAACATTCTAAAAACAATATCAACGTGAGATTTAACAATCCATATCCATAGTGATATTTAAAAGTAAACAGTGTGGTATTGTTTTAGCCCTGTGTGATATTGAGAAGCAATATCACAAAGAACTATTACACAATATCACACCAAACGTGAAATAATATCACACTTTTAGCAAGAGTTAGATGAGATCCAAAATAGCCATCACTATTTTACCATTATAAAGAGTTTCCATTAAATTCCTTGTTCTACTACCATTACATACCATTTAGTTTAATTACAACTTTGTTCTAACAAATATAGTAGTCCTAATTCCTTCCTCAACCTCTACCTCTACCGCGGTTCTTCGGATTTGCAACGGTCTTAATCCTACCACGTTTGTATGTTCTTGTGGGCTCGTACGTACGATCTTCACCATCTTTTCCGGGATCAGCTCCTCTGTAAAGCAAATCCATACCAACAGTCAGTTATTATTTCTGGACACCTTTTGTCCTAATTATTTTCTATCTTTTTGTATATGCAATTGTAAATGGTTTTTACCTTTTCCTAGGAGATTGTCGAAGGATTGGCAATTCTGTGTTAATAATCGGTTTCTTAGTACAATCCTCCTTTGCTGTTTCCGGAACATCTTCTTTATTTGTCTCCTCCACAACAACCTCAGCATTCTCTTTTGTTTGAACTTCTGCCATTGGTACTTCCACTTGATGCTTCCCTTTCGCCTTTTCGTTGTTCTTCCTTTGTTGCTTCAATGTCTTCCATATTTCATCCTTCCCATCTGAAAATTCTTTTACCTTTTCGATCAAAGGTGTTCTGTTCTCATTTATGTCAGCTAAAAGCAATGCTGCTGCCATTTCTAGCCAGTAGTATTGCCTATACACTTTTTGGTTCAGGTCGGCTTCAAACATTACACCCTCATATCGAATCATGTGCATCATTAAGAAGTTTCCAGACTCAGTATTGTTCATCTCTGTCTTTTGCCAAGGGAAGTTGATGTTGACAACATCAAACGTTATTATATCATCTGCTCTTTCCACGTTCTTCTTCGCTAAGTAGTCACTCATGTGCTCCGCCTACAATATTACGGTTACCCATTAGTGATAATTTCACAAACACAGAAATCCATTATTTCAATGTTAATATACACCAATACTTTAAAGAACTATCAATTACTCATACCACCAAATCTGCAACTTTGTGTATTTGTGTTTGCTCCCAGTCAGCGTACTCTGTGTTGTCCAGCACTTCCACTGTCTCGGTTTTGAAATTTATACAAACACAAAAATAATGTTCTTTCCATACCATTGGAATAAAAACCAGATCTGCTTGCAGGTTACAGGGAACTGTGTTTCTTCTAATGAATTCGTCCCATTCTTCGAACATCTTTTCTTTGACCAATTCCCTGTCTCCAGCTCCTTCGGTTTTTATTTCCTGTTTTGAATATATATGTTACAAGTCGTATTTTTGTTTTAAAGAGTGATTATATTTAATCAAACTAAATGGACAGCTTACCATGTGTCGAATCCCAAAAAAACATCAAACTTGTTTCACATTTTTCAGTGTGCTCAATATGGTTCAGAATGAGGGACCAACATTCAATCACATTGCTACTGACGTGCTCATTTGGAAGCAACGACAGTATATCGTTTCTGACAAGATATTGATCATTACTGAATTTGGCAACCACCTCACTGCTCCAAACATTAACACAAACCAAATTAAAATTGTGCAGACAATATCACACTTCTCTTAAAACAATATCACATCCCTTAAGAAACAGTATCACAAAAAAATAGCAGTTATGACAAATAAAAGTACCATCAAATTTAAATAGTGCAAACAATATCACACTACTCTGAAAACAATATCACACTCTTCAAGAAACAGTATCACAGAAACATACTCTAATGGGAAACTGTGGTCGTCCAATAGGCAGTAGTCAAGCACTTGTTTCCTCATTGTCAACATTTTTGCACACAGTGATTTGTTAGCCTTCATAAACCTTGAGACGACCTCCACGTTAGAATCTGCCACACCACAGTTGTATGTGCTACCAAGGCCATCTGATTTCCCCCTCCTACTGCTTCCCACCACACTGGCAGAACCATCTTCTACCACACCTACAAAAATATTTATTTTTGTTATTTGAATATATAATGCTTATATATAATTAAAATAAGTCAGTGTTGAAGAAAATAACCTGTTTTTTTTTTGTACAGGAGTTTGAACATTCTTTTTCCCACCTTTCCCTCCCTTTCTTTTGCTTGCTGCTTTCCACTTTGCTACTAATTTAGGCAACAGTGTCCCTTTGATTGCATTAAGGTTTGTAACCTTCCTCAGGACCTGACTCCTACATTTATTTAAATCGCTCAACACAAGCGTTGCTTTGCAATCTCCCCCTGTACAAACTCGCTTCTCTTCTTTTGATCGTTCAGTTCACATTTAAAATCTTCACCCACGAAAAACATCATGTGGAACATCATGAATAATCCACAATCCAGGTTCAACTCTTTTGTTTGCCAATCAAAGGCGACATTTGTCAGCACATAGTCCTGTACTTTCGCCCCACTTGCATAACCTTTACTTTGTTGAGGTAGTGCCCGTAAACAGACTCCTGTTTATGTTTATAGAAAATACCTATCAAATTTCATTCTTTAGCTAACAAAAGCATTATATCCTTAGTTCTTATTTTTAAATATAGTACTTACGATTAAATGAGCGGGTGTACATGCTCCTCGTCTTCAAAATGATCATAATCTCGGTTGTCCAAGTAGAACATTTTTTCCCTCTTCTTTGTCAATACGAGACGCAAGTGTAGTGGTCTTGATATAACAAAGGTATGAACACCTATAGAAATATTTTATAGAAAATAACACTGTCATTCACAGACCATAGCATACAATATCACAAGTACTTAGTAACAATATCACAGAATATATAATACAATATCACAACTAAAATAGCTACCTGATTTAGGAAACAATTTCAGATTACTTCGACAATATCGATAATTAACTTAACAGTATTAGATAATTAACTTAACAAGATATCAACTAAAAGTACTTTTAAATTCTTACCATATCTGAATTTAAATTCAGTGGCTGTTTATATTGATTTGACCACGTATCCCATGTCCTCCATACGTCTTCCTTCAGTCTTGTCAGTTCATCAACATTTTCTTCATCTACCAATAAGAGTTTCTCCATACCACCCTGTTTGTTTATAACAGAATTGATTAGTCGTGTTGACAGATTTTTCCACGTAATTTAAAACACAAGGAACACATGAGGTTTATGTTTTCCATACCGAGTGGGCAAGGCCATAGAAAATCCTTGTGGGTCTGTTGCTGTCTTTTGGCGCCATTTCAAACTCATTGAGCAATATTGCCCATGCCTCAATAACCACTGCTTCTATTTTAGTGTCAGGCAACAAAGACTCAATATCGCTCTTTGGTATGTTATGGTAAATACCAAAGTCACGAGACAATCTCCTGTACCATTTTCCAAAAAAATTAGCATATTAGTTTTTAAATTATTTTTATGTAATAGATTAATTAATTTCTTATATTCAAAAAATAAACTTACGTCTTCTTAATCGCATGATCTGTAAGGAAGCAATAATCCATTACTTCCTTCCGACGCTTCAAGACAGTCTCAAATAATTGGTCCTGTCTGAACATGAAATCCGAGACAAGTGCAGCATCCTGTCTGGTAAACCACAGTCCATAGTACACCCCAAATTATGAGGTACCATATCTGCCGATTCAGGTATTTTGTTCATGTTGTCTGCGTGCAACAAATAGTCATTGATGCTCCACGTTCTCTCTGTTTCCAACTGAACATTTGGAAGAACCTCCTTCTTATGAGACCCCACACTTTTTTCATCATTTTTCTCCCCAGCCTCTTTTCCAGACTCCTCATTCATTTCCTGAACCTTCTCAACAGTCTTGGTCCCTCCTAAACCAACATTGATTACACCTTCATCAAGCTGTGTCAACACATCACATCTCTCCTCATTTATTTTTCCACACTGTTTTTCACCGTCTTCTTCATTCAGTGTATCACGATTCAACTCTTCAACGGGACTTCCTACTCCTACACTAATACTGGATATAACATCATTCAATTTTGAATTCATGTCATTATCCAGTCCATCATCTTCGTCTTCATCATCACCACTGTCCAAGTTAGTGACATCATTAATATCATCATCCTGTTGTTTGTCATCACATTCCAAGTCATCATCACATTCTCAGATCTTTATCTCGTACATCCACCGTATTTTGTGTTCAATTCCTTGTACTGCACTTTCAACATTTCAGTCCAAACATCAAATGCTGGCATCCCTTCTTTTGCTTTCTTCACTTCATATGACCTCGCTATCAACATGTCCACCAAGTTATGATACCCAACATCTTTCATGAAAGGCAGCGTTTGAGTCTCTGTTGTACTCTTTTCAGGATTCCCAATTTCTTCTTCCGCACCATCTACCTTCGCACCAGATTGTGTAGATGTAGTTGCTTCATCCATTGAACTCTTTGCTTTCATAGTGATCAGTTTTCTCATGTTACGTACATACCTACCTATGAACAATTCATTGTCCCTCTTCATACGTAGATAAATTTCATGAGCACGCTGCCAAATTACAAAATAAATATATTAAACACTAAAATACACTCTTTGATAATAAGAAGAAATGACACAATAATAAGGTTATTTAATATCAACTTTCATAACAATATCACAGCCTATTACAAATAATATCACACTAGTGCAAAAACAATATCATAACAATTTATAAATCAATATCACAACAATCTATTATTCAATATCATTTGCTTTTCTAAACAATATCACAATTATCAATTAAGAATATCACAATATCATACAATATATCAAACAATATCATATCTAAAATAATTATCAGAGCAAATGCTTTTATTCAATATCAATATCATAATAATATCACAAACACTCAAAACAATATCACACTAGTTCAAAAACAATATCACAATAATATTTTAATATCATAGCTAAAATAATTATCAGTCATTAGTGCTTATATCCATTGCCCTTGCTCTGATTTGTTCATCAGTTTCAACACCACTAGGCAACTTCACCATCATATACCCCTCTTTTGTTTCCACTTGACTTCATGATCGACATCCGAGTCGTAATATCTCTGAGCTGCTGAAGAATATGGTGTCTTTTTAGGGACTTCTTGTTGCTTTGATGATGGGTCTTGAATCTTTGATATTGGAGCATTCCCCAAAGATCCTGTTTTTTTCTCATCATCCACTCTCTTTGACAATTTTTTATCGTCCCAATGTTGGATGAGTGGTAAAGTGTGTTCCAAAACATCACCCTTGAAATCAAACCTATGCATATATGCTAGCATAATAACTATTACGCATCCACTAACAGTTGACTTTCCCCCTTCTTTGAACACCCTAACACTTCTAACCATTTCCTCAAATACGTATTCACACCAATCAAATTGGCTTATCCTTGTCACATGCTCAACAGCCTTAACCAGTTTCAAATCCAGAGATTTATTTGAAGACGGTGCTAGGAAAATAGACATGCTGTAAATTACAAACATTCTTTTAAATTCATCCCCAGCATCATTACATTCCATCAGTCTTTCATGCACATCTTTGACCATAATTGGAGCTGAAGTACTCTCCAATCCAAACTTTGCCCTCCATGCATTTTTCAGCTTTGTGTCTGTCACAGCAGTGGTGTTTCCCATGTGAGCGACGTCCACTTTCCCACCTTGTCGAGGAAGTTGAAATATGTCATGCACATCGTCTTTCGTCAACAGAAATCAAATTTCTTTGTTTTGAACATGTTGCTTGTGTGATCAAATGCCTTCAAAGAAGCATTTTCGAATTCCATGTGGAATTTTTGTTAGTTTCAACTCTAACAATCCACCAAAGCCAACATCAGAAACAGCCTTCCTTTGTTCTTCATTTAAGTTTGCAATCAACTCAACCAATTTCAGTGGCCTACATTTAGTTTGAAACGGTTGCACCTTCTTCTTTTTGACCTCAGGCTGCTCTACCTCTGCATCCTGTACCACCAATTCGGCATCTTTGTTTCTATCAGTCTTTGATTTCTTTTTTGATGGTTGGCCCTTTTTTTTGTTGACGGCAGGATGCTCTTCAATTTCATCCTGTAACACCATTTCGTCAGCTTTACTTTTATTTTCATTACCATTTTTGACCTCTTGCTTGGTTGTTCAACCTCATCATTTTTTGATCTCCTCTTTCTCGTGTATGTTTTTTCAGGTTGTTTTGAAGTCATCAAGTCCATTCTCATTTGAATCAATATCACTCTTCATTAGACATAATTTCACACCTTATTCAAAACAACATCACTATTGTATGTCACTGGTAATAAGTATTTTAAAAGGAGTATATAGTTTTGTATTTTTGTAAACACTATCAATAATAGAACTACACAAAATTCATGAAGATTCAATACCACTAATATTCAGATTCAATATCAGACCATACAAGTAACAGTATTACAAGTTTGTCTTCCTCATTGCCAACACATATATCAACGTTATTCATTGTACTGAACAGAAACTCTCAATTCATGGACCTCATTGTCAAACAAATTCAATTCAGTGTTATGAAATTGTACTCGTTCACATTTAACCAAACGTTTAACCCTAATTTTCGCGATTCAAACAATTTGCAACCGTTTTTTTGACAAATTCACAATTTCGAACTTTCAATTTCACAATCAAACAGTGTTCAAACGAATAATTAAACGGTTTATTATGTTAAACAGTTTTTTAACCCGTTTTAACCCTAATTTTTCACAATTAAACAATGTCGAACTTTGAATATCACAAATAAACAATGGAACAGTGTTTAAACATAAATTTCTTCATTGAATATGTTAAAACCTATTCTTAATTGATAAAAACAAGATCTGAAATACTTATTATGCATTTCGAACAATGTCGAACCCTAATTTTTCGCGATCGCACAATATTCAACGCTAATTTAGCGATTTAAAGAGGAAAATATGCAATTTCAATCATAATAAAAACATTCAATTAACAACTACGAAGTTGTACAATTATATGAAAATGATTGGAAATTAACGAAGTTTATCAATAATTTTGATACTTAAACTAACAAATACTCGATTTTAACAATGATTTCACTAAAATTGAAGTCCTCGAGAGAATTAAGACAGAAATTGTACCTGATTTTCAGTGAAAATGCAATTGAATTGAACAATGATTAGTATTTTCCCGTAATTTGTTGTTGATTCGCGTTAATAATCGGGAATTTTAGTGGTTTTTTGAGTTTTTAGAGAGAGAAAGTGAGAAGTTGAAAAAACTGTTGCGCGGTTATGAATTTGAAAAGGCGTGCGTGTCTGTTTTGTTACCTTTTTTTTACGTGATATTGTTTAGTTTAATGCGCGATATTGTATCCGTTACTCAATCCTCAAATATTTAGGGGTTCTCACCGGATCCCGACTCTATATATATATATATATATATATATATATATATATATATATATATATATATATATATATATATATATATATATATATATATATATATACTAGATTTAATGCCCGAGCGATGCCCGGGACAATTTGTAATATCCTATGATTATGATTTATGATGTAATAATTAATACTCTAAGACCCTATTATTTTAGACTTATTAAATGAACATATAGAAGTTGAACTAAAATTATAGGAATTTAACTTTTCTGAACTTAACTTATAGGAACTTAAGTTATAGAAAAATGGGTATTAATTGAGCTTTACTTTTCTAAGTGAAAAAAAAAACACATAATAGTCTTGCAGTATAAAGACCAAGGACATCATTGAGTAGTGTGTCTACATTTCCTGCAAGAGTTTATATTCTGATTTCAATACCAGTAAGTCTCTCTTCACTCATGGTTGTTTTTGTGTTTTTAAAGTAGTTAGGGATAATGAACTCACTCTTCTCTCAACTCAAGACTAACACAAAGGTGGAATTGTGTTAAACCTTGGCTATGATTACCAAAATGCAGTATAAAGACCAAGGACAGGCGGGAATGCTACCTAGTTTAGGATAATTTAAAAATACCAAATGGCTTTTAAAAATTCTAAATTTTTGTGACAATTAAGTTTAAACATCAAACTAAAACTGTGCCAAATCTCATGATTTTTGAGGGACTCTAAGTATTTTTAATATTAACTGAGACAGCCTGAATATCCTGAAATTGCAGACATCAGACTCAACTGAATTATGGGACTTGTTTGTGTAGGAAAATGATATAGTCAAGACCCTAAATTTCCACAGAAGATTCACAGAAAATCCAAGATATTAACTTAGCAAATTTAGACTCAAATCCACAGCAAACACAGGATTAAAGTTTAAACTTTGCTCAACACAATTAAACTGAACCACAGTCAAGCACCGGTTCAACTTAATGATGCAAACTGACTTTGATCAATTAACCACAGAGATCACAGGTTAATTATCAGGCCAGGGATTCAAACTATAGATTAATACAAGTTTTAAATAAATGAGAGAAGTCTCAAGGTTTAATTTTCATTCGAAAGCAATCTATCTAAAACAGCTGAGACATAGGTCCTGATATAGGCATTGTCTTTGAATTACATCTCGAAAACCTAGCAATCCAAGGGCCAAGATTTGATCTAAGATGAGTACAAACTACCTTAAATATATTACAAGCTGGAAATTTAAAGTTACTAGGTGAAAATAAACAGCAATGGGTAAAACAGACTGAAATAAAGTATGCAATGCAGTCCTGTCAGTTGTCTTCTTGTGCACAGGTTACTGTTGCTTTGGTTGCTAGCAAAGACAAGGCTTTTCATAATCTTTCTATGGTAGGCTCTGGTGGAGAAAAGGAGCAGTGGTCCTTCTTGGACAGTCTCACAAATGCGTCACCAAAAATAGAAAGAATGCTTTATGCTTTTTCAGTAACATGTGACTGATTTCCTTGCTCAGTTTCTTGCTGAATTCTATTGCAGTTTTCTTGGCTTGGCTTGGATGCTTAGGACCTTTGCTTGGACTTAGTTTCGGCCCCCTCCAGTTGGCCATATAGGCAGCTGAAAGCTAGACCTGGTGAACCTCTTGACAGGCTGTGTTGGTGGTGGAGCATTGGGTATTGCCTGGTCTTGGTCTGTGGCTTGGTCAGGGTTGTGAACCCTTGATCCAGCTCCTGCTGCAAGTATATTCCACTGAATTAAATTAAAAAGGGTGAACATTCAAATGGGTTATTCCTGGGTATACACAATTTATCTACTAGGTATTTGGTAGTAGTCTTTTATGAATAATAATCCCCACTATCAATGGTACCTAGTCTAGGAGTGTGCTCTTTTTCCTTAAATTGGGTTTTTTATGTAAGAATATTACGAAAACAATATAAAACTATATACCCAAACATATCTAAAACTCTTATTCTAGTTGATTGAATATTTAAGAAAATATGAATGATTTGAGAATAGTTAAAATTCTACGCAATTTTTAGCTGCTATGAATTATAAAATGATAAAAACTCTTTAGACATGTAATAAATCAATTGCTCAGGAGAAGTGTTTCGATTTAATATTTAAAATTTAAGTAGCTTCCTTCCTCTAATATTTCCTTGACCATTTCTGCTTCAGATAGGAATAGAACCCCATTAAGTCCATCGGTCACACTTGGACTCCCGTAGTTCTTCTGATTAGGTGGTAAAGGAGTCATGTGATTTTCCTGCAGCCTTGCTTAAAAGAATAGGTGTTGCTCCTTCCCCGGTGGATAGAATTCTTGTCAAATTCCCACGGCCTACCCAACAGTAGGTGGCATGCATCCATGGGGACTACATCACATAAAATCTCATCTTTATAAACATTTCCAATTGAGAATGGAACCAGGCATTGTTTATCCACTTTGACCTCTGCTCCTTTGTTTAGTCATCTGAGTTTATAAGGATTGAGGTGCTCCTGGGTGCAGAGGTTGAGTTTGTTAACCATGGTGACAGATGCTACATTGGTGCAAATTCTACCATCAATGATTAAGTTGCATACCCTGCCCTGAATAGTACATCTACTCCTGAAAATGAGGGACCTTTGATCCTCCTCTAAAGGTGCATGTTGAGAGTGCATTACCTGTTGGAATATGTGTCCTGCGACAATAATGCGATCACAACTGTCGATCATGATGATCACATGTGTAAGTCTCATTCTAAGAATACATGTGGGAAGTAATATTTTACAGTCAACTGGTCCACACATATCGGTAATGATTGGCTGACTAGAGTTTGACATTACTGTCGTGCGACGGTGGTGATCAGTTGATCCCCTTAGGTCATACCTAAAGGGTAACACTCTTAATTGATTATTTAATTGATCGTATGACGATACGGGTTAATTAAATTACTTAAAATTGACGGACGATTTTGGAAGTAATATTTACGTGTCTCATTGTAATTTGATTAAATAAGATACGGTTTAAGTAATCGAATTGTTTTATTACTTAGATGAAATTATTGTTTACGGAAACAATTGAAACTGAATGAATTGATTATTATAAATACAGAATATTGTAATTTATGACTCGGGAACCCATTACGGTACAAGTAATTATGAATTACTAGGTTAACTTTATAAGTGACATATTTTATTAATATGTTGATTTTTAATTGTTAAAAATACATTTTATATACATAAGGTCATGGAACATATTACATGTGACAAATTGACAAAATAATGTGTAAAATGGATTTTCCATTTTACACAATATGTGTCGAAAATAAGGAGGGAGTATTAGGCTTATTTGTGTTAATTATGTTTAAGTGGAAAGCATAATCATAAGACTTAATACATAGCCTTACATGCCTATAATTCTTGGGAAGAATTGAAGCTCATGCATTGGCCATAACCCCTTCCCCATACCCGCTTTTCCTAGTGCAAGGCCAAGGGTCTTTTGCTCTATAATTTACCTAATATACACTACATGAAAAACTAGTGTATTATTCATTCTAACACATCTAAAAATATAGAGTTTTTAGAGAGAATATTACTCCTTCTTCTCCCTTCTCTTAACCGAAAAACAAGAGACAAAATTCAATATTTTGGGTCAATTTTATTAAGATTAATATTGTTCTAGTATTAATAATATTAATCTTTTGAGAGGTTATCTTGGGTATAATTCCTTTGGAGGGATTCTAAGCTTGAATCCTTGTTCATCCAATATTAGGAAGCTCAAGAACAAGTGAGTAGGAGAACTCATTTGTGTCCATATATCCGAAATCTCAATGTAAGGATGACGATTTCTTCTCTATATTTATTTATGTTTGCATGCATAAGATCTAAATTAATTTTATGACCAAATTGATTGTAACATATATGAATATGTTGAGTATAATGAGATATAGATTTCTAACAAGCTGTATCATGAGCCTTAGGTTGTTTGTATGCAAATCGGTTATTGTTTTTCCAAGTTATACGATTAACAAAAAAAACTTATAAATTTGTGTTTATTATGATATATCACGAAATTTATTATGCATGTTAAAGTTTCTGGTCCTAAAATGTATTTAGGATATTTTGGTTAATTTATGGATTTTTTATTGTTCATTTTGTATAATAATGGCATTAAAATGTGATTTTATGATAAAAATGTCATTTTTGGACTAAAATTAGCTAAATTTCTTTTTTCCAGTGGTTTTTGGATATGTTTTCACATATATTATCTTTTGATAACCTGTAATCTTTCATAATTTTATGAGTTCTTATGCTCGAAATATGGATTTTTCAAGATAAAATCAAATTTAAATGGAAAAATAGGTTAATATGAGTTATATTTCTAATATGGTCATAGAATTTTAGTATGTTTTCACATGCAATTTTACAAGATGTGTGTAAAATAATTGGCTATAATGAAGTCTTTATGCATGATTTATGAATTTTTGATGAAAAATCACATAAATAGTGACTTTAATTAGTATAAATTTCTGAAACATACTTCATGACTAAGGAAAAACGTCACATGTTGCATTTTATCACCTATTTCAGATCTAAAATTGAAAAGTAGATAAAAAAAAAATTTCTCATATTTTTATGGTAATAATTGATAAATCCGATAAACCGCAACATTGTTTTTCTCGATAATTTTTCGAAATTTTTTAACCTATATTTTTTTTGAGCATTATGAGTGTCATGGTATTTTTCCAGAATGTTCATGAGTTTAAATTTCAAATTTTGAATTTATTTGAAATTATTATGATATATTTGAAGTTTATGGCAATATATTGTAATTTTAAATCCTTTTATGAACAATATTAAGAAATATAAGTTAATTATTGTCAAATGTTACTGGAGACTAATTTTGAGTCCTAAGATAGTTAGGGTAATTAACTAGTACATAAATATGATTTTATGTAATTATTGTGATTTTTAAAAGGTTAAATCACGCAAATCCGTAAAAACCGATTAATATACGATATTGGCTCCTTAAAGGCGATTTAGCATAAAATTGAGCATGTTCATACATATTATAATGCTGCATTTTATTTATGATTGTCATATTTTAATTTTATGTAATTTTTGAATTATGTAATTTTTACTTAGTATGGCCTTAGTTTTAATTGATATTACCCGAAATGTATGGGAATATCGATTCGGTTGTAATTTATTGTGATCTCGTATCACCGTTTTTTAATTTAATATATTTATTTTATTTTAATTACAAATGTATAATAGGAAATTATGTAATTTGTTATGTGATTTATTTATTCCGGAGATCCTTGAAAACGGTGCCACTCGAGAAGGCGATCTATTAAAGACGGTGTTGCCTTGATATGCGTGCCAAGACCGAAGTTCAAGGGACCAAAGGAGTTGATTTCCGAATTTGTAATAGTTAAATTAGATTTACTATTTTAGGAAGGCCATACTAGGATTTATTTTTATGCTTTGCATTTTATTTATATGTTGCATGCATCGCTAAATCGCCATAACTAAAACATGCATTATCATTTTATCGAGTTTATCGACCGTGTCAATTACAATTATCGTAGTTCACCGCTTAGTTCACTTAAAACGTGATAGATAATAAATTGACATGACCTCTCGCTAAAAATAAATAATTGAGACTTAGCCTTACCAAAAAGTAGAAACCATGAAAACCTATTTCGTGAGGGAGTGCACTCGGCCACACCGGGGTACAAACCTTGTTACGTAGGGGAAATGGGTGATAAATGTCTATCCACCGAATTCATGTTGATGAGGGTTTCATCGGCCACACCGTGCCCAAGTTAATGTGGGTTTGGATCATGGACACATTTATTCGAAATTTGGATTGAGCTCAACGGAAGTATTCGTGACCGTAGTCGCATGTGTTCCGGGCTATAGATAAATATTAAAGTAATTTTATCGACCAAGAGTTCTAAAAGTAGAATCGATTAAAGCGTTAATCCACCGAGTTATATTGATAAGGGATTCATCGGCCACACCGTGCCCAAATTAATATGAATTTGGATCTTGGAATCATTTATCAAGTTGGGTAGAGGTCACTAGATAATTGCAATAAAACTTGTTTAAATTAAATTTTTACGAGTGTTATTATTATTTTGAAGACGACATATGTTTTATTCCTTCTATTTTCGTTTTGTAGACCACTTTTATTTCTCATAACAAATGGCCGCACCAAACACCAACGCCACACCTCTCACTAATGCTTCATGGCTCCGATCCTTCATGGATCGTTGTAAACTTGAAAAGAATGGGTCAAATTTCTCCGATTGGGATGCCCAACTCAAATTAGCCGCCCAAGGTGACGACAAGCGTCGTTACCTCACCGAGGCCTCTCCACCCGAACCTAATGCTAGGTCGAGTACCGCCACTAGGGAACCATATGAGGCTTACCACAAGGAGTCCGCCACAATGAAAAATGTGTTGATTTTTGCGATAGAGGCGGATCTCCAAAGGAGAGCCTTTAAAATGGGCACCGCTAATGAAATCTATTCCAAGCTTGTGACAATGTTTTCACAAACTCCGAGGATCGTCCAATATGAGGCGGCCTCGGCATTCTTTGATCTCGACTTTAAGGAGGGCCAAAAGGTTAGCCCTCACGTGCTCAAATTGATGGAGGCAGTCCAGAATTTGAAGATTCTAAAAGTTGAAATTCTCAAAGAACTCATTGTAGATAGGATTCTACACTCCTTATCCAAAGTCAAAGCGTATGTTCAATTCCGGGTGAATTTTAACATGCAAGACAAGGACGTGTCTCTTGAAGAGTTGCACAAGTTACTTGTTCAAGTCAAAAGAGACATGGGGTTAAATGTTAACCCACCTAAGGATGTGCTTAACGTAATCACCAAGAGCAAGGGTAAATTCAAAAAGAATGGGAAGAAGGGTAAGAAGCAAGCTCCCACTTTCACCAAGGCTAAGACTTTTGAAGCTAGCACTTCCAAGACCAAGAAGGGTCCTCTTGATAAATGTCATTATTGTAATGGTGTTAGGAATTGTTCCAAGTATCTTGGTGACATCAAAGCTGGAAAGATCACTCCAGTAGGTAAATGACTATCCTTTCTTTTATGTTTCTAATTCAACTATGGTATTGTGATACAAAGTTGTGATAATGTATCCCCTTTTTATTGTAAATAGGGCCTCCACCAAGCAAGGACAAGGGAAAGGAAAAGCAAGCTTGAGAAATCATGAAGGAGCTAGGAGTAGCTACCGATAAAGCTTGGCTTTTATTATTGTCTTTATTTTAATGTTATGGATTTTTAGAACTATTTTGATTTCCGTGTTCGACATGGAAATAGTTGATCCTTTCTAAACAATGGTTGTATTTTGGATTATGGTGTCTTGGTTTGCAACCCAAGTCACCCCTTTTATCGTATTTTCTTTGTTTTAAAAATTCGTCTTTATATGCTTGCACATAGAAACATATGATCATCTACTTAAAGTGATCTAATAGACAATTATAATGATGGGATTCATTATATGTCCACAAGCTTAAGGCTTGTGAATGATCAATTATAAAGTGATGTTGAGTTGATGAACTCTCTTAAAGGAATGTCAATCACCAAGTACGCTTATCAAATCTAAAACAATTAGTCTATCTATGAGATAGTTCTCCTTATACTTCAAAATCATTATTTGTGTCTCATAAGCTATCTTTGAATCTCTAGTGTATTTATTCTAAAGATAGAGTGGGAAAAAAATGAAGACACAAAGAACACAAAACAAATTTGTATACTTGAGTAAATGAGATCTACGAAAGAAAGAATGATTTGTATACCTATATAGATAGTATACACGAATAGATGAGATCTATTGTCTCGAATAGATGAAATCTACATGACAAAAGAGACCAAGTGAATTAATCAAAAGAATATGTTCTCAAGATAACTACACGAGGAGACCAAAAGAAAGTTTTGGAAGAAAATGACTAATGAAAAAAAAAAAAAAAAAAAAAAAAAAAAACTTATCAAGAGATTTGGCTAGTTAATGAACAACATTTGACCAAGAGTTTCAATATTGATATTTACTTAAGAGCCTAAATGAAACAAAGTTGCATCCTCGAAAGTAAATGAGATTTATGACTAAAAGTTGCAAATAAAGATATGCCGATATCTACAAAAGCTAAGTTAATTGTTAACCACGCTAGTGTCATTACTTAACCTCATTACGAAAATGAAATGGTTAAACCTCCTTCCGAAAAAGGGTATTTTGATAAGGACGTGTATTAAATGAAATTCACATTTAAATAATGACATTGCTACGCATCATTATAAAATGAATGAGTTAGAGATTAAAAATCTCTTTCCATAAGTTTAAGATTGAAACCTTTTCTAAATAGGTATTTTGAAAAGATATGTTGGGAACATTTGGTTTTATCTTAATAACTTGGCAAAGCAAAATATATTTCAATTCTTGAAATGTTTCGATTGAGTAGTCAATTGCGAAACATGTGGAATTAAGTGGGAGTTTGAAATTATCATGTGAAGACATGGAATTTTGTGGGAGCAATCATCTTGAAAAAAAATTATAACTCATTGCTCATTGAGAATGACGAGCTAATACTATCTTTCACAAAGAAGTATTTGAGTTTTCAATTCTGGATGAAAATGGACTATGATGAATCCAATCACATCACGGGATGTTGGATAGGTATTGAGATATACACATCGAATCAACGAGAAACATAGGTTATTCATGTCAATGAAAATGGAATTGCCATTTGCAGTCATGATCATTCATTGAACCTAAGAATGGTTGATCACGTGATTATAAATTACTAATATTTCCGCCATTAGAATAATCATGCACATGTCCAATAATGAATCATATGCATAAGATCATGATGAATCATTGGCAAGCCATAGAAGAATCGTCATGAATTCTCGAGGAGAACTAATGAGCGATTCCAGTGTTGGACAGAACACTCTGTTATGTGACAAGAGGTTGCACATATTGAAGTTTGAACACACGTAAGGATTTATGAAAATCCTAAGCTATTCAAGCTAAAAGAAGAAATAAAAAGTTTGGAAAGATACTTAGTTAAAGTAAGAAGTTACTTAAAACTAATTTTTCTAATATGCTAGGACTTATGAGAAGTGCTAGGCTAATCATCTTGACAATTGTTGCAAGACCCTACAAAACGTATACCTAGTGCATTGCAAATTGGTAGAACACTTGACCAGTGCAAGTTATATCATTCATCACAATTCGTTGGTTATGTGATAAACAACAAGAAAGTTCTTTCAAGATAAAGAACCTGAACCAAGGTTGAGAACCTAGATGTGTAGTTGGTAAGCTTCATGCTATGAGAGATAACATGAATATAAAGGAAAATACAATACAAGAAGTATGAACACTTGGACACATGGTATGTTAAACTTCTATTGCAATCGACTAGTGTTTACACACTTACGATATACATCACAAGGTTGTAATATGGTATTGACTACCCGAATGTGATGTCGACATTCGTCATTTGAGTTATTATTAACTCACCTTATACTTTGTTACATCCAAACGGGTTGTAGAGACAATTGAACCCCATTAAAGTGAACACGGATTAGCATTGTATTCGCCCATAGTCACTTACATGAGGTGACGTCTCGAAGTGACTAGAGTGTGATGCGATTGATGGCAAATTCAAGTGCCATGGAGTCATGTGTTATGACTAGTCGATCACATAGGCAGACTGTTAGGAACACTTTGTCGGGCCTTATGACCGCTTATAGAGTTCTGGCAAATTTATATAGCCTGGTCGTGGCGAGAGCTACTATAGTATTCTAATGAGTCGATTCTTTTGACTAAAGACTGTTCGCCTAAGATGGCACAGTTTCAGATTAACTTTGATTTGTGTTACTACGACCTTCGTAAATGGGGTCAAATGGGCATATTTTGGTTTATGCTGGCTGTGGCTAGTAGAAGGGAATAAGTGCGATAGGAATTGTCCACCCCTTGTCAGGGTTACAACAATATATCAGGGCCACTCGAGGAGTAATGAACTGGAAATGTGTGGCCACGCTCGGATCATATCTATGGTAGATGAAACCGGTCAATCAGTTATTCTCCAGATCGAGGAAACCACTCTCGATATGATCACTTGCAAGTACGACCTGAAAGACACCTTGCATTGAGTGGGAGATAGTAATAGGACAAGAGAATTGGTGACGCACACTTGTCGAGGACAAGTGGGAGATTGTTAGAATATGTGTCCTCCGACAATAATGCGATCACAACTGTCGATCATGATGATCACATGTTTAAGTCTCCTTTTAAGAATACATGTGGGAAGTAATATTTTACAGTCAACTGGTCCACACATATCGGTAATGATTGGTTGACTAGAGTTTGACATTACTGTCGTGCGACGGTGGTGATCAGTTGATCCCCTTAGGTCATACCTAAAGGGTAACACTCTTAATTGATTATTTAATTGATCGTATGACGATACGGGTTAATTAAATTACTTAAAATTGACGGACGATTTTGGAAGTAATATTTACGTGTCTCATTGTAATTTGATTAAATAAGATACGGTTTAAGTAATCGAATTGTTTTATTACTTAGATGAAATTATTGTTTACGGAAACAATTGAAACTGAATGAATTGATTATTATAAATACAGAATATTGTAATTTATGACTTGGGAACCCATTACGGTACAAGTAATTATGAATTACTAGGTTAACTTTATAAGTGACATATTTTATTAATATGTTGATTTTTAATTGTTAAAAATACATTTTATATACATAAGGTCATGGAACATATTACATGTGACAAATTGACAAAATAATGTGTAAAATGGATATTCCATTTTACACAATATGTGCCGAAAATAAGGAGGGAGTATTAGGCTTATTTGTGTTAATTATGTTTAAGTGGAAAGCATAATCATAAGACTTAATACATAGCCTTACATGCCTATAATTCTTGGGAAGAATTGAAGCTCATGCATTGGCCATAACCCCTTCCCCATACCCGGTTTTCCTAGTGCAAGGCCAAGGGTCTTTTGCTCTATAATTTACCTAATATACACTACATGAAAAACTAGTGTATTATTCATTCTAACACATCTAAAAATATAGAGTTTTTAGAGAGAATATTACTCCTTCTTCTCCCTTCTCTTAACCGAAAAACAAGAGACAAAATTCAATATTTTGGGTCAATTTTATTAAGATTAATATTGTTCTAGTATTAATAATATTAATCTTTTGAGAGGTTATCTTGGGTATAATTCCTTGGGAGGGATTCTAAGCTTGAATCCTTGTTCATCCAATATTAGGAAGCTCAAGAACAAGTGAGTAGGAGAACTCATTTGTGCCCATATATCCGAAATCTCAATGTAAGGATGACGATTTCTTCTCTATATTTATTTATGTTTGCATGCATAAGATCTAAATTAATTTTATGACTAAATTGATTGTAACATATATGAATATGTTGAGTATAATGAGATATAGATTTCTTACATTACTCACCATAAAACCAGACTATGACCTGTATCAGGATGAGCCATGACCATTTCCTGGTTGGGTTCCTCCTCAAGGGTTGTCTCCTCAATCACTGGTTCCTCCGCATACTCAACTGAACCCTCTCTTTCCCATTCCTCTACTTCCATTGTTGTTAGTGCTCTTCTGGAAGGACAGTCCTTCCTGAAATGACCATACCCTTGGCATTGGAAGCACTTAATCTTTTCCTTGGTCAGAGGTGGGTTGGATTTAGGAAACATGGGTTCTTTCCCTTTATCTCCTTCTATTTGGGACACTGGTTTGGGTGTCTCAATAATCTTAACACCAGTGTAGGGTTTATAGGCAGGCTTTGGTTTAGGTGTGACAGGCTTAGATTTTCACATCTTTTCCACTCTGAGTGCTAGGTTGACAACATCATCATATGACCATAGTGGTTGCATGTTAACCTTAGTAGCAATGTTTTTATCAAGCCCTTCTAAGAACCTAGCAATCCTTTGCTCAGGCTTCTCATTAATCTCACACTGCAGGGTTAGTTGTTCAAACTCCCTTAAATAGGTCTCAAGGGGTCTCTTATCCTGCCTAAGCTTAAACAACTTAATGAACAAATCCTGAGTGTAATCTTTGGTGACAAACTTATCCAATAATTTATTTTTAAGCTTGGACTAAGATTTAATAGGTTCCTTCCTTTCCCTTAATCTCTGGTGTTTAAGGTTGTCATACCATAGTGAGGCAAACCCCTTTAATTTCAACACAGCAACCTTACAAGCCTTAGCATCATTGTAGTTTTTAAACTCAAATATCTTTTCAACATCCCTAATCCATTGTAGTAAGTCATCAGGGTTAAGACTACCAGAAAAATCAGGAATTTCTACCTTTAGATGCTTGCCTGCTTGCTCAAGAGCCTCCTCTTGTGTTCTGATGCTTTCTTCAGATTCTGATTCATATCCATGTGGTGGTTGTCCTCTCCCTGCTCCCATAAAGAAGCCTCTGGCAGGTGGCTGTCTTCTTGGATCATGGTTTGGAAACCTCTCTATCACTGTGTGGACAGCATTGACACTAGTAGAAATAAGGTAATTGGCATCGGCACAGTGGCATCGGTTCTAATAATAACCGATGCCAAATTCACATTATAGTCATATTGGCATCGCTTGTTACTAAATAACCGATGCCATTATTATTATTGGACGGCTGGCATCGGTTATTTGATAACAACCGATGCCAATTTATAACTAGGTTGGCATATATACACGGTTCACTTTCCCCTCATCTATTCACGATTACACGCCCACTGTCCATGCCTCCCTCACTCCCCTTACAACCACCACTACAACACGTCTTACTCTCTTCACCGTACCCTCGCCAACCTTGTTATTGCTGTCGTCGCTTCCATTTGACGATTTGACCATCGCTACCCAGTGCTCCTTATCAACTTGCCATTAAATTCCAAACCCTAATTTTCGTCCCCAATCCAAATTCGTAATTAATTTTGTTTGTAATGTAAATTGATTTTTTCAGACCATGTAAGCTTGTTGGTAATGTTACTGTATACTAACCCCTTACTTCTGGTCATCCTATCTTTTTAGATTTTTGATTCATTTTTATAATTTGCAGGTGCCTTTTTTAATTTAGATTTGGCAAGTTACTTTTGTTTTTGTTTTTTTTCCTCTTATTGAATGATGTAATTAGTAGGTTTTGTCATTCATGGTGGAATATTTGATGTAGTGATTTGTGAATTACTAGTGCATTGCAGATGCAAGGCGGCAGTTAAGGGTGAGTTTAGGGCTATTACTTGATTTCCCTAACACATTTCCGCTCTTTGTTCAGTCGAGTATGATTGAACTTTGGATCTTGGGCCAATTCAAATATGCAGTTACAATAGATTTAGTAACGCTCTTTCACTTGTGTTATGTTCGATTTTTTTAGCTATTGTTATGCTTGTTTTTAGCTTGTTATGATATGCTATTATCGAAAGGCAGTAAATCATTTGTTTGAGTCGTATTATTCCTTAATTATTTTCTGCACCATATTGTGTAGCTCTATTGACTCACTAGATCCTTGAATCTATGTAGAAATTAGAACTAGAAGCTCGAACACAATTCAGATTACTCGTATTTGAAGTGGTTTAAGCAGTGGTTTGATTTACTGGTCGAGTTAAGGTAACAAGATTCCATCAGCCCTATGATTATTACTATTGTTATTATTTAGGGATAGGTTATAGTTGATTTTCTAGTTAATCGTAAATTAGCTGCGTCTTCAAGTTTTGGAGGATTTTTATTGGTTTTGTGCTTATTAAACTAGATTGGTCATACATTTTGTTTCTTAAAATACAATATTTGTTTTGTTATCATTGATCTTTTGGTTGTTTGCATTATCCTGCTCATTAAATTCAAAGATTACCAAGTAAAAAAAAGTTACACGAGAAGCAAGAAACATGTTATTGATTTCTAAGAAGTGTTTTCCCTTTCTTTTTTTTGCTTTCCGTCGATCCTTCGATCTCGGTGTATAATGTAATCTAAAGAGTTTACATATTAAAATAGACAGTGTTGTAGAAACTGATCATGTTTACAATTTATGTTTTTAAACTTTATGTAATGCTTTCAACAGGTGTTAACATTGCTGAACATGATGCATTAATGTGTTGCAGGACTATGATGTAGTGACATACATTAGCTTCCCCTGAGTGCTATGTTATTGGATTAGAGGTGAACCTCTGTCTCTTTTCCTTGGTCGTCTTTTTTGACATGTCATTCTTTATCACGCTGCCATGTTTATCCATTTACAGTGAGAAAATGTAAAGAAAAGTAGTGTTGCAAGCTTGTTTATGGAGTTTATGATCATGCTCTACTTCAATGTATGTCGTGACTGATGTAACTTGTAGGATGTGCTCTAACTTTCTTTTGCACTCTTCATCAGCTGGCTTTGACGTTTCCGAATGGTGCCTGCTTTTCCTTTGTATAGGCAGATTTCTTCACTTGGAATCCAACTAAACTATTTGATGTCATTTTCGATTATACGTGAGTACCTCTTTCTCCATGAATAAGCTTTCTTGTTTTCCACTATGGGTAGTGTTAATGTGTTGGTGGTATGACTGTCCATGAATAATTGAACTATATCGTAGTAGCAACGAGGGATGTTTGATTGCTGGTATTGTTTGACTGGTAATCCTTTTACGGATAGTGAACTAACTCAAAAATAGGAAGTCAATGACGGTTGAAATATTCTTAAAAGAACATCAGCTGTAAACCAAATGTGTACTACATCCAACAAGTGCAGCAACTTCTCTCCAACTATTCCTTAAACAACAATCATAGAGAATAAGAAGAAGTTCAGTATAATTTTTACATTTTTCCTTTTAGCAGTAATCTATTAGTAGCTTGGTTTACAATTCTTCATTTTTCCTATTAGCAGTAATCGTAGGTAACACTTTGGTTTGAATATCTTTAGTGCCCTCAACAACCAAATAACGACGAGTGTGCTTACTATGTCTGAAATGGATGTACAACATTTAGTCTCAAAAGACAACTTAGAGAAGGTATTTCAAATTCATCTCTTATTCTAATTTTTTTTAAGTTATACTCGCTCGGTCCCAATCATTTTTTTGCATTTAATTAAAATACTTGTCACAAGAAAAAAGGCGAACAAAATTGGGACAGAGGGAGTAGTTTATTTTACCTGATGATTGAACCTATCATTATATTGTTCTTGTTTATACAGTGTGTCTCAGGTTCAGCTCCAGTAGTTACGTTTGAAGAAATGAACAAGGTTGAGGAGCTTTGGGCTCTATATTCTAAAACAAGATTAGATAACATGTAGTGAACGAATTATTGTAAAGAAAAGACATGTATGTGCTTGTGTTGTTAGACTTACGCTGTTGAATGGTTGTATTGTATTTGGATTTGTTAGTATCGAAATTAATTTTCCGGGTTGGTAAAATTGGATTGTTTAATTTAAAGAGAGATATTGCCGAATTTTTGATAGCTTTTAAGAAATAAATTGCAGGTTGTAATATATATAATTGTGCACTAAATTACAAAAAGAAAAGAAAAAAAAAAGAAAAAGAAAAGTGGCATCGGTTGTAAGGTGTAACAGATCCTAATATATTGACATTGGCATCGGTTCCTAGCGTAATAATGGCATCGGTTCTTATGTTAAAACCGATGCCACTATAAACAAAGTGGCATCGGTTTACAACCGATGCCAATTGAAAAAGGGCATTTACATCGCTTTGATTGGCATCGGTTGAGAACCGATGCCAATGGCTGTTTTTAACCGATGCCAATTGCATTAATTGTACTAGCGTGAGTAGTGTGTCTACATTTCCTGCAAGAGTTTCTATTCTGGTTTCAATACCAGTAAGTGTCTCTTCACTCATGGTTGTTTTTGTGTTTTTAAAGTAGTTAGGGATAATGAACTCACTCTTCTCTCAACTCAAGACTAACACAAAGGTGGAATTGTGTTAAACCTGAGCTCTGATTACCTGTAATACCCCGTATTTTGTTATTAATAATTTACGTAATTTAATAATTAGTTAAAAGTAGTTCTAATAATAATTATAAATAAAATGTTGGCTGAATAATAAATTAAGTAAAGCAAGTCGGGAATTGGGCTTAGCTAGTAATCGAGTATTGGACCACGTGCCATTAAGTAGTGGACCGAAATTTAATAAATAGGGTAGGAGTATAATCGGGATTTGCATCGGAAAATAATTATAATATAATATGGAAAGGTAGTAATTATATTAATACTAATAATAATTTATGACAATAATAAATTAGTAAAGATAAAATAAGGGAATCATACCTATGATATATGTAATAATAATATAATTGTGATAATAATAATATAATGATAATCTACTCTTTATAAATACAAGAGCATTTAAAGAGCTGTGGTTAAACCACGTCATCAAAACTTTACAGAAATTTCGGTTAGTTTATGCAAAAGTGGTAGGGCCAGCAGCAAATCACAAGTTTAATTGGCAGGTGTAAAGTGTCAACTTGCATTTTATTTCACTTTTAAAATTTATCATTCATAAATCCATTTTGATTTTTAATATTTATAATAATATAATTTTATAAAAAGAAAACAGCAAAAATACCTCAAATGATTTATAGAAAATAAAATCTTTCTTTGATGAGGCCGTCAGGAATGAGAGATATAAAATTTCTACCGTCTTAGATATTTTTTTCCTTAAATAAAATGAAAATTAATTTCAGTTTATAAACTTTAATTTCTTACTGTACGGTATAAAATTAGGATAAACCGAAAAAAATCTAAAGCCTGGCGCCGAATTTCGGTGCCACCAAAATAAAATAATATATTAAAATGACTATAGAAAATTCCTCTTCAATTTTTAATCTAAAATGAGAAGGACCAAACCGTACATTACAACGTATGATCTTTTTCGACGTCATCTGCCGCCTGGCGGCAATTGTTGTTAGCCGTCTGCCCACAGACACTGATAAAATTCATCATATGTTGAATTTACTCAACAACTATTTAGCGAAGAAGTAAATTAATCTTATTTCGGCAAAATCAACCGAGAAATTGACGCATGAAGTCATGGTATATGCAGATTCAAACAAAAATGAAATACGGAGTACTTTGCAATGGTTTTAACTTTGAGAAATTGACCAAATTATTACCTTCCACCCACACTGTTTTTAACTGCAAATTACAGTCATAACTCAACCATTGCAGCGATAATTGTTCATTAACAAGTATGTTCTTCCGCCCGCTTCCGTGATGGCTTTCGTGGTACTTTTAGGTTAATTTTGCATTGATACAAATTATTTCCACTTTTAACCCTAAGTAATTAAGTAATTTGTTTTTTAAGAAAAAATTGCAGAAAATCAAACTTTAGATTATTATTACGAAAATACCCCCGGTGGCACTGATTTTGGGTGCCACTGGGTGGCGCCATCTCATTTCGCATATAGGATCTAATAGGTCAAAAAACTTGGACAATTAGAATTCGGATAAAATATATTTCAATATACAAACGCGCCAATTCGGTTCAAAATTCGAATAAAAATCATCGAATATCATAATAAATTAGCAAATCAAAATATTAATCATGTAAATATTAAACAAATGTAAAACATTTCAGAGAGTGATATAAATAAAAATATCTTTTAGAATTAGTAAAATTAATGAATATCATATAAAAATAAAAAATTATAATCATAAAAAAGAACCGTCAAAATTTGTTTAAAAAAAATGATTGTATCATCAAACCTGTAACACCTCGGCCCAAACCGGGTCGGGAGCGGTTACTTATGATAGCTCTTCGGGCTGTGTACATGGCCCACAGATCAACACGGGTCCTTTATAGCGCATTTTATCCTCACGCATACGCATCCCCGGAACCTTCCCATGAGGTCACTGTAGATACCTCATTTCTGCGCCTCCCACAAACCACCCGGTGATGATTGGGCCGCATGTTTGGTACGCGGAACGATTTGTGACCATTCGTAAGATTATCGTCAAGTGATTGCTCAAATATTAATGTCTACCTCTTAGTTGTCATCTACGTGCCGATACGGTCGTTTTGACAGTAATTAGAGTACATTCGGAGTCCGGGCCTAAAACCGTCTCCATTTTCTGTCAACCGTTAAATCCCGAGTCAGAATGTTCTGGAATGTTCCGGATATTTCTATTCCATATTTCATAAATTTTATCTTTTAGTAAATAATTTCCCGTAATATTCACATAAGATATTAATTAAAACCGAATTATTTCCGTCCTACCATAACTCAAACACGGAAATCTTTCTTCCGCAGAAGGAAACCCCTTGGGAACAGACGCGGCAGTCTTTGCGCCTCTTTCCAAGAGACGCAAGGATGGCTACTGCGCGCCTCTTCCCGAGCTCTTTCTCGCGTATTTCTCGTATCTTTTTCATATCTTTCCGAGATTCACTTCCAAAGAATCTCCGAAACCCTAATTCCTTCACGTGATTAGCATAAATAGGAGCCTTCGCTCCTCATATTTCTCACGCGAGTGTCCGCCCTTCTCTTCTCCCTTTGCATTCTAGACTTTATTCTTACTTTTTGGCGTCTACGTGCTTGAACTTTCGACCACGTAAGCTCGGATCCTTCTGAGTACCAGCCTCCCCGTTTGCATGACCGACCAATTTGACCAACTACACATCAATCAACTTAATTAATTAATCGTTTTCTTCTTACGATGGCACTTTCTTTGCATTCGCGTCGAGCATCACTAATCGATATCTTAGTCCTTCTCGTTTCGTCAACATGTAAGTCTGAGGGTGTAAATCTCTCTTTATTTATTGTATTTACCTTTTGTATCATCAATTGTAAGGTTTATGTTGAAAATACCATTAAAACCGATTTCTAAAACCATGCTTAAAAACCTCTTTTTACGGATTTCCGGTAGATAACCGTCGAGAAAGGACGCAGCAACTGCTGCGCCTCTTCGAAGGAGCGCAGTTCCTGCTGCGCCTCTTCGTGAGGCTGCCGCAGTTCCTGCTTCCTTTCTTCTTCGTTCGTCCTCTGTTATTCGTCAAAATCCTTTTGTTTGTTTCGTTTATTTGTCAATTCTTCATCACGATAGAATATAATTCATATGTATATTATTAATCATCATCATTAATATGTTTTAATTATTTAAATCCAACTTAAATCCCAAATAATCCAATATTTGCGGGTTTTCGTCATTCAATTCAATTCCGGGTTGTAGAGATTCAATTCCTCAATATTGGGTTTCTGGAATTCGTCTTTGATATAGTTTTCATTTGTCTTTTGTCGTATTCATCGCATATTCGTCATTAATCAATCGTATCTAACTTAATCAATTGATTTAATTTGTTTAGTTTGTTAATATTTTTCACTTCTGTAATTAATCGATCATAATTCCGTCTTATTCATGTTTTGCTGTTTTCACGACCCATTCATATGTTAAATAACATGCTAATCACTTTCATTCGAGTAAATAATTTTAATCCATCATTAAAATCACCAATTGACATTAACGGCCTGCAATTACGGCTTCACAGCCAGAACTGAGCCACGGAATAGACGCAGCGTCTGCTGCGCCTATTCCAAAGGATGCAGCTCTGCTTGCTGTTCTGGCTGAGTTAATCCCCAACTCCGTTTCTGCCTTGACGTAGTGTAATTATTTTACATATTAACTAACTATTAACCGTAATATCACGCTAATTCATGTTCGTTTATTTCTTTAATTTATTCTTTTATTCGTTTTTCTCAAATTATCCGTTTTAAAGGTATTTTCGACATAATTCGCCTGTCGCGATGTAATTATTGTAATTTTCATTATGGTAATTTATGTTTATTGTATTCCTTTTATCATTTGTATGTTTTCATATGTAATTGAACATTAAAATCCTACTTCGACCCAATTGCATGTTAAATTAATTGTTAACCGACTTAGTATTAATTCTCACATGTTAGGATTAAAACTTGGATGTTGCATTGCATGCATATAGCCGACGAGATATCAAGTATAAATGATGTCCCTAATCATTAGTAGAGGCCGCTATCGAGGCGGGCGGGATTAGGTGTTCGATCAAAAGAGCTTCCTAATACGTACCCTCACCCCTTACTCCAGATCTCCGTGAGCACCCGTGTTCATTGGCATCCGCGAGAGTCATTCTAGACATAGAATGCTAAGGGTAACGATTGCTTAGTGTTCATGTCTCTACTTTGTGTCTTGACATGACACGGGTATTCGAACGGTTCCAATTTCCCATAAAAATTGGTGGCGACTCCATACAAAAATGCAAACGCTTGTTTCTCTTTTCCAACCCAAGCGCCCTCGTGGGCGGCCCGCTGTCCACAGTTTGGCGACTCCGCTGGGGATAATACACTTACGTGTAGCAAGGGTGAAACTTGAACAAGGTTAGGGAATAGTTTGTACGAGACAATTGTCGGTTTTCATAACTCGGTCTTCCTAGACCGTTTTATTCGGCCTTCCTAGGCCCAACCCAACCCATTCGACCAATCGTCCCGTCTAAACGGTCCTAATTCTTATTTGGGCCTAAGGATGGATAGCGATTGACGTCATCCATACCATGATGCCTACTCTTGTTTGTATCAAGGGCCTTCACTACTTGAGGAAATGGACTAGGAATCGGCCTTACTCTTGTTTGGTACGAGCCTCTCCACAGACTTCGGGTTTGATGGTTCGGTATGGCAACCCACCCTTTAACCAAAACCCTTTTAAATGCACTCAACATCCCGTTATAATGCTTTTATAAATGTGTATACCTTACGTGATCTCCACTTCTAAACAAAACCATGACGATTTTTCAAAAAAAAAAAATCAAAACCCTTTTTTTCAAACAAAAATTTCGAAATAGGCTTCCAATTAGCGCAAAATCCGGTCAAAACTCTGTCCGTTTGTCGTGTCAAAATTCGGGCCACAAGCCCATTTCAAAACCTCACTTCGAGTCCACTCCTACAACTACACTATAGTTGACTAGGACACACATTTTCAAAAAAACCTTGTCTTTCTTCAAAGCTCACTCAACACAAGTGGCACACACCCACTTCAGGAGTCAAAACATTTCTTCTTTTAGCAAGTGTGTTAGAATGGTCGATCACGTTTTGATTCGTCGCCGATCTCTTATCCAGTTTTCAAGATGCCCGGATCAAGTGATGAAACAAATCTCCACCAACTTCAAGATGGTAATGATCGAATCCTAGCCGCGCTAGCCCAAATGCAAGCTACCCAAGAACAAACCTATGACCGCCTTGAGCTCATCGAGGGCCGTATCTATGCCGTAGAGGGAAGGTTGCCTCCTCATGAAAGTGAAGTACTACGTGACTCTGACAACGAATCCAAGGATGAAAATCCTCTCATGGGGATGATCAGAGGGTGAGAAAAGACTCCAATACTTAGAGGAGCAATTGATGTACCTTAAGGGTGATGACATTTATAGGGAGAACAATCGCAAGTATGAGGCCGTCAATTCCAAATTGCCAACTAACTTTAATATGACGGACATCCCTAAGTTCAAGGGACACGAGAACCCTTTGAACCACATCCGTGCCTTCAAGGATTACATGTCTATCAAAGGCATCAAACCCGAGATGTTCTTAAGGATCTTTCCTTCATCTCTTGACACCATCCCGAGGCAATGGTTCTACTCTTTAGATCATAAGAAGGTCGCTACTTGGGAAGATGCCGCAATCGAGTTCTCTAAACAATATGCGGATAATGCCGAGATCCAAGTTAACATGCGCACTCTAGAGGTTCTTACCCAAAATGACAAAGAAGGATTCACCGACTTCCTAAGTAGATGGAGGAAGACTAGTACCCAACTATTTGAACGCCCGGATGAGGCTACTCTTGTGGAGAAGTTTGTGGATAATCTCAAACCCATCTATGCCAATCATTTGAGATACCAAAACATCAAGACTTTCAAGGACTTAACCGTACTAGGGACAAGGATTGAAGATGACATCCGTAAAGGACTCTTGTCCAAAACGGTAGGCCGAGGATATCAAGGGTCCACAAGTTGTTCATACGGCTCCACTAGCAAGACCGATGAAGTTAACCTTCTCGAGCCATCCAAGAAAAGTACCCCACCAAGGAAATTCACAAACCTTGGGGACACTTACTCCAACGCTCTAAAAAGGTTAATGAAGCAAGGTAAACTCCAACCCATTGGACCTACTCCCGAACCCGAAAGAAAGTCCAAGTTCTGGGACGAGAATTCGTACTGTGAATACCATAGGGGCAAGGGGCACGACACAGAAAAATGCTACAAGTTGAAAAACGTGCTTCAAGACATGATTGAAGATGGTCGACTACCAATACCACCGGGAGGTAAACCCAACAACACTCAGAATCCTCTTGGAGTTCTAGTGATCACAAGTGATGAATCTACCTTAGATTTCTCACACCTCATTTCTCCAATCGAAAATGAAATTCATGCAATCGAGAATGAAGGGTTCTACTCCACTATCTCCCCTACCATTTCCGACTTCATCACATGGGCAAGGAGTGTAGATAGGCAAGTTTGGGAATTAGAAAATATGGTGACAACTCTACATGATCCCAACGCAACACCCGAAGAACATGTGCCACTAATCTTCTCTCAAAATGCCACTATGCAAGAAGTAGTCACCGTAGTTGATAAACTAGTCGACCAAATCATACGACTAGAAGATGATATCATGAGAATGAGGGAATTAGCTGCAATCAATGGAGTTTGGGCCGACGATGATGAGGACGAGTATCTCATTGAAAACTCCCTAGTCAAAGAAATAGTCCAAAATGGTGAAGACCAAGATGTGGACCACTTAACTCGTTCGGGTCGTCCATATCAAAGCACTACTCAAAATGGTCCAACCAACGTCATCATACCAAATGACAACGAAGATGACTCCACTGATCATTTGCTCAAGCAATTACAGAAGACAAAGGCTGATCTTTCAGTCTGGCAATTAGTAGCAAGCTCATTCCCACATCGCCAAGCTTTACTGCAAGCTTTGGCCAAACTAAATGTAGCACAGAACTCCACTTCTGAAGATGTGGTCAACTTGGTCTTCCAAGAATCACCAAAGCTAAGTAATCCTATTACTTTCTCAGACGAAGATTTGCCACCTTTTGGCGCTAGTCACAACCTTGCTCTATACATCACTGTCATTTGTCTAAAGAAGAATGTGCCAATGACCTTGGTGGATGATGGCTCCGCAGTCAACGTCATACCCCTCAAAACGGCATACAAGCTAGGCATGAAAGAGTCGGATTGGACCCCTACCAATCAAGGTGTGCGTGCGTATGATGGTACACGACAAAAGGTGGTAGGACTTGCTAACTTAACCATAGCCACAAGGCCAATCGAACGAAAGGTTAACTTCCAAATAGTGGACATTGAAGCTTCATTCAACATACTTCTGGGAAGGCCTTGGATTCACGCTTCCAAAGCGGTAACATCCACCCTTCATCAAAAGATCAAGATCCCACTAAATGGCAAAGTAGTGATGATCACTTCGTCACCCATCAAGGCAATAATCAAAAAACAGTCGAACAATCAAGTCCTTGCGGATCCCGTATACGAACTTGGGGGCTTCCAAAGTGTAAGTGTCATAGAAAGTGAGTTGGCACCCTTATACTATAATCCCTACTCCAACTTGGTGGTCAACCACATACTCAAATCCCAGGGATACTTCCCCGGAATGCCTTTGAACCCCATTCGGAAGAATACCTTCACACCATATAAGGAAGACAACTCAACGAGGATACCACTTGGACTAGGGTACAAACCCACGAAAGAGGAGGTTCTCGAAATGCTTGCCCAAGTCCAAAACCGTAAGCACGTAGGAGTCCAAATGCGACCCTATCTCTTTACTTTAAATGGGCACTTTGTTCAAGAAGGAAGTCTAGAACTCTTTCACGGATTTCCCAAACCTTGGCATTATCTCGAGAGGAAGCTAGCCGGAATCGAGATCTTTCACGATTGCTACTTTATCCCTCCAGAAACGGTTCCTACCGTCAAAACCCGTCAAGCATCTTGCTTAGACGAACAAGCTGTTAGCCTATTGTTTGGAGAAGATCGATTCGTTAGGGCCGCGCAGGATGAGATCATTACCATGATACTTCAAGACGATCGCTTCAACCCCACCGCGTTAATCACAGAAACCAACGCAAGACAGCAGAAAGGATGGAGAAAATCAATCAAATGGAACAACAATCAAGGAAGACTCTTCAAGCTCACCAAAGGAGAACCAGAAGACGATGAGTTCGAGTCGGAGTCGGAGTCAGAGTCGGAGTCTAGAGAAGTCATTAGAGAGTCTAATCCTGTCGTCATCCCCACTCCCTTTGTTTCTCCTAGCTTAGCCTCGAGTAGTCACAGTAGTTCGGGGAATGCCCCAACCACTGTTCCTTTGCCGCCACTGACCATGGATCAGTTGGCTTCTTTGTTTCAACTCTACTCAAATTTTAATATGAATAAATCAGGTTCTGCTTACTCTTTGTGTTATCTTGAGTGCAATTCTGTTTATGATGATACTGAGGACGACCAAGACCCAGACTCAATCAAAATACCTCCCTACATAGCCAAAGAAATACTACAGGAAGGGGAAGGGGGACCAGTAATAGAGGACACCGAACCCATCAATGTAGGAACCGAACTAGAACCCCAAGAACTTAGGATAGGGACTACCTTGAGCTCTACCGAAAGGGCCGATTTCATAGACCTCCTAAATGAATTCAAAGACGTTTTCGCTTGGTCCTACAAAGACATGCCGAGGGATCGACGGGGATATCGGCGAACGTAGGATTCCGATTAAGCCGGTTTCAAACCTCAGAAAAACGAAGCTTCGACGAATGAGAACAGAATGGGCTCTAAAGATTAAGGAAGAAGTGGACAAGCAATTCAAAGCCGGGTTCATCAAAGTTTCCGAGTATTCTGACTGGGTAGCTAACATAGTACCCGTACCCAAACAGGATGGGAGAATCTGTGTTTGCGTTGACTTTAGGGACTTAAACAAAGCAAGTCGAAAAGATGACTTCCCTCTACCTCACATCGACATATTGGTGGACAATACTGCAGACCATGCATTACTATCCTTCATGGATGGGTATGCGGGTTATAATCAAATCAAGATGGCCATGGAAGATATGCATAAGACCGCATTTGTCACCCAATGGGGAACCTATTGCTATACGGTAATGCCGTTTGGATTAATCAACGCCGGAGCTACATATCAACGCACCGCAACTACACTCCTACATGACATGATGCACAAAGAAGTTGAGGTATACGTAGATGACATGATTGTCAAATCCAAGGAAAGAGAGGGACATATCGCGAACCTTCGCAAGTTCTTCGCAAGGCTACGAAAGTACAACATGAGACTCAATCCTCAGAAATGCACATTCGGGGTAACATCTGGCAAACTCCTGGGATACGTCGTTAGCCAACGAGGTATAGAAATAGATCCTTCCAAAATCAAAGCTCTGATCGAAATGCCACAACCTCAAACAGAAAAAGAAGTCAGAGGATTCCTGGGAAAGGTGCAGTATATAAGTCGATTCATATCAAAACTTACGATGATTTGCGAGCCTATCTTCAAGAAACTCAAGAAAACGGACCATACCATGTGGGATGATGATTGTCAAAAGGCATTCGACCGAATCAAAGAGATATTGGCTAAACCACCAGTGCTCATGCCACCGCAACGAGATCAACCTCTTGGTTTATATCTCACAGTAACTGAAACAGCCATGGGTGCCATTCTGGCTCAAACCGTAGGAAGTGAAGAAAGAGATATCTACTATCTTAGTAAGAAGTTCTTGGAGTACGAGTGCAAATACTCACAACTCGAAAAGACATGCCTCGCTCTTGTGTGGGCAACGAAGAAGCTACGCCATTACATGCTTAGCTACTCCGTCAAAATATACTCCAAAATGGATCCAGTCAAATACCTCTTCGAGAAACCCGTCCTCAACGGACGCCTAGCAAGATGGACCCTGATGCTCTCAGAATTCGACCTCAAATACGTGCCACTGAAAGTTATAAAAGGTCGCGCCGTCGCCGAATTTTTCGCAGAAAATCCTATCAACGACGCACAAACAATAGATACTTAGTCATTTCCAGACGAGGATATACTCCAAACTGATGTAGACTCCTGGGACTTGTACTTTGATGGAGCATCGAACTTAAGAGGATTCGGAATAGGAGTGTTGCTCATTTCTCCTGTAGGCGAGCATACACCAATTGCTGTCAAACTCGACTTCGAGGTGACAAACAATGCTGCAGAGTATGAAGCTTCTCTCATTGGACTACAAGCGGCAGTGAGCTTAGGCATCAAAAAACCTCCGAGTACATGGGGATTCATCACTAATAATCAACCAAGTTACAGGATCTTGTAAAATCCGAAGCGAAAGCCTCGCACCTTATCAGGCTAGAATAGACCAGGTCGCTCAATTCTTTGATCATGTAACCTACCTACACCTACCTCGGGAAGAAAATCAATTTGCAGACGCTCTTGCGAAACTTGCATCTTCGATCAATATACCAGATCACATGATGGAAATGCCTTTGTGCATCGAACGACGGTCAGAGCCGGCTTATGTCCACCAAATCACCGATGAATAGGAAATCGCACAGGAACCCTGGTTCCAAGCAATCCTGAATTTTAAGCTTAATGGTACATATCCACCGGATATGGACAAGAGGGGACAACGTGCTATACGCCTACTAGCTTCCCAATACGTTCTCATGCAAGGAGAATTATACAAAAGAACACTTCTTGGTGTAGTCCTACGTTGCCTTGATCATTCACAGGCACGAAAGGTGATGGAAGAAGTCCACAAAGGAGAATGCGGTCCTCACATGAGTGGGCCCCTGATGGCAAAGAAAATCACACGTTTGGGATATTATTGGACCACGATGGAGTCCGATTGCATCAAATATGTAAGACATTGCCACAACTGCCAAATCTTCAGGAATGTGCAACACGTCCCTCCTTCATTGATCTATACAATGACATCCCCTTGGCCTTTTTCTGCATGGGGAATTGACATAATCGGGATGATAACCCCGGCTGGAACAGGAGGTCACTATTTCATTCTAGTAGCAATTGACTATTTCACCAAATGGGTAGAAGCGGCTTCCTACACTGGTCTTACCGCTAAAAATGTGGCAAAGTTCATACAAAACAACATCATCTGTCGGTATGTATGCCCACATGAGATCATTAGCGATAATGGATCACATTTCCAAGCTGAGACCGAGCAATTGCTAGCCAAATACAAGATTAAGCATCACCACTCTTCGCCCTATAGACCACAGACTAACGGCGCGGTAGAGGCGGCAAACAAGAATGTTGTCACGATTCTCAAGAAAATGATTGACAACTATAGAGATTGGCCAAGCAAGATACCCTTTGCTTTATGGGGGTATCGTACATCTGTTAGAACACCCACTGGGGCTACTCCTTTCTATTTGACCTACGGCATGGAAGCTGTACAACCAGTCGAGCTAGATATACCATCCTTGCGTATTCTACTCGAAAGTCAAATCCCGGAAGCCAATTGGAAGAGGGATAGATATGAAGAACTCATCCTCCTGGATGAACGTATGCTACGCGCCTTGCATAATGTCCAAACATATCAAGCACGTATCAAACGAGCTTTCAACAAAAGGGTTAGGCCAAGAAACATCAAAGAAAGAGACTTAGTACTTAAATCGGTTAGAGCTCTTTTACCTGTTGACCCACGGGGAAAATTCAAACCTAATTGGGCCGGACCATTTCTAGTCAAATCCATACTCCCAGGGGGTGCGGTTAGAATCACAGACCTAGACGGGAATGAGTTTTCAAACCCAACAAACCTTGACCAACTGAAACGATACTATGCCTAGAATAGGAATGAAAACGCGCCTCGGGTAACCCCACGTGTCGCTCTTGTGGCACTAAATAAACGGCCCCTGGCCAAGCTGAAATAAGCTAATGTCACTGTGCTCTTGCATTTTGACAAGTTCGTCATCCTCGTATCATCAAATAAACTAAATTCGCACCTTCAGAGTAAGCAAAAGCTCATGCTTCTTTTCAAAAGTTCATTACAAGCTCTTGCATAGAACAATTATTCTTTTACATTTACTCGAACTACGCGCAAGGGTTTGATTTCGCTTTTTTAAAGTGAATACGTAGGCAATCCTTCACAGGATTCAACCCATTATATCTAAAATGTAAATAGAAGGACATTTGCATTGCATTTGAAATTCGACAAGAATAATAAATAGAAAATCGCAACGGTTTCATAACCATCTAACCTTTTTTATTTCATTCATTTTCTAATAATAATAGTACGCTACATAATAAAAATAGAATAGGCTAGGATTCTAAAAACCCCACCTTTTTATTACAACAACAACAATAATAATAATAATAATAATAATAACCAAATAATAATAAAGAGACTCGGGCTATTCTTCCATCTTCCCCTTACCCTTGTCATTCTTGTCATATTTCTTGTCACGACCTCGAGCCGGACGCTCTTGCGCCACTTCAGACCTAATCACCAACGGTCTTTCTCGAGGCCTAGCTTTTCCATTCTTGCCAATCATCATTTCCGTGACAGGAGTAGTCTTTGGTTTCTTCGAAGGATGAACAACTTGAAACCCGGCTTCTTCTTCTCCCTCTGTCAGATGCTTCTCTTTCTCTTTCTCTACCTCGCGCACCTTGTAGTCAACGGGCTCGCACTTCCTCAATTTCTCGCGCTCTTCCGGAGTAGTAGCCTTTCTCCATCTCAGATAAGAATCCGACACCCACAAGGCATTGGCGGAGAAACTCAAGAACCACATGTTTCTTTGGGCCCATTTAATGGCCCACTCTCTCCGGCTCTCTGTAGTAAGCGCCATAGCAGTCTGCGGGACGGTATCAAGCCTCGGGATCGTCTGTTTCAGCCCGACTTGTCTCATCAGCCTTTCCGGGAAGATGCACACCATAAACTCCAATCCAGGAATGCGCACGGACCTAGTGGGATCCAAAGAAGACACTCCAGTGACGGACTTGAGGTGCCACCACGGTACGACCCACCTAATCAATGGGCCATCATCACTCTTCAGCTTGTTCTTCCAGTAATCACAAACCCGCGTGAAGTCCACCATATACAACCTTGTCCTCATCGCAATCGAGCGAGCATGATAGGAAAGCGCATGAACTGGGGGCTCGATCAATCTGAGCCGTTCCATAAGCAAAACCTACAAAAAGCGGGTATTAGACATCAAAAAAAAAAAAAAAAAAAAAAAGAAACAAAAAAACGAAAAAAAAAAAAGAAATAAAAACGAAACAAAAAAAAACACGAAGAATAGAAAAGGTGTCTTTTACCTGCAAAATGACGGGACTCCCCAAATACGGTAGATCGCGGTTGGATTTCCTATTATCCAAGCCCAAAATAATCTCTCCTAAGCATAAGCCAGCTGGGCTCCTGCGCAGCTCCATCTGCTCAATAAGGCCCAGAAGACGGGGATCACCTCTCAAGTCTTCATCAACATGCCCTCGGAAGACATACACATGCACCAAGCAAAAGTCGAATGCCCTCCGCCTAGCAACATGAGAAACGGTGGGGTCGGCCCTGTTGATGAATCGATCTATGAAGTCCAACATTCTCACACCCTTTGAGGTAACTAGGCGGTCCACCTCAAGTCTAGTCAATCCGAGCAAGTCTCTAAATTTGCTCTTGTACCCCTTGAGAAGTAGAAGGAATGGCGGGCAAGTGTTCGGGGTCCCACCCACCAACAGCAGCAATTTCTTCAGGAAATGGGCAAATATCGCCTCCAGGGAACGCAAAAACATGGTAGTTCGGGTCCCAATAGTCAAGGCAAGCATCCAGGAACGGTTTAACAACCTTGATGAGTTTCAAACTCAACAAAGATCCAAAATTATAAGAGCCCATATCATGCTTCTCCATATTTGAAAATTCGTTGGTCCATTCCTTCAAGCGAATCTCCAAAGTACTCATGATGAGAAAATTTATTTTGAGAATTTTATGTAATTAGACGAAGAAGAGACGGAAGATTTGTGTGAATAAAAGCTCCATCGACGTTTCTATTTATACTGATTACTGTTTCCAAAAATCCGTCAGAACAGAACGCCTTGGGAACAGGCGCAGCACCTGCTGCGCCTCTTCAAAGGGACGCAGCTCATGCGCGCTCTTCCTCACCTCACTTCTGTGATTTTCCGCGTTGGATCTTTCCTAATTCCATGACGAATAATTTCCTATTCCTACGGGTTATTATTTTGGTAAATACGAGAAGATTACCATGTTTCAAGTTTCCTAATTTCGCGGGCGCGCATTTCGAGGCGACAGCGACATTTTCACCATTTTACCACATGTGCACATCTTCATTTTAGGAAATAAATTTCATTTTCATTTTAGGAAATAAATTTCATTTTTCATTTTAGGAAAATAATTTTCATTTTAATTCATTTATTTTAACGAATCTCAACATGTATATATTAATTTCTATTTCTTAATTTCATTTCTACATTTCTAACTTATAGATTTCCTTTTTTTCTTTTTTTTAGGGGGTAACCCTCCCTACCGTCCGGTCATTTCCGGCAACTTTTTTGCATTTTTTGCATTCTTTTGAGTCTCTCATTTTGCGCTAATTAAGGCCATATGTATATATAAATGTATGCCTTGCGTGTTTTCTATGTAAATTTCGGCAGCATGACGGCGTAAACCGTCATCTACCAAACCTGTTCAAAACTAACCTGCAAATACAAGCAACACAACCCAGCAGCAAAGGCACTCAGGCCGTCATATATATACCAAACGAAGGAAATGTACAAACTGGGGGCTCGAGCCCCAAACAAAGTCCAAAAAATGTTCAAGATCAATGTCCAAATGTACAAATGTGAAAAATACGACAAAAAAAGCTACACAAAACTACTGCTGGGCGCCCTCCAACTCTGCAACTCTCACCACAAGAACGGCGATCTCGGCGTCCCGAACCTCGAGCTCCCTCAACAAGCGAGCTGTCTCCTCTCGAGACTGGGTCAACTCTCGCTCCAGCTCGCGGTCACCCTGTAAACAATAATAAATTGGCTCATGTCAATCGATTCAAGCAAAATCAGAAAATCAAAAATCAAAAATAAAACTAGGCGTAAGGTTCATACCTGACGACCTCGGCCGCCGACAAGTGCCTCGACGGCAGTAGCTCGCAGCCGGTTGGCTACCCTCCACAACGCCACAAACCGAGACGGTGCAACCTGCATTTTTAAAAAGAAATTCTCAACAATTAAACAAACTCAATCAAATGTGTTCTTACACAAAGGATATACAAGTTAGAGGTTCACCCTCCGAATCAGATGCTGCCAGTCGTCCAGGCCAGCATCCGTCACAGCTACGTCAAAGTCACGCAGCTCGGAGATCGTCGTCCTCCCGGTCGCGTCAGTGTACTCAAGGATCTCGGGGTACTCTGGGGGCTCGATGCCCGCCGCCTCGACCTCCTGCAAAGACAAATGGTTCTCGTTAATCGATGATCTTTCATCATAATTCTCAAAATCGAATCAAGAGGAAAACTAAAAGATGCTCACCACTACCGGCCAGTACGCCAACCTCCCGTAAAGGAACGTCGAGTAGTCCTCGCCAGGAAGAAGAAGGGCGTCACCACTGGCACCAGCCAAGTCCGCCTCCCTCTCAGCCTCAGAAGGCTCCCTAAACATCATCCTGGGAGGATCGACGGGAACCGTCAACACGTCCCACGAGCACTGACGAGCCAAGCGCTCGCCCAAGTACCACACAGGACCCATCGACGTCCTCAACGGCGGGCTCGAGCTCCTAGGCCGAAGGACCTCAGCCACGAAAGGAGGCGCTCCAGCGTACTCCGCCCAAGGTCTGGGCACCCACTGTGACAAGATAAACAAGGATCATTCCTACGATCAATTAAAAGCAAATATAAGAAGCACGAGTGAATATAAGTAAGATACTCACGCTGCTCAGCTGAAGAGCGTTCACGTCCCGCCGGTAGACGTTGTGAGAAGAACGCTTGCTCTTCGTCCGGCACATCACCCAATCCCTCACCACGGGATAGGCCTTCTCCAGCGGCTCCGTCCTCTTGGACGCGAGGCCCGGAAAGTAGGAGTACACCCACGCCTGCAAAGCAAAATAATCAATGACGATCTTTCGTGATCTGATAAAGAAAAGAATTTACTTTGGTCTAAAGGAAGGTTCATACCTCCAACAGTAGTCCAAGCCCGACAGCACCAGGAGAAGTCCCCTTCTCCATCAACTCCGGACGAACCATGGCCCTCATGAAGCGGATGAGGACCGCAAAACCAGCAGTGACCCAGTCCCAACGTCCTAGGGAACTCAGGTCAGAAAGGAAGGGAAGAAGCTTCGTCGACAGCCTCTCGCCCTTGTCTCCGAGGTAAATCGAAGACAGAAACCACCAGAGCCACAGACGAGCCCTCTGCTCAGCTGTACAGAGAGGAGGAGCCGTCTCCCTCCCGTCAATCGTCACCAGCGTCGGGGTCTTCCCCTCAAAGTAGTCTCAAACGTAAGAACTGGGTATCAAACCCGGTAATGTAACAGCCTTCTGCGACAAGTTCCAGCCGATCAATCTCCTCGCCTCGGCCGAGTCTGCCCTCATGGCAGTCTCCAGCCACTCCACCTCCTCGGTCCCGCACGGGAGACCAGAAATCATGCCGTAGTCCTCCAGAGTGACTCCTACCTCACCAAAAGGCATGTGAAACGTAGAAGTCGTATCCCAGAATCGGTCCAAGAAAGCGCGGACCAGGCTAAGGTTAGCCCGCAACTTTCTCTTCGCGATGTCCCTCCAGACCTGCACCAAAGGACCGAACGCTCCACGCTCGATCATGGCCCTCTCCTCCGCCGACAGCCGCTCGTAGTGCTCCATCGCTGTCGTATAACCCGAGAACGACCTGATGTTCCCGGCCTCCTATTGTGATTTGAAACAAAACTATCTTTAGTTTTGAATGAAATTTGAAAGAAATTTGAACAAATGAATGAAAGAGGATGAGTAATGAGTAGTGAATTCCTATTTACCAAACTCTTCACCATCCTGTAGGACAGGTGACCCTCCGCAGCCCACACTAGGTGCCTGCTCTCCCAAGTCTCAGCCCACACAGGAGCTCCTCTCAGCTGACGACCTCCTCGTCCGACGTTGGCCCGTCTCGGGGCCTCCTCCTCCTCGAAGGCCTCCTCCTCGTGAAACTCGTCCCCAGCAGCCATCACCGCAGCGGTGAAGGCCTGCTCTAAAGCCTCCTCGACAGTAGCAGCGTCGATCTCTATGGGAGCTCTCCCAGAAGTAGAAGCCTGATCACCTGCAACATTAAAGCAAATTTAGGCCGCGTCACGTGACGACGAGCCTTGGTTAAGGGATTTTCGAGCCTTCAAAGCCCTGAAACCGCTCTTTTCTTGCCATCCTTGGCCATATTCCCACTAATCCGATCACTCATGTGGTAATTTGGGTCAAGTCAAGTCTAATTTGAAGCCTAGTCCCGGGTTCGAGTTGAAATTTCGGCAGCATTTCGTTATAATGGCGATTATGCCCTAGAAAAGTGTCCTGAAAAATCTATCACAAACCAAAATTCCGAGATGGTAGAAAGTTTACCCATCATTCAAGGATCCCAAATATCAAGTTTCATCGCAAATGGGCAATCCTAAGGCTATTTTCGAAGCAATTTACGGTTTAGCTGTAAAACCGTCTCAAATTTCACTCAAAGTCTCAAAACTTGATGAAAATTCGAGACAAATGCATGGTTATGTTCCTAATATTACCTACTATCCATTTCTAATGCCAATTTCACAAGGCAAATGCGTTTGGGGGAAAAGCCTCAAAATTTCGATCAAATGGGTCATAAACCCTAACTTTTTCGGCTCAAAATTGGACAAATATGGATGATTAATGCAAGATTGAGACACGTACCTCGATTAGTCATAATTAATGCAAAATTTTGGATCAAACCTTGGCGGAAATGGTGAAGATTTGAGAGAGAAATTGTATGATTTGTGTTTCGAGCAAATGAAACAATCCCTCTGATTCATCGCGTTTTTACGCAGAAAAACCACTTTGGGGAATAGACGCAGCTCTTGCTGCGCCTCTTCTTTGTGTTCCCTCCATACGGATTTTCAAAAATTCGTTATGAGTTCGTTATTTGTGGGCCCATCTTTGGTGCGCCTCTTCCCCGATGCTATTTTATTCTTTTGGTCCGTTTGACGATTTTCTTTCGTTCCGGCCCGCATTTCCAAGCCAGCAGCAGACTGTCGCACGTTATTTATTCTTTCCAAGACCTTTTGCTTGTCGCAACGAGCATTTATTCCTTCACAATATTCGACACACCTTCATTATGTCTTCAGCGAGAGTAAGCGGATATACTTTCCCTCTCATGACAAGAAGAATAACTCCTAATCATGTCTCCAGCGAGAGTAAGCGGACGTACTGTCCCTCTCAAGACGTGAGGATTGACATCTACCCAAGCATATTTCCCCTCAGCAGTTCCCGCCTGTGTCCTGCTATTCGCAATTATTTCTCGAAGACTACCTAAGCAGTTTTCTCTCAGCAGTTCCCGCCTGTGTCCTGCTACTCACAATATTTCGTGTTTCCCCGCGGAGTTCGACAAACGTGTCATTCTCCAGAAGTTCCCAAACCTATAGAGTTCCTATACCCAACCTCCAGTTACCCTTAAGTTGAACTTACTTTAGGCCTCCTTCCCGTCAATGCTTTCCTTTAGGGTCCCACACCCTAGCACCAATCCTTACTTATCTTTTAGGTCTTACCCTTAGCTCCTACGCACCCCCGGAAGCATCTCGAGAAAGAAGTCTCAGGTATGGTCTCTTCTTATGGCTGGCGAGCCTCCTTACGTAGTCTAATGGACTTTAAACAACCCTCCCCGATAGTCGACAGACTCTAAAATGTTCCCGATGACAGGTCCTTGGCTCAGACCTCTTGAGCCGCCTCGCATCGCCATAGTCGTCAGGTTGTAATCTTCGATTGACCTGATGGCTATACTTTGACTTTCGCCTTGTCCAAGCCTCAGTCAAAGTGGGGGCTCTGTAGATACCTCATTTTTGCACCTCCCGCAAACCACCCGGTGATGATTGGGCCGCATGTTTGGTACGCGGAACGATTTGTGACAATTCGAAAGATTATCGTCAAGTGATTGCTCAAATATTAATGTCTACCTCTTAGTTGTCATCTACGTGCCGATACGGTCGTTTTGACAGTAATTAGAGTACATTCGGAGTCCGGGCCTAAAACCGTCTCCATTTTCTGTCAACCGTTAAATCCCGAGTCAGAATGTTCTGGAATGTTCCGGATATTTCAATTCCATATTTCATAAATTTTATCTTTTAGTAAACAATTTCCCGTAATATTCACATAAGATATTAAGGAAAACCGAATTATTTCCGTCCTACCATAACTCAAACACGGAAATCTTTCTTCCGCAGGAGGAAACCCCTTGGGAACAGACGCAAAGCAGTGCTGCGCCTCTTCCAAGAGACGCAGGATCGCTACGCGCCTCTTCCCAGGCCCTTTTCTGCGTATTTCTCGTATCTTTTTCATATCTTTCCGAGATTCACTTCCAAAGAGTCTCCGAAACCCTAATTCCTTCACGTGATTAGTATAAATAGGAGCCTTCGCTCCTCATATTTCTCACGCGAGTGTCCGCCTTTCTCTTCTCCCTTTGCATTCTAGACTTTATTCTTACTTTTTGGCGTCTACGTGCTTGAACTTTCGACCACGTAAGCTCGGATCCTTCTGAGTACCATCCTCCCCGTTTGCATGACCGACCATTTGACCAACTACACATCAATCAACTTAATTAATTAATCGTTTTCCTCTTACGAGGGCACTTTCTTTGCATTCGCGTCGAGCATCACTAATCGATATCTTAGTCCTTCTTGTTTCGTCAACATGTAAGTCTGAGGGTGTAAATCTCTCTTTATTTATTGTATTTACCTTTTGTATCATCAATTGTAAGGTTTATGTCGAAAATACCATTAAAACCGATTTCTAAAACCATGCTTAAAAACCTCTTTTTACGGATTTCTGGTAGATAACCGTCGAGAAAGGACGCAGCAACTGCTGCGCCTCTTCGAAGGAGCGCAGTTCCTGCTGCGCCTCTTCGTGAGGCTGCCGCAGTTCCTGCTTCCTTTCTTCTTCGTTCGTCCTCTGTTATTCGTCAAAATCCTTTTGTTTGTTTCGTTTATTTGTCAATTCTTCATCACGATAGAATATAATTCATATGTATATTATTAATCATCATCATTAATATGTTTTAATTATTTAAATCCAACTAAAATCCCAAATAATCCAATATTTGCGGGTTTTCGTCATTCAATTCAATTCCGGGTTGTAGAGATTCAATTCATCAATATTGGGTTTCTGGAATTCGTCTTTGATATAGTTTTCATCTGTCTTTTGTCGTATTCATCGCATACACTAAGCAATCGTTACCCTTAGCATTCTATGTCTAGAATGACTCTCGCGGATGCCAATGAACACGGGTGCTCACGGAGATCTGGAGTAAGGGGTGAGGGTACGTATTAGGAAGCTCTTTTGATCGAACACCTAATCCCGCCCGCCTCGATAGCGGCCTCTACTAATGATTAGGGACATCATTTATACTTGATATATCGTCGGCTATATGCATGCAATGCAACATCCAAGTTTTAATCCTAACATGTGAGAATTAATACTAAGTCGGTTAACAATTAATTTAACATGCAATTGGGTCGAAGTAGGATTTTAATGTTCAATTACATATGAAAACATACAAATGATAAAAGGAATACAATAAACATAAATTACAATAATGAAAATTACAATAATTACATCGGGACAGGCGATTTATGTCGAAAATACCTTTAAAACGGATAATTTGAGAAAAACGAATAAAAGAATAAATTAAAGAAATAAACGAACAGGAATTAGCGTGATATTACGGTTAATAGTTAGTTAATATGTAAACTAATTACACTACGTCAAGGCAGAAACGGAGTTCGGGGACAGAACTCAGCAAGGAACAGGCGCAGCAGAGCTGCGTCCTTTGGAATAGGCGCAGCAGACGCTGCGTCTGTTCCGTGGCTCAGTTCTGGATGTGAAGCCGTAATTGCAGGCCGTTAATGTCAATTGGTGATTTTAATGATGGATTAAAATTATTTACTCGGATGAAAGTGATTAGCATGTTATTTAACATATGAATGGGTCGTGAAAACAGCAAAACATGAATAAGACGGAATTATGATGGATTAATTACAGGAGTGAAAAATATTAACAAACTAAACAAATTAAATCAATTGATTAAGTTAGATACGATGGATTAATGACGAATTCATGTCTCTACTTTGTGTCTTGACATGACACGGGTATTCGAACGGTTCCAATTTCCCATAAAAATTGGTGGCGACTCCATACAAAAATGCAAACGCTTGTTTTTCTTTTCCAACCCAAGCGCCCCCGTGGGCGGCCTGCTGTCCACAGTCACCCATCCTAAGACTACTTCCAGTCAAGCATGCTTAACTTTGGAATTCTTTCGCATGGATGACCATAAAAGAAAGTGCACTTTGTTGATATGAGTAGTACTTCCAATCCCTTTAAGCACTAGTCATTTAAGCCTATCACTGGACCTCTTCAATTACCGTGGGGTGTTACAGTCACCCCCACTTGAAGAACGCAACGTCCTCGTTGCGCCTGGGAGCATAACCGCTAACCCAGAATCCTCCCCCGCTAGGTGTGTGATCACAATGGAGCGTATAACTACTGCCTCCTGGAGCGTATAACAACTGCCTCCGATCACCACACGGTCGCAGGGTTGCTCTGATACCACTTGTAACACCCCGGCCCAAACCGGGTCGGGAGCGGTTACTTATGATAGCTCTCCAGGCTGTGTACATGGCCCACAGATCAACACGGGTCCTTTATAGCGCATTTTATCCTCACTCATACGCATCCCGTGAACCTTCCCAGGAGGTCACCCATCCTAAGACTACTCCCAGTCAAGCACGCTTAACTTTGGAGTTCTTTCGCATGGATGACCATAAAAGGAAGTGCACTTTGTTGATATGAGTAGTACTTCCAATCCCTTTAAGCACTAGTCATTTGAGCCTATTACTGGACCTCTTCAATTACCGTGGGGTGTTACAAAACCTCAAAAATCGGATCGGGTACTTAAGTTTACCATATAATGGATGAAAAATATTCTAATAAGGATGAGTAGAAGTCCATAATTTTAGTTGAAATTAATAGGATTGAAAAGTTAATGAAAGAGTCGGATTTGAGCGCGACTCATTATTCTTGGGTTGGTTTAATTTTGTCAATGATAGAGAGCTTGAGGGAGAGTAATGAAAAATTGATCAAAATTCTCATTTTAGTTGGAGTTTACGATGAGGGAAGAGTGATGTAATTGAACTAGGGTTAAAACATTAGGTAAGCTAAATTTCCTTATACATTTATAATACATTCATTAATGGGCTACTTCTTTTGATCTACGGTTAACCCAATTATGTCGGTTATGTTTTTCACTTTCCAGTGATACATTTTAATGTAGCATAAAATAATTACGGGAGGAATGTTGTGGTTAATTCGACTTCATGTATTTTAGGTTTGTCCAGTTTGTGATCTTTATATTAATTGTTGGATAGTTAATTTTCTTTGCTCAGGTTGATAACTGGACATTATAATACTTTGATTTAGAGTTGGGAAGTTTGAGCCCAACCGAGTAATGTGATCCGAACTCGAGTAAATCTGATCCGATAGAACCAGAGAATGTTGCAAACCAAGACAGTCGGACCTAATCCGATGACGACCCGTAACCCGACTCGGCCTGACAATTAGTGACCAAAATCAAACCCGACTTGGGGTCGGCTGACATGAATCATTGTTTAGAACCGTCCATGAGTTGACGCATACCTCAAAATGCGAAAGTATAGAAAAGGAAAAGTGAAAAACAACAGGGGAGTGAAATATAATGCAAAAGACCATGTAAACTTATACTCCCTCCGATCCAGACAAATGGTAACATAAGGAAAAAGTGGTTATTTAAGAAAAGTTGGAAAAGTGAGGGATAAGGTAGGAAAGTTTGAATGGGTAGTAGTTGGTGAGTGGGTAAATGAATAGTAAAGTTGTAAATAGGTAGTGTATGTAAGGGTAATTTAGTTATTTTTCATGCTAAATATGGTATGTTACGATTGGTGTGGTTCATCCATTTTAGGTAAGTGTTACCATCTGTCTGGATCGGAGGGAGTAGATTTTAAAATCGAAATCCGATTTTTTTTTATAAAACTTAAAATTTAAATCGAGAATAAAGATTAAAACGATTTTGAATACCGGGTAAAACTTAAGGGTCCAGGATATCTTAAAAATGGACAAAGATATTCAATTATTCATATATACGAATAAATCCGAAAAGTAATCATTAAACTTTTAGAATTTATATTTAACAAAAAAAGATAGACGTAATTTATTAGATAATTTATATACTTTATAATTATAATAAGATTTAATGGTATTATAAATTATAATTATGCAAAACTTTATTTTCTATGTTTACACATTTAATTACATTGTTGAATATTCAATCCCGTGCAATTTTGCACGGGTTAAAACTAGTTATAATAATAGTAATTCCTATATTAATTGGAATAGGTAAATTAAGATAGTTTCTTAATCGACCTCGTATTCTCTAAATCTTACACTATAAATACCACCTTAAATCTGAGAAATAATTTATAAATAAAAAGAAGAAGCTTTAGGAGGCGGAAAGAAAGAAGAATTAACAAAATCAATTGGTCGACTTGAGGTAATTAACTCAGCTTAAAGCGGTTTATATTCTTTTCATGCAAGCATCTTTAGATCGATAGTATGACTTATATAGACCACCATAGGACTCGGGAATTGAACCTATAGCGACATTGGACTGCCAAGTTTCTAACCTGGCCATTGTTGACCGTCATTGACCGTGGTAGGGTGGTGTTAGGGCGGCTAAAGGTGGTTGGTCAGGGGGTTATACGGGTTTGGTTGTGGGTGATTAGAATAAGTAATTGAACCCCTAATTGACCTCGCCTTGACCTGGGTATAGAGGGGTTATGACGGAGGAAGGTGGTCGGCGAAGTTGGTGATGTCGGAATGGTGGCAGGTGGTGGTTTGCGTAGGTAGTGGCCGGAATTGCGATAAAACAGGGGGAAAGCAGGGGAAATTGTACTGTTGCGCGTGACCGTCTTAAGACGGCTACCATGGCCGTGTTTGTTGACTAACCTGGGATAGAGGACCACTCCTGCACTCACCGTATGTCAGTGGTGACATCGGTGGTGGCCAGAGGTGGTGTTGGTGGCTGAGGTGGTGTTGGCGAGGAGCTTTATACGCGGTGATTGACGATGTCGGGTTTTCGGTATTTGTGGTGTTCGTGTTTATTGTTGTGGGTGTCGTGTATGGTTGTTACGGCGTGGTTGAGAGGCCGTTTCTTGCTGGTTTTGCTGGTGTTTGTCGTTGCATAGGTTACTGTCGGTTGATATTGTTGTTGGTGTGCTGATGTACGTGGGTATGGGTGGGTTACATGGGTATTCTTTGGGTTAGATTAGTAGAGTCGGGTTTTATTTGGGAGTTGGGTGACCCGACTTTGTAATATTTGAAGCGAGACTTTTAATATCGTAATGCAATTAAACTTATAATAATAATGAATAATTAATATAATTATTAATTATTAATGAAGTATAAATAAAGTAAATAATTAATATTGAATAATGATATTTTATTAGGTGACGGAGTTGTTGAGACGATTTAATTGGGTTTCTACGTGTTGGATTACTTTGCTTTGCTTGGAGCGTTGTATACGGAATATTTGCTTATCAGGTAGGGATAATCCTACTCAACTCGACTTTTAATTATCTATGTTTGGTATGGTGAATTACTTACGTTAAAGTGGAACTATTCATATGTTGTAATGGGAGAATTATATTGTCTTGTGTTGGTTGTATTTAATAATATTGACAAGGTGGATGGAATTGGAATTGTTTATATTGATAATGTTGACTGGATGAATTATGTTGGTTGTGATTATGACTAATGTGTAAAGCTGTGCGACAGTCAGTGTACGTCGTTGAGGGAGTTTGTACACTGGGAGATAGTAATATATACGTTGTGAGGGAGGGGTACTATTACATATTGCGGTACGTTGTTAAGGGAGGGGTACCAAAGTAATGTGAGCACGTTGTTAAGGAAGTTGTGCTAAGTAAAGGAAAGGAGCACGTTGTCAGGGGGTTGTGCAATGAAAGTGAATTGAATTGGATTGATAATTGTATGTTCTTGTTGTTTAGTTTTATTCCTACTCAACCTCGCGGTTGACTGTGTATTCGTGAACACCTGCGGTGAACCGTTTTATGGGGAGCGGATTTGACAGGTACCAAAGATTAGCTGACTTGGGAGCATTGGGATGAGAGCCAAACTTGGAACCGTAGATGAAGTCTAGATCACATAGAATAATTATATCACTTTATTTATTTCCGCTGCGAGTTGTATTTATTTTTATATTAAGTTTTAGTATTTAAATTGTAAAACACATGTAATCATTAAAGTTTTATTAAAGTACTTTGGTGAGTTGGACTTTGTTATCTACTACCTCGGGAAACCGAGATGGTAACAGTCCTATTTATTTGGGAATGTCTAGCTAAAGGCTCCCGAATAAGTGGGGGTGTTACAAAGTGGTATCAGAGCAAAACGATCCTCAGGCCTAACCAATGAACCTAATAATGAATATAGGATGTGTCTAATAAAATGAACCCAGGTAGAAACTGTTAGGTGCCCCTTTAGGCTTAGGATGAGAAGGTACCCTCACTCCGAACCCCGGCCCTTCCAGTTTTGAACCGGTTACCTCGAGAGATAACTAAGAGTGGGGAAAATTAAAATAAATATTGAGTATTTCTTAGGATTCATTGTTGACTTGAAGGTGTATTGTTTTATTGATTGGATGTGTATTACTGATGACCAATGTTACGGGACGTAACCTTGATTTTAAGGAGGACGGGATGGATAAAATAATGATTTGATGTTGAATTGTAAAGATCATGAGCATGAAAGTGATTGTTGAATTTATATTGATTATTTGATTATAGTAGTATCATGTCTAGCGATATGCGGTTATGTGAATCCCGAAACCATGTTATTTACAATATTATTGGATGATTGAATTTGTGATAGGAATAGTTTAGAATAGATGCATAGTGGTGTATGAATGTTTTATGACCAAGTTGGGTTGCTACAAGTATAGGAGGGTGTTAGTAAGAATTTGGGAGTTAGTAAAGTGGGATGGGGAAGTATGACCTTGTTTAACAGATTTTAACCCTATTTCACTTAGTTGCCACTGGATCTCAGATTATTGTCTAAGTTTCGAATTTTTATGAGTGATAACCCTGTAAGATATCTTTCCAGTGTCATTGGTCTCATGTTTAAAAGTTTTACGGTTTTGGAGAAATAAATATTTTAGTGGGCAGTGGTCAGGAAGTTCCTGTACAGTGAAGTTTTCGACGAACGATCTTGTTAAATTTCTCATTTAATTTTTATTTAACATTTTTACCTAATTCCAACTCTACTGTTTAAAGGACTCAAATATGTTTTCAAATTGATAAGCCACGTTGTAAGGTAAATTTTTGACAATTAATAGTAATTTTTACAAGTTGACCTAAAATTTTGACTTTTTGCTGATCAGTTTTTGTTTCGACCTACTGAATTGTAAAAATCTTTATAAATTGATTATTCGAGATTTGGACTTGATTCTTTTTCTCATTCTTTAAAAACGCTTTATATTCTCTGGAAAATATGAAAACTCAACATGGAATGTAATGGTTAATTAATGGTGAATTTTGAAAGTTACAGCTTGACCTTAATTTCCGAAAACGCAAATGGTACAAAAAAAAAATTAGTGTAAATATTTTATCAAATCTTAACCTATGTTAGTTGAGAGATATGAGTGGATACGGGGGATCTAATGGGTAGAATTGACCACACCTTATCTTTGCAAGTATAGAATGTTTAAAATGTTGAGCCATCTTACCTCGGATAGAAACTTACGTTGCCTTGTTCTACCTTTTATAGAACCATGCCGCCAAAGAGATCCACACCTACACCCTCTACCATGTCCCAAGAGGAGATTGACCGTTTGATAGCTATGAATGAGGCTCTAACTGCGGCATTGAAGGCTAAGGGGTCAGTTCAGGATCCGGCAAAGATGAGTGCTAGCATTGCAAGGCACAACCCGACAAAATATGACGGATTAGGAGAACCATCTTTACTTGGGGATTGGCATAGGGAATTTGATAACCTTTTTGAGTTGTTAGGATGTCCAGTGGAGATGAGAGTGGATCAAGCTGCTTATTATTTGAGGGGAAAAGCTGGTTTGTGGTGGAATCGTAATAAGGAGGTCATAAGGGAAGCTTGGAGAGAGAGTGATGAATCTTTTATTACTTGGAAAGGTTTTAAGGAGACTATGAGGGCTGTGTTTGTACCAGAACATATTAGGAGTAAGATGAGAGCTGAGTTTGATTCTTTCAAGATGACTGAAGAGATGACAGTAGAGAGTTATCACAATAGGTTTATGGAGTTAGCGGAATATGTGTCTGATTTGAACTTCAGTGAGGAGATGTTAGCATTAAGGTTTGAGAAGGGGTTGACAACAACCATTAAGAAGAGGCTTCAGCTGGTCAGCCAAGTAATATGGAAGATGTTTATCAGAGAGCTGGGCACGCAGAAAGGATTGCGGATATGTTACAAGAAGAGAAGAAGGTGAAGGGGGAAAAGAGGAAGAGTGAGACCCCAAGTGAGGGAGCTGGGGGTAGTAAGAAGCAAAACTATACACAACCTAAACAATTTTCTGTTGGAGGACCTAGTTATGGGAGTGGAGTAAGCTAGGGTGGTAGTAGTTGGAGTCAGCATTCTGGTGCAGCCTTTGGGTGGAGATGTTACAATTGCAACAAGTTAGGCCACCGAGCTTTTGAGTGTAGGTGTGCACCCAGGAGTGATAATAGAAGGGGTAATCAAGGGGGCTATCGAACTCCAGGACCAAGTGTTGGGAGCAATAGGTATCCAGGACAATGGAGTACCCATAGGAGCTACAACAATAGACAGGGCAATGGGGGTAATCAGAGCAACGGTGGGAAGACTTTTGGCACAGCCAGTACCGTGCAAGGAAATGGGGAGAAGGGTAACTAGTTAGTGAAATGATTAGACTCTTACCATTTATATAAATATTTTAATTGTTAGTAGTTTAATAAAGTAGTTCCGAAACTTCGGGACGAAGTTTATTTTTAGGGAGGTAGAATGTAATACCTCATATTTTAAGTTTATTCTTACAATACATCCTTATGTTTTGGGAATTAGTTTTGTGATACATTCTAATAAGTATGATCTGATTTTATAATAATTAAGTGAGTTTAATAATTAGTTTATTTTATAATTGATTATGTTAAATGATGCGTAGTATTGCGATAGTAGTTGTGGACGAATTTCGGGACGAAGTTCATTTTAAAAGGGGAAGACTGTAATACCCCGTATTTCGTTATTAATAATTTACGTAATTTAATAATTAGTTAAAAGCATTTCTAATAATAATTATAAATAAAATGTTGGCTGAATAATAAATTAAGTAAAGCAAGTCGGGAATTGGGCTTAGCTAGTAATCGAGTATTGGACCACGTTCCATTAAGTAGTGGACCGAAATTTAATAAATAAGGTAGGAGTATAATCGGGATTTGCATCGGAAAATAATTATAATATAATATGGAAAGGTAGTAATTATATTAATACTAATAATAATTTATGACAATAATAAATTAGTAAAGATAAAATAAGGGAATCCTACCTATGATATATGTAATAATAATATAATTGTGATAATAATAATAATATAATGATAATTATAATAATAGTAATTCCTATATTAATTGGAATAGGTAAATTAAGATAGTTTCCTAATCGACCTCGTATTCTCTAAATCTTACACTATAAATACCACCTTAAATCTGAGAAATAATTTACAAATAAAAAGAAGAAGCTTTAGGAGGCGGAAAGAAAGAAGAATTAACAAAATCAATTGGTCGACTTGAGGTAATTAACTCAGCTTAAAGCGGTTTATATTCTTTTCATGCAAGCATCTTTAGATCGATAGTATGACTTATATAGACCACCATAGGACTCGGGAATTAAACCTATAGCGACATTGGACTGCCATGTTTCTAGCCTGACCATTGTTGACCGTCATTGACCGTGGTAGGGTGGTGTTAGGGCGGCTAAAGGTGGCTGGTCAGGGGGTTATACGGGTTTGGTTGTGGGTGATTAGAATGAGTAATTGAACCCCTAATTGACCTCGCCTTGACCTGGGTATAGAGGGTTTGTGACGGGGGAAGGTGGTCGGCGAAGTTGGTGGTGTCGGAATGGTGGCAGGTGGTGGTTTGCGTAGGTAGTGGCCGGAATTGCGATAAAACAGGGGGAAAACAGGGGAAACTGTACTGTTGTGCGTGACCGTCTTAAGACGGCTACCATGGACGTGTTTGTTGACTAACCTGGGATAGAGGACCACTCCTGCAGTCACCGTGTGTCAGTGGTGACATCGGTGGTGGCCAGAGGTGGTGTTGGTGGCTGAGGTGGTGTTGGCGAGGAGCTTTATACGCGGTGATTGACGATGTCGGGTTTTCGGTATTTGTGGTGTTCGTGTTTATTGTTGTGGGTGTCGTGTATGGTTGCTAGGGCGTGGTTGAGAGGCCGTTTCTTGGTGGTTTTGCTGGTGTTTGTCGTGAGGCTGGGTTGTTGGATGTGGTGCCTCACGGTGGAGCTCGTTGCATAGGTTACTGTCGGTTGATATTGTTGTTGGTGTGCTGATGTACGTGGGTATGGGTGGGTTACATGAGTATTCTTGGGGTTAGATTAGTAGAGTCGGGTTTTATTTGGGAGTTGGGTGACCCAACTTTGTAATATTTGAAGCGAGCCTTTTAGTATCGTAATGCAATTAAACTTATAATAATAATGATTAATTAATATAATTATTAATTATTAATGAAGTATAAATAAAGTAAATAATTAATATTGAATAATGATATTTTATTAGGTGACGGAGTTGTTGAGACGATTTAATTGGGTTTCTACGTGTTGGATTACTTTGCTTTGCTTGGAGCGTTGTATACGGAATATTTGCTTATCAGGTAGGGATAATCCTACTCAACTCGACTTTTAATTATCTATGTTTGGTATGGTGAATTACTTACGTTAAAGTGGAACTATTCATATGTTGAAATGGGAGAATTATATTGTCTTGTGTTGGTTGTATTTAATAATATTGACAAGGTGGATGGAATTGGAATTGTTTATATTGATAATGTTGACAGGATGAATTATGTTGGTTGTGATTATGACTAATGTGTAAAGCTGTGCGACAGTCAGTGTACGTTGTTGATGGAGTTTGTACACTGGGAGATAGTAATATGTACGTTGTGAGGGAGGGGTACTATTACATATTGCGGTACGTTGTTAAGGGAGGGGTACCAAAGTAATGTGAGCACGTTGTTAAGGGAGTTGTGCTAAGTAAAGGAAAGGAGCACGTTGTCAGGGGGTTGTTCAATGAAAGTGAATTGAATTGGATTGATAATTGTATGCTCTTGTTGTTTAGTTTTATTCTTAATCAACCTCGCGGTTGACTGTGTATTCGTGAACACCTGCGGTGAACCGTTTTATGGGGAGCAGATTTGACAGGTAACAAAGATTAGCTAACTTGGGTGCATTGGGATGAGAGCCAAACTTGGAACCGTAGATGAAGTCTAGATCACATAGAATAATTATATCACTTTATTTATTTCCGCTGCGAGATGTATTTATTTTTATATTAAGTTTTAGTTGATTTAAATTGTAAAACATATGTAATCATTAAAGTTTTATTAAAGTACTTTGGTGAGTTGGACTTTGTTATCTACTACCTCGGGAAACCGAGATGGTAACAGTCCTATTTATTTGGGAATGTCTAGCTAAAGGCTCCCGGATAAATGGGGGTGTTACAAAGTGGTATCAGAGCAAAACGATCCTCAGGCCTAACCAATGAACCTAATAATGAATATAGGATGTGTCTAATAAAATGAACCCGGGTAGAAACTGTTAGGTGCCCCTTTAGGCTTAGGATGAGAAGGTACCCTCACTACGAACCACGGCCCTTCCAGTTTTGAACCGGTTACCTCGAGAGATAACTAAGAGTGGGGAAAATTAAAATAAATATTGAGTATTTCTTAGGATTCATTGTTGACTTGAAGGTGTATTGTTTTATTGATTGGATGTGTATTGTTGATGACCAATGTTACGGGATGTAACCTTGATTTTAAGGAGGACGGGATGGATAAAATAATGATGTGATGTTGAATTGTAAAGATCATGAGCATGAAAGTGATTGTTGAATTTATATTGATTATTTTTTTTTTTTTTTTGAAACCCAAATGGGTAAAAATATTATACCAAAGAGATATAACGTTGAGCTACATCAGGTAACGTATCATGCCAAACTGAACGACCCGAAACTAATGGTAGCGCATGAGCTAACGTGTGAGCTACCTCATTGTTCTTACGAGAGACAAAAGAGAAAACAACAGACGTAAAAGAGTTACACAGTCTTAGAATATCTTCCAAAACAAGAGCAAAAACGCTTCGACCCTTCTTTCGCAGCTTCAGACCGTCTATGACTTGGGAACAATCGCTCTCCACAATCACCGCCATGTGACCAGCTTTTGCCGCCTCTTCCAACCCCTCGAGCACCGCTACAGCTTCAGCAACGTGAGCTTCCCATACCTCCTGTCTTCGAGCCGCCATCCCCCAAAGAACTTTCCCAGCACTGTCCCGGCACACCCCTCCTATTCCCACACCGACTCCCTCCTTAACCCCAGCATCCACGTTCAATTTGACCCATCCATCACCAGGTGCCGTCCACCCCCTTCCATTCTCACCCTGCTCCACCACCGACTGTTTCCCGTCCCACTTATCTTGCACCCTCCTCTCGCCCTCGATTTCATCCAAGACCCTTTGCACCCTACGCACCACCCCATCAATCTCACCCATTCCCCCTTCAAAGACCACTTGGTTACGCGCCTCCCATAAAGCCCAGCACCCTACCATGAACAGACCATACTCCCGCTTATCCATCTCCCTCCAACATCCCTCCACCCAATCTCGAACCCCTCCAACCCGCACCACCTCTTCATGGATCAACCCCAACCTATCCCACACCTCAGTTGCAAAACCACAATCACGAAATAAATGAATGGAAGACTCAATTTGACACTGACACAACGGACACAAGACATCTTCCCTACCGACTCGAAAGGATAAATTTACCTTGGTTGCTAAAGCGTCATTGCACAGCTGCCAAAAGAAAAGCTTGATCCGTGGCCACACTTGAACTTTCCAAAGATTGTTCCATATCCACTTACTCCGTTCCCATGTTGATGGTTCAGACATATCTCCCTCCATACCCACAAGAAGCTTATAGGCTGAACGAACTGAGTATTCCCCGTCCCTTTCCGCGGCCCAGTACTACATATCCTCATTATCTTCTGTACTCAACCGTATATTTCGCACCCGCTCCCGTTCAAAAGGAAGGAAATACAGGGAAAGCTGCTCCTCACACCAAGCACCACCACCCGTCACCATTAACTCAGCCACCCGCATCTCCAAATTTCCTCCAAAACATGGCGACAAGACCTTCCCCGTTTGAGTATTCGGTAGCCACTGGTCACCCCACACCCGAGTATCCAACCCATTCCCAATCCGACGACGAAGCCCATTCAACAGCCCCTCCCTTGCTTCAAGTATACCCCTCCAAGTATAACTTGGGTTATGCCCCAAAGTTGCAGTCAAAAAATCGCTTCCATTGTAATATTTACCCCTCATCAATTGCGCCCAAAGGCAATCTGGTGAGGTAAGCAACCGCCAAGCTTGTTTGCCTAAAAGAGCTAGATTCGACTTGCGAAAATCTCGAAAGCCCATTCCCCCGACACACTTAGGTTTGCACATATGCTTCCATGAAACCCAAGATATCCCCTTCTTGCCATCCTCGTGTCCCCATCAAAACTTCGAGACCAATTTCCGTAAGTCATCACAAAAGGCAGCTGGAAGTTTAAAAATGCTCATCACATAGGTAGGAAGTGAATTGGCTACCGCCTTTATAAGAATCTCCCTACCAGCCTTAGACAATATCTTCCCTCGCCACCCTTGCAGTCTTTTTAGCAGTTTGTTACGGACAATATCAGTAAGCGGTTTTTTTGACCTTCCAATAATAGTTGGCAAACCCAGATATCGCTCCTGAACCTCCACCTTTCGGACCCCCAAGCTCCCCACGATCCTCGCCTGCCTATCCTCTGGCACACCTCGGCTGAACGACACAGTCGTCTTATCAAGGTTCACCATCTGGCCCGATGCCCACTCATATTTACGTAGTATCTCACTCACTTTTGTAGCCTCCCCTTCGCACGCTTTTAAGAAAAAAATACTATCATCGGCGAAAAGTAAATGGGATATTACCGGAGCATGTGGTGCAATTCGAATACCATGGAGCGCTGCATCTTCGACTCATTTCCGCAACATGTTAGATAAAACCTCAGCGCATAATATAAAGAGATAAGGTGATAATGGGTCCCCTTGGCGGAGCCCTCTTCCCGGCCTAAAAAACTCCTTCACATGCCCATTAATCAACACAGCTGAAGAGACAGTTGTGACACACGTCATAACTCGATCAACCCACATACCATCGAAGCCCATGACTCGTAGCACACGGTCCAAGAAGTCCCACTCCACTCGATCATACGCCTTTGCCATATCAAGTTTTATGGCCATGTGTCCTTCCTTGCTTTTCGAGTTCTTCATGTGATGGAACAATTCAAATGCAATAAGCACGTTGTCCGATATTAATCTCCCCGGTGTAAAAGCACTTTGGTTAACCGAAACGATCTCGATGAAGGAACTCGCCGGACGGTTCGCGAGTACTTTAGACACTAGCTTATAAATGACATTACAAAGGCTGATTGGTCGAAAGTCACTCATTTTATCCGGTGCCTTTTTCTTCGGGATCAACACAATATGGGTGTAATTAACCTCATCCGGCATCGGAGCTCCATCCAAGATTCCTAGCACAGTATTAGTAACCAACGGCCCGACGATGTGTCAATATGTCTGATAGAATAAGCAGTTCATTCCGTCTGGGCCCGGAGCTTTCAACGGATGCATTTGATTGAGAGCATCAAGAACTTCCTCCGCACAATAAGGCTGCCGTAGGACATTGTTCATCCCCTCATTAACACGGCCCTCCATCCCACCCATCACATCCCCAAAATCACGTTCTGGATTCGCAGCAAACAACTCCGTAAAATATTTCGTTGCAACCCTCGCTACTTCCTCATCTCCCTGTCTAACAACCCCCTCATCGTCAAGAAGTCTATGAATATGATTTTTAGCCTTCCTCTGCCCCGCCTGTTTATGGAAGAAGGTAGTATTACGGTCGCCTTCTTTTAGCCAAAGAGCCCTCGATCTCTGCCTCCAAAATTGTTCTTCTTGTCGACATAACTCAGTGACCTCCCCCACAAGCTTTCTCCTCCTCCTAACTTCCTCCACCGTGCGCCCACCTTCATTAAGTCTCTCAATTTGTTTCCTCTTGGTAGCAATAGACTTAACGATCTTCCCAATACTAACCCCCTTTCCATGCCTAAAGCTCCTCCGCACTCTCTCGCAATGCCGACATAATGTCCCACCCCCTCTCAAAGGCTCTCCTCACAGCCTCCTCACTACCAGCTTCCCCCACCCAAACCTGCTCGAACCGGAAGCGTTTCTTGCCCTGCACGCTCTCCTCCCGTCTATCCATAACAAGCTTAATAGGTGAATGGTCAGACCACTCCCGACTAAGATGAATAAGTCGCGCATAAGGGAATCTGTCTAACCAATCACTGTTAGCCATAGCACGATCAATCCTGCTTTGACGATTATCCTCCCCAGCTTGCCCGTTATCCCACGTGAAGCCATACCCTTCGAACCGAATGTCAACTAACCCACAATCATCAACAGCCTCCCTGAAGTTATTCATCTGCCATTGAGGGCGTTGGCCACCCTTCATCTCATTTGCATACAGAATTTCATTATAATCGCCGATACATCTCCATGGTAACGAAGATTGCCTACCTAGGATACGCAGCAGCTGCCAAGAAAGATGACGGTCCGAAACCGAAGGCCACCAATAGAAACCCGTCACTCTCCAATCCCCTCCTTCGTCGCGGATAACAAAGTCCATATAGTGAACTGAGGCCGAGACAAAGTCACAACAAACACCCTTCTTCCACCAAAACGCGAGTCCACCAGACCTGCCCACACTATCCACTTCCATTCCCTCATACCCCTCGAACTTAGCCCGGACAGTCCACATCTCACGACCACTGAGTTTCGTCTCGCAAAGAAATACCATGGCCGGGGCCTCCCGTCGTAACAAATGACGGAGCGAATTTACTGCATCGGGGTGGCCCAATCCCCGGTAGTTAATACTTAAAAGACTCATTGAGCCCGGCGGGGTTGAGCACTCTCAACCGCCGCCTCAGGTTCAATGACGCCCCCGTCAATCATAGCACGAAACTTCTTATTACTCCCAGACAACTCCTCCTCAACCCTATCTCGCTTTTCCCCGACCTCAGACATCTCAAGCACCCCCCCTTCCACTCCTCCTGTTCTCTCCATTCTGACCCACTTTCTTGCCTTTCCACCGCCTATTCCAGTCATCGCATTGCCCCCCATCTCATGACCACCCCTGCTCTCTTCCCCAGTCTCCTTCCCGCCTGTTACCCTCCCTTCTCCCCTCTTCAATAGACTCTTCTTCCCCTTGCACGTCTCATTCTCCCTCTCCCCCTCCGAACAATTCCCAGACGTGAAAAGCTCATTCCCCTCTGACATACCTCCCCCTGTTTCCACGGCAGTCCCCCCTATATCCAGAGTCATCGTCACCTCCCCCTCCTGTCTCTCCTCTTCCCGCTGCATCTGCACCAGCTCCCCTTCCCCCTTTTTCTTTCCTCGTAGGCCAACAGCAATACTCTGCAATTTATCAATGATTTTCGCAATAGCATCTTCCTCACTCTTTCTTTTTTCTAAATCGAATTCCCTACTTAGTGACCTAGCAGCTTTACCACTCCCTTCCTTGACAGTTTTCGTGATCTTCCAAGGAGATGCGCGAAGCCACTCCCCAAATTGTAGTTCATCCTCATCAAACGGACCCTCCTCATAATCTTTCTCCCCGTGCCCTAATCTTCCACGCCCATAGCAAAAAGTCGGGAGTCGCTCATACTTCACGTCAAATTGCACCTCACGGCCATCCCTCATGTTTATTTTAACAAGTTTCTTCAATGGCAGCCGCACGTCGTGAACAATGCGCACCCGAATTGCTCTATCCATTTCAGGATTCGGCCCTATCTCCATGCCAACATACTTACCCAGCATCCCTCCAATCTTCCTCACATTGGACTCATTCTTCCTACCCGATATGGGAAGATTATAGACTCGAGACCATAACGGTAAATGGAATAAAGGAAGGTCAGTCATCTTACCCGTCGCATATGGCTCGTTGAAGCACCACACAAACTTATCGAAATGCCATGGTTGATTCTCCAAAACCCGCTCCTTGTCACGCACCCCCCCCCCCCAAACGGAACACAAAAGTCTTCTCCTTAGCATCAATAACATTCCCTATAATCGGTTTGGATGGATTCCATAGCTTTATCATCGTCTCAATAGCCGCCTTTACGTTGATTGATTTCTGAGTCCATATCTTTCCCACCAACATTAACTGTCCACGCTCTTCTTCTTCCTTAGACCCTTCATCCCATACAAAAGATTCCTCCTCCCTGCTATCCTCTCCTCCCAACACACCCTTCCCCTTGTTCGAAGATGTGGCCATCGGAAAACGCGATTCTCAGGACCTGCACAACAACAAAAAGCAAACAAAGAAAAACCCTAGCAAATCCCACGTGCAAGCGTGAGAGAAGCCTCGAGTCGGAGGAAGAACCAAGACCTAAACCCTAGACCTAGACGGAAGCCCTAGGAGAGAAACCCTAGAAAAAAGTTTAACGGAGTACCTCCTCTATTTTCTATTTTGTTATCATAATTGAATTTATATTGATTATTTGATTATAGTAGTATCATTGATAAGTGCATATTTTATATACTTTCATCCCCTATATTAGCTTCATTTTATTTGTTAATTAGCACTTATCATTGTGTCATAAGCTAATATTTGTTGTTCTAGTGTATTTGCTTGTCTTAGCATGTTTTTGTAGGAATCTAAGCATTTAGAGGCTTTTTCCTATCATTTTATACACTAAGATCATTAAGCTAAACAAGACCAAGTGTTGGACTAAGCTTGGAGCATTGGATTGGGTTTTGCATGGAGAAATTGATGGATTAATATGTATAATGCAAATGTTGACAACAATCAAAGTCAAAGCCCAATGTTCAAGTCCAAGTCAAGGTGGAAATCATAAGATTCCAACAAGCTTAGGATGCTCATTTGGATGCTCATAGAAGGATTTATGAAGCATTAACCGGGTGCATTAAGGATCATTTATCGCAAACATTGGATTCCTCAAGCAATTAAGTGCGGAATTAAGAAAAAATACCCGGAAACACACGACCCCGATCGGGGCCACCCAACCCCAATCAGGGCCGCATGCATCTAGGAGATTTACGTTTCTTTCTCCTCTCCTATATATAGGAGAGGTGCTCCGAAGTCTAGGCTATCCAATTTTTACGTCTCATTTTAGTTCTTCATAGCCTTAAGCATTATATTTCTCTCAATAGTTTTTATATTAGTTTACAAATTAGTTAATCTTGTAGTTCTTAAACATTTGGTTATTATTACATTTCAAGCATTTGGTTCTATTTGTTTCTTCCATACAAGTTATTTCTATTAAGGTATTTCTATTTCTAGTTTACATTTTACATTGCTATTTAGTTTATTATTAATCTCATTTCATTAGCATAATTTCCTTTACATGTTATATCACCTAATTTGTTTAGATCATATTATCATATTTATCACTTCTTTCAATATAGTTTACAATTTACATCCTATTATGAGTAGCTAAATTTCCTAGTCTATGGGCTAGGGGAGCCATGCATAAATTTAATATATAAACATGATAAAATAAGTTAATAATAATATTGTTCATATTGCTTCTATCACATGTTTGCATCGTCACGTTTAATCTTTGTTTAAGGCCTTATTCAAATGATTAAGTTTGTTCATTCATTCTATAAGTCGAGAGGCACGGAATTGAATTAGACTAATCATGTATAGTAGGACGACCTAGTCATGGACGAGAGTTTCTCTAGGACCCGGTCTATGGTTGATGCTAATATCGTAAGATGGGTATCTTTAAGCCTAAGCAATTGACAATGTTGTTAGTACCAAGTTTATCAATGATCATATGTTTATCTTTGCATGTGTGACCCGAAACCCCTTAGACTCTTTTTTATTATATAATTTACATCATTATTGTTATTAATCATCAAACAACCAAACCAAACCAAATCGTAATCGACCTTGATAAAAAATCTACCCATAGCAATTCACGACGTAATTCCCGTTTCCTTGTGTTCGACCCCTATTGCTACATTAACTTGTTGTCTAGGGTAATTATCTTTGCATAGGTACGCGATAAGCCTATCAAATTTTGGCGCCGTTGCCAGAGAAATGGTTTTATTACCAATTGAATTGTCGATTTTTATCTTGTTTTTATTTTGTCTTGAGGAACACTTGTTCCTTGAGACCGTTACTTATCATTTTCCTAGAAATTGTTGTCTTATGCCCAGGTCCTCTCGTAGTGGAGAATCGCTTTCACCGGATTCCGAGCCCGAGAAAATCTTTAGGAGAAGACGACGATTTTGGAAGGAAGTGAAAGAAGCCACTTCTCCCATACAAGTTGAAAGTGCTAGAAAGTCTTACTTAGACAATCTAGAGGTTCTTGAAGAGGAGGAGGTTTCTTGTTCATCAACTCCACCACCATCACCATCTACTACCAAAAAGATGGTGAGACTTTCCGATCACTCAAAGCCCGCCGCGGCCATGCTTCCGGCCGGAATCACAACCACTCAAATCACCATGCCGGAGTTCGAGATCAAGCCGGCTTTCATTAGCCTTGTGGAGAGGAAGCAATTTGGAGGAAGTCCTTTGGAGGATCCCAATTTGCATGTGCAAAACTTTTGTGACTATTGCTCCATGATCCGGCAAACGGGCGTCACCCAAGCCCAAATAAGGGAAATACTTTTCCCTTTCTCTTTGAAGGACAAGGCCAAGCTTTGGATCAATAGCCTTGACCGCACCACCTTGGGAATCACCAATTGGGAGACATTGGCTCTTGCTTTTTACCAAAAGTTTTTTCCACCGGAGAAAACTCAAACTTTGAGGAGCCAAATCACCGGATTCCGTCAACAAGCTCTTGAGAGCTTATATGAGGCTTGGGAGAGGTACAAAGAGCTTCAAAGGCAATGCCCACATCATGGGCTAGATGATTGGTTTCTAGCAATAACATTCTACAATGGATGTTGTGCCGAGTCCCGAAGGATTCTTGATTCCGCCAACAATGGGCGGTTTGATCAAATTGACACCGATCTTGCTCATTCCACGATCGAATCTATGGCGATCCATGACGCCCAATATGTCAATTCTCGAGTTGTGCCATCTAAAGGTAAAGAAGAATCCTCCAACAACTCTGTTTTGCTAGCTCAAATTGCCTTTCTCCAACAACAATTGGCGGAAAGAGATGCTAAAGATTCCCTTCAACAACTCAATGTCGTGTCTTCGACAAGTCAAATCATTGTTTGTGATGGTTGTGGAGGTGCGGGTCATTATGCCGCTCATTGCCGAGCTCTTATCGAAGAGGTAAATGCTTTTCAAGCTCTAAGACAAAGTTCATATCCACCGGGTACATTTTCCAACACCTATAACCCGAATTCAAAATTCCATCCGAACTTGTCTTACAATAGCAACAATGTGCTTAACCCACAACCCCCACCACAACAAAATGCCTATGTCCCTCAACAACAAAAGTATATCCCTCCACCGGGTTATCAAAATCAACAAAGGCCCCCACAAAACAATTACCAACAAAATCCACCACAAAATGGCCAACAAAATAATCAAGGAGTGGGTAAGCTCGAGGGCATGATCATCCAAATGCAAAGGGAATTATTGGCTCAAATTCAATAAAATGATCAAGCTCATAGTGCCGCGGTCAAGATGTTGGAACAACAAGTGGCTCAACTAGCCGCTTCTAACTCTCAAAGGAAGAACGGTCAACTACCTCCCCAAGGTGAGCAACCACATGAAACTGTTAATTCTATTTCCTTGAGAAGTGGCATAAACTATGATGGGCCATCCATGACTTTGGATGATGAGGTGGTTGTTAAAAGGGCTAAGCTTGGGGGAAATGACAAAAAGAAGGCTAGTGAAGAGCCTATTGTTAAAGATCATGTGTCATTTCCTCATCGATTGTTGATGCTAAAGAGGAAGAGCAAGCTTGATGCTAAAGATGTTGGGTCTCCTATGCCAAAAGAAAGTGATGAGGTGGTTGTTGAAGAAATCTCTCATAATGCTAAGGAGAGTGATGTCGTTTCAAAGAAAGTGGATGCTCCTAAGGAGAATGAGAAAGAGATAGTGAAAGATGTGGAGGATGCTCCTCCCAAGGAAGTTGTTCAAGTACCATTTCCCCATCGTCTAGCAAAGCACAAGGAGGAAGGTAAGTTTGCTAAATTTTTGGAAGTTTGTAAGAATTTGCAAGTCACCATCCCGTTTATGGAATTGCTTACCCAAGTCCCTTCCTATTCAAAGTTTATGAAGGAAATCCTCTCAAAGAAGCGATCCTTCAATGAGGTTGAGACCATTGCTTTCACCGAAGAGTGTAGTGCACTCTTACAAAATAAGTCTCCCCCGAAACTTAAGGACCCCGGTAGCTATTCTATTCCTTGCACTATAGGCAAATATACCATTGATAAGGCCCTTTGCGACCTAGGTGCTAGTGTAAGTGTCATGCCCTATTCCCTTTGTGAAAAACTTAACATGGTTGCTTTAAAATGCACAAGTATTACATTGCAAATGGCGGACCGTTCTTTAAAGCGACCTCTAGGTGTCTTAGAAGATGTTCCCGTCAAAGTTGGCAAGTTTTTCATACCCGTTGACTTCCTCATACTTGATATGGACGAGGACTTACAAACCCCAATTATATTGGGTAGGCCATTTTTACGCACCGCGGGTGCGTTAATTGATGTGAAAAATGGGAGGTTGACATTGGAAGTGGGTGATGACCGGGTTTCCTTTAGCAAAAACAACACCATTAGAAGCCCAATGTTACAAGAGTCTTGTTATTTATTTAGCACTGTGGACTCTTCTTATGCCTCTACTATGCTTGGATCCTCACTAATGGATCCGTTGGAGGACGATGTTGGTGTTGTTTGTTTTGTAGGTGACGATGCTAAAGGCACTAATGCTAGGAGTGCCAAGAGGAAAAGGAAATTTTATTTGAACAATTTCAAATGGTTGCGGAATGCGAAGATAGCTATGACATGGATCTCGGTTGGTGGCAAGCTCAAGTACCAAACTTGAATTAAATAGCTTCTTACGTCGTGCGGGACGTTAAACCAGCGCTTCTTGGGAGGCAACCCAAGCTTTTTATTGCTTTTATTTATTTTTGTTTTTAATTTTCTGCACTTTATTGTTTTTCGTAGATTAGTAATAAAATGCTCAACTTGATAATGTTCCTTTTTGTCTTTTATAGATGAAAATGGAGAAAAGTGAATCTGGCACGCAGCCCCATGCAAGGACCCCGTTCGGGGACGTGGTTTTCGAGAAACAAGAAGGGAATTAAATCAAATGCGGAAAAGAGTCAAAACCTGAAAAGGAGGTCAACCCCGATCGGGGTTGGTGGCCCCGATCGGGGTCGTGGTTCTGTGACTCCCTGGCCTTTGCTTTATACAGGTAAAAAAAAAAAGATAGATTTCTTTCTATCATTCATGCATACCCGACGGTACTCATTTCCTCCTTTCTCTCTCGTTTCTTCACATTTTTTTTCACTAAAGATCACAAAGAAACATCTACATCCCCCCTAATTCATGCTAGCTTGGGGGAGATTAGCAAGTCGAGTAAGTTTTTAATTGCTTTGCATTTTAGTTTAAATCTTGCATCCCATTAAACATAACCTCTAGTCCTTCTTGTTTTGTGCTTTGAGCCATTTTTATGGTTTGATTGGGTGATTTGGATAGTTGGCACATTGAGGACAATGTGATGTTTAGCTTGGGGGGAGATATTGCATTTGCATATAGAATAGTTTGCATGTAGTGTAGAAAATTTGAAAAATTTTGAGAGACATTTTTGCTTTGTGCTTGCTTGTAGCCTACTTTCCTCTTTGCTTATCCTAATAGTGGCTTGTTGCTAATGATTTATTCTTTCATGTTGGGATATTAGCTACATGGGGATGTCTTGACATAGTAGGTGGGAGATGGAGAATAAACCGAATAGGCTTGATCTTGACTTGTGGCTGTGGACAAGGCCCTCGGGAACTGCGTCCGCGGGATCCACACTAGGCACAGTCGACTCGAGGTTCCTTCGAATCGAATTAAGACAAATTAGAGTCGCCACCAAGTTTTTTGGGAACTTGGAACCGTTCAAGTCAACTTTACAACTTTCATCGAAAAGCATAAAGCCAATCGACTACGAGTGATTAAAGATAAAGACTTGTACCCTATATCACTCGATTTGAATGACTCTCGTAATCCAATGGTATTTAGACGGATCCACAAACCATAGATCTTGAGTAAGGGGTGAGGGTACGTGTTAGGAAGCCCATAAGGACACCTAACCCCGCCCGTCAATAACGGCCTCTACTAAGTCAAGTATCGGATTTCAAACAAGGTCGTAGCTACTGCAATATATGATATGCAAACATCGTTTTAAAACCCTAACATGTGACAACAATTTCTATGTCGTTTTAGATGCAACTAAACTAACTTTGTCAAAGTTGTAATTTAGCATGTGGGTTAATTGATCTAACAACACATAAAACGAAACAAACAAGGCTTAAGGGGAATGGGGGAGCCGTTGGGATCTACCCTATTACAACCCAGGCATTTCATGCCGACACAACAAGAAATTAAGATACAACTCGATCTAAATACAATTGCTATATACGACATCCTACACGACACCCTACACGGCTACCCTAGTTCCTAGGTTAGGTTCATTAGGTTAGATAGATTTGCAAAGCGATATAGGATATACATTGGAAATTGATGATAGAAGAGGTCAGAAGGCTTCGCCTAAAACCGAGTGTTCTACACGGCGTAAAGGGGTCGAATTAGGTCAAGTTCGCTAATTAAGTTAACTCGTCCAGTGTTAATAAGAAGGTGCTAATCACGCACTCTTATACTAGCGAGAAATTATGTGAAAGAGAGAGATGCATTCAATTAAGTTACGGAATTGTTAGTTGATTTTAATGCTTGTGTCGAAGCCAGCTAACGTGTCTAATTAGGTTATTAAATTGATCTAATGTCATCTAAATGAGTCATATGTTAATAATCAGAGGTCGAACTAACATGTGAATGGTCCTTGGGCAGGTCGAATTAAACGAAACAAGAGAGGGGTCAAAAGCGAGGAGCGAAGTTAGGATTCGTTTTATTAATGCCCTACCTTGAACACGAGGATATGTAAATAAGATGGGGGATACGATCGACCGATGTGGCGGATTTATTTCCCATCTTAAGTCAACGCGGGTGTCTGTGGTGGTACTTTAACTCATACTCGGACTAAACTAGTTTCATAGTTAACGAAATCAAGCGATAAACAAAACGATAAACAAAGTAAAAACGGACTATAAAAAAACAAACATAAAAAAACGAAATAAAAGGAAGAAAAGGAGGATTTGATGCACCCTCAACCTAAATGTATCGTTGACACCGTCTTGGGTCGTAATCGATCGTAGATTTTATCTCGAGAGGCCGTCGTCGACGAAGGAACAAAGCAATAACACGTTTTTTTGCAAATCTGGACAGCAACTTTCAGACTCCAATTTCTCACTCGTTTCATGGTGAAAATTAGATTTAAAAGATGTTTTGAAAACTAGAAAGAGAGGAGAACAGAGATCTTAAAACAATCCCTGCTCGTTCTGAGTTATTGGGCACGAAAAACGAGCACAAACAGAACTCGACAGACAGGGAAAAACAAAACAGAGTGTATGACACTCTGTTTTTCGAGGGGATTCGTGTACTCTCAAGGGCAATTTGGCTCGTGAATCTTTGTCTAAGATGTAGATAGATGTTGTGTGGTTAATTAGGAACAAGAAACTCGAATTTTGATGGAGGTTTGAGGGTTGAACGAAGGGTTCCAAAAAGGAGACACAAACTGATTCTCAGTTTTGTATGTCGGTTTTGTCGAGGGTTTTTGAGAGGCAATTAGGGTTTGTTTCTGGAGTTTAAAGCTTGTAAGTGACGGTAGTATGTATGGAGAACTTAGAGGAATGAATGTATGGTGAAGGGTGGGTATTTATAAGGAGTTAAAGTAGGGTAAAAGGGAGCCATAAGCAGTCGGGCTCGGTTTGCATAGCTGCTGCCCATCAGCTATTCGTGGGGTTTTTAGCGTTTGTATGGGGGGTTTGCTTGGTGTTTAATCTAAGGTAATATGGGTAGGATACTAGGGTATGGTTTAGGGTTAATGGGCACGGGTTTTGGTGGTATTTGGAGCGGGTTTTGGGCTCGGGATTTAGCACGCAAAACAGGGGGGCTGCTTGTTATGCGGGCTATTTGGGGAGTATTTGGGACGGGAATTGGGCCGTGGGTATGGGGGTTCGAACTGGGGTTGGATGGGTAGAGGCCTAGGTTGGTTAGTGTACTCGGGATTCGTGCCAACTCGTAAAGAAAACGGGCTCAAAAACCGAGCTAAAATCGAGCTCCAAAACGCGTGGTTGAAACGAGTTTTCGATTTTCAAATTCGATTTTTCAAATCAATTAACACATTAAAATAAATGATTTTTCAAATCAAAAAAATTTATTTTATTTTCAATAAAATAAATTTAAGGAAATAAATTCAAATTAAAATAATAAAATGAATTCACTTAAAAAAGCTTTAATTTAAATATCATTTAAATTAATAAAATACTCCGTCGACAACGCTCATTCCACATCATAAAACGAGCCCAAATAATGACAATGAAAACTAAAGAATACATGTGTCCTATCATCATCGGGTGTTTGTCGGGTTTTCTATAAATTCCAATATCGACGGATATGGGTATCTACAGAGCCCCCACTTTGACTGAGGCTTGGACAAGGCGAAAGTCAAAGTATACCCCAGGTCCCTCTCGACCTGAGGATTCTGTGGGTCGTTTATAGTCCATTAGACTTGCGTATATAAGCTCGCCAGCCATAAGAAGAGATCATACCTGAAAATTCGCTGGGGATTGACTCTTGCTTTTGTTGTGTCGAATTATCGTCGTTGGTCATCGACCTATAAATTGCATATATGGTGGGTTGAGCCTTATCCTTAGGCGCCTACGTATCCGTTTCTGACGGAATCAAACCCGCGTCGTAGTTCGGCAACTGCTGACACATGCCCAAAGTTTATCATCTGCTGGCATTTGTCCAAAATTCATCATCTGTTGACATTTGCCCAAAATTTATCATCTGCTGGCGCTTGTCCGAATGGGACGGGACCTTCCGAGGAGGTTGTCTGCCGCTTTCATCATTTGCTTTCAGCTACAGAATTCTTCCATTTCATATTCTTGTATTGAATTGAATTCTTGGTGGATATCATCCTTTACATCTTGATAATGGTCTCTGAAGCCAACGGCTTCAGAGCCCCCAGTTTGCAATGGCTTTAAAGTCGAAGACTTTAGAGCCCCCAGTTGAAGCATATCCTGCTATATTTGAAACACAAAAACGTACTAGCAGTAATCATCACATAAGCACATTTGGATCATCGATCTTAAATTGGATCATTTGAACGATTGGGTCATCGACCCGAAAATTGAAAACGTTGAAAATCTTGAATAATTGGGCGAACGACCCGAATTTTGAATCACTTAGAATATTGGGCCATCGACCCGAGGTTTGAAGTTGAAGTGTTGGAATGCTGGGTCGTCGACCTAAAATTAAATTTGAATAACTGGGTCATCGACCCAAAATTTGAACAAGTTGAAAATTTTGAATAATTGGGCCATCGACCCAAAATTTGATGCAAAAAGTTTTTGAAATTTCGGAATTCTGAAATATTTGGCATTTTGAAATTGAACCTTGATAGGTGAGCAGGAAATACGACTCAGACACTCTGTATGACCCCGTAAATAACGTGGGCATAGCCCGCTACCGTAAAACAAAAAAGAAAATAAAACCGTAAGTGTGCACGGGTTTTAATTCGATTATTGACTTATTGGGGGTAGGAATGTAAATTGGCCATTCTGACGCCAAAAGATGACAAACGGGAATCACAAGGTCGTCGGACTTGGGACGAAAATTTCGTATGGCATGGGCGTGCTCCCAAGGGCACATGGGAATCAAGATCACTTGGCATTGACAAGGTGGATTAAACTCACGGAGCAACAACGTTAGCTTCGCCTAGACACTAAACACAGACTGATTTTATGAGAATAATTGGACATCACACATCACTCTTGTTGGGAACATTCTGCCACTCTTCTCCTCGCCTCCTTTCTTTTCAGCGAGTATTCATCATTTCTTGCCACCGCCTTCTTTCTTTTCAGCGGGCTTTTACTATTTTTCTTCCACGCCTTCTTTCTTTTCAGCGGGTTTTTCATATTTTCTGTTCCCAACAAAAACCCTTATCTATCTGACTGAGCATCTTTGCCTACACCGTTAGATAAAGCTCATTCCGAGACTTGACACTACTCATCTGAACCTATATCCTTATCCTAGCCTACATCGAGTGCTAAGACCGACTCAAACAAAGGTGGCTTCATTTGGACTTGGTTAAGACCCGTAAGAAACCGACAAGATGACAACTTGGTTGATGAGTGGATTGAATCCCTTGTTCAGAAGGACTGCCTACGTATTCGCGTGGAGCGAAATCAAATCCGACGTAGTTCGATCAAGGTGCATAAACTTGGCATTTTAATTGTGTGTACACACTCGAAGGTTTCACCTAAGGTATCATGTCATATCCCATTCTAGCCTGTAAAGTACCGTTAAATCCCGTGTTTGGGGTTAGGTGTAAAAGGCTTGGATCTTTTGGGATGTGGAGCTTGGTAATAACAAGTTGGAATGGTTAACCATCATTTTGAAGGTTTGTTTTGTGGTGTTAAGGCCAAGGGCTATGGCTGCTGATGTGATTGGAATGGGTGTCTCGGGTTTGATGAACCACGAGTGCAAATGGGTTGAAAAAAGATGTGGGTTCAAATTTTCCCGTCTGGACCCTAAAGGCTGGGTGTAACAACACAAGCGGAATAATTCTCAAAATTCCCGACTATCCCTTTGTAACTGTCTCAGGAAGGACTTAGAGGGTAAAGAGGTTACTACTTAAGCTTTTGGGCTTCGCCCATTGAACTTCAACTATGGGTACTTGACTTGACTTCTGGCTTCCGTAACTTCGACATTCAACCAAAAGTGTTCTGCAATGACTTCAACATCTTTTTTTTCTTTTTTCCTTTTTCTTTCATCACTTTTCTTTTTTCATTTTTTCATTTTTTTTCAATTTTTCTCTTTTCCTCATTTTTTCATTCCTTTTGAAAAAAGTCTTCTACTCATTCTCCTAGTCACAAATGGATACACCTTGAAAACATGGCTTCGCCAACTAATTTGGGTCAGAACGAACAATTCCTTGTTAGAACGGGTTGGTTTCTTCTCTCTTCGAGAGGGGATGATTTTGTGGGGATGGGCTTGCCTTCCATCATCGATAGGGAAACCAGGAGCTAGTCCGGGTTCATCATAGAACCATCTAAAGGCTTGTGTTAAGCATTGGTTTTGATGGAGGTTTTCTACCGCCAGACATGGAATAGGTAAAGGAATCAAACACAGGATCCTAGTGTACCTTACATTATGAAACGGGACATATTTCTACCCCAGGGATCTCTTTGAGTGTGTTGTGCATTTTATCATGTTTCCGGAATGATTGAGGATTGAAAACAAGACATATTGGGAAACGAAACTGCAACCTTTTATTGGAATGGCAAAAGCTTAACAGACTCGAAAGAACGATTCCTAGGACACACCCTAGGTCATCGCGGAACAAACGACTCAACTTCAAGAAAAGAAAGTCCTAGACTCGACTCGACTAAGATAAGAAAACAGATCCGACTTATAATTTTCAAATCTAGTTTTGAGCTTTCCCTTGTTCAGCTGTCAACTTAGATGCTCGGCTTTTGTCCTTGATCCCTTTGATGGTCTGCCTCCATCCCGAGGTAGTCCTCTGAGGATCTACGCCAGTGATGAAGGTTGGTGAGTCGAATTGTCTTTTATTAACTTCGTTAATGAGAGGAGTACATTCTAGAGCAAGACTCCCGACTTGAATTTCATTCTTCGGGTTTAGCAAGAATTCAAAGCAATCCACAAATATTTTCCCGATAAACACCCCTTTCAAGTGGCATGGGCGGATAAGATGGGAATAATCGACATTGTCTTCGACAGAAACAAAGTTGGCGTGATCGCCAAATGGATTGGTGATGTTATTGGGTTTAACAGTTGGGATCGGGAGTATTCCATTCTCGATCATGTCTTGGATTTCGTGCTTCAGTCGATAGCACCTTTCAGTATCATGGCCTTTCCCTTGATGAAAGGCACAGTAGGCATTTGGTTTGTACCATTTACCTTGTTGATCAGCGGGAGGGTCCGGAGTTGGACCAATAGGCTTCAGCTTTCCTTGGGCTATGAGCCTTTCGAGAGCGTATGTATAAGTGCATCCGATATCGGTGAATGCCCTAGGTGTTTGGCGCTGCGACTTCTTCGATTGCCCTTCTAAGAGATTGATGGCTTCATCAATATGGGTCGTTGCTGGGGCCTTGGCCTTAGACGATGAGGCCCCTTGGTACCCTTTCGGCTTTTCACCTCTCGCCTTATGACATCATCTTCTACCTTTATCCCGATTCTTATCAATTCTTTGAAAGAACCAAAATTCTAGTATTTCCGAGCATTGCGGTAAATAGGTCGTAGATTCTTTACGAACTTATCTACCATTTCAACTTCATCAGGCTTCTTGGCTAGTTTCACGCTTTCAGCGCGCCATCTTGCGAGGAATTAAGTAAAGCCCTCTTTTTCCTTCTGTGTCATTACCTCCAAAGTCCTTATGTTGGTTTGAATCTCGACATTGTCAGCATAGTGCTTACAGAACTCCACCGTAATATCTTCGAAAGTGGGGAAGTTCTTAAGGTCAAGATTATAGAACCACGCCTTCGGTGTTCATCCGAGAGATTGGGCGAAAATTTCAGAGAGCATGTCGTGGTACTCCCTTCAAGTGCCAAGTACCCCTTATAGGCCTTGACATGGTGGATCGATCTTCTCGTGCCCTTAAACTTTGGGATATCGGTGAGTACCATGTTTGTGGGCAACTTATCTGAATCGGGCATAGGCCCTAGCATTTTCGTAGTGGATGTTCTTCCCCTGGGAGAGTTTCAGACGGTCCTCAATGAACTTGAACCGTTTCTCCAGATCGGTCAGAGGTGGGGTAGATGAAGAGGAATCTTCACCCAGCTTGGATTCGATGACATCCATTCTGGCCATCATGAGGTTCACGGCCTCAGTGAGTTTGTTAACAGCATCTTCCATTGCTTGAAGTCGGGTTTTTGGCGGCCTTTCTACAAGAAAACCCCGAACTGAGTCAATATTCAAATGTAAGAGCCCCTGCACACTTAAGGACACGACACCAACTTGACTCAAAAAAAGACTCGACTTATGACTGACTAACCAAAAGGTTCGACTCACGGTTGGATTTAGACCTTGATTCATTTTGGACTCGACAAAACGACACGATCCGAACCAACATAATTTGGTTCCAACCCGGACTCGGTGTGACTAAACCCGTGATTGGACTAACATAGCCCATAGGTTCGCATGAAACGTCCACAATGGCCTAGCTTGGACGTTTCTGTGGACTATCCTAGACAAAAAGGTGGACCAACATGACTCGAATCCCAAGAGGTGAGCTTGGGCGACCCAAGAAGGTCGGGTTCTAGACTCTCGGGGCAAAACACGCCTAGCCAAACACGGCCAAGACCCGGACACGACTCGACGCATTTCATGCTTGGTTAAGGTTCGAGAAATATTTTGGATTGAATTTGAAAAAAACGAATGATCGATTTGAAAATGAGATTTGAAATGGGCACATCACCGGCTATATAAAAGCTTATTTTGGGCCGAAAAATCTAGTCCTACTTGGGCAGCATTCCGCGTTTTTAAAACCATGCTATTTTGAAAGTAAGTTGTTCAAAAGTTCGGTTTTGAAATCGATACGGAAAATTTGAAAAGACTCGGGAATTCATTTCGCACATTGTCATTCTCATGTTATAAGGATGTATGCTCCTAGACATCTCTAAGTCTCGGCAAGTCTTCTACAAGAAGGTCTATGCCCTCCATCCTTTTTGGGTCTTATAGAGCAAGGGCCTTTAGGTAGAGTACCTAGAAGAGCATCCCCACCATCAAGAACCACGACGAGGCGGAGTGGAAGCAAGCAATGTGCGAGTTCCTGGCATAGTGGGACATCGCCCCCACCGCATCACAAAGAAACGCTGGGACGGCCCGGGAAAGTCCTAAAGGGTTTATGCATGAATCATAGCACTATGAGTAATGTTTTACTTTCCAATACTTTCTTTTCAAGTTTCACCTCGGAGGAAAAGACCCTAGAAACAAAGTGTAACTAGTCCTCTTTTCCCCAGCGGAGTCGCCAAACTGTGGACAAGGCCCTCGGGAACTGCGTCCGCGGGATCCACACTAGGCACAGTCGACTCGAGGTTCCTTCGAATCGAATTAAGATAAATTAGAGTCGCCACCAAGTTTTTTGGGAACTTGGAACCGTTCAAGTCAACTTTACACCTTTCATCGAAAAGCATAAAGCCAATCGACTACGAGTGATTAAAGATAAAGACTTGTACCCTATATCACTCGATTTGAATGACTCTCGTAATCCAATGGTATTTAGACGGATCCACAAACCATAGATCTTGAGTAAGGGGTGAGGGTACGTGTTAGGAAGCCCATAAGGACACCTAACCCCGCCCGTCAATAACGGCCTCTACTAAGTCAAGTATCGGATTTCAAACAAGGTCGTAGCTGCTGCAATATATGATATGCAAACATCATTTTAAAACCCTAACATGTGACAACAATTTCTATGTCGTTTTAGATGCAACTAAACTAACTTTGTCAAAGTTGTAATTTAGCATGTGGGTTGATTGATCTAACAACATATAAAACGAAACAAACAAGGCTTAAGGGGAATGGGGGAGCCGTTGGGATCTACCCTATTACAACCCAGGCATTTCATGCCGACACAACAAGAAATTAAGATACAACTCGATCTAAATACAATTGCTATATACGACATCCTACACGACACCCTACACGGCTACCCTAGTTCCTAGGTTAGGTTCATTAGGTTAGATAGATTTGCAAAGCGATATAGGATATACATTGGAAATTGATGATAGAAGAGGTCAGAAGGCTTCGCCTAAAACCGAGTGTTCTACACGGCCTAAAGGGGTCGAATTAGGTCAAGTTCGCTAATTAAGTTAACTCGTCGAGTGTTAATAAGAAGGTGCTAATCACGCACTCTTATACTAGCGAGAAATTATGTGAAAGAGAGAGATGCATTCAATTAAGTTACAGAATTGTTAGTTGATTTTAATGCTTGTGTCGAAGCCACCTAACGTGTCTAATTAGGTTATTAAATTTATCTAATGTCATCTAAATGAGTCATATGTTAATAATCAGAGGTCGAACTAACATGTGAATGGTCCTTGGGCAGGTCGAATTAAACGAAACAAGAGAGGGGTCAAAAGCGAGGAGCGAAGTTAGGATTCGTTTTATTAATGCCCTACCTTGAACACGAGGATATGTAAATGAGATGGGGGATACGACCGACCGATGTGGCGGATTTATTTCCCATCTCAAGTCAACGCAGGTGTTCGTGGTGGTACTTTAACTCATAGTCGAACTAAACTAGTTTCATAGTTAACGAAATCAAGCGATAAACAAAACGATAAACAAAGTAAAAACGGACTATAAAAAACAAACATAAAAAAACGAAATAAAAGGGAGAAGAGGAGGATTTGATGCACCCTCAACCTACATGTATCGTTGACACCGTCTTGGGTCGTAATCGATCGTAGATTTTATCTCGAGAGGCCGTCGTCGACGAAGGAACAAAGCAATAACACGTTTTTTTGCAAATCTGGACAGCAACTTTCAAACTGCAATTTCTCACTCGTTTCATGGTGAAAATTAGATTTAAAAGATGTTTTGAAAACTATAAAGAGAGGAGAACAGAGATCTTAAAACAATCCCTACTCGTTCTGAGTTATTGGGCACGAAAAACGAGCACAAACAGAACTGGACAGACAGGAAAAACCGCGAAAACAGAGTGTATGACACTCTCTTTTTCGAGGGGATTCGTGTACTCTCAAGGGCAATTTGGCTCGTGAATCTTTATCTAAGATGTAGATAGATGTTGTGTGGTTAATTAGGAACAAGAAACTCGAATTTTGATGGAGGTTTGAGGGTTGAACGAAGGGTTCCAAAGAGGAGACACAAACTGATTCTCAGTTTTGTATGTCGGTTTTGTCGAGGGTTTTTGAGAGGCAATTAGGGTTTGTTTCTGGATTTTAAAGCTTGTAAGTGACGGTAGTATGTATGGAGAACTTAGAGGAATGAATGTATGGTGAAGGGTGGGTATTTATAAGGAGTTAATGTAGGGTAAAAGGGAGCCATAAGCAGTCGGGCTCGGTTTGCATAGCTGCTGCCCATCAGCTATTCGTGGGGTTTTTAGGGTTTGTATGGGGGGTTTGCTTGGTGGTTAATCTAAGGTAATATGGGTAGGATAATAGGGTATGGTTTAGGGTTAATGGGCACGGGTTTTGGTGGTATTTGGAGCGGGTTTTGGGCTCGGGATTTAGCACGCAAAACAGGGGGGCTGCTTGTTATGCGAGCTGTTTGGGGAGTATTTGGGACGGGAATTGGGCCGTGGGTATGGGGGTTCGAACTGGGGTTGGATGGGTAGAGGCCTAGGTTGGTTAGTGTACTCGGGATTCGTGCCAACTCGTAAAGAAAACGGGCTCAAAAACCGAGCTAAAATCGAGCTCCAAAACGCGTGGTTGAAACGAGTTTCCGATTTTCAAATTCGATTTTTCAAATCAATTAGCACATTAAAATAAATGATTTTTCAAATCAAAAAAAATTATTTTATTTTCAATAAAATAAATTTAAGGAAATAAATTCAAATTAAAATAATAAAATGAATTCACTTAAAAAAGCTTTAATTTAAATATCATTTAAATTAATAAAATACTCCGTCGACAACGCTCATTCCACATCATAAAACGAGCCCAAATAATGACAATGAAAAGTAAAGAATACATGTGTCCTATCATCATCGGGTGTTTGTCGGGTTTTCTATAAATTCCAATATCGACGGATATGGGTATCTACAGTGGCAAGCTACAAAATGGTAAGGTAGAGCCTCTTTTTTGACCGATGCATCCATATCCGGTCTCTCTTAGGTGAGTGTAGGTCTCCTTATGATGTGTGTTTTATCAAAACGCACAAGTATGGTTCTCATGTCATCTCTTGGTAAGCATGCATTCAATTGTTATAGCATTTTGGAGCCATTCACATGAATATAATTGCCTTCTTGACCCCTTCACAAACAATTTTCCCTGGCTACATTATAACTTGCCTACCTTGTTGAGCTAGTAGCTTATTTGGTCTTGTTTGGGTGCTCAATTGGGATTTGTTTCAAATTTTGAATATCATGTGAGCTTGGTCTTAATGCTCTTGAAAAAGAAACGAGAAACAAGGGAAAAAAATGAAAGAAAAAAAAGGGTGAAAAAGAAAAATGGTGAAAAAAAATGAAAATGAAAAGAAAGAAAGAAATGAAAATGCATGAAAATGAAAGAAGAAGTATGCATTGAAAAGGAAAAAGGAGAAGAAGAAAAGATGTGAGAAATTCTTAAGCATTATTCATACATTTTGGAGGATTTTCTCATGATTTGAATTGCAAAATTGGGTTAGAATTGGGATTGAGCATCCTTTACAATTTGGTTGTTGCTAGCTTGACATTAGCTCCACAATCCATAATTCATTTGTTCCCCCTTCTTACCCATTACATATTGCCTTCTTCCTACCCATTTGGCTTCTTTATCATGCTTGCATTTGATTATTTTGGCTTACTAGTTTTGATTGATTACCATATTAGATTGCGGGCACATTATTATAAGTCGAGGATAGTCGAGTGTTTATTCACAAAATTGTCCTTTCACATATAAAAGAATTTGAGTGCCCCGTGAGAGTCCATAAGTCAAAAGATCATGCAAGAGCTTAAAGGTTCATTCAAAGTTTTCCATGCTACGCCGTCGTGTAAATCTCATCCATGCTTTGCTTTATTCCTTGCCCATGTTGTTTCGGGTTTCAAAATCATTATGCTTAGCTTGTTTGGGATATTGCAATTGATAGGATATGGTTTCTTGCTTGAGGACAAGCAAGGGTTTAACTTGGGGGAGTTTGATAAGTGCATATTTTATATACTTTCATCCCCTATATTAGCTTCATTTTATTTGTTAATTAGCACTTATCATTGTGTCATAAGCTAATATTTGTTGTTCTAGTGTATTTGCTTGTCTTAGCATGTTTTTGTAGGAATCTAAGCATTTAGAGGCTTTTTCCTATCATTCTATACACTAAGATCATTAAGCTAAACAAGACCAAGTGTTGGACTAAGCATGGAGCATTGGATTGGGTTTTGCATGGAGAAATTAATGGATTAATATGTATAATGCAAATGTTGACAACAATCAAAGTCAAAGCCCAATGTTCAAGTCCAAGTCAAGGTGGAACTCATAAGATTCCAACAAGTTTAGGATGCTCATTTGGATGCTCATAGAAGGATTTATGAAGCATTAACCGGGTGCATTAAGGATCATTTATCGCAAACATTGGATTCCTCAAGCAATTAAGTGCGGAATTAAGAGAAAATACCCGGAAACACACGACCCCGATCGGGGCCGCATGCATCTAGGAGATTTACGTTTCTTTCTCCTCTCCTATAAATAGGAGAGGTGTTCCGAAGTCTAGGCTATCCAATTTTTACGTCTCATTTTAGTTCTTCATAGCCTTAAGCATTATATTTCTCTCAATAGTTTTTATATTAGTTTACAAATTAGTTAATCTTGTAGTCCTTAAACATTTGGTTATTATTACATTTCAAGCATTTGGTTCTATTTGTTTCTTCCATACAAGTTATTTCTATTAAGGTATTTTTATTTCTAGTTTACATTTTACATAGCTATTTAGTTTATTATTAATCTCATTTCATTAGCATAATTTCCTTTACATGTTATATCACCTAATTTGTTTAGATCATATTATCATATTTATCACTTATTTCAATATAGTTTACAATTTACATCCTATTATGAGTAGCTAAATTTCCTAGTCTAGGGGCTAGGGGAGCCATGCATAAATTTAATATATAAACATGATAAAATAAGTTAATAATAATATTGTTCATATTGCTTCTATCACATGTTTGCATCGTCACGTTTAATCTTTGTTTAAGGCCTTATTCAAATGATTAAGTTTGTTCATTCATTCTATAAGTCGAGAGGCACGGAATTGAATTAGACTAAGCATGTATAGTAGGACGGCCTAGTCATGGACGAGAGTTTCTCTAGGACCCGGTCTATGGTTGATGCTAATATCGTAAGATGGGTATCTTTAAGCCTAAGCAATTGACAATGTTGTTAGTACCAAGTTTATCAATGATCATATGTTTATCTTTGCATGTGTGACCCGAACCCCTTAGACTCTCTTTTATTATATAATTTACATCATTATTGTTATTAATCATCAAACAACCAAACCAAACCAAATCGTAATCGACCTTGATAAAAAATCTACCCATAGCAATTCACGACGTAATTCCTGTTTCCTTGTGTTCGACCCCTATTGCTACATTAACTTGTTGTCTAGGGTAATTATCTTTGCATAGGTACGCGATAAGCCTATCAATCATGTCTAGCGATATGCGGTTATGTGAATCCCGAAACCATGTTATTTACAATATTATTGGATGATTGAATTTGTGATAGGAATAGTTTAGAATAGATGCATAGTGGTGTATGAATGTTTTGTGACCAAGTTGGATTGCTACAAGTATAGGAGGGTGTTAGTAAGAATTTGGGAGTTAGTAAAGTGGGATGGGGAAGTATGACCTTGTTTAACAGATTTTAACCCTATTTGACTTAGTTGCCACTGAATCTCAGATTATTGTCTAAGTTTGGAATTTTTATGAGTGATAACCCGGTAAGATAGCTTTCCAATGTCGTTGGTTTCATGTTTAAAAGTTTTACGGTTTTGGAGAAATAAATATTTTAGTGGGCAGTGGTCAGGAAGTTCCTGTACAATGAAGTTTTCGACGAACGATCTTTTTAAAATTCTCATTTAATTTGTATTTAATAGTTTTACCTAATTCCAACTCTACTATTTAAAGGACTCAAATATGTTTTCAAATTGATAAGCCACGTTGTAAGGTGAATTTTTGACAATTAATAGTAATTTTTACAATTTGACCTAAAATTTTGAATTTTTGCTTATCAGTTTTTGTCTTTTTGCTGATCAGTTTTTGTTTCGACCCACTGAATTGTAAAAATCTTTATAAATTGATTATTCGAGATTTAGACTTGATTATTTTTCTCATTCTTTAAAAACTCTTTATATTCTCTGGAAAATATGAAAACTCAACATGGAATGTAATGGTTAATTAATGGTGAATTTTGAAAGTTACAGCTTGACCTTAATTTCCGAAAACGCAAGTTTTACAAAAAAAAAAATTAGTGTAAATGTTTTATCAAATCTTAGCCTATGTTAGTTGAGAGATATGAGTGGATACGGGGGATCTAATGGGTAGAATTGACCACACCTTATCTTTGCAAGTATAGAATGTTTAAAATGTTGAGCCATCTTACCTCGGATAGAAACTTACGTTGCCTTGTTCTAGCTTTTATAGAACCATGTCGTCAAAGAGATCCACACCTACACCCTCTACCATGTCCCAAGAGGAGATTGGTCGTTTGATAGCTATGAATGAGGCTTTAACTGCGGCATTGAAGGCTAAGGAGTCAGTTCAGGATCCGGCAAAGATGAGTGCTAGCATTGCAAGGCACAACCCGACAAAATATGACGGATTAGGAGAACCATCTTTACTTGGGGATTGGCATTGGGAATTTGATAACCTTTTTGAGTTGTTAGGATGTCCAGCGGAGATGAGAGTGGATCAAGCTGCTTATTATTTGAGGGGAAAAGCTGGTTTGTGGTGGAATCGTAATAAGGAGGTCATAAGGGAAGCTTGGAGAGAGAGTGATGAATCTTTTATTACTTGGAAAGGTTTTAAGGAGACTATGAGGGCTGTGTTTATACCAGAACATATTAGGAGTAAGATGAGAGCTGAGTTTGATTCTTTCAAGATGACTGAAGAGATGACAGTAGAGAGTTATCACAATAGGTTTATGGAGTTAGCGGAATATGTGTCTGATTTGAACTTCAGTGAGGAGATGTTAGCATTAAGGTTTGAGAAGGGGTTGACAACAACCATTAAGAAGAGGCTTCAGCTGGTCAGCCAAGTAATATGGAGGATGTTTATCAGAGAGCTGGGCACGCAGAAAGGATTGCGGATATGTTACAAGAAGAGAAGAAGGTGAAGGGGGAAAAGAGGAAGAGTGAGACACCAAGTGAGGGAGCTGGGGGTAGTAAGAAGAAAAACTATACACAACCTAAACAATTTTCTGTTGGAGGACCTTAGTTGTGGGAGTGGAGTGAGCTTGGGTGGTAGTAGTTAGAGTCAGCATTCTGGTGCAGCCTTTGGGTGGAGATGTTACAATTGCAACAAGTTAGGCCACCGAGATTTTGAGTGTAGGAGTGCACCCAGGAGTGATAATAGAAGGGGTAATCAAGGGGGCTATCGAACTCCAGGACCAAGTGTTGGGAGCAATAGATATCCAGGACAATGGAGTACCCATAGGAGCTACAACAATAGACAGGGCAATGGGGGTAATCAGAGCAACGGTGGGAAGACTTTTGGCACAGCCAGTACCGTGCAAGGAAATGGGGAGAAGGGTAACTAGTTAGTGAAATGATTAGACTCTTACCATTTATATAAATATTTTAATTGTTAGTAGTTTAATAAAGTAGTTCCGAAACTTCGTGACGAAGTTTATTTTTAGGGGGGTAGAATGTAATACCTCATATTTTAAGTTTATTCTTACAATACATCCTTATGTTTTGGGAATTAGTTTTGTGATACATTCTAATAAGTATGATCTGATTTTATAATAATTAAGTGAGTTTAATAATTAGTTTATTTTATAATTGATTATGTTGAATGATGCGTAGTATTGCGATAGTAGTTGTGGGCGAATTTCGGGACGAAGTTCATTTTAAGGGAGGAAGACTGTAATATCCCGTATTTTGTTATTAATAATTTACGTAATTTAATAATTAGTTAAAAGCATTTCTAATAATAATTATAAATAAAATGTTGGCTGAATAATAAATTAAGTAAAGCAAGTCGGTAATTGGGCTTAGCTAGTAATCGAGTATTGGACCACGTGCCATTAAGTAGTGGACCGAAATTTAATAAATAGGGTACGAGTATAATCGGGATTTGCATCGGAAAATAATTATAATATAATATGGAAAGGTAGTAATTATATTCATACTAATAATAATTTATGACAATAATAAATTAGTAAAGATAAAATAAGGGAATCCTACCTATGATATATGTAATAATAATATAATTGTGATAATAATAATAATATAATGATAATTATAATAATAGTAATTCCTATATTAATTGGAATAGGTAAATTAAGATAGTTTCCTAATCGACCTCGTATTCTCTAAATCTTACACTATAAATACCACCTTAAATCTGAGAAATAATTTACAAATAAAAAGAACAAGATTTAGGAGGCGGAAAGAAAGAAGAATTAACAAAATCAATTGGTCGACTTGAGGTAATTAACTCAGCTTAAAGCGGTTTATATTCTTTTCATGCAAGCATCTTTAGATCGATAGTATGACTTATATAGACCACCATAGGACTCGGGAATTGAACCTATAGCGACATTGGACTGCCAAGTTTCTAACCTGACCATTGTTGACCGTCATTGACCGTGGTAGGGTGGTGTTAGGGCGGCTAAAGGTGGCTGGTCAGGGGGTTATACGGGTTTGGTTGTGGGTGATTAGAATGAGTAATTGAACCCCTAATTGACCTCGCCTTGACCTGGGTATAGAGGGTTTGTGACGGGGGAAGGTGGTCGGCGAAGTTGGTGGTGTCGGAATGGTGGCAGGTGGTGGTTTGCGTAGGTAGTGGCCGGAATTGCGATAAAACAGGGGGAAAACAGGGGAAACTGTACTGTTGTGCGTGACCGTCTTAAGACGGCTACCATGGCCGTGTTTGTTGACTAACCTGGGATAGAGGACCACTCCTGCAGTCACCGTGTGTCAGTGGTGACATCGGTGGTGGCCAGAGGTGGTGTTGGTGGCTGAGGTTAGGGTTGTTCACCGGTCCAGAACCGGACCGACCCGGACCGGACCCACATAGACCGGAACCCGGCTACCTAAAAAAATTAGAACCGGCGACCGGACCTGCCACCCCAAGACCGGACCTAGACCGACCCGGGTCTACCGGTCTGAAAACCGGACCGGACTCTTTGGACCGGATTTGAGTAAAAAACCAAATCTGCAGTTAGAAGTTCTAGTGATTTCAAAGAGTTTCTGCAAATTGTGTTGGCCAAATCAATTGACGTATCCTGTATCGATTATTTTGTCCTTAGTTGTGTATTTAGATGATGTAATTTTCCGTTTCTTTTAATCTGGAAAATCAAATTAAAACTAATTAATGGTTCCAAATATACTTTCATTTATATTTTCTAAATCCATTTCCTCCAAACTGCCAATACAAGGTAAAATACCAAGTCAGATTTGGTTTTTATTTTCTCACACTCTACATTAAACAAAAAACAAGGATTAGTAAAATAAATCAAACCTTCTCTAACTTTCATTAGATTTAATGTCTCCGTTGGCATCTAAAAATAAATAACAATTAAAAAATAAATTCAAAAGCATAGTGAAATAAATAAAATAAAGAAGAAAATAACCTTTATATCAATGAAAAGTTGGAAGTTAGATGGACAAATGCTAGCCTAAAGGGTAAAAAGAAGAGATAAAAGTGAAGAGTAGGCAAGTAGCATTGTAGCAGTATGAAATATGAATACAAAAGAAAAGTGGGGTTTAAATAGGTAGTCAAAAGGTTAAGAACCCTATTACTCAAGTTGACAGCTGTAAGTCTGTAACGCAATTCTAGAGTATTCTGCGCATTTCCTAGGTTAGTTTAACATTTACGCCGCCACTTCGGTCAATTTGTAAAGTAGCGCTGTAACGTCTATTCTACATCCGGTCCCCGGGTTTGGACCGATTTTCTCCGGGTTTGGACCGGGTAAGACCGGAGACCGGATTTGGAAAAAAGCAAGACCGAAGACCGACCCGGTTGGCTGCCGGTCCGGTTCGGGTTAGACCGGCCGGTCCGGTCCGGTCCGGTTTACAGGGTCGGGTCTATTTTTGAACAGCCCTAGCTGAGGTGGTGTTGGCGAGGAGCTTTATACGCGGTGATTGACGATGTCGGGTTTTCGGTATTTGTGGTGTTCGTGTTTATTGTTGTGGGTGTCATGTATGGTTTCTAGGGCGTGGTTCAGAGGCCGTTTCTTGGTGGTTTTGCTGGTGTTTGTCGTGAGGCTGGTTTATTGGATGTGGTGCCTCACGGTGGAGCTCGTTGCATAGGTTACTGTCGGTTGATATTGTTGTTGGTGTGCTGATGTACGTGGGTATGGGTGGGTTACATGGGTATTCTTGGGGTTAGATTAGTAGAGTCGGGTTTTATTTGGAAGTTGGGTGACCCGACTTTGTAATATTTGAAGCGAGCCTTTTAATATCGTGATGCAATTAAACTTATAATAATAATGAATAATTAATATAATTTATAATTATTAATGAAGTATAAATAAAGTAAATAATTAATATTGAATAATGATATTTTATTAGGTGACGGAGTTGTTGAGACGATTTAATTGGGTTTCTACGTGTTGGATTACTTTGCTTTGCTTGGAGCGTTGTATACGGAATATTTGCTTATCAGGTAGGGATAATCCTACTCAACTCGACTTTTAATTATCTATGTTTGGTATGGTGAATTACTTACGTTAAAGTGGAACTATTCATATGTTGAAATGGGAGAATTATATTGTCTTGTGTTGGTTGTATTTAATAATATTGACAAGGTGGATGGAATTGGAATTTTTTATATTAATAATGTTGACAGGATGAATTATGTTGGTTGTGATTATGACTAATGTGTAAAGCTGTGCGACAGTCAGTGTACGTTGTTGAGGGAGTTTGTACACTGGGAGATAGTAATATGTACGTTGTGAGGGAGGGGTACTATTACATATTGCGGTACGTTGTTAAGGGAGGGGTACCAAAGTAATGTGAGCACGTTGTTAAGGGAGTTGTGCTAAGTAAAGGAAAGGAGCACGTTGTCAGGGGGTTGTGCAATGAAAGTGAATTGAATTGGATTGATAATTGTATATTCTTGTTGTTTAGTTTTATTCTTACTCAACCTCGCGGTTGACTGTGTATTCGTGAACACCTGCGGTGAACCGTTTTATGGGGAGCAGATTTTACAGGTACCAAAGATTAGCTGACTTGGGAGCATTGGGATGAGAGCCAAACTTGGAACCGTAGATGAAGTCTAGATCACATAGAATAATTATATCACTTTATTTATTTCTGCTACGAGTTGTATTTATTTTTATATTAAGTTTTACTTGATTTAAATTGTAAAACATATGTAATCATTAAAGTTTTATTAAAGTACTTTGGTGAGTTGGACTTTGTTATCTACTACCTCGGGAAACCGAGATGGTAACAGTCCTATTTATTTGGGAATGTCTAGCTAAAGGCTCCCGAATAAATGGGGGTGTTACAAAGTGGTATCAGAGCAAAACGATCCTCGGGCCTAACCAATGAACCTAATAATGAATATAGGATGTGTCTAATAAAATGAACCCGAGTAGAAACTGTTAGGTGCCCCTTTAGGCTTAGGATGAGAAGGTACCCTCACTCCGAACCCCGGCCCTTCCAGTTTTGAACCGGTTACCTCGAGAGATAACTAAGAGTGGGGAAAATTAAAATAAATATTGAGTATTTCTTAGGATTCATTGTTGACTTGAAGGTGTATTGTTTTATTGATTGGATGCGTATTGTTGATGACCAATGTTACGGGATGTAACCTTTATTTTAAGGAGGACGGGATGGATAAAATAATGATGTGATGTTGAATTGTAAAGATCATGAGCATGAAAGTGATTGTTGAATTTATATTGATTATTTGATTATAGTAGTATCATGTCTAGCGATATGCGGTTATGTGAATCCCGAAACCATGTTATTTACAATATTATTGGATGATTGAATTTGTGATAGGAATAGTTTAGAATAGATGCATAGTGGTATATGAATGTTTTGTAACCAAGTTGGGTTGCTACAAGTATAGGAGGGTGTTAGTAAAAATTTGGGAGTTAGTAAAGTGGGATGGGGAAGTATGACCTTGTTTAACAGATTTTAACCCTATTTGACTTAGTTGCCACTGAATCTCAGATTATTGTCTAAGTTTGGAATTTTTATGAGTCATAACCCGGTAAGATAGCTTGCCAGTGTCGTTGGTCTCATGTTTAAAAGTTTTACGGTTTTGGAGAAATAAATATTTTAGTGGGCAGTATTCAGGAAGTTCCTGTACAATGAAGTTTTCGACGAACGATCTTGTTAAATTTCTCATTTAATTTGTATTTAACATTTTTACCTAATTCTAACTTTACTGTTTAAAGGACTCAAATATGTTTTCAAATTGATAAGCCACGTTGTAAGGTGAATTTTTGACAATTAATAGTAATTTTTACAAGTTGACCTAAAATTTTGAATTTTTGCTTATCGGTTTTTGTCTTTTTGCTGATCAGTTTTTGTTTCGACCCACTGAATTGTAAAAATCTTTATAAATTGATTATTCGAGATTTGGACTTGATTATTTTTCTCATTCTTTAAAAACTCTTTATATTCTCTGTAAAATATGAAAACTCAACATGGAATGTAATGGTTAATTAATGGTGAATTTTGAAAGTTACAGCTTGACCTTAATTTCCGAAAACGCAAGTTTGAAAAAAAAAAAAAATTTAGTGTAATGTTTTATCAAATCTTAACCTATGTTAGTTGAGAGATATGAGTGGATACGGGGGATCTAATGGGTAGAATTGACCACACCTTATCTTTGCAAGTATAGAATGTTTAAAATGTTGAGCCATCTTACCTCGGATAGAAACTTACGTTGCCTTGTTCTACCTTTTATAGAACCATGCCGCCAAAGAGATCCACAACTACACCCTCTACCATGTCCCAAGAGGAGATTGACCGTTTGATAGCTATTAATGAGGCTCTAACTGCGGCATTGAAGGCTAAGGGGTCAGTTCAGGATCCGGCAAAGATGAGTGCCAGCATTGCAAGGCACAACCCGACAAAATATGACGGATTAGTGATGCGTGTCTATAATATGATGTTTTACATCTTTATTTTCACGCATTTTATGTCTATTATATGTAGTTTATTCTACTATTTCCCCTATTTCTGTCTACTCTCGTATTTTTATGTAATATTGCAGATTATTGCGGAAATGAGCAGAAAATGAACCAAATCTTGACCCCAAAAGCTAAGCTTAGGAAAGACATGAATATTTGACTCGGACTTGAAGTTTAGAATGCATTTCAAGGCCTGAAAGGTGTATTTGCGTGAGTTTTAGAAGCGGATTGCCAGCTACAGTGGTCTATAGACTGACCTACATGGTCTATAGACCATCAGAATGCTTCTCGACATTGCAGGCTGCTTCAGATGGTTATATCACGAGTTCTAAAGAAGCTAATCGAGTGATTCCAATTGGAGGTGAAAGCTTATCCTCTTAGTTTTCCAACGCCGTGTAGAACGCCTGATTTGACCAAGTAACGAAGAAATGACAGCTGTTTTAAGATCGGTGCGCGCTGCAGAATCCGTCATAATGCAATTCTGTACAGCGCTCTTGGTCGATCGACTGGTCCAAGTGGTCGATCTACCACTCCACGAGTCTGACGAGAATTTAAAGACGAGATTTAGCTTAAGCCCATTGTATATTAGGTTTAGAAATAAGGGTTGCGTGATATTCCTATATAACGTAGCTTTAGTTTTCAGAATAATCATCCAGTTTTTATCATAAAAGTTCTTATCATTAGTTTAGGGAAATAATTAGGGTTTAACATTCAAGTTTGAATCATTCAATACAATTTACTTTTGCATTCGGTTTTGATCTTTCTTCTTGCTTTTACGGTATTCTTCTGTTCTTATATTCTGTTTCATAGTTTTATTCCGTTCATAGATTAGAAATTGATAGTTAGAATTCCCATGGCCAATTTATTGTCTCATGTTATTTGCTTGTTTAGTTAATTTAATCGTGCATTCAATATCTTTGTTCGTTAATTTCATTGTTGTTTTTATCACAATTATGAGTAGCTAAATTACCCTGTGCTAGGATGTAGGGGATCTATAGCGTAGATGGCGTAGAATTAGGCGACCTGAATTAGGGCATTGGTCGATCGATCATGCGCTTGGTCGATCGATCACGCCTATAGTGGTGGTCGATCGACTGACGCGTGTATGATTAGCACCTTTTTAATTTATTAATTACAATATTTGACAACGAGACCGAGAGGAGACCTGTTAGATGCTTAGTATTGACCAACCCATTAAGATCGAGAGATAGGGGAGGGAAATAATTAATGAATTAGAATGACTAAATTGTCAAGATCGAAAGACAGGTAATTTAGGCTTTAAGAATCACTTTTCAGTGCGAGAGCTAGCATTAGTGAGACTTAGGGGCTAGTAGCATAAGCCGAAAGGAGCTACTGGTTAACTTGGACTGCGAGGACTTGTTATTTACCCATTTACACGACTTTATTTCAGACATACCTGGGATTATGTGTCATCGCAGCTATAGTGAACTGATCGTCTTAGCATTTCTTTTATTATCGTTTACATCCCTTATTACTCTTATTTGTTTATTTAGTTATTCTAGACTTAATATATATCAAAACCCCCCTCAACTGTTACCCTTAGACTAAAATTAAAAACAACTATTATCTCCCTACCTCCCTGCGGATCGACCCTTACTACCGCTTGCTAGTTGTAGTTCGGAATATAAATATTATTTTTGGTGCACACAACGACAGGCATCAAATTTTGGCACCGTTGCCGGGGAGGCAGCGCTAGTTTTAGTTGTTTTAATTTTAGTCTTTCTTTCTTTTGTCTCAGGGAACTTCGGTTCCTTGAGACCGTTCTCATGTTTTGTTTTCTGAGTTTTCCACAGGAAGAGGATGAAATTTTTGGTGCTAATTTAGCCAGACTTTGGGAGTTTATTGAGCCCAGACGAGATGCATTCACTGAATTCCAAATATTCATGACTATCATCCGTGGTATGACTGGCCCTACGCGAGCATACCTAAAATCTATTGGTAAGAGGGATTTCACAGGAATGCCCGTAATTGAGGTATTAGAATTATTTAATTGGTTTGCTACTGAATCTCTTAAACCTACTTTTTCTCTTCATGTTGACTCAGATGAGGGGGTGGGTGAGACTTTAGAAACCGTTTTAGAAAATGCTGACGGAGACATAGAGGAGACCATTAGCGTGGTTGACAATCCTTTTTGTGAGGATAGTCTAGAACCCCTTTATGATTCTTGCACTGATAGTGAGGATGATTTGGAGGCTCTCTTTGAGAACCTCCATCTTGACAAGTCTAGCGATGAGGAGAGTGATAGTCTAGAGGTTAAATGGGATACTTATGATGATATCGATGATGAGCCTATTTTAGGAGACCCCATTGACCCATTTGATTTTACTATCCCATGCATTTGGGACGATCATCCACCTTCTCCCTTTGTTGACCAGACTCCTCCACCTCACATTTCATACTCGTCAAAGTATTTTAATTCTACTCGCGTTATTATTGAGTCGAATGCACCTGAGTTCGTTAATTCTCCACCTGTGGTTAACTTGAGCTTTTATATTCCGCCCTTAGCTGGAGGGCAGAATAGCTTTGTGGACAATTTTGGGAGCTGTCATAGGAAATTTGTTAGGCTTAAATGTTTTTACATTTTGATTTCCTATGTTATTTCTATCTTATGGTGCTACTTACAGTTTTGTGTAGCACATGCGCAGATGTATGATAGGTTGCTGAGAGCCTTCAGTTGTTTTGATTGGGCTCAATTAGAGTAATTGGCTGAAGGAAAAGAGGTCGAGCGGGACCGGTCTGAAACCAGCGCTAGCCGGGAGGCAACCCGGATGTGATTTGTTTAGTTTTGCGAATAAAATTCGTAGTTGCTTAAAAAATAAATAAAAACTCTTAGTGTGTGCTTAGTTTAATTTCCGTCTTTAGACTATTACCTTTGGGTTCAGCGCAATTTTGGGCGCGTTATTATGTGCACTTGCAGGTACTAAGACCATATTAACTCAATTTATTGAGTTAATTCGTGAGCAGGAACTGTTCACGTCAGGTAACTTGGTCGATCGACTGGTTAGAGTGGTCGATCGACTAATACGCGCAGCACAGAAGCTACTGTTCCAGGTAACTTGGTCGATCGACTGGCTAGAGCGGTCGATCGACCACTGTAGCTGCTATACCTCGTTCTTTTAATTCTTTGCACATAATTACCGTTTCAATTTTGTTTTCTCGGATAATGTGCGGTATGTTTTGTTTCTTTTCAAGTACCTATGGTAGCACTGCTGGCTACTGAAACCTCCTAGCTCACGCTGGTTTGGGGAGGTTTCCTTTTGCGCTTAAAATCTTGTAAGTTTCCGAGTCCCAATTTCATGTCTTATTTAGTTTCTTATCGCAAAATCCCAATTTCCTTTGCTTATTTATACACATGATTTCGCACAATGAGGGCATTATGTGATTTGGTTTGGGGAAGGGTTTTGCGCTGCATTTCATTCTGTTTTGCATTCACGTTTACATTTTTGTCTTGCATTGTTTTTTATTTTCCATATATACGAATTTCAAAAAAAAAAATTAGAAAAAATTCAAAAATTCAAAAATATCACGTTTAATTTTGCATATTAGGTTGAGTCAAATTGGAGTATTCATTACTGATAGTTGTCATTTGCTTAAACCTTGCATTGTTTCACGTCTTTTAGCAAAAGTTTTTGCAATATCTCGAATTTCGTTTCGAAGTTTGTTGAACTAGTAGACTTGACTTGAAATTTTGGCAAACTACAAAACTTTCTAAGGAATTAAAGCTTTATAAACTGGTGTCATTCATGACCAGTTTCATTTAGGATTGTGAATAGTTACTCCCTTCATGTCGTGTAACATTAATTTGCACAAGTATGACATTTAATTTCTTTTTGCCTGCATACATTCGGGTTAGTGGTTGGTGTTGCATGTTTGGAGAATGCTTGCGAAAATCCCTTTCATTCATTTTACCCATTAGCTTCACATTAGCCAAAAATTGCCAGTTGACCCTTTAGCTACAATCCATAAACTAAGCCTACCCTTTGCTGAGCTAGTTTAGTAGTTTTAGTGGTATTCGTTGTATTGTATCAATTTTGGCTCGATTTGCACTCTATGAAGTTGGTAATGAATGAAGTAGAAAAGAAAAATGAAAAAAATTGAAAAATAGTGACTGCCGAAAAAAAAACGGAAAAAAAAGAAAAAAACAAAGGAAAAAGAAACGGCAAAGAAAAATGAAAAAAAAAAGGAAAAAAGTTTACTCCTATGTTTGCTTTATATTTTATGAGGAGTGTTATTTGGATTAGTGAAGTGTTTGCCTAATTCATTAAGGCATTTGAGCTTATTTCATTGAGTTAGAAGTGGATGTATGTATTCGGTTTGATAGGATGCTAGCTTGGCTATTTCCCTCTCATTCCCATATCGTTTTGCCTCTTCTTACCCATAGCCTCACTTATCCATATCTTTGCAAGTATTCGGCATGTGATGGACCCTGAATGGTTGGAATGTATGCGCACGGTAGCTAGAATTACTTATCATACTATATTGCATGCATGATCATGTTGGTTGAGTCTAGGTGAGCGACTTTTGTCTCTTTCTCTCTTACGTATAAATTGCTTACCATTTGCTTTGTTGAGAGAAGAGTGACCCGGGAGAGTCCAATGTTGAAAGTCTTGCAAGGTCAAATGTTCAACATCTTTTCGAAATATGCATAAATTCATTTGCGTGACATTGAGCTATTAGTAGTTGATTCATATGCATTAAATTGGTTTAAGTAGACGGTTTTCAGTTTGTCCATGTTTTGCTCCTTTCTATCTAGATTTAGTTTTGCATTTAGTTTGCTTGGGGACAAGCAAAGGTTTGGTTTGGGGAAGTTTGATGCGTGTCTATAATATGATGTTTTACATCTTTATTTCCACGCATTTTATGTCTATTATATGTAGTTTATTCTACTATTTCCCCTATTTCTGTCTACTCTCGTATTTTTATGTAATATTGCAGATTATTGCGGAAATGAGCAGAAAATGAACCAAATCTTGACCCCGAAAGCTAAGCTTAGGAAGGACATGAATATTTGACTCGGACTTGAAGTTTAGAATGCATTTCAAGGCCTGAAAGGTGTATTTGCGTGAGTTTTAGAAGCGGATTGCCAGCTACAGTGGTCTATAGACTGACCTACATGGTCTATAGACCGTCAGAATGCTTCTCGACATTGCAGGCTGCTTCAGATGGCTATATCTCGCGTTCTAAAGCAGATAATCGAGTGATTCCAATTGGAGGTGAAAGCTTATCCTCTTAGCTTTCCAACGCCGCATAGAACGCCTGATTTGACCAAGTAACGAAGAAATGGCAGCTGTTTTAAGATCGGTGCGCGCTGCAGAATCCGTCAGAATGCAATTCTGTACAGCGCTCTTGGTCGATCGACTGGTCCAAGTGGTCGATCGAACACTCCACGAGTCTGACGAGAATTTAAAGACGAGATTTAGCTTAAGCCCATTGTATATTAGGTTTAGGAATAAGGGTTGCGTGATATTCCTATATAACGTAGCTTTAGTTTTCAGAATAATCATCCAGTTTTTATCATAAAAGTTCTTATCATTAGTTTAGGGAAATAATTAGGGTTTAACATTCAAGTTTGAATCATTCAATACAATTTACTTTTGCATTCGGTTTTGATCTTTCTTCTTGCTTTTACGGTATTCTTCTGTTCTTATATTCTGTTTCATAGTTTTATTCCGTTCATAGATTAGAAATTGATAGTTAGAATTCCCATAGCCAATTTATTGTCTCATGTTATTTGCTTGTTTAGTTAATTTAATCGTGCATTCAATATCTTTGTTCGTTAATTTCATTGTTGTTTTTATCACAAGTATGAGTAGCTAAATTACCCTGTGCTAGGATGTAGGGGATCTATAGCGTAGATGGCGTAGAATTAGGCGACCTGAATTAGGGCATTGGTCGATCGACTGGCTTCTCTGGTCGATCGATCGGCTGCCGATTGGTCGATCGACTGCCTATAGTGGTCGATCGACTGACGCGTGTATGATTAGCACCGTTTTAATTTATTAATTACAATATTTGACAACGAGACCGAGAGGGAACCTGTTAGATGCTTAGTATTGACCAACCCATTAAGATCGAGAGATAGGGGAGGGAAATAATTAATGAATTAGAACGACTAAATTGCCAAGATCGAAAGACAGGTAATTTAGGCTTTAAGAATCACGTTTCAGTGCGAGAGCTAGCATTAGTGAGACTTAGGGGCTAGTAGCATAAGCCGAAAGGAGCTACTGGTTAACTTGGACTGAGAGGACTTGTTATTTACCCATCTACACGACTTTATTTCAAACATACCTAGGATTATGTGCCATCGCAGCTATAGTGAACCGATCGTCTTAGCATTTCTTTTATTATCGTTTACATCCCTTATTACTCTTATTTGTTTATTTAGTTATTCTAGACTTAATACATATCAAAACCCCCCTCAACTGTTACACTTAGACTAAAATTAAAAACAATTATTATCTCCCCACCTCCCCGCGGATCGACCCTTACTACCGCTTGCTAGTTGTAGTTCGGAATATAAATATTATTTTTAATGCACACAACGATAGGCATCAATTAGGAGAACCATCTTTACTTGGGGATTGGCATAGAGAATTTGATAACCTTTTTTAATTGTTAGGATGTCCAGCGGAGATGAGAGTGGATCAAGCTGCTTATTATTTGAGGGGAAAAGCTGGTTTGTGGTGGAATCGTAATAAAGAGGTCATAAGGGAAGCTTGGAGAGAGAGTGATGAATCTTTTATTACTTGGAAAGGTTTTAAGGAGACTATGAGGGTTGTGTTTGTACCAGAACATATTAGGAGTAAGATGAGAGCTGAGTTTGATTCTTTCAAGATGACTGAAGAGATGACAGTAGAGAGTTATCACAATAGGTTTATGGAGTTAGCGGAATATGTGTCTGATTTGAACTTCAGTGAGGAGATGTTAGCATTAAGGTTTGAGAAGGGGTTGACAACAACCATTAAGAAGAGGCTTGCAGCTGGTTAGCCAAGTAATATGGAGGATGTTTATCAGAGAGCTGGGCACGCAGAAAGGATTGCGGATATGTTACAAGAAGAGAAGAAGGTGAAGGGGGAAAAGAGGAAGAGTGAGACACCAAGTGAGGGAGCTGGGGGTAGTAAGAAGCAAAACTATACACAACCTAAACAATTTTCTGTTGGAGGACCTAGTTATGGGAGTGGAGTGAGCTTGGGTGGTAGTAGTTGAAGTCAGCATTCTGGTGCAGCCTTTGGGTGGAGATGTTATAATTGCAACAAGTTAGGCCACCGAGCTATTGAGTGTAGGAGTGCACCCAGGAGTGATAATAGAAGGGGTAATCAAGGGGGCTATCGAACTCCAGGACCAAGTGTTGGGAGCAATAAGTATCCAAGACAATGGAGTACCCATAGGATCTACAACAAGAGACAGGGCAATGGGGGTAATCAGAGCAACGGTGGGAAGACTTTTGGCACAGCCAGTACCGTCCAAGGAAATGGGGAGAAGGGTAACTAGTTAGTGAAATGATTAGACTCTTACCATTTATATAAATATTTTAATTGTTAGTAGTTTAATAAAGTAGTTCCGAAACTTCGGGACAAAGTTTATTTTTAGGGGGGTAGAATGTAATACCTCATATTTTAAGTTTATTCTTACAATACATCCTTATGTTTTGGGAATTAGTTTTGTGATACATTCTAATAAGTATGATCTGATTTTATAATAATTAAGTGAGTTTAATAATTAGTTTATTTTATAATTGATTATATTGAATGATGCGTAGTATTGCGATAGTAGTTGTGGGCGAATTTCGGGACGAAGTTCATTTTAAGGGGGGAAGACTGTAATACCCCGTATTTTGTTATTAATAATTTACGTAATTTAATAATTAGTTAAAAGCATTTCTAATAATAATTATAAATAAAATGTTGGCTGAATAATAAATTAAGTAAAGCAAGTCGGGAATTGGACTTAGCTAGTAATCGAGTATTGGACCACGTGCCATTAAGTAATGGACCGAAATTTAATAAATAAGGTAGGAGTATAATCGGAATTTGCATCGGAAAATAATTATAATATAATATGGAAAGGTAGTAATTATATTAATACTAATAATAATTTATGACAATAATAAATTAGTAAAGAAAAAATAAGGGAATCCTACCTATGATATATGTAATAATAATATAATTGTGATAATAATAATATAATGATAGTTATAATAATAGTAATTCCTATATTAATTGGAATAGATAAATTAAGATAGTTTCCTAATCGACCTCGTATTCTCTAAATCTTACACTATAAATACCACCTTAAATCTGAGAAATAATTTACAAATAAAAAGAAGAAGCTTTAGGAGGCGGAAAGAAAGAAGAATTAACAAAATCAAGTGGTCGACTTGAGGTAATTAACTCAACTTAAAGCGGTTTATATTCTTTTCATGCAAGCATCTTTAGATCGATAGTATGACTTATATAGACCACCATAGGACTCGGGAATTGAACCTATAGCGACATTGGACTGCCAAGTTTCTAACCTGACCATTGTTGACCGTCATTAACCGTGGTAGGGTGGTGTTAGGGCGGCTAAAGGTGGCTGGTCAGGGGGTTATACGGGTTTGGTTGTGGGTGATTAGAATGAGTAATTGAACCCCTAATTGACCTCGCCTTGACCTGGGTATAGAGGGGTTGTGACGGGGGAAGGTGGTCGGCGAAGTTGGTGGTGTCGGAATGGTGGCAGGTGGTGGTTTGCGTAGGTAGTGGCCGGAATTGCGATAAAACAGGGGGAAAACAGGGGAAACTGTACTGTTACGCGTGACCGTCTTAAGACGGCTACCATGGCCGTGTTTTTTTACTAACCAGGGATAGGGGACCACTCCTAGAGTCACCGTGTGTCAGTGGTGACATCGGTGGTGGCCAGAGGTGGTGTTGGTGGCTGAGGTGGTGTTGGCGAGGAGCTTTATACGCGGTGATTGACGATGTCGGGTTTTCGGTATTTGTGGTGTTCATGTTTGTTGTTGTGGGTGTCGTGTATGGTTGCTAGGGCGTGGTTGAGAGGCCGTTTCTTGGTGGTTTTGCTGGTGTTTGTCGTGAGGCTGGGTTGTTGGATGTGGTGCCTCACGGTGGAGCTCGTTGCATAGGTTACTGTCGGTTGATATTGTTGTTGGTGTGCTGATGTACGTGGGTATGGGTGGGTTACATGGGTATTCTTGGGGTTAGATTAGTAGTGTCGGGTTTTATTTGGGAGTTGGGTGACCCGACTTTGTAATATTTGAAGCGAGCCTTTTAATATCGTAACGCAATTAAACTTATATTAATAATGAATAATTAATATAATTTATAATTATTAATGAAGTATAAATAAAGTAAATAATTAATATTGAATAATGATATTTTATTAGGTGACGGAGTTGTTGAGACGATTTAATTGGGTTTCTACGTGTTGGATTACTTTGCTTTGCTTGGAGCGTTGTATACGGAATATTTGCTTATCAGGTAGGGATAATCCTACTCAACTCGACTTTTAATTATCTATGTTTGGTATGGTGAATTACTTACGTTAAAGTGGAACTATTCATATGTTGAAATGGGAGAATTATATTGTCTTGTGTTGGTTGTATTTAATAATATTGACAAGGTGGATGGAATTGGAATTGTTTATATTGATAATGTTGACTGGATGAATTATGTTGGTTGTGATTATGACTAATGTGTAAAGCTGTGCGACAGTCAGTGTACGTTGCTGAGGGAGTTTGTACACTGGGAGATAGTAATATGTACGTTGTGAGGCAGGGGTACTATTACATATTGCGGTACGTTGTTAAGGGAGGGGTACCAAAGTAATGTGAGCACGTTGTTAAGGGAGTTGTGCTAAGTAAAGGAAAGGAGCACGTTGTTAGGGGGTTGTGCAATGAAAGTGAATAGAATTGGATTGATAATTGTATGTTCTTGTTGTTTAGTTTTATTCCTACTCAACCTCGCGGTTGACTGTGTATTCGTGAACACCTGCGGTGAACCGTTTTATGGGGAGCAGATTTGACAGGTACCAAAGATTAGCTGACTTGGGAGCATTGGGATGAGAGCCAAACTTGGAACCGTAGATGAAGTCTAGATCACATTGAATAATTATATCACTTTATTTATTTCCGCTGCGAGTTGTATTTATTTTTATATTAAGTTTTAGTTGATTTAAATTGTAAAACATATGTAATCATTAATGTTTTATTAAAGTACTTTGGCGAGTTGGACTTTGTTATCTACTACCTCGGGAAACCGAGATGGTAACAGTCCTATTTATTTGGGAATGTCTAGCTAAAGGCTCCCGAATAAATGGGGGTGTTACATTACCAAAATGCAGTATAAAGACCAAGGACAGGCAGTAATGCTACCTAGCCTGCAGGACAATTTAAAAATACCAAATGGCTTTTAAAAATTCTGAAATTTTGTGACAATTAAGTTTAAACATCAAACTAAAATGTGCCAAATCTAATGATTTTTGAGGGACTCTAAGTATTTTTAATATTAACTGAAACGGCCTGAATATCCTGAAATTGCAGACAGCAGACTCAACTGAATTATGGGACTTGGTTGTGTAGGAAAATGATATAGTCAAGACCCTAAATTTCCACAGAAGATTCACAGGAAATCCAAGATATTAACTTAGCAAATTTAGACTCAAATCCACAGCAAACACAGGATTAAAGTTTTAAACTTTGCTCAACACAATTAAACTGAACCACAGTCAAGCACCGGTTCAACTTAATGATGCCAAAGTGACTTCGATCAATTAACCACAGAGATCACAGGTTAATTATTAGGCCAGGGATTCAAACTACAGATTAACACAAGTTTGAAAGAAATGAGAGAAGTCTCAAGGTTTAATTTTCATTCAAAAGCAATCTGTCTAAAACAGCTGAGACATAGGTCCTTATATAGGCCTTGTCTTTGAATTACATCTCGAAAACCTAGCAATCCAAGGGCCAAGATTTGATATAGGATGAGTACAAACTACCTTAAATATATTACAAGCTGAAAATTTAAAGTTACTAGGTGAAAATAAACAGCAATGGGTAAAACAGACTGAAATAAAGCATGGAATGCAGTCCTGTCAGTTGTCTTCTTGTGCACAGGTGACACGTCTGTCGCGTACCTGTCAAAAATAAAACCTAACGGTCTCAACTAAAAATGTAGCAGAGGCAGTCGAGTATCGAATCCACAGGGAGGTAATGCAACTACAGCTATCTGTTTCTAATCCTATGGTAACAATTGGTGTTGAATTGAATTTGGTTCCTAAACTACGGAGTTGAAAGGAAAGAGAAATAAAGTAGAGAGCAGTAAAGCAGGAAAGTGATTTAAAACTATCAATAAGAGAGGGACATGTCGGGAATTCGGTTCACTACGGTAGTCCTGCGACTCAACTGTAAATGATTCAGACGAACTAGGTGTGAGACGGATGTTAAAAGGTCCTTTCGGTCCACTTTCTATCCTAAAATACCACTAACTTAACTTTCGTCCTCATTAGGGTAGTCTACTGTTTATAGCAGGCCTATTTAGTCCAATCTTTCGATCCAGGATCAAACTTAGCCAGATTAATGGGTGACATAGAAGCGTGCACTCAACTAGGTCGGGAATTACAGTTAAATTGCTATAGTGACAGAGTCTCGTGATTAATCCGTCTAATTCATTTACTACATCGTCACATTTCTACCGTAGATCCCCTAATCCCAACATGAGGGGGGTTTAGCTACTCATGTTCATAATTAATCTAACAGCAAATAAGTTTCCAGCAGAAGACATAACGAAATAATAATAAAAAGCAATAATGATAAATTAGGGCAAGAGAATAAATAACATAAACAAGAATTAAAAGCAACAAGTGATTATTAATAATAAAGAGAAGGGAAAGATTACAATCTGAGCGAATCCGGCGTAAAGAACAACGGAATCCGAGCAATAATAATCCGAAACGAAAGTAGCAGTAGAGAAAGTTCAAAGCAACGTAATTAAGTTTTCAGTAGAGAGTTTTTCTAATGTGAAAGATAGTTGGAAAAAAAGATCCTAATAACCTAGTTAAACGTAGGTTAAATAGGAAAACAAACAATGTTTAGCGAAATAAAACATCCACGGACTAATTAAAAGCCCACGCCCGTGAAAACCTCTCGATCGAGTGGATTAAACCACTCGATCGACCAACATCTCAGCAGAAGTCCCTCGATCGACCAGCAGGTTACTCGATCGAGGACTTGGTCATGTGCAGCTTACTCGATCGACTAAGGAGTAGCTCGATCGAGCATCAGGGAGCCTAGAAACCACTCGATCGACCAGAAAACAACTCGATCGAGCACTTGTATCTTCAATTCAGCTCACGTCTTCACCCAAGTTCCTCGTAATGCGTGCAACGATGCTTCCAAGTGCAATATCTTACTCTGGGACAATCCCGTCTCCTCTAAATGCATGAAAAAAGGACGAAAAGGAGTATGGTTCCGCTACTTCCGCGATCATTCCTACAAAAAGGATCAAATACACCAAAGTAGCCAATTCGGGGCAAAATACTATAAAAACAGTATAGAAATGCATAGAAATACGTGCTGAAATAGGCCAAAAAGACTATACATTAGGCACGTATCAAATCTCCCCAAACCAAACCTTTACTCGCCCTCGAGTAAACTCAAAACTAAACTAATGGAACGGAAATGATAACTCAGAGCTAGCTTAACTTGTCTACTTGAACCAATTTAATGCAACGAAGATCAACAGTTAAAGCTAAGTAGTCAATACGCAAACGAATTATAAACTGTTCAGAAATAAAGCTGACCTATCGACCTTGCAAGACCAACAAAACTGGACTCTCACATGGTCACTCTTCTCTCATGAAGCAAAGGGCAAATGTAATATGTAAAAGAGAGAAGAAAAGACAGTCACTCACCTAACTGCGACCTACATAGCATGCATGCAACAAAAATGAAAGACAATTCAAGTACTAATGCACACACTCCAACCAATAATGTCTCATCACAAGAGGATTTGCAAATAATATGGGAATAGTGAGGTTCAGGTGAGAAAAGGCAAAACAAGTTATGGAAATGTGGAGGTAAAAGCGTCAAGCTAGTTCCTAACAGGACCATAATAAACCATCCGGATCTCAACTGACTGAAAGACTGAACACAGGTGCCCTTCTTTGGCACAAAACTCACTAGACTCAAAGCACAATCTCCTCAAAATATAGAATAAGAGTGGAGGAGTCAGACGGTCACAAAGTTCCCTTTTTTAAACACCGTCTGAAAATACTAACTGGAACAAACAACCTTTTTCGATTGTACATCTTCGAACATCTTCTCAACTCTGACAAGAGGGTACAACTGTTTTCTCAACAAATTTTTTTCTTTCTTTTTCCTTTCGTTCCAGCTCTCTTTTTTTTTTTTTTTTTCATTTTTTTCTCATTTTCTTTTTTCTTTCTTTCACGTTTCTTTCTTTTTTTTTTCTTTTTCAATACTTTTTTTTTCTTTCCTCCTTCCTTAATACAGACACCAACTCCAACAAGAATGACAGACCAAACTGCAATGGAAAACATACCACAAGAGGACAAACTAACTAGCTTGACTAGGCAGGCTTAGTTTGGAATGTAGCTAATGGGTCAAAAAGGCAAGTTTTGGCTAAAGTGGAGCTAAATGGGTGAAAGATGTAAAGAAAGGGGAATTTGCAAGACCCTCCCTGCATATGACACCAACCACAAACCCGAATATGTGCATTTGACGAGAAATTGAATGTCATAAATGTGCAAATAAGATGAACATGCTATGCAAGGAGTACTACTCTCAAAATTCCTAATGAACTGGTCATGAATGGCACCAGTTATGGCTCTAAAAACTCAGAATTTTTAAGTAGTTTGCCAGTTTATAGGTCAAGTCTAAACAGTCAGCTATTATTTGAACAGAAATTCGTAGATTATGCATATGACAAAGCTAAAAACCATCAATAAAGTGCAAGGCTCAAGTAATTTGACAAGTTATAGTGCATTGTCATCATGGGAATCTACCGTTCCGACTCAACCTAAATGCAAAAGATAAACGTGAAATTTTTTGAATTTTGACATTTTCTAATTTTTTTGGATTTTTGATTTTTATGAAAATAAACAACAATGCAAACTGAAAAATTAAACGTGAATGCAAAACAAATGCAGATGCATACTCAAAAGGATGCAATACCCTCCCCAAACCAAAACGGACAATGCCCTCGTTGTCCTCCAGCATACACCAGCAGAAAAATGGGGGATGGGAGCATACAACCAACAAAAGAAAAATAAAGGAGACGAAATAAAAAGAGTAAGAGAACATACAAAACACGAACTTCCCCAAACCAAAATTTAAAATCAAAGTGAGTAGACCAGTAGCTACTCGTCGTCGACACCGCCGTCTCCCAGGTACTCCGACTCAACAAAACGGTCTCCCCAAACCAGCAACAAACAAGGGGGGCCTCTAGTCGTCACCTCCAACCAAGTCCTCCGCAGTCGGTGTAAACGGGGGATCCCTCTCCTCCTCTCTGGCAGCTCGCTGTGCCGCCTGCTCAGCCCGCAACCGCACCTCTCGTGCTACCGCTGTCTCCTCCTCCTCCTCCTCCGTGTCAGAAGGAAGTGGAGGGTACCCGTCCGCTGGGTATCGGTAGAAGGAGGGATGCGGCCACCCCTCTGGAATCGGTCGGCCGGCTCGGATATGGTACTCGTAGAGCGGGAATACGGCCAAAGCCATATCCCGTCGCATCTCAGTAATGTACCGTGGGCATCTTTGGTAAAGGTGTGAGAGTGCCCTCTCCCGCGACAACAGCCTCAGAAGGGCTGGAAGTGATGGCTAACTGGCTAGCCTGCTGGTTCGGCCTCGGTGGCACCATACCAGGCTGCGGGAAACGAGGGATGAATCCGCAGTCCAGCAAGGAGAAGGGCCTGGTAGGAGTAATGGCTGGTGTAGCCTGGTCTGAGCTCCCTACCGAGCTAGGCCGAGGCGTAAACCGTCCCTCGCAAATAAAACAAGGAGAACCGGTCTTTGCAGTGGTGACTAGGGCTGAAGTAGTGGTGACAGCAGGGACCACTGACTCGCCCACGGACGGGCTGGAGGACGTACTAGTGGAAGGCAAGGAACTAGCATCTATCCTGCAATCAGATCAAGGGACTAAATAAGAAAGAACGGCTGCTAACCGTGGCTAAAATAGCGCGTTAGCCAGCATGTGGCAGCATGTAAGTCCCTAAAAGTCGAAAAGACCGACTTTACAGCAAGCAAAACCCCAACAATTCCTCTGGATTTCCGAATTGGCAGCAAGTGAATGGTGATAGGGGACGGTAACAGCAGTTAACAACAGCAATAAGTAAGCATGGACTGAAGTTAAGCAAGCAAGGCAAACAGAAAAGACCGTCTGACAGTCGACATATTTCGACTTACAGGAACCCTAATCGCGGAATCTCGCGCAAAATTCGAATTAAACATGTAACAACAGCGAGGAATTGCGAAAAGATCATCAACAAGCTATTTAAGGGTATATAAACATAATTAAATCGAAATAAAATCGACTAGACATGGATTTTCGAACCCTAATTCAAATCACCTCAAGAAATTCGAATTAAATGAAGAGAAAATGCAAAGAGTGTGAAAGAAACACTTACTTGATGATGATTATCCTACAATAGCAATTAAACTTCAAATAACAAGCAACAAAGGCGGATTTTCGATTGAAAAACCCGCGAACCCTAATTCCCTTTAAAAACCGCGAAAACGAGCACAAAAGAGGGGGAAAACAAGGGGCTATTGAAGATTAAAGTGCTAGTAATGGAATGTAGGTGACGGATTTGGTAAAATGGGCAAGAAAATTGGGGATTTGGGGGAGTGAAAATCGCAATTAGGGAGGGGTTAGACGGAAATTAGGGGTGAAATGAAATAAAATTAGGAAAATAAGAGTTTTAAGAAAAAAAAACTCCCGTGTCCACTGTTCATTTCACTCGATCGAGTGGTTTTAATCACTCGATCGAGGACTTTTGATGTCCCCTTTGCTCGATCGAGTAAGAATCCTCTCGATCGACCTGTTCCTCTTTGGCTTTTCTCGATCGAGTACCTAGACAGATCGATCGACCCAATTTCCACTCGATAGAGTACAAAAAGTACTCGATCGAGGACTTCCTCTTGTAGACTCTTTGGATTTCGTCCTTTCTTCCTCGGATTGCGTGAAACTTCCCCAAACCTGCGTAAAACATATCCAAACACATCCCAAAATACCAAATACGCAGAAAACACAGTCTATAGTCTTAGTCTAAGCTAAAGAATTGTCTAAACTAATTGTCCTAATTAAAAACGTAATAAAGAAATTCAAGAAATTCAAACAAATATCTATTACAATTTGTTACACGGGGCATTTCCCCGTTTAATTCCCATGAGCTTTCAGTAGCCCCTTGGTGGGCTTCTGACTGGAGGACGTCACTTCAGCGATACTGACCGTCCTTTTTGATTTCCATGAGCTTGAATTACTGTTTGCAAGAGGAGGAGGAACATAGTTCCAATCTATGTAGGTTCGAACTTTCTTCGTTCTCGCCCCTCTGTCATCTTCTTTGGCATCCTTGGCTCCAGTTTGATTGATAATGGTTGCACCATGTCCCTTGACAGCTCCTTTCTTGCCTTCATCTGTACCTGCAGTAAGGAAAACAGACGAACTTTCCTCCTTTTTGCTCTCAGTATGAGGCGGAGGGTTAGCAATAACAGCAATATTCCCCAAATTTTCATCTGGAGTGTCAAGGGACATGGTGCAACCATTATCTGAAATTTTGTGACAATTAAGTTTAAACATCAAACTAAAATGTGCCAAATCTAATGATTTTTGAGGGACTCTAAGTATTTTTAATATTAACTGAAACGGCCTGAATATCCTGAAATTGCAGACAGCAGACTCAACTGAATTATGGGACTTGGTTGTGTAGGAAAATGATATAGTCAAGACCCTAAATTTCCACAGAAGATTCACAGGAAATCCAAGATATTAACTTAGCAAATTTAGACTCAAATCCACAGCAAACACAGGATTAAAGTTTTAAACTTTGCTCAACACAATTAAACTGAACCACAGTCAAGCACCGGTTCAACTTAATGATGCCAAAGTGACTTCGATCAATTAACCACAGAGATCACAGGTTAATTATTAGGCCAGGGATTCAAACTACAGATTAACACAAGTTTGAAAGAAATGAGAGAAGTCTCAAGGTTTAATTTTCATTCAAAAGCAATCTGTCTAAAACAGCTGAGACATAGGTCCTTATATAGGCCTTGTCTTTGAATTACATCTCGAAAACCTAGCAATCCAAGGGCCAAGATTTGATATAGGATGAGTACAAACTACCTTAAATATATTACAAGCTGAAAATTTAAAGTTACTAGGTGAAAATAAACAGCAATGGGTAAAACAGACTGAAATAAAGCATGGAATGCAGTCCTGTCAGTTGTCTTCTTGTGCACAGGTGACACGTCTGTCGCGTACCTGTCAAAAATAAAACCTAACGGTCTCAACTAAAAATGTAGCAGAGGCAAATCGAGTATCGAATCCACAGGAGGTAATGCAACTACAAACTATCTGTTTCTAATCCTATGGTAACAATTGGTGTTGAATTGAATTTGGTTCCTAAACTACGGAGTTGAAAGGAAAGAGAAATAAAGTAGAGAGCAGTAAAGCAGGAAAGTGATTTAAAACTATCAATAAGAGAGGGACATGTCGGGAATTCGGTTCACTACGGTAGTCCTGCGACTCAGCTGTAAATGATTCAGACGAACTAGGTGTGAGACGGATGTTAAAAGTTCCTTTCGGTCCACTTTCTATCCTAAAATACCACTAACTTAACTTTCGTCCTCATTAGGGTAGTCTACTGTTTATAGCAGGCCTATTTAGTCCAATCTTTCGATCCAGGATCAAATTTAGCCAGATTAATGGGTGACATAGAAGCGTGCACTCAACTAGGTCGGGAATTACAGTTAAATTGCTATAGTGACAGAGTCTCGTGATTAATCCGTCTAATTCATTTACTACATCATCACATTTATACCGTAGATCCCCTAATCCCAACATGAGGGGGGTTTAGCTACTCATGTTCATAATTAATCTAACAGCAAATAAGTTTCCAGCAGAAGACATAACGAAATAATAATAAAAAGCAATAATGATAAATTAGGGCAAGAGAATAAATAACATAAACAAGAATTAAAAGCAACAAGTGATTATTAATAATAAAGAGAAGGGAAAGATTACAATCTGAGCGAATCCGGCGTAAAGAACAACGGAATCCGAGCAATAATAATCCGAAACGAAAGTAGCAGTAGAGAAAGTTCAAAGCAACGTAATTAAGTTTTCAGTAGAGAGTTTTTCTAATGTGAAAGATAGTTGGAAAAAAAGATCCTAATAACCTAGTTAAACGTAGGTTAAATAGGAAAACAAACAATGTTTAGCGAAATAAAACATCCACGGACTAATTAAAAGCCCACGCCCGTGAAAACCTCTCGATCGAGTGGATTAAACCACTCGATCGACCAACATCGCAGCAGAAGTCCCTCGATCGACCAGCAGGTTACTCGATCGAGGACTTGGTCATGTGCAGCTTACTCGATCGACTAAGGAGTAGCTCGATCGAGCATCAGGGAGCCTAGAAACCACTCGATCGACCAGAAAACAACTCGATCGAGCACTTGTATCTTCAATTCAGCTCACGTCTTCACCCAAGTTCCTCGTAATGCGTGCAACGATGCTTCCAAGTGCAATATCTTACTCTGGGACAATCCCGTCTCCTCTAAATGCATGCAAAAAGGACGAAAAGGAGTATGGTTCCGCTACTTCCGCGATCATTCCTACAAAAAGGACCAAATACACCAAAGTAGCCAATTCGGGGCAAAATACTATAAAAACAGTATAGAAATGCATAGAAATACGTGCTGAAATAGGCCAAAAAGACTATACATTAGGCACGTATCAACAGGTTACTGTTGCTTTGGTTGCTAGCAAAGTCAAGGCTTTTTGTAATCTTTCTATGGCAGGCTCTGGTGGAGAAAATGAGCAGTGGTCTTTCTTGGACAGTCCCACAAATGCCTCACCAAAAATAGAAAGAATGCTTTATGCTTTTTCAGTTAGGGGTGTTCATTCGATGGTCCAGACCAAAGACCGGACCGGACCGCGCAATTTGGTCCGGACCGGACCGGACCATACTTTATTTGGTCCGGTCCACCTATTTACATAAGTTTGGTCTTCGGTCTGGTCCTGGACCAAACCGAACGGACCGCGGACCGGACCGTGGACCAAACTTTTGTAAAGAATATATTTGAAATTGTATGATATACAAATATTTCTCCTAATCTCATAATATTATTTCGCAATATATTAGTTTGACATATTCTACTACTCGAACAAAAAAAATCTAGGTTATTAATATAAATTAAAGTAATCATCGAAATAATAAGGTAACAAAAAATATATTATTTGGTCCATGTGGTCCGGTCTGGTCCGGTCCATACATTTTTATGGTCCAGATCGGACCGGACCATTATAACTTTGGTTCGGTCCGCGGTCCACCATTTTGCCCTTATTTGATCTTCGGTCCTCTAAGTTTGGTCCGGTCCGGTCCCGGACCGATGAACACCCCTATTTTCAGTAACATGTGACTGATTTCCTTGCTCAGTTTCTTGCTAAATTCTATTGCAGTTTCCTTGGGTTGGCTTGGATGCTTAGGACCTTTGCTTGGACTTAGTTGAGGCCCCCTCCAGCTGGCCATATAGGCAGCTGAAAGCTAGACCTGGTGAACCTCTTGACAGGCTGTGTTGGTGGTGGAGCATTGGGTGTTATCTGGTCTTGGTCTGTGGCTTGGTCAGGGTTGTGAACCCTTCATCCAGCTCCTGCTGCAAGTCTATTCCACTAAATTAAATTGAAAAGGGTGAACATTCAAATGGGTTATTCCTGGCTATACACAATTTATCTCCTGGGTATTTGGTAGTAGTTTTTTATGAATAATAATCCTCACTATCAATGGTACCTAGTCTAGGAGTGTGCTCTTTTTCCTTAAATTGGGTTTTTTGTGTAAGAATATTACGAAAACAATATAAAACTATATACTCAAACGTATCTAAAACTCTTATTCTAGTTGATTGAATATTTAAGAAAATATGAGTGATTTGAGAATAGTTAAAGTTCTACACAATTTTTAGCTGCTATGAATTCTAAAACGATAAAAACTCTTTGGACATGTAATAAATCAATTGCTCAAGAGAAGTGTTTCGATTTAATATTTAAAATTTAAGTAGCTTCCTTCCTCTAATATTTTCCTTGACTATTTCTGCTTCAGATAGGAATAGAACCCCATTAAGTCCATCAGTCACACTTGGACTCCCATAGTTCTTCTGATTAGGTGGTAAAGGAGTCAATGTGATTTTCCTGCTGTCTTGCTTAAAGGAATAGGTGTTGCTCCTTCCCTGGTGGATAGAATTCTTGTCAAATTTCCATGGCCTACTCAACAGTACGTGGCATGCATCCATGGGGACTACATCACACAAAATCTCATCTTTATAAACATTCCCAATTGAGAATGGAACCAGGCATTGTTTATCCACTTTGACCTTTGCTCCTTTGTTTAGCCATCTGAGTTTATAAGGATTGAGGTGCTCCTGGGTGCTGAGGTTGAGTTTGTTATCCATGGTGACAGATGCTACATTGGTGCATCTTCCACCATCAAAGATTAAGTTGCATACCCTGCCCTGAATAGTACATCTACTCCTGAAAATGAGGGACCTCTGATCCTCCTCCAAATGTGCCTGTTGAGAGTGCATTACCCTTCATAAAACCAGACTATGGCCTGTATGAGGATGAGTCATGATTATTTCCTGGCTGGGTTCCTCCTCAAGGGTTATCTCTTCAATCACTGGTTCCTCCTCATACTCAACTGAACCCTCTCTTTCAATTTAGACAACTTCGTCTTACAAGGAGTCAATTTAGACAACTTCTTGCAAGGGAACAATTTTATAAAATTTAATAAGGTGTGTGACCCATTTAAAGAACAATTTTATAAATTTTAATAAGGTGTGTGAACCATTGAAAGATTCGAGCTTCCCCGTAATTTGAAACATGACTCCATGTAGACTCCAAAATTCAATCTTTAATCTCGAAAGCGAGAAATTGGCAACCCAAAGTTGAACAATTTGTATTGTATAAAGTAATAAAGGTGGTATTTGAGACGTAAAAAATCTATTTAGTTTTTCTTCAATATAAAGAGATGCAACAAAACCTTAACAAGCCTTGAAAAAACAGAAGAATGCAAAATGTATTATTACAGTGATAACACAAATAAAATCAGCCCATTCTTGCTTTTCAAGCTTTATTTATAGGCTTTTTGTATACCTCTTACAAACACTAAATTACATATACACAAATGTTACTTACATTCACATGATTTACTCTTCTTCTTGCCTAACTACATAAGGAGATGAACTCATATCTGTGCTATAAAAAGAATCCTCCGCATTATTATACATGTTTTCTTCCTTCTCATCGTCCCACTTTAGAATCTCCCTTATGTACTTAAACGCCTCATCCACATTAATTCGATCTCTAGCCTTCGACTGCCACACAAAAAGCTTACGGCCAGTGACCGACGCATAGAGGTCCTTGAACTTCATGGCTACATAAAAGTAAGCCTGGTTAGCCAGGGACTGATTAGTATTGCTAGTTCGAACCGGGCTGAAATCATTGAACCATTCACAAGTGGTCAAGGGAGCCCGGCTAATCTTTTCCTCGAAAAGGTCGTATTTGTTGAGTACTAGAACAAAAGGGGTGTGTACGAAGCACGGGTGAATCATCATCTTCTCGAAAAGCTCTTTGCTTTGCATCATTTTGTTATGGAAGAGCGTCCTGCTTCCTGTAGAGTCTGCAGAAATTGATGTCTGGTCGTAGTCGCTTAGGGACACACAGAAGACCACGGCACGCACATCTTCAAACATCTCCACCCATTTGCACCCCTCACTCATTCCCTTTGCATTCAACCGGATTAATTGGTACCTGCATTTGGTAATACATCAATGACTGTTAGAGACCTATGTAAATTGGACTCGGCCACAAGTTTCAGACGTGACAAGGTGCCCACTTGTCAGTTGAAACTCGAAAGGGGCTATTTTATGAAAAAAAAAAAATTGTGATACTAATTAAAAATCAATTATCCAAGTAAGGAAAAGGTTATTACTTGGTCAAAGGAGGAGGAGCATCCAGATTGTCAGTGTAAGTGTCAGACATCGGACTCCGATCATCGAGGGAGAATTCCAGAAAAGCTAAACCGTTCCCTTGCGTGACCCCTTCAGCATACAATATGTCTCTCTCTGATGGTTCATATTCATTACTTGACACCTCAACAGCCTGAAATTCCAGTCAAATTTCAGCCAAAAAAAACATGTAGACTGCTCATGTTTAGAGAGAATACCCTCTCTACAAACATTGAAGCTACTGTAAAGTCAAAAACAAGTTTGACTAACAGTTACTCAAGATCTTATATCACCAATACTCTGTTTCTAAAGTAACTATCAGCAAACCCATAAACAGCATTCACAAGAAGTAAAAGGCAAGTTAAATGACGGACAAAAGACCTGTTTGATTTATAAACAACTTCATAGGATCATTTCTAACAAACCATAACAATTGTATTAGTGAGAAAATGTCACATCATTTGACCACCAAGGTCAAACAAGGACAATATGAACAGAATGAAGGAAGCATACAAGGAAGATATACTCCCTCTCTCCCGGTCATTTGTTGTCCTTTTCCATTTTGGGGTGTCTCAGTCATTTGTTGTCCTTTCTATTTTAAGAATGAACTTCATGAGTAATTTGATCATTCACACTCAATTTGTTCCACTTGTCATTTAGTAATTGGCCCTCTCCTTTTTTCTTGGTCCTTGTGCCAAAACCAAAGGACAACGAATGACCGGGACGGAGGGAGTATATAATAATATAATTTTACACAAGGGTAACTAGAATACAATGTCTCCGCAATTAAAACGTAATGCGTGGTGTTATAAGCTTAAAATTTAGAAAAGTAAAGAAAGACCAATAAATCTGAAACTCAGAATAAACACATCTGAATTTTTCTTATCTCACTGGGTGTAGGAAAAATGAAAATACTTCTAGCAAGCACATACCCGGCTTAGAAAGTACTCAGCAATATCGGGCAAGAAGTGAAGCTCGTCTTTTCTCTTATATGTCTCTTGTATGGCAGGATCTCTCCATACTTCTTCAACTAAAGGAGCATACTCCCTCGTGGCAGCCGGGAAAAATGCGTCCAAATCACCCGTTGCAATTATGTCCAACAGCCAGTCAGAGAAATGTTTTAGTCTTGGGTTTATAGAATAAATGCTTTCGCTGGTCTCATTGGATTCCAACTCGGAAGTCCTGCCTAATAATACAGGTAAAACTTGTCAGTGTTGGAGCATTTTACTTGAAAAAACAGACGAACATTTTTTATTGGAAATTTCAATGCAGTCGTCTGCCCCTGCCCGTCTCATAGGCACACAAGGCTGTTAGGTGCACTAAGTGCACAACCAGTCATTTTGTGACATTACGATTTTCAAAGTAACAGGCATGACGAAGCTAGTATTGCACGCTAAGGGCGGCGATTTTATATGTATACTTAACATTGTTTTAGATGAAAGGCCGAAGACTAGAGAGTTGAATGCTGCTTATTAAAGTAAAGAGCAACTGTACCTTTATAAAAATACCCTTATTTAAATTATACCGAGTATTGCATAAGATGTCCTTACATAGGAGAGGAAAAATGATCATTGTGATATACTGATATATGCTAGATACATATATAAGAATTAATTTCAGATCTAAGTATATAAAAACATTTGTAGTAATTCGTTACTCTCACGTTACCATATAGATGATTCTTGAACAGATATTTTCAACTAGGGAGTAGGGCAAATCGGCAATTGGACAATTTAAGCCAAATTTAAACAATAGGGGAAAAAACATCCAAAATGACAGAGCATATGATTAGGAAAGAAGAAAAAATGCCAAAACAGTTTAAGTTTGCTTGTGATGGAGGTCCAACGCGGCTCACAAAGAACCCCCCTCCTGACAGAGTAAGATGCCACGCTGTCCCAACACACACAGGTTTCGACAGAGTTCAAAAAATCAGTAATACACAAAGTCAGCAGGAGGCATGGCCCGATTTAGACCAAAATCACCAAACAGAGCTGCGTCTCTTCTACAAGCTGTTTAAGCATACCTGTTTCAGAACGTTCGTTGTCCGCCTCTAATATCGTCGCTTTTGCTATCCCTTCATCCTCAAAACGCTCTCTGGCATCTAGTAAAATACTTAGATATTTGTACATATTACTCTGGATCATTAATTTGATATCCTGCAGTTCCTCCGTGGTAAATGTGTTCCCATATATAAACTTGGCCTGCCATACAAGGTTTACACTTTACATGAGGACAATAAACATAAACTTATTATTCGCTTCCTTAGAAGATGAAGGGAAAATGAAACATCCGAGCTGCCTGGTTTGGTGTTTGATTCAGTTCAGGAAACATGTTTGAGTTTGTTAAGCACGATCAAGATTAAATATAAAGCACAATGGTGACCTAGTTCCCAAACAAACTCCGTCCTAATAAAGATTGGTTTGAGGATCATCTGACATAACCCTGAGCCATGCAACCATGCATTTGAGTCTATGTTTTCAAAAACTCTACGTAGAAGAGGCCCTTTAAGTTACCCCTCAAGTTTAAATACTAAATCAGTATCCGAACCACAAACCAAACGAAATGAAACAGAAGCACAATTAACAGGGAATTTAAAGCTCTCCAGATTCTTCGAAAAAGGAATGATCAGAAAATTTGTAGCAAATATGGAGGGCTAATATCTAACACGTACGCCAGAGCTTTCCATGACACTAAAAACAGATTTCATGAATTAAACTTCTGAAATTACTTTCCTGTGAATGTAATAAAAAGTTTCTTTAGTAGAAGAATAAATATATTGTACATGCCTGCTTAAAGATTGTGCTGGTTCCAGAACCCTCCAGTCCTAGGAGTAGAAGCTTCTGAATTCTTTTCTGTTCAAAATAGTTTGGAACCATGGCATAATTGCTTGCCTCATCTCTAGCTCCGCCATGTTGACCTTGGGGCACAGGCAAAGAGAACAATGCGCAAACAAAACGAGTTGATGCCTGTTGTGGAGCAGTTTATTTTAAGCGCTTTTTTACAGATTTAAAAATCAGAAGAATGAAACATCAAATATGAAAAGACAGTCCTTGTTAATGTCGAGGCATACCTTCTCCCAGATATTCCCCCTGATATTATTCTGGCCTTCCTCCTCATAGCGACCATCATCATATACCCAAAAATGAGTTTCACGGGGACACTGGACATTTGCTAGCTAAACATCAAATAAGAAAAGACAGTCCTTGTTAGATGGGCATGAAGGTTATTTAGAAGCCTTTTTTCTGTAAATAAGCCCCATTGTTCAAAATCTGCCTCATATAAACAAGTGGCAAATGGGGCTCAATGACTTAAATAGAGGGAATATTATGCAGTACTCCGTATAAGATATAAACAATTTAGTTAAAGACAACAGAACTTGACTGTAGGCACTAGAAATACTGCGTTGGATATGATACAGATGGAAGACATTCCAACACTAGACAAATTACGTGTCATGCTTGATGACAAAAATAAAGAATATGGTACACTATATGCCAACATCTAAAGCGCACTTCTTTGGAGGCACCAACAGGAATTTGAACGAGACGTTAGCATAAAACCAAGCATCCCTCAACAACATTACCCCACTGCCTCAATGGCTCTCGCTAATTGTGTGTGTGTGTGTGCGCGACAGCAGGGGGGGGTTTATGCAGCCTTGCCTTTGTGTTAGCAACACAAAGAGACTATTTCTAAATGACCCAAGATGAAAATTGCATCATCAAAAACTATATCGAATGATACTTCACAATAGAAAGAAGGGCAGTCAAAGAGTAATGAGTCTTTGGCTCCATAGAAAAATGGAGCGCAAAATCAATCCTCCCAAAAGGGTAAAATTTTGCTCCATCTACATGTATTGAAGACTGAGTTGCTATGTACTTTGGCAATTTCATACCCACTCCAAGGCATTTGTCATTCCTATATCAGGAAGCTTACCCACAAATGAATATAGAACAGTCACAGTAACATCCCTTATCCCAATAAAACCACCAGCTCCAACTCACTGAATTCATTGTATCTTATTATGATTGTCCAGGTTAGGTGTAGCCCTGTGATAACCTTTAACATGAAAAGAATTCAGCTATCCTAGCTAAATAGACCATCTTCACGACTCCAACCTCAAGTTTGCAAAAGTTACTTGTTTTGTTTAGCATGAAACCATTTATCTCATACAGTATTGTCTACACCAGCTTTTCACTACTGAATTATGCTAAACCTCTTAATCCATTCACCTATTACTTCTGAATTCATCCTGTTCAAAAGTTGTAAGCTGAAAGAGACATTTATCACATCCTAAATAACTGTTGCCTGCATCCACCCCACCCCCAACACACCCCACAGCCGCCTCAAAAAAAAAGCCTGTTAAACCTCACTGCCGAATTGCCTTCTTCCACAAAGGTATGCAACAGGCATAGTATTCACAATAGTTAACAGTTAAACAACCGAAGACAGGATGTATATACAAAGAACCAAAACAATTGATAGGAAAGCCGTTAGTGCTTCGTGATATCTATCATTTCCAAAAATAGAATAAAAAAACCTTAAAAATGGAATTATTCATTTCTACATCTAAGGGCTTGCTTGGGATAGGAGTAATGATTAAGGGAGTAATAGAGCTAAAATGAACTAAAAAATGGAGGGAAGGGATGAGGGTTGGAGATAGAAATGGATAGAAATGGGAAAATATAGTGTAATAGTCCCTCCATTAAGGGAGTAATTGTTACCCACCTCCCCCTCCAAGTAATAATTACCTCCATATAGAGGTAATAATTTCTCCCTCACCTCCTCTTTCCACCATCCACAACCACCACAAAGCACCAATCTCCTCTCATTTCTTCTTATTTTAGCTCTCATTACTCCCTTAATAATTACTCCCATCCCAAGCAAGCCCTAAAGAGTAATGGATGGCTGGTTCTGGTGTCAACAAGCTCAGCTGATAAAATCATTGAGAGTGGTTCACATGACATCAGTTTGAAATGCGACAGTATCAAAAGTACCCTAGTGGGTTGCAACTCCATTTACACCAAAAAAGGGTAATGGTTAAATCACTTCTTTGCGCAAGCATTTGGACAACTGAACTGAATTACATATTTTGAAAAGTTTGAATGAGCTTTGAGATCCTAACCTTAAGTACTCTCAACTCAAGCTTCGTAATCTCACGACCATTCATATAAACTCCCGTATTTCCTCTGCTGGCGTCAGGGCTTAGCTTTCCAGTGAAGTTCAAATTAGAACTTATGATTCTATCAGGTTTCTCTCCCTCCTGTTACATTGAACAAGTGGTTCAGTGAATTTACATATAAATGTAGAACACCTAATTTCATAACAGAAGCACACTGACCTTTCCCCAAAGACCAGACTCTTTGTCATACCAATACTTCCCAGGCTTGAGCTTCCGCGGTGGCAAAGGACACCCAAGCAAGTCAGCCATTTCTTCTGGCTTTAAAGGGTATCCATTGACGACTAACTGCTCTGGTCGAAGTTGATTAGCACCACATTCCCTCTCTGCTTTCATTATCTGCTTAACCTCCAATGGGCTCAATAACCGAGACAATAGCCGAGAATTCTTTCCAAGTTTTGGTCGCTTCCATTCATCAATTGGCTTACCAATACAAGTAACACATTTACGCCCTTCAGGCATGGAACCCATAGCCCGAAGGACACAATTACTACAATACCTAGAATCACAAACTAAACAAGCCTCTTTTGTCTCCCACTTTCCTTTACCACATCGATGACAAACCTTTGTTTTATTCTTCTTCTTCTTCTCTTTAGAAATAGCAACATACTCCGGATAGAATGAATTTTCCTCATCATTGTGTTTCCTTTCGGATCTATCAACTGTATTGAATGTCACCACAGGAACTCTTCTCCCTTCATTATTTGTTGGATTTGCAGCATTACTCTGCTCATTTTGAGGTGAACCAGCAGAACCCGAGGGAGAAGCTGAAGAATAATCACGATTCTGCAGTACTGAGACAACAGATTCTGAACTTCCTGACATCCTAGGACTCTGAGTGGGCGAATCCATGGCTTCAGCAAACTGAGAGACAGGCAAAGGAATCGGGGCCACCACAGGAGGATCCGAATCAAAAACCCGTCTCTGAGAATCTGAAAGCGGTTCAGCAATGGACGCAGTCGGAATCAAACGCCTACTCACATCAACAGGTTCTACTCTAGGGACTTTCTGAGGGACAGGTGGTCCATTATATTCTATAGCTATAGAGTAATCAGGATTATCAACTCCTTGAGGCAAAGACGCCCCAGGCGGTAGCATCTTCTTAACCATCTCTCTCCAATCCTCCCCTTTCTTACCCTCCATTTTCTCCACACCTATCTATCTCAGATCAAAACCCCTCAATCAAACGCTTCGAGAAAAGCAAATAATAAAATTCCAAACTCTCAAGCCTTCACATTCAACCAAGAAAGACAATTACATATATCATCAAAAATTCCGAAATCAATTCAAGACTACCATTCTAAATGTTCAAATAGAGGAAGAATTTCAAGCTAACCAATGAAGACCACCATGTTCACACCTGAGGACAGGAAAACAATTTATCAATGATATAACATAAATCATGTGTAGCAAAATTCAAGGAACATTTTTTTTTTTTCTACTAAAAGAATGACACCCTAACTAGTAGTAACTAACTACAATTATTAACAGGAATACATGAAATCAATTATTAGCTTAAATAATTTTTACCCACCATTCCACCAACCCTTTATTTCCATAATAATCTACAGTCAAACCCAAAAACTCATTTCAATTAAAACAGCCGCAAATGATGAATAAAATAAGTCAATAATTTGGATATTCTCAAGACTAGAAAACTTAAAGCAGTTTTGGGGTAGTTGAAACTTTTACATGGGTCAAACAAGAACCAAGAAAATAGACTAATTCCAACCATCCCATCAATAATTTTACGCAAATTATAGAATAAGACCGTATTACACATATAATTATTGATGATAATTCTAAATAAATAAAAAGTTAATTTTCAGGAATTTGTACAAATGGGTAGCATTTAAAAAATGGAATTCTTTTAGAGAAAGCGGAATCAAACGAAATTTGCTCAAAAAAACAAAAGAAAGTCCTTTTACGAGAGAGAAAGAGTGTCAATTATACCTTTTAAACCTTTAATCAGCTGAAAGATTCAATCTTTATGGAAAAAACAATGAACAAATTCAGTAATTTGGGAGAAAGAAAGAGATAGCTGTGTTACTGAAAACAAAGCAAGAGAGCAGAAGAAGACAGTGAAAGGGTGTTTGTGTTTGTATGTTTAGTATGTTGGGGTTAAAATGGGGAAGAAAGTTGAGTGGGGTCCACCAAAGGAGTAGGAACTAGGAAGAGAGATAAAGCGAAAGGAAGGAGAAAGAAAGAAGCATGAGATATGATGGGATGGAGAGAGTGCCATAATGCTGCAACTTTGACTTGTCTTATTATTTTTCTTTAATTGTTTCTTGCCTTCTTTACAACTCCCCACACCTCCCATCTTTATTCTCCCTTCTACATTTGTTTTTTAAGAAAATTAGACCAAAGTTTCATTATCCCGTTTTCCAAAAAAAAAAAACAAATTGGCCTCATCATCAATTCATCATATATATCTCATCATCACTAGTTTTTTTACCCGTGAAAATCACACGGATTTGTGTTTAAGCTTAGGGCTTACTTAAATTTAGGGTAAAAAGAAAAGGATGAATATGGGAGTAATAGTTAGGAAAAATTACAAATAATCACCTTGTATTTGCGTCTTTTTACAAATAATCACCACGTATTTTCGTTTTTACAAATAACCCCAAACTTTCATGTATACTTCATTACTCCCCAATCACCACCGTATATTTGACCCGAGACTCGGTTTTCACATTTTTCGACTCCTTAATACGATTTATTTGAAATACCCATATTACCCTCATCAAATTAAACAATACTTCAACATATCCCTATCCCTATCCCTATCCCTATCCCTACTCTTTTTTTCCCCAAATCATCCCCAAACCCTAAATCCCCAAATTGTTTAAGCTAGTCTCATTCTCAATCATGATGATCCTCACCTACTTTCAACAACGTCGTTTTCTTAAGCTTCACTTGTTTCAAAGACGATAAAACTTCTTTAGCTTTATTAATGGCGTCTATACAACACGATTTATTTGAATTTGAGATAAATTCATTATCTTGTTCTTCTTCTAAAATTGCCTTAACCAAAAATCTAAGCTCTTTCTTCAATTCCAAAACTTTAGTTGCATCTACCTCGAAATTAGCCCTGTTTTTGCCATGAAAATGGAAACCCGGATCAAATTTAGTGTTAATTGAAATGGGTATTCATCAAAATTGCGATTTTTTTTTCATATTGGTGTGGTATTAATTACCCAGATTTACAAGGATATTGACTTATGCTCCCACAACCAGAGAGAGAGGGAGATCAAGGGAATGAATATATATGGTCGACTTTTATGATTCATAGTCATGATTTAACAGGAAATTGAATTACCAGAAAGAGAAAGAGAGGGAGAGGGAGATTAGCTTGAACAATTTGAGCATGGGTTTGGGGACGATCTGGGGGAAAAAAAAGGAATAGGGGGTATGTTGCATTGTTTAAATCGATGAGGGCGATATGGGTATTTAAGATAAATCATTAATTAAAGAGTCGGGATATATGAAAAACAAGTCTCGGGTTAAATATACGGTGGTGATTGGGAAGTATACATGAAAGTTTGGGGGTTATTAGTAAAAACAGAAATACGTGGTGGTTATTTGTAAAAATACGCAAATACAAGGGGGTTATTTGTAATTTTTCCTAATAGTTAAAGTGCATTTTTCATGTTTGGCATGAGAGTAATTATTTACCTCCTGAATCTATTACCCTCATGAAAGGGTTATACATTACCCACCCTCCCCCCTGAGTAATGATTAAATGAGTAAAACATCTACTCAGTAATTATTACCTTTATGACAAACCTATTATCAATGAACTAGTTACCCAAGAAATTAACTTCCTCGGTAATTATCACCCAATTAAAATTTACCTCCGAATTATTCCATGGATTCCAGGCAAGCCCTAATGTATAAGTTAATACTTATATAAAAATTCTTTAGTTTGGTGAAAGTCGTTGACATATTTTACTTAACTGTAAAATTGTTATATATAAATTATAAAGTATAATTATCTATGTATCTTGGTAAGAATCATCAAATATTTTCCTTAAAGCTTGCTTGGATTGGGGGTAAAAGGTGTATTTTCCATGTTTGGTATGAGAGTAATTATTCACCTCCCGAATCTATTACCCTCATGAAGGGGTAATACATTACCCACCCTCCCTCCTGAGTAATGATTAAGGGAGTAAAACATCTCCTCAGTAATCATTACGCATATATGTCAAACCTATCCTCAAGGAACTCATTACCCAAGTAATTAACTTCCCCAGTAATTATCACCCAATTAAAATTTACCCCCTAATTATTACATGCATTCCAGGCAAGCCCTAAAATGGTATGTTTGGAAACCTTAAATTGGATTTGAATTGCGTAATTGAGACATTTCAAGTGTTTGGGAACCCATAGAATTTGGAATTGAATTTGACTCAATTTCTTATCAATTTCAAGCTAGTTAAAATTTGGAGTTCTCAAATACCTACTATATACTGTAGTAGTCATTTCAATTTTATCAATTCTTGTTTTATTTTATGACGCAAATGTCATCACAATATTTTTATTTATGATAATTTTCTGATGGCAAATATTTTCCGAGACAATATTTTTTTTTTTTTCAAATATAAAACATCGAATGACCTCGACCCATATCCGTCTCGACCAAGTTCAATTCCAATTCCAATTCCATGGGTTTCCCAAACACAATTTTTGAATAAAATTTGGAATTGAATTCAAACATTTGAATTTCTACCATTGAAATCATGAAAATGAAATCAAATCCGTATTTCCAAACACTACCTAATATATTATTTCAAATGAACTAAATTGTTGTACATATATGGTAGATGTTGATGTTTGTATCACGGTAAATTGCACTATTTAATCAATCATTAAGAGTTATGATATAAATTTAATTGTGTCAATTGTAAAATCAAAAACTTCATAGCTCTTTTTCATCATTGGCGGATTAGTGCTGAGTTGCAAAGTATTGACACTTGCACTTGGCAAGTTAGTGCTTGACTGGAAATGGGTGGCGGGGTTGGTGGTAGATATGTGAAAGGATGAGAGTGTTAGTAGTGGGGCAGCACTTTTGTTTTCCGGTGTTGGTGCGTAGTGGAGTATTACATTATTTTTTTTTTCTTTATTTTTTTTACATTTTACTTTGTTTTTCTAATTTTTTTTATAGGGTACGTGATGTATTTGATCTTTTATTTTCTTTGCTTATTGTTTTTTCTTCTTCCGCTAAAGTGCATTTTTTTTTGTTTGATATCTTTTCAGTTATTTTCCTCTTTTCGCAACACAACTTTTTTTTTAATATATTTGCAATACTTCATTTTTATATTGTACGATAATTTGACTTCGGAAAACTTCTTTAAAATTAGGGGAAGCTTATAACAAAAAGTGGGAATTGTATATATAAACAATTTAAAATTAGGGTGATGTGATTTTATTTTTCGTTTTTGTATAACTTATTCTAACAATTAACGTCGGAATTGAAAAATTTATCTGGATATTGATTTTGAATTTTTGTTTAATTATATCAAAAATTAAAGAGTCAAAGTTAAATAATGCTTATTTTTCTATTATTAATTTGCATTTATCGTTTACAAAAATTCATTAGTTTCTCATAAACTGCGTAAAATTAGAATGAAATGATTTTTATTTGTCTTTATCTTATTCTAACAATAAAAGTAAAAATTTAAAATTAGTATCTATTTTAATTTTTGGTTGTTGTTTAATTTATTTTAAAATTAAATAGGCTAAAGTTTAATGTTTATAATGCTATTTATTTGCATTTAATGTTTATAAATTCATTTTTGTTTTCTTTTTTCTATTCAAAATAAGAAATGATGATGTGACTTGATAAATTGTTCTTAAATAATTGAATGGTGAAATGTGATGCTTTAGTTTGTCCAACAATAAACGTAAAAATTTAAATTAGTATGTGTTTTTTATTTTTGGTTGTTGTTTAATTTATTTTAAAATTAAATAGGCTAAAGTTGAATGTTTATAATGCTATTTATTTGCATTTAATGTTTACAAATTCATTTTTGTTTTCCTTTTTCTATTTAAAATAAGAAATGATGATGTGGCTTGATAAATTACTATTAAATAGTTAAATGGTGAAATGTGATGCTTTAATTTGTCATTTTATTATATTTATAGAAAGATAGATTATAGGTAGATTAGATCAAAGTTAATCATTATCTCGTTTTCTAGGAAATTGCCCTCATCATCATATCTATCCCATCGTCACCGGTTCGTCTTGCTTAAAAGTTCGTCTTGTTTAAAACGATAGTATTCGTTAACAAATTCTACTACTACGGAGTATCATTTAATGAAGAGATTTGCTAATCCCGCGCACTAATTTACTCAATCTCCCACATTTTTCCCCTTTATTCTGGGTATATCCCTCTCATTTCTCACCCCACCAAAATGGAAATAAGAGAGAATTAAAAACCCAAAAAAATTGAGAAACACGACTCCCAATCACAGGCACCCTCCACCACCACCCTTCCATCGCCGCCGACCACCCTCCACACTCCTATCTCCGAGCCGACACCACCACAGCCCCTCCCTGTACTCTAGCCCCCCCCCCCCCTCAGACACACACACACACACAACCAACCGCGATAAATATTTGATTGTCGGGGATGGGGTAATTCACTAACCCGCAGCGCCCCAAACCACCACTGATTCGAAGCGCGGGATTTGGGGAAGGGATTTGGCTCAACGCGCAGGGTTCGGGATGAGGGTGCGTTCGATGACAAGACGGCGATAGTTGGGCTCACAGACCACTGATGACGACTCGAGCGCATATACCATCGGTTCGACATGCGGGAATAAATTGGGGACGAGGTTGTATAGAGGCGGCGCAATCGACGACTCGCCGGTGCGGGGATGAGCAAGTGCGAATGGGGCTGATGGGAGGGGTGGTGAGGGAGTGGGGGGAAGGGATGATAGTTTAGAGTTTTCCTTTTTTTACTTCTTTTTTAAGAGGAAGGGTAGGATTGCTTTTTCACATACGGATTTTACTCTTTCACATACATTTTTTCATAAAGTTTCCATACTATACCCTTTTCCTCAATCTCAAAATCTAAACAAATTCTAAAATTAACTAATTCTAATTGTTCTAAAAACTTAAATAATCGATTACAATTACAATTCTTCAAGTTCTTCAAGTAGTGAAGTAATTAATTTGTTTAACAATTATTAAAAACTTGTTTATCAATTATTCTGTCCTCAAATTAGGGTTTATAATTCTTCAAATCCTTCAATTAGATTGATGGATGAAGGCATGGTGGTTTGGTTGTTGGGTGTTGGTCGAAGCAGGGACGGTGGTGGTCGGAGCAGGGAGGGGCGATTGCAGGGGGAGTGGTCGGCTGGGGGCGGGGGACGACGGTGGTCGGCTGGCGCTGGGGATAAGTTAGGTGGTCAGGTGATGGTGGTCTGTAGTATTTAATTTTTTTTTTTCATCTAAAATCATACAGTACTCCGTAATACTGTAGTTTGTTCTTTGTGAATAATAATTATTTAATTTATTTATTATTAATTGAATAAAGGTCGAGGTCGGCCGGAGTTAGGTTTGTCGGCAAATGGACTGACCGGAGATGGTGAATGGAGGTGGTATTGGTGATTTGGTGGTGAACAGATATGAGGGATGGGAGAAAAAAAAAATACAATTGGGGGAGTGAGTGAAGAAATGAGAAGGGTAACATTGTAAACTACGTATGTGAAAGAGTAAAAGGCGTATGTGAAAGAGCAATACCCTTGACAAAATGCGCAGGATATAGTAAAACTTTGCATATAATTTAGCTATTACTTATTTTGCTATTATGTAGACAACTATTCTTATCGTGTGATATTTATCTGAATCCATTTGACTACTAAAACGACGTAAATTTGTGCATGTTTTTAGGTGTGTTTGGATAGCAAAAGTAGAGGGAAAGGGAGGGGAGGGAGAAGGAGGGAAGGGAAGGGGGAATGAGGTGTGAGTGTTTGGATACAATTACCCTCCAAATTTTGCCTATTGTAGAGAGATTTTAAGTAGGCTTGGAGGAGGGAAATTGGATCCCTCCAAATCTCTCCCCCTTCATTTCCCTCCACCCTGTTTGCTATCCAAACCAGGGATTTTAAATCCCTACTCTCCCTCCCTTTCTTTTCCCTCAAAATTCCCCAATCCAAACACACCCTAAAAGCAACAATCAAAACTAGAGCAATGATGTGCATCATCTCTCTTCAGTCTTCTCCTCTCATGTGGTCCATGTATGACTGGTAAAAGTGACAATAGTGCAATAGAATGATCAAATTACTCTATTGCAAGACACTTGAATGCTTAAAAAGGTAATAGCTTCAAATGAACTAACCTTAATAAGATTGCCATTTTATTTCAAAAACAAGCATAAACTAAATTAATTCTTCAAACTCACAATGGAGTCTCCAATAAAAAATCTAGCAACATGTCACAAGAGCAAATGCTTAGAGTCTTCGACTATATCCTCCAAAAACTAGAGGTAAAACTAAGGATTTAGGACAACTTCGATTACCGGGGTTTATTCTTTGTTCAAACACAGACTCAACGTTAATAAAAGAAATACAAACTACACAATATGATACACAATGAATTGAAAGATAACCTAAAGACAAGTTCTCTTACATAGGGCCTTGTTCGAAAAGGAGGGTAGGGAGATAGAGGGAAAAGAAAGGGTGGGAGACGATAAGGTGTATTTGGATACAATTTCTCTCTAGATCTTTCCGTTATAGAAAGATTTTGATCTGCCTTGTTAGAAGGAAAATAGATCTCGCCATTTTCCTCCCCATCCATCATTGCCCTTCTATCCTCTTTGCTAATCAAACAAAGAATTTTGTATACCTTTCTTTTTCCTTCTTTTCCCTTGCCTCCAAATCATCCGATCCCAACAAGAGCTTAAGAAACGCATTTAGCGTTTATTCAATAAGGGGGAAAAAAAAGACACCAGAGACCTCGAAAAAAATTGGGTCACCATATGAGCATTAAGCTCAGACCCAGACGAAGTAACTTGAAAGAAATAGCTTCAGGTAATAAGATTAATCAATAGTTGCTGAAGAAACACCAACTGTGATGTCTTGCAATCGTGGATCGCCGCCTTCCAAGCACACACCATGAGGGTCTTCTCTAACTGGCAAAGCCAGAACGTTATGTAAGCTCCATGATTCAGCAACCTTGCTAGTAGAACTACCTAGAGTGATGGCAAAAACTGCATCAAAACCGCCTGCTCCAGGAATTCCAGCCAAAAGAACCCCTTCCGTATCCAATGTGGCATCCAAAAGACGAGTTTGAGTATCAGGTTCAATCTGTAATATCATGATAAATTGATGTAATTGACATTTGCATCACGGTTTTAGGCAGGTTGATACACAAGGTTGATAGGTAAATCATTTTAAATATAGATGCAGTTTGACTGATAAAGAACTGGCGGCTACTTGACAGTAAAGCCAATCATAAGCCTATGAATCTCATACGAAATTACTCTAGTGCCTCACGGACTCCCGTAGATTTAAAAAATAGGTGGATAAAGAGGTCAAATGCAAGGAATAGTGAAAATTGGGTTGAAAATACATATTAGAATGCTGGCTACTTCATAGCAGAAAAAGGTGTAGCGAGTTTAGTGTCTCCTTTTGCTTTATCATATTATAATCCAAAACGAAAGAATAGTTAGTGTTTGGTTTCGCTGGAAAAGTAAAAAAAGGATGAATTAATAAAGAGAAAAACAAATCTGCATTAACTGAGCCAAAGCGTCATGGTATGCTGTTATGATTTTTTTTACCATTACTGTGATTGATACTACTATGGTTACACCCCACCTTGCAGTACTATTGCCTGCAAATTGAACAACCAGCTAAAGCCAATAGCTGCAAGGAATCACTGTAGCAATCCATGAGGTCATTGAAGTAACAGGCTTTCATCTTCTTGGCAAATTAGGCTTGTTTTCGTTGCCCATAATATTCACAGAAGGTTTACTTCTCTCCTTAAATATATAAATCCAATATATGACAGGGGATAGACGTGTATATGTAAATATTCAATGGGAAAGAATAAAAGGATAAAATACACTGTTTCTCATAATAGAGTAAGTGCACTTGATAGTTATGGACATCACAGTTATTAACGAGCAATAAAAAGTCTTATTAAGAACAATTCAATAGAATCAATACTGAAGAGAGAACTCACTGGAACACCAGCAGCTTCTCCCATGTGTCGCATATGACTTCTAATGTCAAGCATCGCATTCCTAGCTGCTATTAATGCTTCAACAATTGATTGCTCACTTGGGCCAGTTGCATGCTCCATCCACTGTTATCAGAGATCGTGAGGAAATCACAAGTTTCGTACCAGTTATAAACAAATTTAAACATCACAAATACATGAAAGAATATTATTCTTGACTTTGGTGCCTGGATGTTGAACAAATCTCAATTTCGTGACATGGGCCTTAAATTTTTCCCATTTCCGTGACCTGAAGAGTACTACCATCAATTTTCATCCAAATCACACATATTTGTAATGTGCCCAAACTTTTTTACACCTAAAAGCGTCCTTAATTTAGATGGATTTCCTACCATGTTATACTTCAAGCCACCTAGGTGGATGATGCCCAAACTTACCAATGTGAAATTTGTGAAATCATGGGGAACCAAAGTAAAACTATCCGAAATCTTATGGTGTTCCTACACGAAAACCCATTAGAAGGTGACACCAGAGGGCCACTGGCCTCCACTGAATTGAGCATCTATCTGAAGTTATGGTCAGTTGCTCTCTTGAAGGAATTTTCTCACGACTCTAGAGAGTTTATAATAATCATACTACTAATCTGAACTGCACCGTGGTTTAAGAATACATATCAACATGAAGTAGTTGACTTAACCCGAGTTACAAAATGCACGAGAATTTTTCTGCATATTTCTTCATTCATTTGATTTTTAAGTAGGACTGGAAGGGGAATATAAGCCAATAAAATAATCAAACTCATTTTTCTCGAGGAAAATAAGCAACAGTGTATAAAGAAGATTATTTTGCAGTGACCCAGTAAACATTACGAAGTAGTATTGATCAGGATTACCTTCTCTGATTTCTGCATGGAACATCGGTCAATGATACTTTCATATGCCTCGTGCTTCTGCTCAGCCAATTCACTCAGCTTATTCAACTGTTTCTCAAGCAGTACATTTGCTTCTGACAACTTTGTCCATGTGTAAAGAGACTTCTCGGGTTCAGATTTTTGCCATTTTTTAACAGCACCAACCATTGATGGTGTGGACGACCCGCCACTTCCTGGTTCTCCAAGTACCTGCAAGCAGCAAAAGTGACCACAAAGAGCAACAAGGTCACCTAAAAGGGTAGATGATCTTTTGAAGCAAAAGGATAGACGTCTGCAATACACATTGTCCCTCTATAAAACTTCTTCTATTTCACTTGAATGCATAAATAATAAGCGACTTCAGGCATTGATGACAGAAAGGAACGAGGTAATGAGGCAATCCAACACTACATACTCAGACTCAACTCTCAAGCCTTGAGGCTTGTTTAGTGTCGGAGTCACCTTTAATAATAAGACTACGTCATGCTTCGACTTAAGATGAAGTATAAGAGTCATCCACATACCAGGCTAGCATTGTCTTGCACTCACTCTTGCCAAAAGGGAATTGAAGAGTTAGAGATACATAAAGTATCTAACTAGTCCTCGTGAGCATATACAATGGTGGCTAAATTTTACAGTCGGCGTTCCAAAAAATAAATATGGTTAACATGTAGAGTTTCTATCACTGCAAATAAGGTACAAACTTACAAGAGTCATCCGTGGCGGCAAGGAAAATTTTGTTATCTCATGATTCCACTTTCCGTCAATGACGTCAATAATGACTTCCTGAAGTAGTGATCCTATCCCTGCAATCTATACATTTAACCAGCAGTCTGTTATGTCTATCTACTCCCTAAGCACAAGATCATATTATACATTACTTTGAGAAAAAAATAGACGTGCATCATGAAACATACTAAATTCGACATGGGAGGTGGTTTGGTTACCATAAAAAAAACACATAAATTGTAATTCATGGGAAGTATAAAAGTAGTGAGTTGCTTGGTTGACACAAGTCACATGAATTGGAAATTCCTAGGAATTCTGAAGCTTACGGTAGCATTGTAGCAACTTAGAAAGCATACTGGAACTTCTGAAGCTAACCATACGATCAATCAGGGTTGCCTAATTCATAATACGCATAATTCGAATTCGCAATTTGCTCAAAATAGGGAATTCAATACGCAAAGTATTACAAAAAAAAGCAATTCACGAATTTGTAATTAGGATATTTTCGTACAATTAATTTTTTGTTTTAGTTTTTTATAATATATTTGTTTTTGAAAATAGATCGTCTCAGAGTGTGAGACCGTCTATTGTAAAATTTGGGTAGCGGTTTATGACTATTAGTCGTTACTCAATATTCCCAAAGGAAATGTCTAGAATTTTAAAGGGTAAAGACTAAAAGACTCCCTAAAGGAGGCGAATTCATATTGAATTTTTAGTTTTTAATACACAAATCGAACTTTTAGAATTCGCTAATTTTAATATATAATTCGCGAATTAATTCGAAAACGTATTGCGAATTAATACGCGCGTATCAATTCGCAATTCGCACCCTAGGTGAGCGAATTAGGTAACCCTGCGATCAATATATATCAGGGCACGGTTTCACCTAGACCCATATAAGAAACTAAGATCAGACAAGCATTTTATCACATTAAAGGCTGCCATCTACAAAGCAACAACATACCGAAGAGTTATTCTACTTAAACAGAATCAACAGTTGCCTACAGATCAGTATATTTTAGTTGCATTTTTGATTGGGGTCATCATAAGGATGGCCAAATTATAATCCATGCAAACATGCAACATTGAAAGTAGTGACTAGACAGAAAAGGGATTTAATATGGCATGGTATAAATTGTAGAAAAAAACAAAAACAGTAATTAACACTACACCGGTTCCTCAGGGGCTCCCACAAATTGTGAGGTAAAACGTCTCGGACAAACGCAACTAAATCTTGACAACGAGCAGAAAAAATTGCGCAGGTGAAAAGAGCAATTACATAAGTGAACATATAATGCTATTTTGTATACACTTTTAAGAGGCAAAGGGAGGGACGGGGGATGGAGGGGAAAGAACAGGAGGGAGGGGATAATAAGTAGGCGACGTTATATCTTTTATATGTTGGAGGGATTCTAATTTGCCTTAGAAATGGAAAACGGATCCCTCTAGCTCAGTAAAGCAACTAAGAGAAATTGTATCCGCCCCTCCCTTTCCTCCCAATTTCCTCCATCTAAGCAAGCTCCTAAAGTATTCTCTGAGGGTTACCGCATGATTATAATCTCATACTACATCCATTCCATGTTTATTGTCCCCATTTAACTTTGGTAATCACATGATGCCAAGTTGCCAACTTTGACCATAAATTTCTCCGAATATATGTGTCACATTATGTGAAATTTATCAAATTTGATTTATCAAAATAACTAATTTCATTTACCATTTTTAAAGTGGTATATTGTGAATATATCTGAAAAGTGACATATACCGACCACCAAAGTAAAATGGGGACAATATAACTGGGATGAAGATGGTAATATTTTTTCTGAACCGATAGTGGAACCTACCAATCATTAACTCTTTTAGTACCTAATATTTTCATGAAGACCACGAATAATTGTTTATAAAAGAGAAAAAGAGTGCACAAGAGGAAAATAGTAACCTGAGCAGACGACAAAACTTCAGGTGAAAATCGAACATAGCGCTGACTACCATAAACAGCACAACTAACATCAAAGCCACTGCCAACTTTTCCTTGAGCCATACAATGCGAAGTTTGAGCTAGCATGTGAACTAGATCAAGATCCTTATTGCTTCTGGTTTCTTCATGATGAGCTGAGTTTAAACCAGATAGATTAACGATGCCAAGATAATGAAGAAGTGCAGCAACCACCGCTGTCGTCATAGCTGCAGAAGACCCCAACCCTGTTTTAGCAACCTCAGGCTTGCAATTTGCAACATTGGAATTATCTGCGTTGAAGGTAATTGACAAGAAAGGAGGGAGTGCTGCCAATGATTCTGGTGCGAGAGGCAGTCCACGTGCTTCCAACTATGTGATCAAATGGTACAATTAGGATACTCATCTGCTTTGACTCTTTCAGTATCTTAAGTTATACTACCTCTATCCAAATTTATCGTCCCTATTTGACTGTAGTTTTCAACCAATGGCAACTTTGACGATTAATTTTTTCAAATATAAGTAGACAATGTGTAAATTTGCTATGTTTGAGTACCAAATTAACTATTTTCAAATAATCATAGCTTAAAAAAATGTGACACTATTTGACAAAGTCAGACGGGGGACAATATAAATGAAATGGAAGGAGCATAAAGCAGTTGAACACGACCATTACAACAAGTACACAAGCAGAATATTACAGTCTTATGACATTTACTACCAAGTTTACTTTTAACTTCTAGGCACAAAAAAAAAATATTAGGATTAAAACGTTTGTACAACTTAGCTCCGGTATATTGACAGAGGAAGAACATTGGGTCTACAATTAAAAAGAAAGTCATGAAAGAAGCAAGTTATGATACTTGCATCTCTTCTCTTACTAAACTTTCCAGACTTTATAGGAAAATGTTATCCTTACATCATTAAAAACACTTTTATAATCGTGGACTTCACGCTATTACTTCAGCTGCTCACAATGACAACTTGTGCTAACTGCAAACGCTAACACTATCATATGATCGAGGTGCCAACTTTACCATTGGACGGATAGTTAGTCAGGGAATTGGGAATGCTAAATTACTAATCCTCCAATAAGTTCAATGATAATAGATCCAACTAGAAATTAAAAGTGTCAACTAGAACTCAAGCTAAAATATGATGTTTCTCTAAAACGGTTAAGTTCATTTCTTTTCACTATCTGTTAGATATTATTCCAGATCCTAAGTTCTTTTTATTAGATCCATCTGGTGGCATTTTCCAACATAGAGTTATAAGATAGGTGTCCAAAGGTCGCAGGGCACAAGGCAAATATATTGCAATCTATAATAGTCAGCTGTTGAAACATGTTAGGTAACATCACGTGACGTAATTAATATTTTCATAATAAACTTCTTACTACTTAAGAATCCAAATTCATTCTTAACACTTCTTGTGATCATTGAAATTTGAAACATAGGTACCAATTTAAAGTCTCGGTTAAATAACGACGGGATCACGGGAACAAAGTGTAGCAACATAAGAGAAGCTTTAAAGAATATCACCTGATCTCGATATGAATAAAATTCGTTAGCGCCCATGATTGTGATATCAAGACCTGCATGACTAACCCAATTAAAGCATAGCATTTAGGTAGTCTCAATTCTCACTTTAACCAAGCATAAAAGAACTCAAAATCTATCAGCCACCTCGTCTAAGCAATTTCTCCAATGAATCCTTTTTATCCTTGTCAGCTCTTGCATACGCAGTCGCAACAACATATTGTAAAGCTTGTTCCACAAAGGGGTTTCTTGCAACACTGTCATATTGAGATAGTAGACGCAAATCAAACATGAATCATGGTTGTTCAACTCTGATACAACAATAAAGCCTTAATCCTGAAACGCTTCGGGATCATTTAACATGAAACATCATTTGAAACTGTCAATAAGAGGTTCAATTTTGAAAGACATCAAGGATCCTAGTGAAACGCAGCTCTTAATTAAAGACCATAAGAAACTGCAGTTATATCAGACTCCAATTGACATATTTCTCATCTGTCCGAACCACTGTGAAGACAAAATTTGCACAGCACAAAACATGACAGTAGGCACACAAAGATGAAGACACGTCAACAAACTAGACAGTAGACCCACAGCTAAGTTAAACTTATACTTTCTCTGTTACATTGGTGAAAACTGTGTGGGCCACACCAACAAGGAGAGAGAGTCCACTACGCCCAAGAGTTCTATTGTAAAACCAATTGGTTGTAGGAGTAGTAACGCTTTGGTTTGTAAAGTAGTAAATTCCCTCCTCATTTTCTCAATGTGGAACACTCACACATGGGTAAACCACATAATAAAAGTTCTTAACACCCTCCATCCAATTTAAAGTGTCCCCATTAGACTAAATGTCATATTTAAGATTTGATGATGAAATATCATTACTACCCGTTGACTAATAGACATTGCATTAACTTTATCATGTTTCTTAAGTAGGGATAGTATAAGAAGGTCACTTTTTTTTACATGATATAGAATGCAACCAACTGTTTAGGGATGAATCCATGGAGGAAATGGGGACAAAGAAAGTGGGACGAGGGAGTATCAAATAAATAAAAGACTTCACTTCCGCAAGTCACGTGCCATATTTAGAGCTCAGAGCAGTTTCTTTGTAAAATTACTATGCAAGAGCTGATAGAACTAAGCCTGTGTTTGGCACACATCTAGCTCACATAAGAAGTATCTATACGAATCATTAAATCAACTTCCCTTATAGAGAGCGAACAAAGTTGTATGCTTTAGCTGAGAAGCTCAAAAGAAACCGCTCAAAAGTCAAAAACATTAAAATTTATCTACCCCATTTTAGACGGTAAACAGAGAGACACGACCCTACAGACAGGATACAACAGCAAGAACGGAATGAACATAAATCAGTTCACGCGTCAAAAGAAGAGACAATGTTGTGGTACATGGAAGTTGTAGAGAATTCTTGCCTTGAGGAAACACACTGGAGAATGAAGTTATTAATTGACATTTTATACATTGTCTCTCTTGAGAGCTGAGGAGCAGTCAGCTTCACGTCCATCCACGACTGTAAATTAGTATACGAAAGTAATAAGATTCAGAGAATCAGGAGCAAAAGTCTGCAGCTAACGTCATCACTCTGTCATCTAACCTTTGCCATTTCACCAAGATGATATACAGAGCAAAGACATGAGAAAAACTCCAATAACAGCTTTTTTCCTGATTTGACTCGTATTCTTAACCTCCTATCTACAAATATAAGAACTCTTTCTTAAACATCACATGTATTCGATTTTCTGTTTCAACGGTACAACGGCAAAAAAAAAAAGCACATATCCAAACTTCGTTTGGATGGAAGGATTTGAAGTAGAAGGGAGGAAAGAGAAAGAGAGCGAAACAATTGCTTGGTTCGTAAGTTCAGTTGGATGGATTTGTTTTACTCACTCAAAGGCAAATAAAAATCCCAGGAAAATACCACGATTTCATCTCCTTTCCCACCCTTACCCTAGAAATAGGGTCTAGTAAACCGCCCAAGATCTAGAAAAACAAGAGAAAGTGACAATTACCTAATAGTATATTGACCAAAAAGCAAAGACAAAAGAGCTTGAAAATGATGACATACCCATGCCCAACAGTCGGCTTTGTCATCATCATAAAATGGCTTAACAATTGCATAGAAGCGAGCATTAGTACTCAATACCAGGCCGGCATTGGGCCTCTCCAATACAAGATATCCTCCTGTCATCAATACCTTCCCAGGAGCTGAAGCAACTCTATTATTACACACAAACATAAATTTTTATATAAATTGAAACAGAACATATAAATCCAACACATGCCCATCTTACCTACCAGTCAATCAGTCATACACAATATTACATCTCATTTTCAATCCCTGTATCTGTATGGCTAATATCAATTAACAAAACGATCACATCACAAATTCCATACGTTTGATTAAAATAAGCCTAACATATACGGAGTATTAAACAAACGTATGGAATCGGGTTGAACGGACGGAGTGCAATTGAGCAAAAATATAGAGCACAACCCATGATTGGATTAAACAAACGCGGCCAATATCACCTCAAAAGTCAAAATGCGACTGCTTTGATGATAAAATCATTTTAGACGGTCTGAAACAAGACTTATTGTAAATTCATAACATAAAGATATCATATGAGATGCAATAGGAGTGAGTATCTTTGACATAAAATTGAGAAGAGGGATTGATAAACTTACACCTCCATGGTTGGATGATTGAAGAAAATTGGAAGCGAGAAAGGAGTAGTTTGACTTGAACAACAATGTGACGACGAATGACGATGACAACAAGGGAGACGGGCAAATTTGTGTTTGTGCAACAAGAGGGAAGAGAGGATGTGTAAAAAGCAAGTGTCACTAGTTTGTTAGTGTAATGTCCTGTGCCCCTCCACGAGCCCCTCGTGTGACTTCCTCCCAACTTTGTCTCAAGTTTGGTAATCTCATCTTCTTCTTTGGCAAGGATTCTAATTGGAATAACTCTATTTTCCAATAATCTTTCTGTTTTAATCAATTATTTTTCTTTAATTTTAGCATAAAAATTAAGAATTCATTTTTAAAATAATGCTCAAAAATAAAGTATTTGTCGTTTTGGGTCGGTTTTGAAAATAATTGTCGAAATGGTGTCCACGTAGACTCGGGATTGCGGAACCTGAAAATTGGGATAAACACGCCATAGGGAGTGGCGTGTTTATAGTTACCAAGAAGGTCAATAGCGAAATAAACTAGGAAGCCAAACACGCCACACGGAACGGCGGGTATACTTGAGGAGACACGCCATTGATAGTGGCGCGGCTCATGGATTAAAAATTTTCAATTGAATACAGTACCACGTACTGTAACATTTATGCCAATCAACCATGCTTCCTCCTTATCCTCCTTACCTCACACAACTTAAGCTGCTGCCGCTGATGGTGGTACGATGTGACACGAACCCGGCGTTTCTGGGTTGTATGCGAGCAGGTGCAAGTGGTGGTTATCTGGTTCGTTGGAGATGCGGAGGTGGTTTGTTGCTCTAACTTCGTTTCGATGGTGTTGGACCGAGGTGAGCGACAACGGGGTCGGACTGGTTGTTGAATTGAGCAGCTATGGTGATGTTAATTAACTCGATTCCGATTCCGACGGGATTGATTGAAGGTTGAATCTGGGCTAATCGTAAATCGTAATTGAGCAGCGGAGTCGGGTTTCGATTTTAAGTAGCGGAGCAAGGGAGAGCAGCGGTGTGTTTCTGGTTCATTGGTTGTGGCTTAGTCCGAGCCATAATGACTCGATTGAAGCGAACCATGGTGGCTGGGGTGTGACGGAGATGATAAGCCATTAATGTGGGTGTTGAAGATGATTTGGTAATGGTGACGAGATGCTGATTTGGAGTGCATGTTTAGTAAGACCCGCCAGGAGAAGTGGCGTGTTTATTTAGTAAGACCCGCCAGGAGAAGTGGCGTGTTTATTTAGTAAGACACGCCATTCGTATTGGCGTGTTTCCTTACGTTTACTTCTCAATAAGTACACTTTCATAATAACTATAAACACGCCACTCCCTATGGCGTGTTTATCCCAAATTTCAGGTTCCGTAATTCCGAGTCTACGTGGACACCATTTCGACAATTATTTTCAAAACCGACCCAAAACGACAAATACTTTATTTTTGAGCATTATTTTAAAAATGGATTCAAAGATTAAAGATCAATTAAAGAAGAGGGGACCAATTATAAAATGATAAATGGATCAAACTGGGTGTGAAAGATCAAATTGCTCATCAAATACAATCCTAAGATAGAAAAGACAACAATTGACTCACACACCCAAAAATAGAATATGATAACAAATGACCGAGAAAAAAGAAGTACTTTTTTTGGTCGAGGGAACTCTATTTTCGAATACTTTCATGCTAGTGTACACTGATTGGCTATAGTTTCTTACCTTTCGGTATAATTATGTTTTTAAAGTACTAGTTAAAGGTATTATGCTACTTATCTCGTTTGCTAAGTCGCAAGTTTAGGGCCGAAAAGCTCATTTAGGCCTGAAAGCCCAAATTAGCCCATAAGGCTGGGTTTGGGCTCGCTAAATAAATCCACTAATTTGACCCGACCCAGCCCAACCCACACAAATGGGCCGTTTTTGTCAGCACGACCCGACCCATGATCAGCACTACTATTGTACTACTCAAGTGGATTCAGAAATTTTCTGTGTCTCATCATGTCAGGGTACGTGTTTCTGCTCACATTTTTAATAGACTTAGCTTTGCTATTGTAAAAGAAGTGAGAGTTCAGATAGTATCTCGGCTGCCAACTAATTACTTGTAAAATTATTTTGATATCAATAAAAACTAGTTGAAAAGCTCGTGCGATGCACGGGGTTCTCATTAGGATCATCTGTATAAATATATTCTATATTTGATAAAAAAAAAAGTTCAATTATGTTTAAATCATTGATAAATAAAAGTTCGTGATTGATGTAGTTGATAATCAATGAACTATTAGTGCTTTAAGCATAGAAGTTTTGTCATTTAGTAGTTATCATTTCAGTTGTAAAACATCAAGTAACATTGTAAGAGTATGTAGTTAATTTTTTTCATTATTGTTATAGGCATCCCTGATTTTTAATTAAATACAAAACGTTATCTTCATAAACGTAGTGCAACTTACCAAATGAACCGCCCTTAATAGCTAAGACAGACCTTTATGAGTTTTGCAAATTATTTTAACATATAACAACTACGTAAAACTAAATGGTGTTATGTAAAGCAACATGTATCATAATTATCTATATTGAGTGTGTTTAGAGAAAATGTTAGATCTCTTATAGCATAAGTTTACCTTAACTATCTACAATTAAGAGTGTTTTGGTCTATATACTTATCGTAAAATCAAATCCATACTGAATTCCAATAAAATTAGTAGTCTCTAAACAACAGCACAAAAATATGTGATTCTATTACATAGAATGCATGAGGCTTCCATTAAGAACATCTTTTACAATATGCATGTTGAATGTTTTAAGAATTTGTTGAACAATAGATTGCGAACGTTGGTTTAATTTACATTGTCATGGTTTGGTAGTAGAATTCTATTAAGTTGATAAAAAAAAAAAGCCTAACTATGTTGAAAATCGGAAAACACAAAACTATTGGGTTGATTTAGTTGATTATTGATGGATCATCGGTCCATTTAACATAAAAGCCACTCTTTTTGGTTTACGTTAATTATATTATGTAGTTACCTATTTTTATTGTTGTACACACCACCGATTTTAGTCAATTTAAAACGTCATTCCCAAAAATGTGGTTTAATTCCTTAAAATGAACACGTGATATCCGAGACTGACTTTTATAAGATTCACAAATTAGATTAACTTACAGCATCTACCAATATATTGCATTTTGTAAGATACGACAGTGTAAATGTTGAATGGTGGTACGCAAAACAACATGTATCTCAATTATATATGTAAACTGTTTGGAGGATTTTTGTTAGATCTCTAAACAATAAATTTGTTTTTGACTATCTACCATTAAGACTGGTTGTTCCCTATGAACTTTATGCAAAATATACAATACGACATCCAATTTTGTAGATGTGGGATATATTTTTGAGTAAATTAACGATCAACTTTTCAAAGTCTGATCTCCAAAAAGCAAATGAAGAGTTTTGTGTGAATTGGAGGGAGTAGGATATTAGGATACTACTGTTAAACTCGATTAGTTTTAGATTAATTTTATTAAAATTATAACTCATTTTTGTTTATTTGAAATTTTATCTATCAACAAAATCAAGTATCATTATCTTACATTATTATTCTACTCTTTATTTATAATAACAAAATGAACAAATTTTCAAAAAAGAGTTTCAATTTTAAGAAAATGGCTTCAAATTACTAATTATATATGTACAATCGTTTCACTTCTTAACCAATATATATGCAATTAGTTGTCTTTACTTTAACCTAATTTATTACACTAAGCAGTACCTTATATTCAACTAAACCCATGTACGATACCTCATAGTTAACCATTAACAAAAAAAAAAGAATTTTTTTTTTCAAAACTCGGGTTACCAAAGTGTGAAGTAGTAGAAACCTCAGGACACCAAAGTTGAATTATGCAAACCTCAGAGTACTAAAGTGGAATTAATCAAAACCTCGAGGCACCAAAATGAAAATTTTCCAAAATATATATATATATATATATATATATATATATATATATATATATATATATATATATATATATATATATATATATATATATATGTCGGGATCCGGTGAGAACCACTAGTATAATGAGAACCACTTACGACCATTCGATCTAATTAATCCTACGGAAGGCTGAGATTAACTCAACCATACTCCAAAGGTCCAAATAATCGCAACACCTCCCCCCCCTAAACCTTCGATCCGCTTCATTTTCACAAAATTCTTTTCTCTATCATCGTTCTTTCTCTCTCTTCGACTGTAAAAACCTTCCACCATCACTCTAGCTCTTCAAATATGAAATTCTTTCGCTTCCCTCGATCGTGACATATTGTAGACACCTCGTTTCTGCACCTTCCGCAAACCACCCGGTGATGATTGGGCCGCATGTTTGGTACGCGGAACGATTTATGACAGTTCGTAAGATTATCGTCAAGTGATTGCTCAAACATTAATGTGTACCTCTTAGTTGTCATCTACGTCCTGATACGGTCGTTTTGGCAGTAATTAGAGTACATTCGGAGTCCGGTCAAAAACCGTCTCCATCTTCTCGATAATCAAGTTAAATCCCGAGTCGAATGTTCTGGAATGTTCCGGATATTTCTATTCCATATTTCACAAATTCTATCTTTTGGCAAATAATATCCCGTAATATTCATAAGATGATCGAATTATTTCCGTCCTACCATAACTCAAACGCGAAATCTTTCTTCAACGGAGGAAACCTCCCGGGAATAGACGCAGCAGTGTGTTGCGCCTCTTCCAAGAGACGCAGATGGGGCTGCTGCGCCTTTTCCCATGCCCTTCTTTGCATGTCTTACGTATCTTTTTCATATCTTTCCGAGATTCACTTCCAAAGAGTCTCCGAAACCCTATTCCTTCACGTGATTAGTATAAATAGGAGCCTTCGTTCCTCATATTTCTCACGCGAGTGTCCGCCCTTCTCTTCTCCCTTTGCATTCTAGACTTCGTTCTTACTAATTGGCGCCTACGTGCTTGGACTTCCGACCACGTAAGCTCGGATCTTTCCGGTACCAACCTCTCCGTTGCATGACCGACCAATTTGACCAACTACACTCAATCAACTTAAATTAATCAATCGTTTTCCTCTTACGAGGGCACTCTCTTTACATTCGCGTCGAGCATTCACTAGTCAATATCTTAGTTCATCTCGTTCCGTCAACATGTAAGTCTGAGGGTGTATGATCCTTTTATTTATTGTATTTTACTTTTTGTAATCATCAATTGTAAGGTTTACGTCGAAAATACCGATTAAAACCGATTTCTAAAACCGTCTTCAAAAATCTCTTTTTACGGATTTCCAGTAGACAGACGAAGAGAAAGGACGCAGCAACTGCTGCGCCTCTTCGAAGGAGCGCAGTTCCTGCTGCGCCTCTTCGTGAGGCTGCCGCAGTTCCTGCTTCCTTTCTTCTTCCTTCGTCCTCTGTGTTTCCGTCTTTCTTATTTGTTTTCATATGTTTGTTTGTTAATTCGTCATCATAGCATATAATTCATATTGTATTATCATAATTCATTAATATGTTTAATTCATCATAAATCCGACTTAAATCCTAAATAATCCATATTTACGGGTTTTCGTCATTAAATTCAAACCCGGATTTTGGAGATTCAATTTGTTCATGTTGAGTTTCTGGAATTCGTCATTGATATAGTTTTCATCTGTTTATTCACATATTCGTTGTATATCCGTCGTATTTAGCCTAATTGACTTATTTCAACAAAGGACTCATTAATGTTTTCATTCATTCATGTAATTAATCCGTTTAATTCCGTCCCATCCATGTTTTACTGTTTTTATGACCCGTTCACATGTTAAATAATCCATTAGTCACTTTCATCCGAGTAAATATCATCAATTAATCCTTTGAGTTTACCAATCGACATTAACGATTTGCAGTTCCGGCTTCACAGCCAGAACTCACCCTTGGAACAGACGCAAAGAATCGCCGCGCCTCTTCCAAAGGGCGCATCTCTTCTGCTGTTCCAGATGATTTCTCACCGAACTCCGTTTCTGCCTTGACGTAGTTTAATTAGTTTACATATTAACTAACTACTAATCGTATTATCACTTTCTGATTCCTGTTCGTTAATTTATTTTATTCTTTTATTCTTTTATTTCTTTTTCTTAAATCATCCGTTTTAAAGGTATTTTCGACATAAATCGCCTATTCCATTGTAATTATTGTAATTTTCGTTATTGTAATTCATCATTATTGTATTTCTTTTAGGGTGGTGCTCATTCATGGACGAGTTTTACTCTTTCATGGACGTAAATGACCATTATACCCCTTTAATTTCTACACCCATTTCCTCTCTCAACCCCTCAACCACCAACCAACACCCCGCCCAGACCACCTCTCCCCCACCAAACCACCTCACCATCCCTCCTAACTCAACCCCTTCGTGCGATTGTTCTCGATAGAATATAACCAAATTGATACTCCAAAATTACACTGAAATCATTAGTATAACAAAAGTTGGGAGTAAATAGGTGTCAGTGGCATTAACTTTTGGTGCCCAAAATTCCTGGCTTGGTGGAGTGCTATGAATAACTCCATTATCATGCTCTGCCGTTTTAGCTATTGGTAAGCCAGAAGTCGATGCAAGTAGTTTGTGGGCAAAGCCATGAAATTCATAAGCCAAACAAATGTTTACTTCCAGAATTTTTGCAATTGGCGACCACCCAGACTCGCACTCCTCTCTCCCAGATCCCAACCACCAGGACCCCTCGCAACCACCTGAAACCGTCATGCACCGTCCCCGCCCTTGCCCTTCCGCCACCGTTAGCCCCCATCTCTGCCACCCTTGCCTACCCTATAAACCCTATTTTCATAACCCCAATTTTATTTAACCTTAATTTAATTTATTCCAACTTAATTTGATGCAAGACAGTTAATGCAAAATTAATGAGTTTAGAATTCTTGTTAATATGATAACTAAAATCATTGATTAAGTAATTGGTTGAGATTTGATTAATTTTGAGAGGAAGAGTAAAAGAGAGAATTTGTTTCTTTGTTTTTAGAGGAAGGACAATGTGTGGAAATATTATGGCAAAAAGTACATGATAGAGTAAAACTCGTCCATGAAAGAGCAATGACGTTCTTTTATTGTTTGTATGCTTTCACATGTAAATGAGCATTAACTCCTACTTCGACCTAATTGCATGATAAATTATTTGTCTCACCGACTTAGTCTAATCTTCACATGCTAGGATTAATCTATGGATGTTGCATTGCATGCATATAGCCGACGATATATCAAGTACGAATAAACTCCCTAATCATTAGTAGAGGCCGCTATCGAGGCGGGCGGGATTAGGTGTTCGATCAAAAGAGCTTCCTAATACGTACCCTCACCCCTTACTCCAGATCTCCGTGAGCACCCGTGTTCATTGGCATCCACGAGAGTCATTCTAGACATAGAATGCTAAGGGTAACGATTGCTTAGTGTTCATGTCACTACTTTGTGTCTTGACATGACACGAGGTATTCGAACGGTTCCAATTTCCCATAAAAATTGGTGGCGACTCCATACAAAATGCAAACGCTTGTTTTCCGACCTTCACCAAGCGCCCCCGTGGGCGGCCCGCTGTCCACGCTTTGGCGACTCATTGGGGATATACACTTACGTGTAGCTAGGGTGAAACTCGAACAAGGTTAGGGAATAAATTTGTACAAGACAATTGTCGGTTTTCATAACTCGGTCTTCCTAGATCGTTTAATTCGGCCTTCCTAGGCCCAACCCAACCCATTCGACCAATCGTCCCGTCTAAACGGTCCTAATTCTTATTTGGGCCTAAGGGTGGATAGCGATTGACGTCATCCATACCATGATGCTTACTCTTGTTTGTATCAAGGGCCTTCACTACTTGAGGAAATGGACTAGGAATCGGCCTTACTCTTGTTTGGCACGAGCCTCTCCACAGACTTCAGGTTTGATGGTTCGGTATGGCAACCTACCCTTTAAACCAAAACCCTTCTAAATGCACTCAGCATCCCGTTATAATGCTTGTATAAATGTGTAAACCCTACGTGATCACCACTTCTAAACAAAACCATGACGAATTTTCAAAAAATCAAATCCTTTTTTCAAACAAGAATTTCGAAAAAATGGGCCTTTAATTAGCGCAAAATCCGGTCGAAACTCTGTCCGTTTGTCGTGTCAAAATTCGGGCCACAAGCCCATTTCAAAACCTCACTTCGAGTCCACTCCTACAACTGCACTACAGTTGACTAGGACACACATTTTCAAAAAACCTTGTCTTTCTTCAAAACTCACTCAACACAAGTGGCACACACCCACTTCACAAGTCAAAACTTTTCCTCTTTTAGCAAGTGTGATAGAATGGTCGATCGTGTTTTGATTCGTCGCCGATCTCTTATCCAGTTTCCAAGATGCCCGGGTCAAGTGATGAAACAAACCTCCAGCAAATTCAAGAGAGTAATGATCGAATCCTGGCCGCGCTAGCCCAAATGCAAATCACTCAAGAACAAACCTATGACCGCCTTGAACTTATCGAAGGCCGTATCTTTGATGTAGAGGGAAGGTTGCCTCCCTCTAAAGGTGAAGTACTACGTTTTTCCGATGACGAGTCTAAAGATGAGAATCCTATCATAGGGACAACTGCAGCTGAGAAAAGACTCCAATACCTAGAGGAGCAATTGATGTACCTTAAGGGGGATGACATTTATAGGGAAAACAATCGCAAGTATGAAGCCGTCAATTCCAAATTGCCAACTAACTTTAGCATGACGGATATCCCTAAGTTCAAGGGACATGACAACCCTTTGAACCACATCCGTGCCTTCAAGGATTACATGTCTATCAAAGGCATCAAACCCGAGATGTTCTTAAGGATCTTTCCTTCATCTCTTGACACCATCCCGAAGCAATGGTTCTACACTTTAGATCACAAAAAGGTCGCTACTTGGGAGGACGCCGCAATCGAGTTCTCGAAACAATATGCGGATAATGCCGAGATCCAAATCAACATGCGTACTCTAGAGGTTCTTACCCAAAATGACAAAGAAGGATTCACCGACTTCCTAAGTAGGTGGAGGAAGACTAGTACTCAACTAGTTGAACGCCCGGATGAGGCTACCCTTGTGGAAAAGTTTGTGGATAATCTCAAGCCCATATATGCCAATCATTTGAGATACCAAAACACCAAGACTTTCAAGGATTTAACCGTATTAGGGACACGAATTGAAGATGACATCCGTAAAGGACTCTTGTCCAAAACGGTAGGTCGAGGATATCAAGGGTCCACGAGTCGTTCATACGGCTCTACTAGCAAGACCGATGAGGTTAACCTTCTCGAGCCATCCAAGAAAACTACTCCACCAAGGAAATTCACAAACCTTGGGGATACGTACTCCAACGCTCTAAAAAGGCTAATGAAACAAGGTAAACTCCAACCCATTGGACCTACTCCCGAACCCGAAAAGAAATCCAAGTTCTGGGATGAAAATTCCTACTGTGAGTACCATAGGGGCAAAGGGCACGACACAGAAAAATGCTACAAGTTGAAACACGTGCTTCAAGATATGATTGAAGATGGTCGACTTCCAATTCCACCAGGAGGTAAGCCCAACAACACTCAGAATCCTCTTGGAGTTCTAGTGATTACAAGTGACGAATCTACCTTAGATTGCTCACACCTCATTTCTCCCACCGAAAATGAAATTCATGCAATTGAGAAAGAAAGGCTCTACTCTACTATCTCCCCTACCATTTCCGACTTCATCGCATGGGCAAGGAGTGTAGATAGACAAGTGTGGGAACTAGAAACATGGTAACGACCTTACGCCATCCCAATGCAATACCTAAAGAACGCGTACCATTGATCTTCTCTCAAAATTCCACTATGCAAGAAGTAGTCACCGTGGTTGATAAACTAGTCGATCAAATCATACGACTAGAAAGTGACATCATGAGAATGAGGGAACTAGCTGCAATCAATGGGGTTTGGGCCGATGATGATGAAGACGAATATCTCATTGAAAACTCCGTAGTCAAGGAAATAGTCCAAAATGGTGAAGACCAAGATGTGGATCACCTAACTCGTTCGGGTCGCCCATATCAAAATACTACTCAAAACGGTCCAACCAACGTCATCACACCAAATGACAACGAAGATGACCCCACTGATCATTTGCTCAAGCAATTACAGAAAACCAAGGCTGATCTTTCAGTCTGGCAACTAGTGGCAAGCTCATTTCCGCATCGCCAAGCTTTACTGCAAGCTTTGGCCAAGCTAAGTGTAGCACATAACTCCACTCCTGAAGATGTAGTCAACTTGGTCTTCCAAGAATCACCAAAGCTAAGTAATCCTATTACTTTCTCAAACGAAGACTTGCCACCTTTTGGCGCTAGTCACAACCTTGCTCTATACATCACTGTCATTTGTCTAAAGAAGAATGTGCCAATGACCTTGGTAGATGATGGCTCCGCGGTCAACGTCATACCCCTCAAAACGGCATACAAGCTAGGCATGAAAGAGTCGGATTGGACTCCCACCAATCAAGGTGTACGTGCATATGACGGTACACGACGAAAAGTGGTTGGACTTGCTAGCCTAACCATAGCCACGGGACCAATCGAACGAAAGGTTAACTTCCAAATAGTGGACATCGAAGCTTCATTTAATATACTTCTGGGAAGGCCTTGGATTCACGCTTCCAAAGCGGTGGCATCCACCCTTCATCAAAAGATCAAGATCCCACTAAATGGCAAGGTAGTGACGATCACTTCATCACCCATCAAAGCAATAATCGAGAAACAATCAAACAATCAAGTCCTTGCGGATCCCATATATGAACTTGGGGGCTTCCAAAGTGTAAATGTCATAGAAAGTGAGTTGGCACCTCTATACTATAATCCCTACTCCAACTTAGTGGTCAACCACATACTCAAGTCCCAGGGATACTTCCCTGGAATGCCTTTGAACCCAATTCGGAAGAATACCTTCGCACCACACAAGAAAGGCAACTCAACAAGGATACCACTTGGACTAGGGTACAAACCTACAAAAGAGGAAGTCCTCGAAATGATGGCCCAAGCCCAAAACCGCAAGCACGTAGGAGTCCAAATGAGGCCCTATCTCTCTACCTTAAATGGATACTTCGTTCAAGAAGGAAGTTCGGAGCTCTTTCATGGATTTCCCGAACCTTGGCATTATCTTGAGAGGAAGTTAGCCGGAATCGAGATCTTTCACGATTGCTACTTCATTCCTCCCGAAACGGTTCCTACCGTCAAAACCCGTCAAGCACCTTGCTTTGACGAACAAGCTGTGAGCCTATTGTTTGGAGAAGATCGATTCATTAAGGCTGCGCAGGATGAGATCATTACTATGATACTTCAGGACGATCGCTTCAACCCCACCGCATTGATCACAGAAATCGACACAAAGCAGCAGAAAGGATGGAGAAAGTCAATCAAGTGGACCAACAACAAAGGAAGACTCTTCAAGCTCACTGATACCCGTCGTTGTGAGTATCAAAGATAAAATTTATAATCTCCTATTAAGACTAACCTAGGCTAGTGGTAACAGGGTCGAACCACAAGGAGGCAGTTGTAAACTTTAGTTGATTTATGTTCAGTCTGAGGTAACTATTATGAGGGTTGATTTGAGTTGGTCGACAGCTAAGGTGAACAAAAATAATAAACTAAAAAAAATACGATTTAAACAGATAAAAGAAAGGGTACTAGGATGGTCGTCATTATAGCTTCTAAGGCAAAACTAAGTCGGTCTGAATCAAACACAGGTAAGGCGGGAAATAAGAGGTCCTCTCGGTCCACTCCTAACATATAGCATCTCTCGATCTCGCTATAGGTCCCTAATGCCACTAATACTAACTTTCGTCCTGAAAAGTGACTAACGGTCTAAACTATACCTATCTTTCGATCTTAGCACAGTTTAGTCGATTTAATTGACGGTCAAATAACCTTCCCTATCTTTCGATCTAATGGGTCGGTCACAAAATAGGTATTTAACTGGTCGCATGCATTCGATTTGTTAAATACAAGATTAAGAACAATTAAAACGAAGGATAACCTTACAAGGTCGGGCGATCGACCAACAATGTCGATCGATCGACGACACGCTGTTCATCCGTGTTCAATCTAATGCCGCCTATGCTACAATTCCCCTACATCCTAGCACTATAGATTTAGCTACTCATGCTAAGGGTAGAAACAATAACATAAACGATAAAACTAGCTACTGAATTTATGATTAAAACAGGAAAGGAAGCAATTAACATGCAATAATGAAGATGGTTTCGGGAATCTACTAGCAATTCTAATCTATTAGCAAAATAAATGAACTGAAAGTGAACGGGAGGAATACCGAATTGCAGGGGAAAGATTGATTATAAAGAACCGAAATTCCGATGCTCACAATAATCCCAAACCCTAACTATTCGATAAAGAACTTGAATGAAAACTTAATGCTAAAACTTGATGTAAAACTCTGAATAAAAGACTTGATAATAAACTGATGATCTAGGTTACGTTATATAGGAAATATACGTAACATCTTATTCCAAAACCTAAACACAATGGGCTTTAAGTTCCTCGATCTTTTAATTCTCGTCTCAAAAAATGATGTGGTCGATCGACTAAGCGGAGGTCGATCGATGGATCTCAAAGAATGTAGCTTCGGAACTCCGAGCATTGGTCGATCGACTGATGGGTCTAGTCGATCGACTGCTTGAGCTGCTAATTGACTTCTTTAAACTCGTGGACTCGTCTTTGGGCCTTGGATCGCGCACCAAGCTCGTTCCTTAAGAAATTCCTTTACGTCATTTGCAATGCAGATTACTCGGGGACGGATTTGGCTTGATTTCCCGTTAAATTCTCCATATTTCTGCAATAAAGACAAAAACACAAAAGTAGAGGAAAATAGGGAAATAATGGCATATATTGCACATTTGAGCTCTGAAATGCGTGTAGAATAAAGTGTGAAACATCATATTTTAGACACGCATCAAATCTCCCCAAACCAAACCTTGCTTGTCCCCAAGCAAGAACTAGACTCGATCTAATGACCTAATGGAACGAGTTCGATCTCAGAGCGAAATGCAAACTGTTAAGCCCAAACCAATTTAATGCACAACCAACAATCAATTAGCAATGTGAATCATGCAAACGAGTTATGTAGTCGTTAAAAACTGCTGAACCGTCAACTGTAGAGACTTATCAAATTGGACTCTCGCGGGTTGCTCAAATCTCTCATAAGAACAGGTGAATATGTGAAAGATAGAAAGAATTAGATTTGTAAAGACTCTCACCTAACTACGACCTATGAAGACATGCCAGCAATAAAATATGAAAATGATCTCTATAACCGTACATATGCATTCCAACCAACAAATGACCATGACACATGCCGAGGTATATATGGGATATGTGAGGTATGGGTAAGAAGAGGCAAAATATTTATGGAAAAGTGGAGGTACAGGTGATCAAGCTAGTACCAAAACGGAACCATATGGCAACATCCAACTTCTTGCTCATAATCAAACTAAACGGTGCTATAGCAAGCACAAATCTCACAAATCTCCAAACTAACAAATCAATAAACTCCCCATAAAATATGAATAAAACATGGGAGCAAAAATCGCCAAAAGATAAGGATTGAATTATGCGAATTGATTTCTTCCTCGAATCTTCAGTCGATCGACCAAGAGGAGCAGTCGATCGACTGCTTTGAACAGTACAGGACAATTTTTCTTTTCTTTTTCGGAATCATTTTTCTTCATCTTTTTTTTTTCTTCTTTTCGTTTCTTTCTTTCCTCCTTTTCATCTTTCCATCAAAATCTCAAACATGAGCATATGCTACTAAAAACGAGTCACAATCCCAAAAACTAGGCTACTAGCTTGACAAAGGCAGGCTATGTGTAGGATGTAGTAATCGGGACAAAAAGGATATTTTTGGCAGTGTGGAGCTTATGGGCAAAATGAATAAAGGGAAACCTCTACCACATGTGTCGACAAACCACAAACCGAATGCATACAGGTATTAAGTAGATCAAGTTCATATTTATGCAAATTAAGGAAACATGTCTCATAAGGAGTAATACTCACATTCCTAAATAAACCGGTCATAGATGTCACCAGTTATAGGCTCTAAAACTCAGAAATATGATGTAGCTTGCCAATTTTCAAAGTCAAATCTCAAGTTCAGCAAGAATGTAACGAAAACTCGTAGATATGCATTTACGATTCTACTAATAACATGTTAATCAATCAAGGCTCAGGCGAAACAGGTGCAAATGCAAAATCATCATAGAAATACTACCGTTCCGACTCGACCTATATGCTAAAATAAACGTGCATTTTATGAAATTTTGAAATTTTATCAATTTTTTTTTTTTTTTTTTTGACTTTTGTATATATGAAAGAAATGAAATAAACAATGCAAAACAAAAAGTAAACGTGAATGCAAGCAAGTGATATGCGACGCAAAACCCTTCCCCAAACCAAATCGCACAATGTCCCCATTGTGCAAAATCATGTAATGAAGAAAAGAGAGATGGGAATTTGCGAGAAATTAAATAAGCAAGACATAAAGGAAAGATATGGAACTCACAAGACTTTAAGCGCAGCAAAGGAAACCTCCCCAAACCAGCGTGAGCTAGGAGGTTTCAGTAGCCAGCAGTGCTACCAATAAAGACCTGAATAGACAGTTAAAACCACGCATAAGACCGAAGAAAACAATTTTGAAGCGTAAAAATTGTGCACAAATGAGACAATAGAAGAAATAGATAATTCGACGGAAAAATAGAGTGGAGTAGAAGACTCCCTTAGGTCCGCATATCGACCAAACACAGCAGGGGAGAGGTCGTAAACAAATATAGCAGCAGCAGTGGTCGATCGACCACTGAGATCAGTCGATCGACCAGGTTGACGTGAACAGTAGCTTCTGTAAACCTGCAATTCAGTCGATCGACCAATGGTGCCAGTCGATCGATCAAAACATCATTGCGCAGTGTCTTATTTCTTCGTAATTGCTCAATGATTTGAGCTAATAAGCTCTAAATACCTGCAAAAGCACAATAATACGCGCCCAAAATTGCGCAAAACCCAGAACGAGGTCTAAAGTACTTAAAAATTCTAAGCAAAAAGAATAAAAGCGAAGTTTCGCGCACACAAAAGCAATAAAAATGTCTTAACAAAGCAAAAAGAAAGAAGTTTATAACGAGCATGATCAACTAATAGTTGATCAAGAAGGGCCACGGTATGGCCCACTTCGTCGGCTTCTGGCTACTAGAGGTAGCCTCATAGGTGCTCATGTTATCAGTTGCACCCTTCTTAGCTTCAACAGTCGGAGAGCTCAGCTGATCAGCTTCGTCACCTCCCCAATCAAGGATTTCCCTGAGATCGTCAGACTCCAAATCAAACCGTCTCACCTTGGCTGGCTCATCTTCCACTTCCTCATCGGTCCCATAGCTTAGGCACCCAAGACCTCCTCTTTGAATGATAGGCTTCTTCACAGCTGGCACAACTTGTAGCACTTCCTTCCCCAAACCAACTCCTGCATTATCTAAGACAACAAATTCTTCCTCCTTCTTGCTCCCAATCCGGGGTGGAGGGGTTAACACAGCAGTAGTAATAGGGACAGTTGATTCAGGAAGCACAAAGTACGATGTCTTTTCAGAGACCGTGTTACAAGTAACAGGCCACATGGCGTCCTTCTTTTTAGCAGGTTGAGCAAAAATGATAGAATGTTTCCCAACTTTGAAGGTCAAGGTTCCTAAACCGACGTCAATAATCGCACCAAAGGTGTGCGAAACGCCTACCTAAGATGATCGGTATATGGGCATCCTCAGGCATGTCAAGGACAACAAAGTCAACAGGGAAGAAAAACTTCCCTATCTGGACGGGTATGTCTTCTAGGACTCCTATAGGCTCGACCGCAGATCGGTCACCATCCGAATCTGTCATGTCATGTCGTGATAGCAAACCGGGTCAACTTGAGTTTCCTAGCTAAACTTAAGGGCATGACACTTATGCTAGCTCCTAAGTCACACAAGGCCTTCTCAATTGAGAAGGTACCTATTTTGCAAGGAACGGAAAAACTACCCGGATCCTCTAACTTATGGGGCGCAGTGTGAGACAGATAAGAACAAGACTCCTTAGTAAGTGCGACAGTGTGCACTGTTTCAAGTGACCGCTTTTTGGACAACAGTTGTTTCATAAATTTAGTGTATGCGGGCACTTGGTTAACTAACTCAAGGAAGGGGACTTGCACATTCAGACTACGGATAACTTTCTCAAACTTACTGAAAGATACCTGTTCTTTGGTCGGCACGAGCCTCTCTGGATATGGGGCTGTAAGGAGCACCTTAGCCCTCTCTTCTAAGTCGCGTGTGCCGGTATCCTTGGACTTAGGTTGAAAGTCCGTCACCTTTTCTTTGTTGAAGCTAGACCCCTCCTCAGACCGTCTCAAATGAGAGCCATTAACCGTCATCGGATCGAACTTGAGCTGGGATCCGACCCATCAAGACTCTCGTCCGCCCCCAAAATTTTCGGGACGGTGGTTCCCCGAAACAAGTGGTCTCGTCGATTATTTGGCATTAAAGGACGAAATTCTTCAACATCAGCAGTGATATTGGTCGATCGACCAACCTCCTCAGTCGATCGACTGGGATGCACAGTTCCAGAAGCTCCTGGAACCCGTATTTCAGTCGATCGACTAGGTACTTCAGTCGTTCGACTGAAATGCCTGGCAGACGTCTTTTTCTTTGATTTGTTCGTTGAAGCTTTCTCTTGACTTGTTTCCGGCTCATCTTTCTCAACAGCATCCTCAATCATGGCAGGACCATCAAGGGTGGACCCGCTCCTCAAAGTGATGGCATTTAGGGTCTCTTTTTGTTCGGGTTGAGTGGGTAAGTGTCCGGGAGCTCGAGTGTTACTTTTACTAGCCAGTTGAGCAATTTGGCTCTCAAGTAACTTCATCCCGGCCTCTCTTGCTTGGGATTCCTTTAGAAACAGATTCTTAAGCTCGGAGAACTCAGAGTTTTGTGATTGTTGCTGCTGCGGCACATAAGGAGGCTTCTGGTATTGCTGTTGCTTTTGATGAGGCGGGACATATGGCTTCTGCTGTGGCGGATGTTGGGTTGGATTTTGGACATTTTGGCTTCTCCAACTCAAGTTCGGATGCGGTGGCTCGTAGTAGGTGTTTGTCTGCCTATAGTGTTGAAAGGCAGCACAAGATTCGAAGGGGCTAGGGCAATTTTTCGAGACATGGCCCTCAACTCCACACCTTTCACAGACGAAGGGACCGTCTGACACGGCATTAACTTGGTATATCCCACCTTTAGAAGCTCCCCCTAGCTCATACTTGTCAAATCTCGCGGTGAGAGCCTCAAGTGCAGCAACAGAAGAGGATTCAGCAGCTCTCCTCTGGTTCCCTCTCGAATTCCCATATTCGGCCTTGTGGGTAGCTAGATCGTCAATGATCTTCCACCCCTTGGTTGCTCCCATTTTCAAATGAATCTTCCATTGGCAAATGATCCAAAATGGCCCTCTGATCGTCGTACAACCCATTGTAGAAATGGTTGCACAAACTCCACTTTTCAAACCCATGGTGCGGTATGGTTCGCACTAACTTCTTGAATCGGACCCATGCCTCGTGGAAATTCTCATCTGGCCCTTGTTTAAAGCCCGTGATTTGAGCTCTAATAGCGATCGTCCTTGAAGCAGAAAAGTACTTCTTGTAGAACGCCAGTGCCAATGTATTCCAATCAGTGATCTCCTGAGCGGTCCGGTCCAAATTTCTATACCACTCTCTTGCAGCATCACGAAGGGAGAAGATGAACATGGTCTCTTTGATTTGATCCTGGGTCACGCCAGCTGGTGGGGGAATGGAGCAGCAGTAGTCAATAAAGGTCTCCATATGCCTTGCTGCATCTTCATTTGCAGCTCCCCCAAACTGATTTCTCTCGACCATAGTAATGTAAGCAGGCTTTGGTTCGAATTTCCTGGCATCTCCCGGTAACTCGAACCCTTTGTATAAATTGTCGGCTGTCGGCTCAGAAAAACTAGCTATACTTGCTTCCTCGGCCATGACTGAAATTTCTGGAGAAGTAACTGTCTCGGCTGAAGAAGTGGAAACAGGTGAAGACTGTGGGTCTTCTTCGAACAGATCGTTCTCGTAATAGCTTGACAGAGTACTCAGCTCTTCCTCTGTCGGTAATACTCTTTGTGTTCGCCTCAACTCGCGCAAGGATCTCTCAAGCTCAGGGTTCAACGGTACTAATTCTCTACCCTGTGACCTGCGCATAAGAGGAAACTACAACAAAATATAAGAACGGTTTAAGGAACGGATGTTCCTTAAACTAAGAAGGACTAAAAATAAAAACAACTAAAATTAGGACTATTGCCTCCCCGGCAACGGCGCCAAAATTTGATACCCGTCGTTGTGAGTATCAAAGATAAAATTTATAATCTCCTATTAAGACTAACCTAGGCTAGTGGTAACAGGGTCGAACCACAAGGAGGCAGTTGTAAACTTTAGTTGATTTATGTTCAGTCTGAGGTAACTATTATGAGGGTTGATTTGAGTTGGTCGACAGCTAAGGTGAACAAAAATAATAAACTAAAAAAAATACGATTTAAACAGATAAAAGAAAGGGTACTAGGATGGTCAGGTCATTATAGCTTCGGCGGCAGCAAACTAAGTCGGTCTGAATCAAACACAGGTAAGGCGGGAAATAAGAGGTCTTCTCGGTCCACTCCTAACATATAGCATCTCTCGATCTCGCTATAGGTCCCTAATGCCACTAATACTAACTTTCGTCCTGAAAAGTGACTAACGGTCTAAACTATACCTATCTTTCGATCTTAGCACAGTTTAGTCGATTTAATTGACGGTCAAATAACCTTCCCTATCTTTCGATCTAATGGGTCGGTCACAAAATAGGTATTTAACTGGTCGCATGCATTCGATTTGTTAAATACAAGATTAAGAACAATTAAAACGAAGGATAACCTTACAAGGTCAGTCGATCGACTGACATGCGGGTTCAGTCCGTGTTCAATCTAATGCCGCCTATGCTACAATTCCCCTACATCCTAGCACTATAGATTTAGCTACTCATGCTAAGGGTAGAAACAATAACATAAACGATAAAACTAGCTACTGAATTCATGATTAAAACAGGAAAGGAAGCAATTAACATGCAATAATGAAGATGGTTTCGGGAATCTACTAGCAATTCTAATCTATTAGCAAAATAAATGAACTGAAAGTGAACGGGAGGAATACCGAATTGCAGGGGAAAGATTGATTATAAAGAACCGAAATTCCGATGCTCACAATAATCCCAAACCCTAACTATTCGATAAAGAACTTGAATGAAAACTTAATGCTAAAACTTGATGTAAAACTCTGAATAAAAGACTTGATAATAAACTGATGATCTAGGTTACGTTATATAGGAAATATACGTAACATCTTATTCCAAAACCTAAACACAATGGGCTTTAAGTTCCTCGATCTTTTAATTCTCGTCTGAAACAGCGATGTGGTCGATCGACTGGATCTCAGCAACAGTAGCTTCTGGAACCCGAGCATTGGTCGATCGACTGATGGGTCTAGTCGATCGACTGCTTGAGCTACTAATTGACTTCTTTAAACTCGTGGACTCGTCTTTGGGCCTTGGATCGCGCACCAAGCTCGTTCCTTAAGAAATTCCTTTACGTCATTTGCAATGCAGATTACTCGGGGACGGATTTGGCTTGATTTCCCGTTAAATTCTCCATATTTCTGCAATAAAGACAAAAACACAAAAGTAGAGGAAAATAGGGAAATAATGGCATATATTGCACATTTGAGCTCTGAAATGCGTGTAGAATAAAGTGTGAAACATCATATTTTAGACACGCATCACTCACTACTGGAGAAGGAAAGATGTTCAAAGGAGAACCAGAAGACGATGAGTTCGAGTCGGAGTCGGAGTCGGAGTCGGAGTCGGAGTCGGAGTCAGAGTCGGAGTCTAGAGAAGTCATTAGAGAGTCTACTCCTGTTGTCATCCCCACTCCCTTCGTTTCTCCTAGCTTAGCCTCGAGTAGTCACAGTAGTTCGGGAAATGCCCCAACCACTGTCCCTTTGCCGCCACTGACCATGGATCAGTTGGCTTCTTTGTTTCAAATTTACTCAAATCTTAATATGAATAAATCAGGTTCTGCTTACTCTCTGTGTTCTTTCGAGTGCAATTCTGTTTATGATGATACTGAGGATGACCAAGACCCAGACTTAACCGAAATACCTCCCTACGTAGCCAAAGAAATATTACAGGAAGGGGAAGGGGGACCAGTAATAGAGGATACCGAGCCCATCAACGTAGGAACCGAACTAGAACCCCAAGAACTTAGGATAGGGACTACCTTGAGCTCTACCGAAAGGGCCGCTTTCATAGACCTCCTAAATGAATTCAAAGACATTTTCGCTTGGTCCTACAAAGACATGCCGGGGATCGACAGGGATATCGCCGAACATAGGATTCCGATTAAGCCAGGCTTCAAACCTGTGAAACAGAAGCTTCGACGAATGAGGACAGAATGGGCTCTAAAGATTAAGGAAGAAGTTGATAAGCAATTCAAAGCCGGGTTCATCAAAGTCTCCGAGTATTCTGACTGGGTAGCTAACATAGTACCCGTACCCAAAAAGGACGGGAGAATCCGTGTTTGTGTTGACTTTAGGGATTTGAACAAAGCGAGTCCAAAAGATGACTTTCCTCTACCTCACATCGACATATTGGTGGACAATACTGCAGACCACGCATTACTATCCTTCATGGATGGATATGCGGGTTATAACCAAATCAAGATGGCCATGGAAGATATGCATAAGACCGCATTCGTCACCCAATGGGGAACCTATTGCTATACAGTAATGCCGTTCGGATTAATCAACGCCGGAGCTACATACCAACGCACCACAACTACACTCTTACATGACATGATGCACAAAGAAGTTGAGGTATACGTAGATGACATGATCGTCAAATCCAAAGAAAGAGAGGGACATATTGCGAACCTTCGCAAATTCTTCGCAAGGCTACGAAAGTACAACATGAGGCTCAATCCCCAGAAATGCACATTTGGGGTAACATCCGGCAAACTCCTGGGATACGTGGTTAGTCAAAGAGGAATAGAAATAGATCCTTCCAAAATCAAAGCTCTGATCGAAATGCCACAACCCCAAACAGAAAAAGAAGTCATAGGATTCCTGGGAAAAGTACAGTACATAAGTCGATTCATATCGAAACTTACGATGATTTGTGAGCCTATCTTCAAGAAACTCAAGAAAACAGACCACACCATGTGGGATGATGATTGTCAAAAGGCGTTTGACCGAATCAAGGAGATATTGGCTAAACCTCCAGTCCTCATGCCGCCACAACGAGATCAACCTCTTGGTTTATATCTCACAGTAACCGATACTGCCATGGGTGCTATGCTGGCTCAAACTGTAGGAAATGAAGAAAGAGCTATCTACTATCTAAGTAAGAAGTTCTTGGAATATGAGTGCAAATACTCACAACTTGAAAAGACATGCCTCGCTCTTGTGTGGGCAACGAAGAAGCTACGTCACTACATGCTTAGCTACTCCGTCAAGATATATTCCAAAATGGATCCAGTCAAATACCTCTTCGAGAAACCCGTCCTCAACGGACGTCTGGCAAGGTGGACTCTGATTCTCTCAGAATTCGACCTCAAATATGTGCCACTGAAAGTTATAAAAGGTCGCGCCGTCGCCGAATTCTTCGCAGAAAATCCTATCAACGACACACAAACCATAGATACTTGGTCATTTCCCGACGAGGATATACTTCAAACAGATGTAGACTCCTGGGATATGTACTTTGATGGAGCATCAAACTTAAGAGGGTTCGGAATAGGAGTGTTGCTCATTTCTCCTGAAGGTGAGCATACACCGATTGCTGTCAAACTCGACTTCGAGGTGACAAACAACGCTGCAGAGTACGAAGCTTGTCTCATTGGACTACAAGCGGCAGTAAGCTTAGGCATCAAAAACCTCCGAGTACATGGGGACTCATCACTAATCATCAACCAAGTTACAGGATCTTGGAAAATCCGAAGTGAAAGCCTTGCACCCTATCAAGCTAGGATAGACCAAGTGGCCCAATTCTTTGACCACGTGACCTACTTACACCTACCTCGAGAGGAAAATCAATTTGCAGACGCTCTTGCAAAACTTGCATCCTTGATAAATATGCCAGACCACATGATGGACATGCCTTTGTGCATCGAACGACGGTCAGAACCGGCTTATGTCCACCAAATCACCGATGAAGAGGAAATCGCACAGGAACCCTGGTTCCAAGCAATCTTGAACTTTAAGCTCAATGGTACCTATCCACCGGATATGGACAAGAGGGGACAACGTGCTATACGCCTATTAGCTTCCCAATACATTCTGATGCAAGGAGAATTATACAAAAGAACACCTCTTGGTGTAGTCCTACGTTGCCTTGATCATTCACAGGCACGAAAGGTGATGGAAGAAGTCCATGACGGAGAATGCGGTCCTCACATGAGTGGACCCATGATGGCAAAGAAAATCACACGTTTGGGATATTATTAGACCACAATGGAATCTGATTGCATCAAATACGTGAGACATTGCCACAATTGTCAAATCTTCGGGAATGTGCAACATGTCCCTCCTTCATTGCTCTATACGACGACATCTCCTTGGCCATTTTCTGCATGGGGAATTGACATAATCGGAAAGATAAACCCAGCCGGAACAGGAGGTCACTGTTTCATTCTAGTGGCGATTGACTATTTCACCAAATGGGTAGAAGCAGCTTCCTACACTGGTCTTACGGCTAAAAATGTGGCAAAGTTCATACAAAACAACATCATCTGTCGATATGGTTGCCCACATGAGATCATTAGTGACAATGGGTCACACTTCCAAGCCGAAACAGAGCAATTGCTAGCCAAATATAAGATTAAGCATCACCACTCTTCGCCCTATAGACCACAGACTAACGGCGCGGTAGAGGCGGCAAACAAGAATGTTGTCACAATTCTCAAGAAAATGACTGACAACTACAGAGATTGGCCAAGCAAGATACCCTTTGCCCTATGGGGGTACCGTACATCAGTCAGGACGCCCACTGGGGCTACTCCTTTCTATTTGACCTACGGCATGGAGGCCGTACAACCAGTCGAACTAGAAATACCCTCCTTGCGTATTCTACTCGAAAGCCAAATCCCTGAAGCCGATTGGAAGAAGGATAGATACGAAGAACTCATCCTCCTGGATGAACGTCGGCTACGCGCCTTACATAATGTCCAAACCTATCAAGCACGTATCAAACGAGCTTTCAACAAAAGGGTTAGGCCAAGAAACATCAAAGAAGGAGACTTAGTACTCAAATCGGTTAGAGCTCTTTTACCTGTCGACCCAAGGGGAAAATTCAAACCTAATTGGGCCGGACCATATCTAGTCAAATCCATACTCCCAGGGGGTGCGGTTAGGATCACAGACCTAGATGGGAATGAGTTTTCAAACCCCACAAACCTTGACCAATTGAAACGATACTATGCCTAGAATAGGACAAAAAACGCGCCTCGCGTAAACCCATGTGTCGCTCTTGTGGCACTAAATAAACGGCCCCTGGCCAAGCTGAAATAAGCTAAGTGTCACTATGCTCTTGCATTTTGACAAATTTGTCATCCTCATGTCATCAAATAAACTAAATTCGCACCTTGAGAACAAGCAAAAGCTCATGCTTATTTTCTATGTTCATTACAAGCTCTTGCTTAGAACAATTATTCTTTTACATTTACTCGAACTACGCACAAGGGTTTGATTTCGCTTTTTTAAGTGAATACGTAGGCAATCCTTCACAGGATTCAACCCATTATATCTAAAATGTAAATAGAAGGACATTTGCATTGCATTTGAAATTCGACAAGAATAATAAAAGAAAATCACAACGGTTTCATAACCATTTAACCTTTTTTTATTTCATTCGCTTTCTAAATAATAATAGTACGTTACATAATAAAAATAGAATAGGCTAGGATTCTAAAAATCCCTCCTTTTTATTACAACAATAATAATAATAATCAAATAATAAATAAAGACTCGGGCTATTCCTCCATCTTCCCTTTGCCCTTGTCATTCTTGTCATACTTCTTGTCACGACCTCGAGCCGGGCGCTCATGCACCACTTCAGACCTAATCACCAACGGTCTTTCTCGAGGCCTGACTCTTCCGTTCTTGCTAACCACCATCTCTGCGACAGGAGTAGTCTTTGATTTCTTTGAAGGACGAATGACCTGAAGCCCGGCTTCTTCTTCTCCCTCTGTCAGATGCTTCTCTTTCTCTTTCTCTCCCTCGCGCACCTTGTAGTCAACAGGTTCGCGTTTCCTCAGTCCTTCGCGCTCTTCCGAAGTTGCAGCCTTTCTCCACCTCAGATAGGAATCCGACACCCACAAAGCATTGGCGGAGAAGCTCAAGAACCACATGTTTCTTTGGGCCCATTTGATAGCCCACTCTCTTCGGGTCTCGGTAGTAAGCGCCATAGCAGTCTGCGGGACGGTATCAAGCCTAGGGATCGTCTGCTTCAACCCAACTTGCCTCATCAATCTTTCCGGAAAGATGCATACCACGAACTCCAGTCCCGGAATGCGCACGGACCTAGTAGGATCCAAAGAAGACACTCTAGTGACAGACTTGAGGTGCCACCATGGTACGATCCACCTAATCAACGGGCCATCATCACTTTTCAGCTTGTTCTTCCAATAATCGCAGACCCGGGTGAAGTCCACCATGTACAACCGCGTCCTCATCGCAATCATACGGGAATGATAGGAAAATGCATGAACTGGGGGCTCGAGCAGTCGGAGCCGTTCCATAAGCCAAACCTACCAAAAGCAGGTATTAGACACCGAACAAAAAAAAAAAAAAAAAAAAAAAAAAAAAAAAAAAAAAAAAACGAACGAAAAACAAAAAAAAAGAAAAAAAAAAGAAGAAAAAGAGAAGGTGTCTTTTACCTGTAAGATGACGGGACTCCCCAAAAATGGCAGATCGCTGTTGGATTTCCTATTATCCAAGCCCAAGATAATCTCCCCTAAGCATAAGCAAGCTGGGCTCCTGCGCAGCTCCATTTGCTCGATAAGGCACAAAAGACGAGGATCACCTCTCAAGTCTTCATCAACATGTCCTTGGAAGACGTACACGTGCAACAAACAAAAGCCATATGCCCTCCTCCTGGCAACATAAGAAACAGTAGGGTCGGCCCTGTTGATGAATCGATCAATAAAATCCAACATTCTCACGCCTTTCGGGGTAACTAGACGATCCACCTCAAGTCTGGTCAGTCCAAGCAAGTCTCTGAATTTGCTCTTATACCCTTGTGAAGTGGAAGGAATAGCAGGTAAATGTTCGGGATCCCACCCACCAATAGCAGCAATTTCTTCGGGAAACGGGCAAATATCACCTCCCGGGAACGCGAAAACATGATAATTCGGATCCCAATAGTCAAGGCAAGCATCCAAGAATGGTTTTACAATTTTAATGAGTTTCAAACTCAATAAAGACCCAAGGTTATAAGCACCCATGTCATGCTTCTCCGTGTTCGAAAATTCATTAGTCCATTCCTTCAAGCGGATCTCCAAAGTATTCATGACGATAATTTTCTCTTGAAAATTTATTTTGAGAATTTTATGTGAATAGACGAAGAAGAGACGGAAGATTTGTGTGAATTAAAACTCCATCGACGCTTCTATTTATACTAATTGCTGTTTCCAAAAATCCGCCAGAACGGATCAGCCTGGGAACAGGCGCAGCACCTGCTGCGCCTCTTCCAAGGGACGCAGCTCATGCTGCGCCTCTTCCCCAGGCTCACTTTCTGAGATTTCCGCGTGGGATCTTTCCTAATTCCATAAACGCACGATTTCCTATTCCTGCGGGGTTTTACTCTGGTAAATACGAAGAGATTTCCATACTTCAAGTTTCCTAAATCCGCGGGCACGCATTTCGAGGCAACGTCGACACCGTCGCCATTTTCATCACACTTAATTCTTTTTATTATTATTTCATTTATTTATTTTTAGGAAATAAATCTCATTTTATTTTTTAGGAAATAAATTTCATTTTCTTTTTAGGAAATAATTTTCTTTTCATTTTTTCACGACTTTCAACATTTCATTTCTACACTTATAGATTTCTCTTTTTTCTTTTTTTAGGGGGTAACCCTCCCTACCGTCCGGTCATGTTCCGGCAAATTTTTTGCCAAAATGTTTGCATTTTTCGCGCTCTTTTGAGTCTCATTTCGCGCTGATTTAAGGCCATATGTATAAAATGTATGTTTTGCGTGATTTCTATGTAAATTTCGGCAGCATGACGGCGTAAACCGTTGTCTACCAAACCTGTTCAAGAACTAACCTGCAGGTACAAGCAACACAACCCAGCAGCAAAGGCACTCAGGCCGTCGTATATACACCAAATGATACAAATGTACAAGCAAACTGGGGGCTTACGCCCCGAACAAAGTCCAAAAGTCCAAGCAAACTGGGGGCTTGCGCCCCAAACAAAGTCCAAAAAATGTTCAAATCGGAAGTCGAAATGTACAAGTCTACAAAACTACACAAAACTACCGCTGGGCACCCTCCAACTCAGCAACTCTCGCCGCAAGAACGACATTCTCGGCATCCCGAAACTCGAGCTCCCTCAACAAGCGAGCCGTCTCCTCCCGGGACTGGGCCAACTCTCGCTCCAGCTCGCGGTCGCCCTGTAAACAGCAATAAATTGGCTCATGTCAATCAATTCAAGCAAAATCCAAAATCAAAAATCAAAAGAAATCAAATGAGGTTCATACCTGACGACCTCGACCACCGACGAGTGCCTCGATGGCAGTAGCTCGCAGCCGGTTGGCCACCCTCCATAATGCCACGAACCGAGATGGCGCGACCTACATTTCAAGAGAAATTCTCAGTAAATTCAACAAGTTCAATCAAATGTGTTCTTACACGAAAGGTATATAAGCTGGAGGCTCACCCTCCGAATCGAGATCTTGCCGATCGTCTAGGCCAGCATCCGTCACAGCTACGTCAAAGTCACGCAACTCGGAGATCGTCGTCCTCCCGGTCGCGTCAGTGTACTCAAGGGACTCGGGGTACTCTGGGGGCTCGATGCCCGCCGCCTCAACCTCCTGCAAAGACAAATAGCTCTCGTTAACCGACGATCTTTCGTCGCAAATCCGCTAAAATCAAATCAAACGAAAGTAAAAGATACTCACCACTACCGGCCAGTACGCCAACCTCCCGTAGAGGAACGCCGAGTAGTCCTCGCCGAGGAGAAGAAGGTCGTCCGACGGCACCAGCCCAAGTCCGCCTCCCTCTCGGCCTCGAAGGCTCCCTAAACATCGTCCCGGGAGGGTCGACGGAACCGTCAACACGTCCCGAGAGCACCGACGAGCCAACCGCTTGCCCGGATACCACACAGACCCATCGACGTCCACAACAACAGCCTACTCGGACTCCCAGGTCGAAGGACCTCAGCGACAAAAGGAGGCGCTCTAGCGTACTCCGCCCAAGGTCTGGGCACCCACTGCGACAATATAAAGGCAAAGGTCATTCCTATGATCAATTAAAAGCAAAAGAAGTATGAATAAATATAAATGGGATACTCACGCTGCTCAGCTGAAGGGCGTTCACATCCCGCCAGTAGACATTGTGAGAATAACGCTTGCTCTTCGTCCGGCACATCACCCAATCCCTCACCACGGGATAGGCCTTCTCCAACGGCTCCGTCCTCTTCGGCGCGAGACTCGGGAAGTAGGAGTACACCCAAGCCTCAGTAAAACGTAAATAATCAAGAACGATCTTTCGTGATTCGATAAAGAAAGGAATTTGCTATTAAAAGGAAGGTTCATACCTCCAACAGTAGTCCAGGTCCGACAGCGCCTGGAGAAGTCCCCTTCTCCATCAGCTCTGGACGAACCATGGCCCTCATAAAGCGGATGAGGACCGCAAAACCAGCAGTGACCCAGTCCCAACGTCCTAGGGAACTCAGGTTAGAAAGAAAGGGAAGAAGCTTCGTCGATAGCCTCTCGCCCTTGTCTCCGAGGTAAATCGAAGACAGAAACCACCAAAGCCACAGGCGAGCCCTCTGCTCAGCTGTGCAGGGAGGAGGAGCCGTCTCCCTCCCATCGATCGTCACCAGCGCCGGGGTCTTCCCCGCAAAGTAGTCTCGAACGTAAGTCTGGGTACCAAACCCGATCGCAACACCTTCGGCGATAAGTTCCACCGATCAATCTCCTCGCCTCGGCCCGAGTCCGCTCTCATGGCGCCTCTCGGCCACACCATCTCCTCGGTCCCACACGGCGGACCGAAATCATGCCGTAGTCCTTCGTAGTAACTCCCACCTCGCCGAAAGGCAGGTGAAACGTGGAAGTCGTATCCCGGAATCGATCCAAGAAAGCGCGGACCAGGCTAAGGTTAGCCCGCAACTTCCTCTTCACGATATCCCTCCAGGACACGAACCAGAGGACCGAACGCTCCACGCTCGATCATGGCCCTCTCCTCCGCCGACAGCTGCTCGTAGTGCTCCATCGCTGTCGTGTAACCCGAGAACGACCTGATGTTCCCGGCCTCCTATCATGATTTGAAACAAAGCTATCTTTAGTTTTGAATGAAATTTGCAAGAGATTTGAACTAAAAAGAATGAAAGAGGAGGAATATTGAGTAGTGAATTCTTATTTACCAAGCTCTTCACCGTCCTGTAGGACAGGTGACCCTCTGCAGCCCACACAAGGTGCCTACTCTCCCAGGTCTCAGCCCACGCAGGGGCTCCTCTCAGCTGACGACCTCCTCGCCCAACGTTGGCCCGTCTCGGGGCCTCCTCCTCCTCGACGGCCTCCTCCTCGTGAGCCTCGTCTCCAGTGGCCATCACCGCAGCGGTGAAGGCCTGCTCCAAAGCCTCCTCAATAGTACTGGCGTCTATCTCCATGGGAGTTCTCCCAGAAGTAGAAGCCTCATCACCTGCAACATTAAAGTAAATTCAGGCCGCGTCACATGACGACAAGCCTTTGTTAAGGGATTTTCGAGCCTTCGAAGCCCCGAAAACGCCCCTTTCCGGCCATCTTTGGCCATATTCCCGCCAACCCAATCACTCATGTGATAAATTGGGTCAAGTCAAGTCCAAGTCAAAGCCTAGTTCCGAGTTCAAGTCGAAAATTCGGCAGCATTTCGCTATAACGGCGATTATGCCCTAGAAAGGTGTCCTGAAAAGTTGTCACAAACCAAAATTTTGAGATGGTAGGAAGTTTACCCATCATTCAAGGATCCCAAATACCAAGTTTCATCGCCAATGGGCATTCCTAAGGCTATTTTCGAAGCAATTTACGGTTTAGCTGTAAAACCGTCTCAAAGTTCGCTCAAAGGCTCAAAACTCGACAAAAATTCGAAGCAAACACATGGTTATATTCTTAATATTGCCTACTATCCGTTTCTAACATCAATTTGGCATGGCAAATCCATTTGGGGGAAAAGCCCCAAATTTTCGATCAAAAGGGTCGAAAACCCTAAATCTCGCGGCTCAAAATTCAACAAATGTAGATGATTAATGCAAGATTGGAACACATACCTCGATTAGTCATGTTTAATGCAAGCTTTTGGATCAAACCTCGACGGAAATGGTGAAGATTTGAGAGAGAAATGAGTGATTTATGTTTCGAAATAATGAAATACAATCCCTTCTGATTTCGCGTTTTTACGCAGAAATAGCCAATTTGGGGAAAAGACGCAGCAGGTGCTGCGCCTCTTCCAAGAGACGCAGCTCTTGCTGCGCCTCTTCCTTGTGTTCCCTCCATACGGATTTTCAAAAATTCGTTATGAGTTCGTTATTTGTGGGCCCATCTTCGGTGCGCCTCTTCCTTGACGCTGTTATATTCTTTTGGTCCGTTTCGATGATTTTCTTTCGTTCCGGCCCGCATTTCATCAGCCAAACGACGGACTGTTGCATATTATTTTATCCAGCACAGCAATATTTTGCATTATTGCTCAAATCCATTTTATCCAAATAAGAGAGTATTTTGCGATTGCTCATACCTTATCACCCAAATAGCAAAGATTTTTGCGGTATTGCTCAAGATCCTTATATCCAGCGCAGTAGTATTTTGCAGTACTGCTCATTCAAGATTTCTCCCACGACGATCAAGATGTTCCTAGTCGTCAGTATATTCCCCAGTAAGAGTTCGCTTGAGACCAACGCAAGCAGATTCAACCTCAAATTTCGCCAGAGTTCGCTTGAGACTAACGCAAGCGGATTCCCCAGCAGTTTCTACCGACGTCCTGCTGCTTTCAATATTTCTTGTTTCCCCGCGAAGTTCGATTAAATCTCATGTATGGTCTCTTCTTATGGCTGGCGAGCTTCCTTACGTAGTCTAATGGACTTTAAACGACCCTCCCCGATAGTCGACAGACTCTAAAATGTTCCCGACGACAGGTCCTTGGTTCAGACCCCTTGAGCCGCCTCGCGTCGCCATAGTCGTCAGGTTGTAATCTTCGATTGACCTGATGGCTATACTTTGACTTTCGCCTTGTCCAAGCCTCAGTCAAAGTGGGGGCTCTGTAGACACCTCGTTTCTGCACCTTCCGCAAACCACCCGGTGATGATTGGGCCGCATGTTTGGTACGCGGAACGATTTGTGACAGTTCGTAAGATTATCGTCAAGTGATTGCTCAAACATTAATGTCTACCTCTTAGTTGTCATCTACGTCCTGATACGGTCGTTTTGGCAGTAATTAGAGTACATTCGGAGTCCGGGTCAAAAACCGTCTCCATCTTCTGATAACTGTTAAATCCCGAGTCGGAATGTTCTGGAATGTTCCGGATATTTCTATTCCATATTTCACAAATTCTATCTTTTGGCAAATAATATCCCGTAATATTCATAAGATGATCGAATTATTTCCGTCCTACCATAACTCAAACGCGGAAATCTTTCTTCAAATAGAGGAAAACTCACCGGGAATAGACGCAACGAGTCTTTGCGCCTCTTCCAAGAGACGCAGTGGCTGCTGCGCCTCTTCCCAGGCCCTTCTTTGCATGTCTTACGTATCTTTTTCATATCTTTCCGAGATTCACTTCCAAAGAGTCTCCGAAACCCTATTCCTTCACGTGATTAGTATAAATAGGAGCCTTCGTTCCTCATATTTCTCACGCGAGTGTCCGCCCTTCTCTTCTCCCTTTGCATTCTAGACTTCGTTCTTACTAATTGGCGCCTACGTGCTTGAACTTCCGACCACGTAAGCTCGGATCTTTCCGGGTACCAGCCTCTCCGTTGCATGACCGACCAATTTGACCAACTACACTCAATCAACTTAAATTAATCAATCGTTTTCCTCTTACGAGGGCACTCTCTTTACATTCGCGTCGAGCATTCACTAGTCAATATCTTAGTTCATCTCGTTCCGTCAACATGTAAGTCTGAGGGTGTATGATCCTTTTATTTATTGTATTTTACTTTTTGTAATCATCAATTGTAAGGTTTACGTCGAAAATACCGATTAAAACCGATTTCTAAAACCGTCTTCAAAAATCTCTTTTTACGGATTTCCAGTAGACAGACGAAGAGAAAGGACGCAGCAACTGCTGCGCCTCTTCGAAGGAGCGCAGTTCCTGCTGCGCCTCTTCGTGAGGCTGCCGCAGTTCCTGCTTCCTTTCTTCTTCCTTCGTCCTCTGTGTTTCCGTCTTTCTTATTTGTTTTCATATGTTTGTTTGTTAATTCGTCATCATAGCATATAATTCATATTGTATTATCATAATTCATTAATATGTTTAATTCATCATAAATCCGACTTAAATCCTAAATAATCCATATTTACGGGTTTTCGTCATTAAATTCAAACCCGGATTTTGGAGATTCAATTTGTTCATGTTGAGTTTCTGGAATTCGTCATTGATATAGTTTTCATCTGTTTATTCACATATTCGTTGTATATCCGTCGTATTTAGCCTAATTGACTTATTTCAACAGAGGACTCATTAATGTTTTCATTCATTCATGTAATTAATCCGTTTAATTCCGTCCCATCCATGTTTTACTGTTTTTATGACCCGTTCACATGTTAAATAATCCATTAGTCACTTTCATCCGAGTAAATATCATCAATTAATCCTTTGAGTTTACCAATCGACATTAACGATTTGCAGTTCCGGCTTCACAGCCAGAACTCACCCTTGGAACAGACGCAAAGAATCGCCGCGCCTCTTCCAAAGGGCGCGATCTCTTGCGCTGTTCCAGGATGATTTCTGTCCCTGAACTCCGTTTCTGCCTTGACGTAGTTTAATTAGTTTACATATTAACTAACTACTAATCGTATTATCACCTTCTGATTCCTGTTCGTTAATTTATTTTATTCTTTTATTCTTTTATTTCTTTTTCTCAAATCATCCGTTTTAAAGGTATTTTCGACATAAATCGCCTATTCCATTGTAATTATTGTAATTTTCGTTATTGTAATTCATCATTATTGTATTTCTTTTATTGTTTGTATGCTTTCACATGTAAATGAGCATTAACTCCTACTTCGACCTAATTGCATGATAAACTATTTGTCTCACCGACTTAGTCTAATCTTCACATGCTAGGATTAATCTATGGATGTTGCATTGCATGCATATAGCCGACGATATATCAAGTACGAATAAACTCCCTAATCATTAGTAGAGGCCGCTATCGAGGCGGGCAGGATTAGGTGTTCGATCAAAAGAGCTTCCTAATACGTACCCTCACCCCTTACTCCAGATCTCCGTGAGCACCCGTGTTCATTGGCATCCACGAGAGTCATTCTAGACATAGAATGCTAAGGGTAACGATTGCTTAGTGTTCATGTCACTACTTTGTGTCTTGACATGACACAAGGTATTCGAACGGTTCCAATTTCCCATAAAAATTGGTGGCGACTCCATACAAAATGCAAACGCTTGTTTTCCGACCTTCACCAAGCGCCCCCGTGGGCGGCCCGCTGTCCACACATATCTGATGAACAAACTCTTCGACAATTAACTTTTCGATGATTATTCAATAAATCAATCCTGTTAATTCGAGGTAAAGTTTCAAAATTGATTATCATTTATGTGAAATTAGGGTTTCGTGAATTAGACATGAAATTATGGTGGCTGAATTGGTGACTCGACATTTAATGGGATCGAGTGAATTGGTGGTTGAATTGATGTCCGGCTGATTGGAGGAGCAGGACATGTTATGGTCCTTATGGAGTCGGGTTTTGAGCTGAAATTGAAGCTGGTGTTCAGTTTCGATGCTGTTATGACTCGGGTCTGGGGTTGATGGAGTTTTGTGGGCTCGGTTGAGTCGTAGGACAAGTGTGAATGGAGAGGGAGGAGATGAAGGGATGGTGACGAGCTGCTGCTGCGGCTATTGGTGTTGAAGCAGTTGAAGGAAACGAGGCTGCTCGTGGTTGTTGATGCCGCTGATTGGTGATGTATGGTGGTGTTCGAAAATGGAGGTGGTGATGGAGGATAAAAATGGATTATGGTTGTTAATGGTGATTGAATGAAAGCTGTCTGTTCATTGTATGATTGCCAAGGGAAGTTGCGATGAACAGGAGTATACTTCATTATCGCACTCTGGGCACCAACTTGCAACATGGTTACACTGTTTAATACTGTTTTAAACCCGATGTCATGAATGGGTGTCATGTCCATACATTTATCTACCATACATATTTCTGATGGATAAATTCTGCTACTACCGTCATCCTCATCGAACATTGCATAAACACGGGTGGGAGAATTAGCAGGTATTGCAGTTGGTGCAACAGTTATGCTCAACATACTTGTTGCAGGGTGAGTCTTTGAATTCTCTTTTTTTTTTTTAATTACCGCGACTGGCAGGTATTGCAGTTGGTGCAACAGTCATGAAAAATATCTTCTTCTTTGTCACATTGTGTTAATGTACATAGGCTAAGCTGTCATGTACAGTCTACTGAGTTTGAAAAGGGAGATTTGTTTGTTCCACTGTTTCTTTTTCATTGGTTGCTATATCAGTCCATTTTCATGCTTTGAAAGTAGAAAATTCAAAGTCTTCTCACAGCAGCTTCTCCACAAATTTCGGTTAAGGCTATGTAAATCTTGACCTGACATATTAATCTCTTGATTAAATTTGTTGGTTTTTTCTTTTTGAATGGCCTATCCTCTTTCCTAATGAGTCATGTATGAGACTCGGTTTCGTATGCGAGGCCAACACTCTCATGTGTTCCTCATTAAACTTTAGGGGTAATGGGTTGGTTTCATGTTTAAAACCGTGTCATATGAATTTTGTGCTTCCCTTCCGAGACTCGTGTGCTTACCGGTTTCGGATAAGTGTGGAATCATATCTTTCAGCTTTTCTAGGAACTTCTTATTTGTCCTCGTCCCCTTTTGGTAGACTTGTCAATCACTCTTTTACAGTAATTTTCGAGAAGTTTTGAAGTTATTGGTGCACCCAATTCTGCTATTTTTCCTCAATTTTGTGGACTTGCTCGTGGAAGAGTCAACTAATCACTACAGTGGTGTAAGTTGCTTCAATCAACATTTTAGGACTCATATTTGTGTCTTAGATACTTGTTTTGACATGTTCACAGCTAAGGAACCTTGTTTGGGCCTCCTCAAAACACGATGTCTATCTCATGTCCAACTATCAAGTTATGCATTGGTCATCATTATCTCGAAATTTGACCGAAGTTGTCAATTTTGCCGATCATGTTTGATCCTGTTTTTGCTAGAAATGTGTTGTGGTGTATGTTGATTATTATTCAATTCATATACTTTCAAGCCAATTAGCTCAAATGGAAGAGCATTGTGCAATGCACAAGATGTGGGTTCAACTCCCACATTGGCTAGGAAGTACCCGTGTTTCTTTTACATTGAGATCACCAAAGACCGGAATGTATGGTCATATTTTCTATGCATAAGCTAGCCTTTGAACTTCTGATCACTACAAAGCTATTACACTGCCTCCTTGATGCTCTTGCTGCACGTGCGACCCGGCTCATCATTGCCCAATTATGATTACAGTCTGTTTAATCTTCGCTGCGATGTACCACTTGCATCTCGACAAGTTGCAGTCATGAGACTTGTTATTTAATAGGCTATATGGGATTCGAACCCATACCTTTGTGCAAAATTACACATCGCTCTACCATTGAGCTAATAGCCTTTAAAATAGGACAAACAAAGATGAAATGAGAGTTATACACAACACAATTGCTCCAAAGAGATGAATCAAATCATATTATAGAATGAGAATAACTGTAATCTCCCAAGTCCCAACTTCAAGCTGCCAATCCATGTATAGTCTTCTTGATTATCAGGCAGTGTAGTGGCTAAGTAATAAAAGATGCAAGCTACAGTATGTGTACATTAGAGTTTGACAGCAAGGAGCTTCATAATCCTTGTGAAAAAAATACTTTATCCTAATATCTTGATTATGCGTTGTTTAATGCACATAGTAACTTATTTCATGTACATAGAATCTTATTTCATGCACATAGAACTTTATTTCATGCACATATAATCTTATTTCATGCCACATAAAATTAACGTCCTTAACCAACAATAATTAGTATCATAAGATAACCAACTGATGCAACAGAAGAACTTTTTAATGCACATAGAACCTTATTTCATGCACATAGAACCTTATTTCATGCCCATTTAACACTTATTTCATGCACATAGAACGTTATTTAATGCACATGTAATCTTATTTCATGCATGTACGCGGTTGTTTAATGCACATATATTACTTTTTCATACATCTACAAGACTACTTCGTGCATTGATAAGTCTATTACACCCCAAATCCTAACCATTATTATTGGGACAAACAATGCAGGAATAGTGTTAAAATTTAGGACGGGAAAGGGTTTAGGGTTGGATTAAGCGGGTCCGTATCCAAAAATTAACGTCCTTAACCAAAAGTAATTAGTATCATAATATAACCAACTGTAACTGAACAACTTTTTCATGCACATAGAACCTTATTTCATGCATATAGAACCTTATTTCATGCATATATAACCTTATTTCATGCACATATAATTTTATTTATGCCCATTTAACACTTATTTCATGCACATAGAACCTTATTTCATGAACATAGAACCTTATTTCATGCACATAGAATCTTATTTCATGAAGCCATGGAGTTCAACAACGAGGAGAGATTTGGTCACATCTCAAACTACAGTTTATCATAGAATCTTAGTTTGAGATGTGACCAAATTCTCTTACAAGCTTCTCCTCAGAAAGGGCTGTCGCCTTAGCAGTCTCATCACATTTCGTGACTGCCTTCAAAGGGAATTTTACATCATTGATACGACTTTCAAAAGCTGGATCTGAATTGGAGAGAAGGGGACAAAAAAAACAGGTAAACGGGTTCATTTCTTATAACCAGGATAGACAATTTGGTCACATCTCAAACTACAGTTTATCAATTACCATTTACAAGTTACCACAACTTAACAAGCAAAGAAATACCACTGTATCAACGACAACAAATACCCCACCTTAATCCGTTACTTTGCCTGATTTTGCCACCTCAAAGTAGTACTCCGTATTTAATTGTCCTTTATGTTTTTATTCCAAAATAAATCTCTCCTTGTCCATCTCCCAAAAATATTTGCTATTCTCAACAGTTTTGGTAATGCTTCTGGTCAATTCGTTTTTCAGAGAATCAAACGGGAAAAGCAGGAAAGAAAAAGCATGATTCAGAACAAAACCAGAACTATGATCAATTGTTCTCATACTTCCAGAAACATTAGTCATTTGCTATGCATCAAAATGGTTTCACAAAGTTATCTAAAATAATAGGAGTATCATTGCTTGTTCGCGTAAAATTCAAGGCTAAATGCTCTAATCAGGGCCTCTTTAACGGATCAAAATCCCGAGGAATAACTACGAGACATGAATTAGAAAAGTTCGAATCATGCGACTATGCGAGCAAAACAGCAAACAATGTTGGCAATTAGCAAACCAAATTAACTAAAAGAACAAAGCTTTCAAAATTCCAAATACCTGCTTTTGAATTCCCACCAATCTCCAGTACTTTATCTCCTTTCAATTTTTCTTTCAAATTCGCCAATTCCGCCTCCGTCTCAGTCAATTTTCCCAGTAATTTTCCCTTCTCCTCATTAAATTCCCTCCTCAAGTCCTCCAGTTTCGCCTCCACCTCCTGATTATACTCCAAGGCCTGATTATGCTTCTTCACCGCCCTCGCCTCGGCATTCTTGCTAAACTTTAATTCGGATACTAAATCATCCAAATCGGTAATTTTTAACTCCAATCTACGACGCTCAGTATTCCATGGCAAATGCTGCGCCAACGATTCCCGCAATCTCGCTTCCACCTCGTTGTTGAACTCCATGGCTTTATTATACCTCTTAATCGATAAGTGATGAATGAGTTCAACCCTAATTTAAAAAGCGAATGTGAGAGCATCGAATAGATAATGATCAAAAGGACACGAATATCGATCAATGATTAACTACTAAATTGAATCGATTAATAGGTTATTAATCAACATTTAAATGACATTGGACAAAAAAAGCAATGAGAACAAATCGGAAATGAAAAACCCGACAAACTAATTTGAAGCATGAAAATTATAGAAATTGAGGAGAAAGAAAGAAAAAGGGGAAATTGAGAAATTACCTTAATAAAGAGGACCGTAGATGAAATGAGAGAACGAAGAAGGAAACAAGCTTGAAGATTGCGGAGTAATGTGCTGAAAAACTTAGCAATGGCGGTTGATCGTCGTAGGACAGCTTGATAATCGAAGGGAGATGAAGAATGAACACTGAGTGTGGTGTGCGAAGAGAATGATGGTAGTAGAGAGAGAAAAACAGATGAGTGAGAAAGGAAAATTGCAAAAATGATTTGAGTTACAGGGTTTTGGAGGGTTGGGGGTGCTGAACTGCGAAGGCGAAGGTTTGATAGGTTAGATGAGTTTCTCTTCCGTCTAATTCGTCTAATCATAGGAATGTGAGTGGTTCTCACGGTTCTCATTATCTCGGTGGTTCTCACCGGATCCCAAATCTATATATATATATATATATATAGAATTAGGATCACATGAGTCCACCCTATCTTTTTGAGTCCCGTGAGTCCACTTATGTATCACACGCTCTACACAAAAATATCACGTTTTTTTTTTTTTACAAAAAAAAAAAAAAATTTTTTTTTTTTTTTTTTTTTTTTTTTTTTTTGTAAAAAAAAGTTGTGATATTGTTTAGTATAACCTGTGATATTGTATCTGAGTCTGTGAGTCCAGTAAAAGAGTATCACAAGTTATACAAAACAGTATCACACCTTACAAAAAACAATATCACTGGTTGTACTAAACAATATCACGGGTTATACTATATAATATCACACCACTGAACCTAAAATATGCCAAACTACTTCTCTAAAGAGCTTGCACGCTATATCATTTTACAACGGTACAATAAACAATATCACTGGTTGTACTAAACCATATCAATCAGTTGTAATTAAGAGCACTTTGTTTTCTCATCACCTGAAATGGGCATCACAGGAGAGCTAGTTCGAAACGTCTTTTCCAAAAGCCGGTCCATTAGTACACATGACACTTATGTAAGTCTTCCTAACCTGAATTTACTTACAACTTTTGCAATTTTCACTATGATTTCTAAAAACAGACAATTCTTGATTGATTGAAGCTGAAGAGGAATAATAACGTGTGGGAGAAGAAAAGATGGAAAACATCGGTAAGGGCATACCTGTGTGGGGATGAGATGCTGTTTAGTTCTGTACTCGCAGAAGAAGATAGAGCGTCTGTAAAAAGTTTAGAGGCCACTGTCACTCAACCAGTGCTAGCAGAAGTCAGCTCCACCGATGAAAACGAGGGATTCACCCAAAATGAAGAAAGTCATAATATCAACTTTGACTTACTTGATGAACATGTTGCGGCAACTATCATCCAGTCAACATTCTTAGGCTTTTTGGTTAGTTCTCTCTAAGCTTTAGAATTAATTGACATCACAAGAACCTAATGTTAATCAGTTGTACCTTGTTGAGATTTTGTATTTGCAGGTGAGGCGTCTAAGAATGAAGGAAACTGAAGATCTCAAGAATGAGTTTTTCGACGGGTTAGAAAGTCCAAATAGGGAATCCCTGGCAACATCGATTGATGTTCAAACTGATAGTACCTAGATTCACAATCCCTTCTGGAAAAAAATTTCGAAAAAAAAAAATATTCGTGATATTATTATGTGTAGTGCGTGATACATAAATGGACTCATGGGACTCAAATATATAGGTGGACTCACCGAATCTTACCTATATATATATATATATATATATATATATATATATATATATATATATATATATATATATATATATATAGTGTAAAGATCAAGTAAGTCCTTATAGAAGTGTGAGTCCATAAGTCCTCATCCAAGCCATTGGATGAGGAAAATGGATGGCTGAGATTAGAACAAGAAAAAGGATTAATTAGCTAATATAACACTCTATCTCTCTACTTTTACTAATCAACTTAATTAACCACTAATTCAATATATATACTTTTTAATCCCACCTACTCATCTCTCATCCCACACAATTCCCCTCATATTCTCTCTCAAAAACATCTCCTCTCTCAAAATAAAAAAACCAATAAAATTCAAACCCAAAAATTATCCCGCCATTGCCCTTCACGCCGCCAACAACCCACCCACCAGCCCTTCCCGCTGCCAACAACGACCTCCCACCGCCGCCAACAACCCCTCTTTCTTCCTCACCACCCACGACCTCCCACCACCACCAACAACCCACCCATATCTCCCTTTTTCTCTTCCTCACCACCCACGACTTCCCACCCCCACCCACCACACCCCCACCACAGCCACCGTACCACCCTCCACACAGCCACGCACAACCACGCAGCCACCACCACCAACGACCCTCAACCTCACGCACACCACCGCCAGATCTGTCCCCTCAACCTCACGCACAACCTCACGAAGCCACCCGCCTCACGCCCCACTGCCGCCCCTCTTTCTTCCACTTCTCATTGTTTTTTTTCTTTTTTCCAGATCTGAAACTTTGCTCTTTTTTTTTTTTTTTAATATTAATTGTGGAGATATCTTCTCACATTTTTGTTGGTGATGGTGTTGTTTTTGTTTTTCGTTTTTTCAATTTTGATGGTGTATTGTTTTGTTTTGTTTAGGTTTTTCTTTTTTTTTTGTTGTTGTTTTGTCTTAGACGTTGGTTGCAGATCTCGTTTTTTCTTTTTTTTTTTCTTTTTTTTTTTAAATTTTTTTTGAGATCTCCTTCTTTTTGAAGGATTTTGAGATGTTAGGGTTGTGGGTTGGTAAAGAGTGTGAGACGTATGTTCTATTATTATTATTTTTTTCTTTTTTTTTTTAGATCTCCTTTTTTTTGAATTTAGATCTCATTAAAGACATCGTCTTAGATCTCATTTAAAACATCGTCTTACTTTTTTTTTTATTTTCGGGTGTTAGTATTATTTTAGATCTAGGTTTTTGAAATAGATCGAAAAAAAAGATCTCACATAAGTTGTTTAATTTTGTGAGATCTTCCATTAAATTACACTTTTTTCCATTAAATTACACTTTTTGTTGTTGTTAGAATTACACTTTTTTCTGTTAAAATTTCACTTTTCTCCATTAAAATTATACTTTTTTCTGTTAAAATTATACTTTTTTCTGCTAGAATAACACTTTTTTCGGCTAAAATTACACGTTTTGTTGTTAGAATTACACTTTTTTCTGTTAGAATTACACTTTTTTTCTGTTAAAATTACACTTTTCTCCATTAAAATTACACTTTTTTCTGTTAAAATTATACTTTTTTCTGCTAGAATAACACTTTTTTCGGCTAAAATTACACTTTTTGTTGTTAGAATTACACTTTTTTCTGTTAAAATTATACTTTTTTCTGCTAGAATAACACTTTTTTCGGCTAAAATTACACTTTTTGTTGTTAGAATTACAATTTTTTCTGTTAGAATTAGACTTTTTTTCTGTTAAATTACACTTTTCTCCATTAAAATTACACTTTTTTCTGTTAAAATTATACTTTTTTCTGCTAGAATAATACTTTTTTCGGCTAAAATTACACTTTTTGTTGTTAGAATTACACTTTTTTCTGTTAGAATTACACTTTTTTTTGTTAAAATTACACTTTTCTTCATTAAAATTACACTTTTTTCTGTTAAAATTATACTTTTTTTTGCTAGAATAACATTTTTTTCGGCTAAAATTACACTTTTTGTTGTTAGAATTACATTTTTTTCTGTTAGAATTACACTTTTTTCTGTTAAAATTACACTTTTTTCTATTGGACTAATGTTACACTCTCAATGGACTTGGTCATATTCTCATATTCTCATTGGACTAATGTTACACTCTCAATGGACTAAAATTACATTCTCAGTGGACTGAAATTATACTTTTCTGGACTAAAATTACACTTTTCTGGACTAAAATTACATTCTCCTTGACTAAAAATAATAATCTCATTGGACTGAAATTACACTTACCTGGACTAAAATAACACTTTTTGTCATTAAAATAACACTCGTAAAATGCTAAATTACAATAACTTGTGATAAAATTACAAAAATTCAAAATATTATTCGTTAAAATCACTCGGAAAAGATTGAAGTTAAACTTTGTAAAACGCTAAATTCTCGAAAATATTGCTTAAAATTACACTTTTTGCTGTTAGAATTACACTCGTAAAATCCTAAAATGTCGAAAACTTGTCTAAAAAAAAAAAAACGAAAAAAATCTGAAATTGGAAAATTGTTAACAAAATTTCCATAAACTTTGAAGTATAAGATAAATGGTGGTGTTAATTGTGTATCATTAATCCATTAGTGAATGTAAAATTAAAGCTAGAGAGAGAAAGTGGATTAATTAGTGTATAGGAAACTCATTAGTGTTAAGTATGCTTTTTTGCTTTCAATCTCAACCATCCTTAGTGGATATCTAAGGGATGTAATGAGGACTTATGGACTCAAAATATATGGTGGACTCATTAGAACTTTACTCTCTCTCTCTCTCTATATATATATATATATATATATATATATATATATGAAAAGCTACTGCAAAAATTATTGCACTTTTAAATATACAATCAGTGCATGACATAGTAATAACCAGTTATACGCATACCGCGTTAAATAATTAAGTGAATAAAAACACATAGATGAATTGGAATTTAGAAAGTAAAATTGATGTAACCGAATAATTTTGTATATTTGACAGTTCAATACATTTTTAACGTCTATTATGGATTTGATATGAATTTGAAACCAGTTTGAAGAAAAAATTCGGTGATATAATAGCAGATTATATATAGTTCGCACAATTTTTCTATATATTAATCGTACACTGATTCATTCATAAAATCATAGTTAGCTGGTTCTTGGATTTTTTAGTCCCGTATAAAATTGTAATTCTTGACTTTAATCATTTGTAATTAAATTTTTGGCTTGACAAAATCGATATGAGACTTATTTAATATTTTTAAATGGTAGCTCAATTTTTTTAATCTTATGTGAATATTATTGTTAATCTAATCATATTCATAATTAAAACTATTTCAGCCACCGTTGAAGTTATTTATTTCTAATATTGTCATTATAAAATTTTTTTCTCCTCCCACCGCCATTGTAAAAGGCCAATGCTAAGTAAATGTCATTCCTTACTTCTTTTTTCCTATTATGACATGTTATTTTTTTCTGGAGTATTTTTTTTTTAAATAAAAATCAGCTTTTTCATATGGTTTTTGGAAGATAATTAGGGGTTTGGTTATAATTAACAACTCGAATATTTTGTAAATCTTTTAAATATTAAAAAAGTTTTTAAATAAAATTATCTTTATTACTACATGGGTTTCACTAAGTAGTTAAAGTCGAACAACTAAGATTTTTGAGAATATTTTATATTTGTAAAAAATTAGGATCTCTTTTGTTTTTTTTTTCTCACAAAGAGTAATTGTATGTTTATAAAATATGCAATTTTAACACTTTTATACGTTTATTATATGACCTTTTTTGCGTTATAAATATTTCTAAAATAAATATTCTTTATAAAGTTATTCTCCTATTATTATTTTAGTGAAGAATAATGGATAAATTATTAGATTCACTTCTATTAGTATCTATTTTTATTGTTGTACCCACTACCAATTTTAGTTAATTTAAAACGTCATTCCCAAGAATGTCGTTTAGTTACATAAAATGAACACGTGATAACTGAGACTGGTTTTATAAGATTCAAAAATGAGATTAACTTACAACATCTACCAATATTCAATTTTATAAGTATACGACAGTGTAAATGTTGAATGGTGGTACGCAAAACATGTATCTCAATTATATATATAGCCTGTTTGGAGGATTTTTGTTACATCTCTAAGCAATAAAAAATTGTTTTTGAGTATCTACCATTAAGACTGGTTGTTCCCTCTGAACTTCATGTGAAATATATAATACGAACTCTAATTTATAGATGTGAGATATATTTTTGAGTGAATTAACGGTCAAACTTTTCAAAGTTTGACCTCCAAAAAATAAATCAGGAGTTTTATGTGGATTGGAGGGAGTAGGATATTAAGATACTACTCTTAAACTCGATTAGTTTTAGATTAATCCTATTAAAATTATAAATCATTTTTGTTTATTTAAAATGTTATCTATTAACAAAACCAAGTCTCATTATCTTACATTTTTATTTATATTTTTACATATAACTCGTAAGATGGGTTTACCTTGGTTGTTGTGAAGACTGAAAGTAATTGATATACAACTGACTGTGCTACTGCAAACTGTGGGTGGAGAATACATGCCAGTGTGCTTCTTGATGGCAAAACATGGGCAATAAAGTCAATAAGAAGCCCTGAACATGGATGTAATGGTGTGAGAACCAAGAACCCAATGGCAAACTGTAAATGGTTGGCAAAGAAATTAATTGAGGACATAATGGCTAATCATGCAATAATTGCTCAGTCAGTTAATGATTTGTTGATGCGGAGGTATGGACTTGAAATGCCCAAGTCATCTGTTTATAAGAAGAAGGAAATTGCTTTGGAAGAAATAAATGGAGGACATGATGATTCATATAGACTGCTCTGCCATTACTGTGAAATCATTAAGCTTACCAACCTTGGTAGTGTTGCATTGGCATCTGAGTCTCGCAATGAAGATGGTGTCCTGCAGTTCAAGTCATGTTTCATTTTATTCCATGCTCAAGTTGTTGGGTTAATTAGAGGATGCATGAGTCTGATTGGAGTTGACGATGCACATTTAAAAGGGAATTATGGAGGGGTGTTATTATCAGCAGTTGCACTTGATGGGAACAATGAAATATTCCTCATAGCTCTTGCACTTGTGGCTTGTGAGAATAAAGAAAGCTGGTGCTACTTTTTTAATCATCTAAAACAATTAGCGAATGACTCTGGCAGGGATGACTAGATTATAATTTGTGATAGGCAAAAGGTATGCTTTTGTTTATCTATTGATTTATGTTTGTATTAAATTTGTTATTGTAATGCTATATTGATGTCTGTAAATGTGGAATGATAGGGTGTTGAACCAGCCTTAGAGACTGTATGGCCTGAGGCATACAAGAGGTACTGTTGTAGGCATTTGTGCAAGAATTTTAAGCAAGACCATCCTGGTTTACTGATGCATAGCCTTTTTTCGAGGGTAGTATGTGCAACATCAGAATATACTTTCAAGAAAGCACTCGAAATGGTAACTTAGCATGGTGGGATGAGGGCTGCAAGATGGTTCTTGGACTTGGGTGACAAAGTCATGGGCTAAACATAAATTTGACCCAAGGCTTTGTTCTGAAGACAACATAAGCAACTTTGTAGAGAGTTTTAATGCTACCCTTGGAGTTCATAGATGCAACCCTGTATAAGTATGCTTGAAGGTAACCTATATTCAATTTCAGCTTTTAGTTCATGTGTTTAGGTATTAGCAAGAAATAAATATTCTAATTTTTTTGTGTGTTAATTCTGATAGGTATTAGAAGGATTGGTATGGTCAGACATGCCTCTAGACAAGCAGCAGCTAATAGTTGGGCAGATGATGGTTGATGTGACCATTATTTGAGCATATTTAGTCCCCAAATTAGCCTTGTTCCCATGCTTTTTAGTGCATATTTGGGTCATTTATTGTCTCTAGTCCTTTGTTTTGCATATTCTTTGAGGTTTTGTTCCCTTGGTAGGAAAGGAGTGCAAACCTTGCATTTTCATGGCAAAATAGAGCTAAATTGATTGAATTCAATGACCAAGCATCAAAGAGAAGACAAGACTAGAAGGCCTTTGTACATATTATAGTAGTTGGGCAATGATGAGAAAAGATCCTTGCATCTCCGACAAAATCCCCGAGGATTGTTGGAAGAAGAAGGAAGAAAAGAAGAAAGGAAGAAGCTGACTCAGAATTCGAGCGGATTGCCCTCTGGACACCCGTCCAAGACCAGGAATCCGAGCGTCTTCTTCAGAGGGACGCTCGTCCAAAAACACCACAATCCGCCCGTCCAGCCAATGAATCCGCTCGTCCAACAGCCAGAGAATCCGCTCGTCCCGTGCCTTGGACGCTCGGATTGTGTTACAGCTATTCCGTTTTCTTCTTGCTCTATGAAGGATGCGCATATCTCGGAAAGACCGGCAAAAAGGAGACTCGCATATTTTTCTGAGAGGAGCGATTCCTCAAGGACTTAATCGTCATTTAAGCCCTTAGTAAACCCTAATTTGTGCACCTAATCCCCACTATAAATACCCCATTAGTCTAATTAGATAAGCATGTTCTTCTTATCAATTCCTAGTGTAGTTTATATCAACCTAATCTCTCTTTAATCTTGTAATCAACTTTTAATCAAGTCTTAATACAAATCTCATTTTCTTAATCTCTCTTTTGTTCATCTTTCATTTTGGGTAATTGAAGATTATTTGGGTTATTATTGGGAGATTGACAACCTTCCAATCATTCATCAAGTACTTCTATTATTCTTTGCTTTATTATTAGAATCATTAGTAGGTATAATTCTCTTAATCTCTTTTTAATTATTGTTAATCATCTTCATTTATTCATCATGTTTCACTTTGTTGGTATGATTGACAACCTTGCTAGCATGTTCAACATGATAATGAGTGAGTAGTTTCCTTAACTAGGGTTAATGGGTAATTAGGGGAAACCAACATGGGGGATGATTCATGCTTAAATTAATATGTTTTCATAGTTTATTTGGTTGCTTGTTGTGATCTGAACTCATGCACATGTTATGTTTGATGAAATGCGAGCCTATGAATCCTTACATTTTTTACCCATCACTTACCTTTTCAATGAGACTTGTAAGACATAAACCAACTCGAGTCTCATTAGACCATGCATATAGTTGAGTAGGGAAGATTAAGTCGACTTGTAGGTGTTGTACAATCTAATCGATTCGGCTCCGGGACCCAAACTTTCCTAGGATTGTAAGATATAAACCAACTCGATCCATCATAACAATAATTGTTTGCTTATAATTTGAGAATATGTTTGTATGATTAATTACCATGAATCCCCTATGACCCCATGACAGTATGACACCCTAGTGCCTTTTATCAATTGTTTACACCCCTTTTTAGTCATCTTGCTTGTTTACTTTCATTTCTATTTAGTTTAGTGATCTTCTATTCAAACCCCAAATTGTGACACCCCTAGACACCGCTACTTACAATTGAAAATCTTACTTCAATACCCGTCCCTTGGGATCCGACCTTTACTTGCCTCTTTACTAATTGTAGAGTTGTTTGTGAAGTTATAAATATTGTTTTGGTCTAGGTGCTCCTAACGACAAGTACTGAAAACTAAATCCTCAAGAGGGATCGACCAAAAATGGCGCCGTTGCCGGGGACGGTGTTAACTTGATTTAGATTTTCTTAGATTGTTATTAGTTATGTTTTTCTTTGCCTTGGGGAAGTAAAACTCCTCAAGGTTTGTTCTAATTGTTTTCAAGTCGTTCGATATTTTGCAAGATGGATTTTATATATTGTTTTGTAGAGGACCACTTAAGTATACCTTTCTTCAAAGACCCCATGCAAGCATTGGAAGCCTTGGAAGCAAGTGAGGCCAAAAATATGTATTGGGAGTTGGAGGTAGATCTTTTTGAGGCCGCTCTAGCTAACAAAGAACTTACTCATGAGCAATCCGAATTAGTACATAACATCCTTGTGGAAGCATATCAACCTATAGAACATAAGCAATCAATCCTAGAAGACATCTTACAAGCCCAAGAGCAAGAGGAATTCGTCATGGAATTCGAGTATGACGAGATTAATGAGAACGAAGAACAAGTTGAATATGCCATGAGAATGGAGTGTCTAATGGAAATGGAGCAAATTCTCAATGAACCTTCAAAGGAGGAAAGTGAGGTACAAATCCCTACTTTAAAACCCCTTCCCCCAAATTTGAAATATGCTTATCTTGATGAATCAAAGACCAAACCGGTAATTGTTAATGATAGACTTGATGAGGACCAATTGGGAAAATTGCTTGATGTGTTGAAGCAACATGAAAAGGCTATAGGTTATAGTCTAGATGACCTAAAGGGGATAAGTCCCGACTTTTGTATGCATAGAATTCATCTAGAGGAGGACCATAGACCTACCATTCAATCTCAAAGGAGATTAAACCCCCACATGCAAGAAGTTGTCAAGGGAGAGGTTATGAAATTACTTGATGCGTGAATCATATATCCCATATCGGACTCTTTGTGGGTTAGCCCCGTTCAAGTGGTACCTAATAAAGGAGGTACCACGGTGGTGACAAACGAAAAGAATGAGCTAATACCCACAAGGAAGATCACCGGTTGGCGTATGTGCATTGACTATCGAAAATTGAATTCCGCAACAAGAAAGGATCATTTCCCCCTACCATTCATTGACCAAATGCTTGAGAGGTTAGCCTCCAACAAGTTCTTTTGTTACCTTGACGGGTATTCGGGATTCTTCCAAATCCCTATACACCCGGATGACCAACACAAGACCACCTTCACATGCCCTTATGGTACTTTTGCATATAGAAGGATGCCTTTTGGCTTGTGCAATGCCCCCGCTACTTTTCAAAGATGCATGATGAGTGTCTTCTACGATTACCTAGAGACCATAATGGAAGTTTTTATGGATGATTTTAGCGTTTATGGGAAAGACTTTGACTCATGTTTGCATAATCTTTCTCTTGTATTGCAAAAATGTGAAGATGTTAGTCTTGTTTTAAATTGGGAAAAGTGTCACTTCATGGTCAATGAAGGAATTGTTTTGGGTCATTTAATCTCGGAAAAGGGCATCGAGGTCGATAAAGCTAAGGTTGAGGTGATAGAGAAACTCCCACCTCCCGTGAATGTTAGAGAGGTGAGAAGTTTTCTCGGTCACGCGGGTTTCTATCGCCGTTTCATAAAAGATTTTTCAAAAATAGCGAAACCCCTCACTCAACTCTTCTCTAAAGATGCCCAATTCCATTTCACTGATGAGTGTGTTGAAGCCTTTAATAGAATCAAGGAAGCACTAATCTCGGCACCGATCATTCAACCTCCAAATTGGGAACTACCGTTCGAGATTATGTGTGATGCTAGTAACTACGCCGTTGGAGGGGTTCTTGGCCAACGGGTAGGAAGAGCTCTTCACGCCATCTACTATATAAGGAAGACTCTTGATCCCTCCCAAGTGAACTATGATACCACCGAGAAAGAGCTTCTTGCCATTGTCTATGCTTTGGACAAATTCCGTTCCTACTTACTTGGATCCAAAGTGATTGTCTTTTCGGATCAGCGTGCTCTCCGATACCTCTTGATAAAGAAGAAGGCAAAACCAAGGTTGTTGAGATGGATTTTTCTTCTTCAAGAATTCGACTTGGAAATAAGAGACAAGAAAGGAGCCGAAAATGTAGTGGCGGATCACTTGTCAAGGATCCGGTTTCATGATGAACAAGGAGAAACGCCGATCAATGACTCATTTCCCGACGATATCTTGATGGCCATTCAAACACAACTTGAAAGGCACATCACCCCATGGTTTGCCGATTATGCCAACTATATAGTTGGAAGAGTACTCCCTCCAAATTTGAACTACAACCAAAGGAAGAGGTTCTTATTCGAAGTAAAAAGGTACTTTTGGGATGACCCAAATCTCTACAAAGAGTGTAGTGATGGGCTCTACTGGAGGTGCATCCCTCAATGGGAAGTTCAAGGAATCTTGGAAGGATGCCACTCGTCACCTTACGGTGGGCACCATGGAGCAAGGAGAACCATTGCAAAAATTCTTCAATCGGGCTTCTATTGGCCTACGATGTTTCAAGACACAAGGGAATTTATCATTCATTGTGATGCTTGTCAAAGGACGGGGAATATCTCTTGGAGAAATGAAATGCCACAAAGGGGCATACTAGAAGTGGAGATCTTCGACGTTTGGGGGATTGACTACCAAGGGCCGTTTGTGACATCCAATGGGAATAAGTATATCCTCGTGGCCGTAGACTACGTCTCAAAGTGGGTGGAGGTAATTGCCACCCCAAACGATGATGCAAAGACGGTCACCAAGCTCTTCAAGAAAATAATCTTCCCAAGATTCGGAGTCCCTCGAGCAATCATAAGTGATGGAGGAACGCATTTTCATGAAAAGAAGCTCGCATCCCTTTTGACCAAGTATGGTGTTCAACATAGAACCGGCTTAGGATATCATCCTCAAACAAGCGGTCAAGTTGAAGTCTCGAATAGAGAGATCAAGCAAATTTTTGAGAAAGTTGTAAACAAGACCCGAAAGGATTGGAGCACAAAGCTTGATGACGCTCTTTGGGCTTATAGGACGGCCTATAAGACCCCCATAGGAGCCTCTCCTTACAAGCTTGTCTATGGAAAAGCATGCCACTTGCCAATCGAATTAAAGTACAAAGCTTTTTGGGCAATCCGAGCCCTTAACCTTGATCTCAAATTAAGTGGTCAAAAGAGGATGATACAAATTCAAGAGTTGGAAGAATTCCGACTACAATCTTATGAGAATGCCAAGATCTACAAGGAAAGGACAAGATTGCTTCATGACAAGAGGATCAAGCAAAAAGCCTTGCAGAAAGGGGATAAAGTCCTTCTATTCAATTCCCGATATCGACTCTTTCCCGGGAAGTTGAACTCTAGATGGATGGGTCCCTATGTGATCACCGAGGTTGGAAAATATGGGGATTTTGAAATCAAGGCGGAAGATGGAAGCAAATTCAAGGTCAATGGTCAAAGATTGAAGCCATATTATGAGATAGCATTTATTGGAGAGGTCGAGGTCACCTACCTCGGGCCTCCTCATCCTTGAAGGAATCATCAAAGGGAGAGTTTGGTGGAGTCCTCCCTAAACCACCACTTGTAAATATACTAACCCCTCTAACTTATATTTATAATTTTATCGCATTTCTTTCATCATAAACATAAATTCTTTCCATGAGAGTAAGTGAGGGAGGGTCACTAATGATTTTTGATGAAGGAAGGAACTAGTTTTCAAGTGTGGGGAAGCTTTTTATCGGAGTCAAGGAAACCGAGGAAAATCCGCTCGACCAGCGAGGAATCCGAGCGTCTTCCAAGAAATCCGCTCGTCCAACAGGAATCCGAGCGTCTGAAAAAGAATCCGCTCGTCTTGTGCTGCAACAATTTAAGAAAAGTTCCTGTAACAGAATCCGCTCGTCTTCAAGAAAAGACGCTCGTCTTGCTTCAGAAAGGACGCTCGTCCTAAGCTCGATCCGCTCGTCTTGGCTGCTTCAAATTTTGAAAAAATCTGCTGTAAGAGAATCCGAGTGTCTTCCCAGGAATCCGCTCGTCCCAGAGCAAGGAAATCCGAGCGTCTTAGGCCCGAATCCGCTTGTCTCCCTGCGGCCTTCACTCCCGATTTTTACGATTTTAATTCTCCCCACCACACAATTTGTGACACATCACCCTTCCTTCCACTTGTATTATAAAAACCCACCTTCTTATGACTCCAAAGCATATCCCAAACACTCTTTCATTCCACAAAATCAAAAAGCCCCAATTTCTAGGGTTTCAAAAGCAAGATTCAATCCACAAAGAGCATCTTCATACTTTAACAAATCAAAAATTCTAACTCCACAATCAAAGAATGGGACCAAAGGGATCTTCATTTAGGGATAGAAGAAGACCAAGAGTAAGAGGAAGCTCTTCTACTTCTCACATCAACACTCTAAGGAGGGAGCATGAAGAAATTGTGGATCTTACCAAGCTTGATGACTTCTCTAATGTTGAATTCGTAAATGATGTGCAAAGGCTCGTTTTTCACCGACTTCTTCGTAAGAACATTCTCCCTACTAAGTTTTTATGCCATAGAACTTTAAGGAAACTAGAGATTTACCATCAAATGGAAGCCCTTTTTGAGTTGTTTGGTCTCTCTACCCTATTTCGCATGCACGAGCAAACCTACCGATCCCTTGTTCTTGAATTTTTAAGCTTCTTGAAAATCTCAACCTTGAATAGAACGATTTGCATAGAATTTAGGTTGGAAAGTGTTTCGAGAATGATGACTCTAGTGGAATTTGCTAATGTGCTTGGTCTCGATGTTTCGCCTACCCGGACATCAAAACCAAAGAAATATACTGTTGCACCCCTATGGAGAGCCATGACCGGCCGAGATTTCATGTACATCAAGAAGTGTCTAGCTTTCCACATTCAAAAGCCTATTTTGAGACTCACTTACCGGTTCCTTACCGGCACCCTCCTTGCACGCCGGGACCCGGCAATTGTGAACGAACTCGATCTTGTGTTCATGGAGTCTTATCTCGATATCCAAGGAAGGGGTGGATACCATTTTAATGCGCCTCTTGTACTACTTGAGAAGTGGGCTAAGTTTAGAAACGGAGATGATGATGGAATGATACACATCGTTAATGGAGGGCTCATTACAAAGATTGCAAAGCATTTCAATCCAAAATTTAATGAGAACAATGAGTACACTCCTCTTTCCGGGAATACAAGGATAAATGAAGAACTCCTTCTTGTGCATCATCATTGGATAAGCCTTGAGGGGGTTGATAAAAGAATCAAGTGGATAACAAAGAAGAGTGATCCAATCTACTTACCAATGACCGGTCTACCAAGAATCTCACCAAGAAGGGGACCTCTATCACCGATCCCGTCCTACATCATCCCCGCAAACCCAACCCAAGCAAGGCAAGCACCACCACCACCAAATCCCCAACAACAACAAGAGCAACAACAACAAGATGAGAAAATCAAAATACCTCCCTACCCTTTTCCATACCAACCATACAACCACCCTAACCCCTTTATCCTCCCCCGTGATGACTTTGTAACGAGACTTCTCCAAGACTTGCATTTCCGACAATATGAAGCTACCGTGGACAACTATTATGCACTTTACCCTCAATTCCACGATATGATTCAACGAGGGAAGATTAGTGAGGAGGGAGTGTTTCCTTCTTGGACACAAATGGATATACTCTTCCCAAATTCGGAAAAAGCAAATGAAGGGGCAAATGGGCAACAAGATGAAGGGAGCGACAAATCTTGCGGTGGAGATACGGTGGAACTTAATAGCGAAGAAGATGAGTTCATGGACCCTAATACAAGTGATGCATCCAAGGAAATATGGGATAGTGACCTAGAGGGGGATGATGACGATATCTAGAAGATCTCTTCATAGCTAGATGGAGCGGGCATGAGGCACCCATCTCAAGCTTAAGTGAAGTTTCCTTGTCCCCTCTCTTTATTTTCAATTTTCATGAAAGAATTTAATGTTTTGTTATCTTGTACAATATTTGTCTTTGGTTTGTTTGGAGAGTCCTAGCAACATGGAGGACTAACACCTTGGCTCCATTGAGGTGTTCTTTTTATTGTTCCCACATGAAAAAATCCAAAATGACAATTTATTATTTCATGCATTGTATTTCGTGTGCATCAACCACCCCGAAATTTAAGACATTAGAAATAATGTCTATTTTGGTTTGGGGAAGTACATGCATACGCATCGGGAGGTAATCTAAATTACACTCTCCGCCATAACAAAAACCCATGCATCATGTAGTGTAGCTTAGTATAGCTTGCATTTAGTTTAGAAATCATGCATCATACTTGCATCATTTCCTATCATATTGGCCATTGAGGACTATGCCCATACTAGTGTGGGGATGGGAAATTCTAACTTGACTTTTATTCAAAAAAATAAAAAAAAATCAAATTTTTTTTCGAAAAATACAAAAAAATTTGAAAAATTGAAAATACAAAAACATGTTCATTTTCCTTGTAGTGTAGTCTTGTATATATTGGTTGTATATATTGTGTTTGTTCATCCTTGTTCACATTGATTGACTACGCCACATCCGAGACATGAGGATATTGAAGACCGCATGGTATGATCTTTCCAATCTCCTTTTTCCTCTTTATGTTAATGACTATGTGGTTTTATTTTGATTGATACGGTATAAACAATGTGAATTTAGGACTTGCATTTAGATTATTTGGCATATTAGTTAATAGAATCATATGCATTAGGATGTATAAATGTTAGTTGCATCATGGCATGTAGTTGCATGTTAGAAAAATTTTGTGAAATCGTCTACTTGGGAAGCTTGACAAGTGTATATAGGCCCTAGTAGATGCTTTTTCTTCTTAAGACTTTTCTTGTTAGAATACTTGTAAAACACCCTAGGATGTGTCATGCTAGTATCCTTTGACCCATGGATTAAAGCCTAGTCAAGAGTACCTTGTGGTGTGATAACTCCTTGGCTACCGTTTATTCCAAGGTGACCCTTAAAACCATGCAACTATCATTCATCCATGTTCTACCATAATATTTTGTCATCAAAGGGAATGGGCACAAAAAGAAATTGATTTGAGTTCAAGAAATGAAAAGAAAAGGAAAGAAAAAGTTTGCAAAATGCATCAAAAGAAAAGAGGAGTAACAAAAATGAAAACTCCTATACTTCAAATATAAGGCACCCTCCCTACATATGGGGTGACTTTGAAAATGTTCAAAAAGAAAATGCAAAAAAGTTGTCAAGTATTGAAAAGCCAAAAATCAAGAGAAATGGCAAAGAATTGTTCTCAAATGTTATATGCCACAACAAATTGGGGGGAAAAACAACAACAAAAGCAAACTCCCAAATGAAACTCAAATATCTATCGATCCCTTTATCCATCGTATCCATTTTTGTGCATGGTAGAGAGGGGACGACCCTTCTTCTTGTCTAGGTAAGAAGGGGAATTCCGCGATCCTCCAGTGTTTCTAACGCCATAGGGAGTCTACTCTTGACAAAAGCATTTAACGATTGAGGACAAAGGTACCCTATCTTGACACAACTTGGAGGTGATTTATTGGTATCCTTCTAGGCTTAGTAGTTTGAAGAAATTGCATCTATGAAGGAGTGTGTACCCTTGAATTGCTTCCCTTGTAGATAATTTCCGCCACTTAGATGAGGAAAGTGGCTATTCTTTTGTAGATGCATCCATTACTTGATTTTGTGTGCTTTAATGATTGGATGTGTCGCCATTTTGGCAAGACCCACCTTGCCTTGCAAGAAGGCATCCTACCTCATGGTTGTCTTGTTGTGAGTTGAAGGGGCGGAGTGAGACCCGCTAATTGTCTCATATCGGCTATGCTATAAGATTAGTTTAAATAACGGTCCTAGTCTTTGTCACCTCTTTACTCGGGACGAGCAAATGTTCGGTTTGGGGATATTTGATGTGACCATTATTTGAGCATATTTAGTCCCCAAATTAGCCTTGTTCCCATGCTTTTTAGTGCATATTTGGGTCATTTATTGTCTCTAGTCCTTTGTTTTGCATATTCTTTGAGGTTTTGTTCCCTTGGTAGGAAAGGAGTGCAAACCTTGCATTTTCATGGCAAAATAGAGCTAAATTGATTGAATTCAATGACCAAGCATCAAAGAGAAGACAAGACTAGAAAGCCTTTGTACATATTATAGTAGTTGGGCAATGATGAGAAAAGATCCTTGCATCTCCGACAAAATCCCCGAGGATTATTGGAAGAAGAAGGAAGAAAAGAAGAAAGGAAGAAGCTGACTCAGAATCCGAGCGGATTGCCCTCTGGACGCCCGTCCAAGACCAGGAATCTGAGCGTCTTCTTCAGAGGGACGCTCGTCCAAAAACACCACAATCCGCCCGTCCAGCCAATGAATCCGCTCGTCCAACAGCTAGAGAATCCGCTCGTCCCGTGCCTTGGACGCTCGGATTGTGTTACAGCTATTCCGTTTTCTTCTTGCTCTATGAAGGATGCGCATATCTCGGAAAGACCGGCAAAAAGGAGACTCGCATATTTTTCTGAGAGGAGCGATTCCTCAAGGACTTAATCGTCATTTAAGCCCTTAGTAAACCCTAATTTGTGCACCTAATCCCCACTATAAATACCCCATTAGTCTAATTAGATAAGCATGTTCTTCTTATCAATTCCTAGTGTAGTTTATATCAATCTAATCTCTCTTTAATCTTGTAATCAACTTTTAATCAAGTCTTAATACAAATCTCATTTCCTTAATCTCTCTTTTGTTCATCTTTCATTTTGGGTAATTGAAGATTATTTGGGTTATTATTGGGAGATTGACAACCTTCCAATCATTCATCAAGTACTTCTATTATTCTTTGCTTTATTATTGGAATCATTAGTAGATATAATTCTCTTAATCTCTTTTTAATTATTGTTAATCATCTTCATTTATTCATCATGTTTCACTTTGTGGTATGATTGACAACCTTGCTAGCATGTTCAACATGATAATGAGTGAGTAGTTTCCTTAACTAGGGTTAATGGGTAATTAGGGGAAACCAACATGGGGGATGATTCATGCTTAAATTAATATGTTTTCATAGTTTATTTGGTTGCTTGTTGTGATCTCAACTCATGCACATGTTATGTTTGATGAAATGCGAGCCTATGAATCCTTGCATTTTTTACCCATCACTTACCTTTTCAATGAGACTTGTAAGACATAAACCAACTCGAGTCTCATTAGACCATGCATATAGTTGAGTAGGGAAGATTAAGTCGACTTGTAGGTGTTGTACAATCTAATCGATTCGGCTCCGGGACCCAAACTTTCCTAGGATTGTAAGATATAAACCAACTCGATCCATCATAACAATAATTGCTTGCTTATAATTTGAGAATATGTTTGTATGATCAATTCCCATGAATCCCCTATGACCCCATGACACCCTAGTGCCTTTTATCAATTGTTTACACCCCTTTTTAGTCATCTTGCTTGTTTACTTTCATTGCTATTTATTTTAGTGATCTTCTATTCAAACCCCAAATTGTGACACCCCTAGACACCGCTACTTACAATTGAAAATCTTACTTCAATACCCGTCTCTTGGGATCCGACCTTTACTTGCCTCTTTACTAATTGTAGAGTTGTTTGTGAAGTTATAAATATTGTTTTGGTCTAGGTGATCCTAACGACAAGTACTGAAAACTAAACCCTCAAGAGGGATCGATCAATGGTATTTATCCTAACATTATAAACAAGCTCAAAGACCTCATTCAAGATTCAAGATTTTGTTCTGTATATTATAACACCCCCTTCTTACCCGACCAAGATAATTAGGAGGTGTTACCGTGTTACCATCTCGGTTTCCCGAGGCGGTGAAATCGGAGTTGTAATTAAGAAACAATTAATATAAATAAAGTATTTAGTGGATTACATAACCATAAATAAATAAATGAAATAAATGATACAACTCATGACCACTATACTCTTCTAATGAGATGACACTCGGCTTCAAGTTCAAAGCTCGTCCCATCTCCCACGTGACACTAACTCAACCTGTACTCAACCTGCTCCCCATATGATCGGAAATATCATATGGATCGACACAAGCTACCCTGAAAATAGGTGACAAGTACACGGACACACAACACGTCAGTTTCAATACTTTAATACGAGACACAGTAAAAGAATATGCAACATGCTAAATATGTAAATGAGATACAATTACCATGTCGGTATCGGGACACGCCCAGACATACCCATAACCACCGGTGCTAGGGACACGCCCATGACACCATACCTCACCATAAGGTACCGGGACACGTCCAGACGTACCAGGTCCGGAAGCCAACCGTATCCCCTGCCATACATCATGTCTCACCCACACGAGTCCCTCTTATCTCAAGCCATTAATGTGCACATTCCTCTTGGAGTGTGATACCGTCGTTTTAGTACCAAAAATAATTACCTAGGACAACTAAAATAAGTTAGCGGAAGTAGGGTCGATCTCCACAGGGAGGCTATAGTATCTATCTGCTAATTAAGTCTCTTTAGTAACAAATGGGGGGTTTTAAATGATTTCTAAACTAATAAGGATTTAAGGCAAGAGAAATAAGGGAAAAGAGCAGTAAAGACAGAGACAAGCAAAATATGTAATCAAATAGAGAGAAATATGCTAGGAATTCGGTTCACCATGGCAGTTTACTAACTCAGTCATAAATAGTTCAGACGATCTAATGTGAGAAGGGCAAGGGAAAGGTCCTTCCGGTCCGCTATCCACCCTAAATTACAACTAACTTAACTTCCGTCCTCGCTAGGGTAGTCTACTATTCATAGCAGGTCTGTTCATTCCAATCTTCCGATCTAAGATTGAATTTAACCAATTTTATGGGTTTAGAAGCGTGCACTCAACTAAACTATTACAGTTGTTTTGCTAATGACACAGTTCTCACAATCTAATCATCTGAGCTATTCATGACATCGTCAACTCACTACCATGGCTCCCCTAATCCTAACAAAAAGGGAATTATCTACTCATGCTATTGATATTACTAACGATAACAATATTGAATATGCTAATGAAAGACATGATAAATGAATAATGATGAAGCATAAACTAATCAAGATAATAATTAAATAGAGATTAAGAGGCAAGGATTAAGAGCAAACAAAGGAAAATTAAATTAAGAGTAAGAGTCAAGAAGGGTTACAAGAAGATGAATTCGGCAATAAAGAGTAATCAATCGTGAAGCAAAAGAGAAAGAAGGACTGACTGCTTAAGAGAGAATTAAGAGTATAAAGTGTGATAAAATATGATCCTTAACCAAATGACGTCTTCCCTTATATAGGGAAGACTAAAATAAACCTAAACACGGAACAAAAATCCCGAGTAATTAAGCAAATCACTCGATCGAGGCATTTCATTCCTCTCGATCGAGTGATTCCTCAGCCATTCTCCTCGATCGAACAAATAGGGCTCTCGATCGAAGACCTCCAATACATCACACTTCGATCGAGTACAACAGGGACTTGATCGAACTCCTTACTATGCGAAAACCACTCGATCGACCACAAAAGCTCTCGATCGAGTGACTTCCACTGAAAACAGCTTTGAACTCGCTTGGTCAGCTTCTAAGGACCTCCGTCATGCTTCCCGAGGCACGACATTCTGCTCTAAATCTTCATCTCCTTAAAATGCATGCTAGGAGGAACGAATAAGGTACTATTCCACTACTTTAAGGTCCATTCCTGCAAACGAGATGAAACAAACCAAAGTAGCCAATTCGGGGCATTTTGCAATACAAAGCAACGAAAATGATATAGAAATGCGTGCAATAAGAGGCTAAAAAGACTATATAAATTGCACGTATCAAATCTCCCCAAACCAAACCTTTACTCGTCCTCGAGTAAACTAAATGCAAACTAATGGAACGGATAAGAAAACTCAGATCTAGCTATAACTTGTCCACTTAAACCGTTTAATGCAATCAAAACTAACAATTACAGCTACAACAGTCAAGCGCAAACGAGTTGTATGATGTCTATAAATAAGCTGAACTGTCGACCTTGCAAGACCCTTAAAATCGGACTCTCACGGGTCACTCTTCTTTCATGATTCAAAGGGTGAGTATAAATGTGTAAGAGAAGAAGAGAAATCAGTCACTCACCTAAACTACGACCCACATAAACATGCTTGCAACAAAAATGATAGACGATTCTAATCACCATACATACATTCCAACCAAACAATGCCTGTCACAGCTGAGGGCTTGCAAAAGTTATGGGAAAGTGAGGCTACGGGAAGAAAAGGCAAAACAGTTATGGATAAAGTGGAGGTAAAGCATCAAGCTAGCACCTAAACAAGACCATATAAGAACATCCAATTCTCAGCCGATTATGAAGTCAAACACAAGTGCCCTTCTTTGGCACAAAACTCACTAACCAAAAACAACAACTCCTCAAATGATATAAATAAAACATAGGAGTAAGACCGTCACAAACTTCCCTTTTTTACACGGTCTATTCTTTTTCTTTTTCTTTTTCTTTTTCTTTTCCTTTTTTCTTTTCCATGCTTTTCTCATTTTCCTGCCCACATCTTTTCTTTTCTTTTTTTTTTCTTTTTTTCACAACTTTTTTTTTTTCATTTTCAACATATCCTCCTTTCTTTTCTTTTCTACCAACTCCATACGAAATAGAACGACCCAACTCGCATCAATGAGAAATATACCACAAAAATACACTAAACTAGCTTAACAGGCAGGCTTAATTTGGGTGTAGTTAATGGGTCAAAAGGCTAAGTTTGGCTAATATGGAGCTAAATGGGTGAAAATGAAAGAAAGGGAAAAATTGCAAGCACCTCCCTGTATGTGACACCTACCACAAACCCGAATGTATGCAAGTAAAAAGCAATCAAATGTCATAAAAGTGCAAAATGATGAACATGTTATGCAAGGAGTATACTACTCTCAATTCCTACATGAACTGGTCATAAATGACACCAGTTATACGACTCTAATAACTTAGAAATTTTAAAGTAGTTTGCCAATTTTGCAGGTCAAGTCTATATGATCAGCTGTATTTTTAACATTAACTCGTAGACTATGCGCATGACAAAGCTAATAAAATGCCAATCTGATGCAAGGCTTAAGTGAAATGACAAGTTACAGTGCAATATCATCACAGAAATCTACCGTTCCGACTCGACCTATATGCATAAATAAATGTGATAATTGTTTGAATTTTTCGAATTTTTCTATTTTTTTTTTTTGAAATTTAAAACAAATGCAAGCGAGAAAATAAACGTGAATGCAAAAATAAATGCAAATGCAGATTCAAAGGATGCAATACCCTCCCCAAACCAAAACGGACAACGCCCTCGTTGTCCTCCAGCATACACCAGCAGTATATATAAGGGAAACGGGATAATTACAACCAATAAATGAAAGAATGAATGAATAAATAAAGGAGACGAAAAAGAAATAAAGCAGAAATACTTACAAAATAAGCGAACTTCCCCAAACCAGCCAGAAAACTGGGGAAGTGAGTAGACCAGTAGCTACTCGTCAGCCTCCTCCTCCTCCTCACCAACCACCGTGTAGTCAGGATCTCGCTCCTTCTCCCATCTCCTCCTCTCGTCAGCTCTAGCTCTCTCCTCCTGCTCAGTTGTGTCCGCCTCGCTCTCTGGCTGTGGGTACCCCTCCGCCGGGTACCGATAGAAAGAAGGGTGTGGCCAGACGTCTGGAACGGGACGTCCTCTCCTCATGTGGTACTCGTACAAAGGGAACAAGGCAAATGACTGATCCCGCTCTATACGAGCTACTCGACTGCACATCTCAAGGAGCAAAGAGTCACGGCTCCCTTGGTCCATGACCTCAGGCGCCACAAAGGGAGTAGGAGGAACAAAATTAGTCGGCAAAACCGGTTGTGGAACAGAAGGAGTAGGGATAGGGGTCGGTGTAGGCGTGGGCGTGGACGTCTGCCCAGCCTGAGTCGGTGTGGACCCTTCTCCAGTCTCAGGTCGCTTCCGCTTCTTAGGAGCGGAAGAAGTGTAAGGAGCAAGTGTATGGTGGTAGGAAGGTAAAGGTGGAGGCAACCTACCCGTCACAGTGGTCAAAGGTGAAAGACGGGGTAGGTCGGGAAACGGTAAGGTAACATACTCGGAACCACAGATCTTCCAAGTCCGCTGATCCTTAGCTAACCAAAACATCGCCAACATGGCGCTAATATCTAAGTCCGCATCCCTATCTATATGTGTCAAGCCTCGGGGAAAGTCAGTGAAGAGAGTACGGGCGATGTAGGAGGCTATGCCTCCACAGGAAATCGTGCCCGTCTTCTTCAGCCCGACAACATTAAAATGCTGAGCTGTCAAGTAAGCAATGTTAAGAACGAAGGGGCCAGCGCTATCAATGTTCAAATAGCCCCCTAAAATAGACAACTCAACATTGTTAATGTTATTAGGCTCCTTGCGGCCAAAGATCGTCCCTCCAAGGAGACGAAGAAAGTAACGGGCCGGGGGAAGATGGACGTGAGCCAACTTCTGCTGGTCAAATGGAGTCTGTGCTAAAGTGGGCCAAAGTAGAGCCAGGATCTTCCGAGGAGGATCCTGATGGCCGTGAGACGACAAACCCAACCTCCTCCCAAACTCAGCTAAAGTCCAAGAGGTGGTCTGGTTAAACAGGCGAAAGGAGACACAAGAACTCTCTGGGTCGGTATCATAGGCACCAGCTGAGAAAGTACAAGAGATGAAAAACTCAAGGGTCAGCTGCTCATAAGTCAGTGCACTCATTGTGGTCAACCCAGTCATCCCCGTCCCGTTCAAAAGTTCGGCCACATACTCGTAAATCCCCAACTTTTCAAGTGAATTATGACACAGAAATTTAGTAGATGTAATGTCACAACCCATCAGAAATTTAAAACGCTTGCGATGAAGAGGGTTAATGAAACGTACCTCAGGAAAATCGGGAAGCAGATCAAGAGAGTCGTCTTCCACGAACCGGGCAGCCGTGCGTCCAACATCAGTAGGAGCACCTCGTCCCCGTCCCCGTCCTCATGAACCCGAGGCAACACCCAAAGCAGAAGCAGCCAGTCCAAGAGCGCGGCCTGTGACTGGTCGAGGTACTAGCGCAGACTAAAGAGCAGCTGTGATATAAGGTGTCGACGCAGCAGGGGTCGACACCGTGGATGGGACAGTAGCTGTAGTGACAGCAGCAGCAGTAGTAACAGTAGGAGTAACAACAGGGGTAGTGACGGTGGTAGCAGCAGGGATCACCGTCTCAGAAAGGGACGGGCTAGCAGTCGAACTAGAGGAAGGTAAGGTACTACTATCCATCCTATTAAGCAAATAAGTCCTTTTATCAGTAAATTAATCAACAACAACTCGATTTCCCCAAATTTTGAAAATTTCGAAACCCTAAAACCCTAATTAGAGCCGAAAAATGCAATTAAACAACAGGAAATAAGGGAGAAGGACTTACTTGACTGATTACCCACGATTAAATGCAATTAGAATCAACTAAAAGCAACAAAACAATCGAAATAAGACCCGATTTGCGCAAATCCTAAAACCCTAATTAATCCGCAATAGGCACGAGTTTGAAAGGAGAAATAAGGGGCTTTTGTCGAAAATTAAGCAAGGAACACAATGTGGGTGTTTGATTTGGTAAAAGGGGAATAAAAATGGAGATTTGGGGGATTTAATGGGGTTTTTCGCAATAAGAGGAAGAAGAAGGAAGTTACAATGAAATAGAATAAGGGGAAAAAGAACTCCCTCGCGTGTTATAAGCAGCAGTCACTCGATCGAGTGATTTGAAACCACTCGATCGAGAACTTTCTCCTCCAATTCTGCTCGATCGAGTAAAACTCCTTTCGATCGAGAACCTTCCATTTTGGACCTTTCGATCGAGGACAACAACCCTTTTGATCGAATCCTTTTCTTGGGCATTTCTCTCGATCGAGTACAAAAAGTGCTCGATCGAGTTGTTTTCCTTTGGCACGCATCCCAATGTAGCATATCTTCTCCAAACCTGCATAAAAACACAGAAAAATGCTTCCCGCAAATACCAAATTCACAAAATGCAGTCTATATCCGGTCTTATGCTAAAACTAACTACGCCATTGTCTAAAAGTCTAAACGCAAAAAAAAAGTGTCTAACAGAAATTCAAATTATAAAGTTTTTACAACGGGACATTTCCCATTTATCTCCCAAAGCACTGTAACAGCCCAAAAGAGGGCTTCTGACTGAAGGAGGTCCCTTCAGCATCGCAGACCGTCCTCTTGAATCGCCATGAGCTTGAACTTGAACTGGTTAAAGAAGAATATGTAACACCCCCATTTATCTAGGAGCCTTTAGCAAGACATTCCCAATAAATAGGATTATTACCATCTCGGTTGCCCGAGGTAAATGATACAAATTAAAACAAACCAAAGTACTTTAATAACTTTAACTGAAATAATGGTTTTATTACATTGCCAACCGATTAAATTTAAGCCTTTACATTACAATAAACTATGCAGCAGAAATTACATAAATAAAGTGATATAACTATATACTATGTGATCTAGACTTCAACTACGGTCCAAGTCGAGCTCTCATCCCAATGCTCCCGAGTCAGCTAATCTTTAGTACCTGTCAAATCTGCTCCCCATAAAACGGTTCACCGCAGGTGTTCACGAATACACTGTCAACCACGAGGTTGAGTAGGAAACTAAACATTGAATAAAGATATAACAACCTGCAAATAGATTCCACAATCACACTTTGTCCACTCCCCACCACCGCACACACCCACTTCTAGACACACAGTCATACTCCACTTCCCACCACCGCACACACCCACTTCTAGACACACACTCATACTCCTCTTCTAGACACACAAATCATACTCCAGACACACGATCCCGCCTCGGACACACGATCCTGATATACTGACACACACAAATCCCGCCTCGGACACACACGATATACACAAAACTCATCTCCCAATTCCAACAACAATCGATAATAATGACAGTCTCAGTAATATAACCAAACCAACATGATATAGAATAATGGCATAAGACAGAAAATTCCAGCAAGATAATAATATCGTTGTAAACAGTTAAACACATCCTTCACCAATCCACCACCTCATACATTTAATATAACAGAAATAAGACAAGATTGAGTAGTTTCCTACCTGGCAAGCAAATCCAATTAAGCAGCTCAAAGCGCTCCAAATAATTAAAGCACACGAACCCGATTATAAACTCTTCACAAATCGTCACCTAACATAAATATATAATATATTTACCATTACTTAATTATAAATTATTACCTTCTATTACTATTTAATAATTATTATAAATTATATTGTTCATTATTCAAATTAGATATTATTATTATTATTAAATGTCCACGATATAAAAACCCGACTCAAATATAATCGCGAGTCACCAAAGCAAAACCCGTTTCTCATACCCATAATATAATAATATAAGTCACGTATAAATTGTAAATACCCAAAACTCATTCCCACAGCCACGATAACCCGTACTCACACACCCAACACCAGCCACACCCCACGGCAGCCTACTACCTGGCCACGGTGGTTGCAGCCTTGCCCAACACCCACTGCCATCACCAAACACCAGTGCACAACCAAGGCCAAACCATGACAACAGCCGACAACAACTCCTCATAACCACAACAACACCGGCCACCATCACTTCCACCTACAACTCACCTGACCAACCACCATATGACGCACCACCAACAACTCCTCCCCCACGGCCCACAAGCACCCGCACCAGACAACAACAACTAACAATAACCAACCCGACACACTCCCCTGTCTTTCCCCTGTTTTAACGCAACTCCGGTCAACCACCACGCTAACCACCACCCCAGACCAGAATACGACCACCAGTATCACCGACCAACCCCCACGAACCCAACCAACCTAGGCTCGAGTCAAATAAGTCACGGGTAGGTGTATAAAACCGGTTTTATGCGAAAAAGACAACCACCCTTTTCCCGCAACTCCGGCCAGGTAACCACCCAAGTCACCGCCAATACACATCCCTGACCACCCACGGTGGTCGACGCAACCTTAGGTTCCACCCTAACCTACACCCAGGTCAAGACGAGTCAATACGGGTTCAAAAATCATATAAAACGCATAAGCCAACCACCAACCAAAACCCCCTCCAAACTCCCCTTTCCCGCCGGTCAAAGGTGGTCAACGGCAGGTCCGGTGACTCCCTGGTATCCCACGGTCACAACGGTACTTACGGCCTGATCTATGGTGGTCTAGTTCACAAGTTATAACAAAGCAACATGTATACATGAGACGGTATGAGAATATTACCTTGAGACGATAAAAGACGATAAATTCCTTGCTATTCCCCTTCCTATCACTACTACAATTTAAGGCTACGAGAACGCCACTAAAAGAACGGTTGATAGCGGAACCGGTGTCTTTCTTATTTTTAGTTATGGCGCGCATATATGACTCCAAAAGATAACGGTTGTTTGCTCGAACCGTGCTCGTAAATTAACAAAGAAGAACGGTTAGGTTTGACCAACCGTCTTAAAATAATAAAGAGACCGGGTAATCTCTAGAACCGTTCTCCTTAAAAAAACAAAGAGCCCGGTCCCTTTATCCACCGTTCTATTTGTAAATCCCTAAATACAAACTTCCCATTTCACACTTCAATTGCTTTCTTTCAAACACATACAACTTCAATCTCTTTATTTCAAACACCAACAATCATCGCTTTCGCCCTATCTAGCACGATCTCGCCCCTTGTTGTCCGTGGTCGCTCGTACTCCGGCCATCACCTGACTGTCCCTGGTCACTCGCCTTTCTTGTTGCCGATCGTTCTTGCTGCTGGTAAGACCATTTTCACTACTTTTTAATGTTAGCTTTAAGACAATACTAAAATCGACGTTATATTCTTCAGTTAATTCATTAAATTTATACCTTTAAGACAATATCCATGGCTTAAACATTGAACCCCATGTATAATTAATTTAATTTATGGTGATGTTAGGGTTAGTATTTGGGGATGTTAGAGTTTAGTATTTGTGCAGTTGTACTACACATATTCATAATTTGTTTGTTCATAAACCATGAAATTCCAGTAGAGGAACATGCTAGTTGTTGGTTGATTATAGTCTTAATTGCAGTGGATAAATTTAAATTGCAACGTAGCAACGAGGTGTTAAGGGTAATCGCAATGTAACGAGAAATTAACATTTTGATTAAAAGTTCATTTTTAATCACCATGTCCCTTCATATGCTAATATTGTTAATACTGTTGCGTGACAGTTATCCCTCTTAATATTTATGTAGTTTGGGTATGTATAGCTACGGCTTTAAATCACAGGACGAGAAAAGAGGGGTGTTGTGAATTACAGGCCTGGGTATGTATAGACCCATGAGTACAGACTACATAACCTTATTATTACCTCATCCTAGCTACGGTTTCAAATCACATGACGAGGGACTAGTCTGTAGGCTGGTCTTATTATTTGTTTCTGTCTTTCTGAATGTTTTGTGTCAGAACTAGGAATTTTATTTGGAACAGTTAAAGTCATGCACTACAGGCAAGCAGCCATTGCATCACACTTATCATAAGACATCTCATTTTTTTTCAAGACAGAAATATTAGAAAATCATTAACCATGTATTATGCATGACAATTATCCCTCTTAGGCCCTGTTCTTTTGGACTTAAAGTCACTTAATTTAAGTTCACTTCAGATCCCATAAGTTCAATTCAGTTCAGATCAGATCCTATAAGTTCAGTTCAGATCCTATAAGTTCAGTTCAGTTCAGATCCTATAAGTTCGATTCGATTCGATCCTATAAGTTCGATTCGATCCTATAAGTTCGATTCGATTCGATTCGAGATCCTATAAGTTCGATTCGAGATCCTATACGTCACTTAATTTAAGTTCGATTCGAGATCCTATAAGTTCGATTCGATTCGATTCGATTCGAGATCTTATAAGTTCGATTCGAGATCCTATAAGTTCGATTAAGTTCGAGATCATATAAGTTCGATTAAGTTCGAGATCATATAAGTTCGATTCGATTCTATAAGTTCGATTCGATTCGATTCGATCTTATAAGTTCGATTCGATTCGATCCTATAAGTTTCAGTCCAAAAGAACAGGGCCTTAGGCCCTGTTCTTTTGGACTTAAAGTCACTTAATTTCGATTCACTTCGATCCTATAAGTTCGATTCGATTCGATTCGAGATCCTATAAGTTCGATTCGAGATCCTATAAGTTCGATTCGATTCGATCCTATAAGTTCGATTCGGTTCCAATAAGTTCGATTCGATCCTATAAGTTCGATTCAGTTTAGATCCTATAAGTTCGATTCGAGATCCTATAAGTTCGATTCGAAAAATTCAGATCTTATAAATTTAGTTCAGAAAAGCTATATACAGAGTATTATTTTTAAAGACCGATACAAAAACATTTGACATTAATTATTCGATACATACTTTATTATTTTAAAAAAAAAAATCACTCCTCTCATTAATAATTTCAGCGTCACAATAGATTTGGGCATGTTTGATAAAAAGCGGAATAAGGTCATGTATTAGGTACGAAACAACATAGTCAAAAACATTTGGCGAAGCAATGGATCCGTTGTTGAGAGTGATAGTGAAGATGAAAGTGATGAGGTTTATGATAATATAGAAATAAATGGTTAGAAAAAAAAGATATAATATGTGATTTATTTGTTATCGTAATGTAATCGTAATATAATGTATGAATAAACCAATACATATAAAACGGAAAAATATTATTATTTTACCTTGTGTTTTAGACTATAATTTGTTTTTTATCAATGTTCTCTCTTGGCAAGTAATAATAATAATAATAATAATAATAATAATAATAATAATAATAATAATAATAATAATAATAATAATAACCAAACTTATGAAGAAATTGGCAGATATTTATTTCGCGACGGTTGGTGCTGCCTCAGAGTCTGTTTTCTCTTTGACACCACGCCAGCTTGCTTTATGGCAGTCTCAGTAGAGTTCTCACTCCTCTGATTGGTTACGTGCGGTTCCTATCTCGGGGTTGGGTCAGACTATGAACGTGAGGACTTACCGTAGTGTGCTGGGGTATCGTCTGGGTGTTCTGTTATTCACGGTATCTAGGCCCTGTCCTGCTTGCTCTCGGGTTTTGCTGAGGATGTTTTTGGGGACCACGCTGTTTCTTGTACTGGTACTGTGGGCGTTAAACATCGGCATAACCTTGTCCGGACACTCTTTTCGACATCTGCTATAGATCCGTATTTCATGAAAGGAGGTTGATATTGGTTTGGTTGATGGACATGGTGGCTCTCTTCGTCCTGCGGATTTATTGCTTTATTCTTGGGACGGGGGCGTGATGTGTGCGTTGACTTGACAGGTTCTTCTCCTTTGACTCGGGATCGGATGACGGATTTTGTGCTGGCGGGTTGTCGCCGATCTTTGCTCAAATAAAATGTGCTAAGTATGGGGATTTGTGCGCGGTAGCGGGTTATGGTTTCCTTCCTTTCTCTTTCTCTTCACTTGGGGAGCTGGGTTCGGAAGCTGTTGCCTTGCTCAAGCGGATCCAAAAATTCTCGGTATCTCAGGATGCGGGGGCTCGGGTGGCCGCTTACATTTTTACTAGACTTAGCTTTGCTATTGTTAAGGGTGTGGGAGCCCAGATTGTATCTCGGCTCCCCACCAATTTCATGTAAACTTTTATTTTTCTTTTAATGAAAGCTGCGCGCATCCTTCTATAAAAAAAATAAAAATAAAAATAAAAATAAAAATAATAATAATAATAATAATAATAATTAAGTTAAATAAAATAAAATAAAATTAAGTTCGGCTCCTATAAGTTAAGTTAAGTTAAGTTCAGTTCAGATCTTATAAGTTCAGTTCAGTTCAGATCCTATAAGTTCAGTTCAGTTTAGATCTTATAAGTTCGATTCGATTCGAGATCCTATAAGTTCGATTCGATTCGAGATCCTATAAGTTCGATTCGATCCTATAAGTTCGATTCGATTCGAGATCTTATAAGTTCATTCGAGATCCTATAAATTCGATTCGTTCGATTCAGATCTTATAAATTCGATTCGATTCGATCGATTCGTTTCAGTCCAAAAGAACAGGGCTTTAATCCATGATTTATGGAGTATCTTCTATTGCGTTTTTTTGGTGCTTGGAAACCATTGTTAAAAGTGGACAAGTGAGTACGGTGAGAGATAATTGCATGTTTACAACTAAATCACTATGTGCCTTCATATGCTAACACTACTACAAATACAGGCAACCACAACGCCCCTTTAACAACGATTATTCACGAAAATCACAATAGACGTTGTAGAATGTATGGCGCGAATTTTACTAAAATCAATTACAACGGGTATGGTTATAAAAACCGTTGTTATTAGTTTTAACAACGGTTAACACATGAAGAACCGTTGTTAATAATTTGGCGCAAAATTGGCGCAAAGTTAGTGAAAAGTAATCACAACGGTTACTTTTGAAACCCGTTGTTAAAACATATTTGACAACGGGTGTTTTTTTCGACCGTTGTTAAAATATATTTGACAACGGCTGTTGTTTAATAACCGTTGTCAATACCTTCCATACTATAAACCACACAAACACAAGTCTGCTGCAGCCACACAAAACACAAACCCTTAATACACAAACACAAACACAGCAGACAAACACAAACACAAAACACACACTTTCTCATCGTCTCTTTCTCTCTTTCTCTCTTTCTCATCGTCGCTTTATCTTCTCGCCGTCACTGTTGATTTCATCGTCTATTACGTTCGTATTTATCGGGTAAATCTCGCCAAATCACTTTGTTAGTTTCATCGTCATTATTTTCTTTTTCTATTTATTTCTTTTGCATGTATGTATTTTTATCGACCATTATGTTATTTGTTTAAGTATTGTTCGCATAATTAGTTAGTAAAACAATGAAGAAGCAAGATGAAGAAGCAAGATAAACATAATTAATATATATATATATATATATATATATATATATATATATATATATATATATATATATTTATAAATACATAAATTAAAAAAAAATTACATATATAAAAATGCAATTCTTATATTTTCATAGAGGATCTTATTCTCTATCTATCGTATCCGTCCTCTCCTCCTTGGCTATTTGGAGGTTCCGTTCGCCAGCTTGCTATATCGTCATATAGCCGCAATCGCTGCCGCTCTTTGCTCAAAGCCATCTTCTTTGGCGTGCTTGATGCGGATCGAGCATCCGCAAGGTAGCTCCTGAAACTTTCCTCAATATGGAGGAACCGGCGGATGAAGCTGTTGTTGTTCTCGATCATGGTAAGAGTCTTAAGGATGAAATCATTCATTTTGTTGGAGTTTTTGGAGTTTGTTTTGAAAGATTAAGTAGAGTTTGTTTTAGCAGTTAGGGTTTGGAGATGAATATATTGAGATAATGGAAATGTTAGTTGAGATAATGCAATGTATTTATACTAAGCAATGTGTGGGTTGAGTTGTTTTTTAATTAATATATATGTTAGGAAGTTGTGCCATAATCATCATCATATCTCTCAATGCTGCTTCAAATCTTATTACTAACCCTTCTCATTCCATATTATCCGTTCATATGTACAGTGATGTCAGTAATAATGCATGCATCGGAATTCTAACGGGCCGTAATTATGCATGCATCTAGTAATATTTAATTTTTTTTTTTTATTTTTTAAGAACAAACAACAACGGTTATTTATTAAAAAACCGTTGTCTTTAGTTATAACAACGGTTTTGTATATTACAACCGTTGTTATAACTTTCCCCCCAAAATTGAGTCACACTTTCCACAACGGTTTTTTATACTTAAAACCGTTGTTAATATTTTTAACAACGGTTGCCTTAAGAAAACCAACCGGTGTTAAAACCTTCTACAACGGCCGCTTTAACAACGTCCGCTTTTTTATACAATAACGGTTTTTGACCGTTGTTATAGCCTGTATTTGTAGTAGTGTAATACTGTTGGAAATTAGCTAATTGTTGTTGGTTGATTATAGTCTTAATTGCAGTTGTTGCAGATTAGAGACTGCTAATCTTTTGCGGTCCAACTCTCTATATTATTCTCCCACTTGCATCGAACTGTCGACCCTCAGACATGACATGAAACTTAAGACACATCATTTTAGAACAAAACATAAATTTATCCATAACATAACGGTGTCCGTCACCTGAACAAGAACTTGTGTTAGATGCTTAAATGCTTTAATCAAGGCTGGGTAACATATGTTAGGAAATAAAATCAGAGTAACATTTCGGTTTCTAATCATACGTTTTTCAGATTTGAATATCCTTTTTTCACATAATATTCATGTAAATCATTTAACACCGAAATAAAGAGATCCACTTAACTAGTTGGAAAGAAAACAACAATTTTCAATAAATCATTTAAACACCGAAATAAAGAGATCCGCTATAATTAACTATTTTAGACGGTTTCAGGGGCTTAGGCTTTGAAGCTATGGTGGTTGCAATACTCTAACATATTTCATCCCGCTGCGTGCATAACATACTTCACTCCATAGCTAGTCCAATAGATAATAGAAGACCATAAAGGGGAGGGGGTGACACCTAGTTCACATAATGGGGGCAATAATAGCGGATTCAGATTAGCTCAAAAGCAATCACCTGTTTACAACCTATCCACTACCCAACAATTTTAGCTACAACAATACATTCATCTAAATATAATGCAACATTCAAACACATTACAGTTTCAGAACATTATCATATCAATCCTCTGAGCTTGCACCGTAGAATACCCCCATGCCTGATCGTCCCCATATTGCATTGCATCAACTTCATCCTACACTCCTCTTTCACCGTTGTTATGAGTTTGCTAGGATGTACCACATACTGCTCCAATCTACTAGTATTTCTTGCATTCCAAATCTGGTATTGTGTTGCTACCACCATCGAGCACAGCACCAATCTAACAAAACCCGAACATTTCCTTAGCATAAGCATACGCTCGGTAACTATATTCCCACACATACTGATATTGAGCAAATCCATCAGTTTCTCATAACATTGCTTGGTATACTGGCACATTACAAATAGATGATTATGATCCACATTATACATTCCACATAGAAACCACAGTGTTTGAGTAGTAATTCCATTTTAGCCAATCTATCCAATGTCAGCAACCGCTCATGCTTGATGAGCCCAGCATTGAAAGTATGCATGCAGATGTTAAATCTGTTCCACAATTTTGCACCAAGGAACCTTAACACCATGATCCCGAGATAGCCAAGCATAGCCCTCGGCTATAGTATATTCACCTGTTTTTCCCAGCCATTTGTTATTAACACATGCATCTTTGAACCTATTCTTTACTTCGCCTATTCATTTCAATCATTTTCATATCTTTGTTTTTCTCATTTCCACCTAAGTAATTGTTTTACTTTACACGTCATATATAGTGTATTAACTACTTGGGTGTCTTATGTATATAGTTCATGCTTAACGCCCTAAAGACATATATGGTTGAGCAAATTGACGAGGTGCGGAATATTTGAGCTGAATTCACACTCAATTTTAAGCCCAGAAGTAATGGTGGATGAAGACGATTATTAAAGTTTCTTAATGTTCAATTATTTTGCACTTGGATGCGACTAAGTGATGACGATTGAAGGATTTTTATCTATGTATGTTTTACGTATTTTGATATTTGTACCCTCTAGTCTCTTAAAAATATCATAGCACGTTTGTATATTTTTTCAAGGATTTCTCCTTATGAATTAAAATTAAATCCGAAGAACTTTGTTGCGTAAAACATGCTAGAGTTTCTTAATTGTAATACAGGTTTAATTCTTATGAGTTATACGATTCAATCGTGTAGGGGTTACGATAAAAACAGAAATATTTAAAAAAAAAATGCGAGGATCAATGAGAACGGTTCCTTGTAAAACATGTTCTCTTTGAAATTAACAAATAGCACGGTTCTATCATTCACCATTCTCTTTGAAAAGGTAAAACAAAGGCGCCAAATAAATTGGCAAGTTTATCAAGGAGACCAGCTTTATCAACGAGATCGCTTCTCATTTCAACAAATTTTGTTAATTGAACAAAGTAAAAACGCTCTCGACAGTCTCTCTCTAAAAATTAAACAAAGGAAACCCTAACTTCTTCCGACTGCTCCGCCGTCTCCACCATCCAAGCCTGCCTCCCTCCACCTTCCCCTACCCAATCGCCGGGGATGGGTTCTTCCCTTAGCCTATCTCCGGCGATTAGACACATCTCATTTCTTTTACCCCCAATTTGCATTACCTTGTTTCCGTCGCGATCGAGTACACCCGCAGTCACCTTGCCGCTGTTCCGTCGCCGTCACCTATATCCGGTGATGGTCTGTCCCTCGATCTTAATCATTTCTGTCGGTACCCCTGCACTGTTTTCTCTGATTTAATTTCTGACCCGATTTTTTGGTCCGTCGGTTGGATTGTTGTGTTTCTGCCTGTTGTTGCTTTTCTCGGCGTCTGGCTTTTTCGGCGGCCTCGTAGTTTGCTTCTTGGTTGGAGCTGGTTGTTGTCCTAGTTGTTGTCTTTGCTTGCTTGAATTTAATCGGGTTTCTGGGGGTTGTTCCCTCCTTGTGGTTCCAGTCCCGTGGGTACCTTGTCCTGTCACCGCCGTTCCGATTTCTATCCAGGGGTGATCCCCCCATTCCCCCCACCCCTGGGTCGTTTATCAGGTCTAGGTAATTGTCTGGTTGTGTCGAAGAGGTATCTCTTCTGTCTGCGCTGCTTCGTCTTTTGTGGCTGCCTTTTGGGTCCGACACGGTGATCCCCCCATTTCCCCCACCTGTCGTGCTCTCTGATTTTTTCCTTTTTAGTCTGTTTGTTTGGTTGGCGGTGGTCCTGGGAGGTGTCCCTTGGTGATTTGGGTTGGTTTTTGGTGGTTTGATCCGCCTTGTTGATTGGTTGGTGGGTTTTCTTTTCCTGCTCTAGTTGCTTTAAGTGAGTCTATGATGGTTTAGTGTCAGTCAGGCTGTCGAGTTGTCTAAGGTTAGTCGGGTCTATTTTCGTCTTTTCGGATTGAGGAGTCTTGGTGCAGGGGTTTATTGGTGTGTTGTGTACGGCTTTGTCTTGGTGTTTCGGTTGGGTTGCTTGATCCGGTGGTGGTGGTCTTGCAGGTGTCAGTTTAAGGCTGCTGGGTTCCCGTATGAGATGTGCGTGGTAGGGTGAAGTTGGGGTTGGCATTGCTGTTGGGTGGCCCGGATGCGGTGGTCTCAACCTCATTTGTCTTCATGAAAGGGTTGGCTTGGAATTGTAGGGGTCTTAATGATCCTCTTGCCCCTTCAATCCCTAAAATTAGAGCAATTTGTAGGTCGCTTCATAATAATTTAGATTTCGTCTTCCTTTCTGAAACTAAGTGTGATGTACGATCAATTGATGTTCTTTTGCGCCCTATGGGCTTTCTCCAGTCTGCTGGGTGTGATGCTGATGGTTTAAAGGGGGGGCTATGGGTTAGATGGAAAAGTAGCTGTAATTTAGAATGTGTCTTTTCCAGTCGCAATCTTATTATCCTCTTGGTTAATCAGTGTAAAGGTAGTTTGTGGTATTTGTGTTGTGTTTACGGTGAACCTGATCATACAAAGAGGGGCGCTGTATGGGAATCCTTTACTTGTCATCTTAATTCCTTCGACAAGCCTTTCTTGCTTTTTGGTGATTTTAACCAAGTTGAATTCTCGTCTGATAAGTTAGGTGGTAGTGATAAATTGATTAGAGGAGCAAGCTTATTCTCTTACTGGAAGAATTTTCACTGTCTGATGGATATCCCTTTTAAGGGACCTAGATTTACTTGGTGCAATAATCGGGAATCTCCACATCGAATTTATGAAAGACTTGATAAGGGTTTAGCTTCTAATGATTGGCTCTCTCTTTTCCCTAATACTTTTATCAAACATCTCCCTATTCAAATATCGGATCATGCACCTATTATCCTTGATACAAATATGATTCTCCATACCAAGAAGAAAATTTACAGACTAGAGGCTTGGTGCTTTGACCATGCCGAATGTAGTAGCTTGGTCAAAGAAAGTTGGGGAATTAAAGATAAGGGTGATGCTTCCCAAGCTCTTTTCTCAAAACTTCGTCGTATTAACAACGCTTTTAGAGTCTGGGCTTGTAACAAAAAAGATGAATGGGGTCTAAAGTGGAGTGCATTTGATCAGGACCTGGAGTCCTATCTTTTGGATATTGAGAATGGTGGTGACACTATTAACTACGAATCATGTCACAAAAAGCTAGTGGAATTCTCTATTGCTGCGGGCACTTATTGTCGTCAACGTACCAAATTGAAATGGAATTGTGAGGGTGACACATGTACTAAATATTTTTTCAATTGGGTTAAAGGTCGATCTGGTGCTAATCTTATCTTGGGTATTAAGAAGGAGTCTAATGAATGGACTTTTGATATGAAAGAGATTGGTGGTTTGTTTAATAATTACTTCTCTAATATCTTTAAGTCTAATGCTGTGCCCGAGTGCTTTGAAGATTATATAAATAATTACGGTTATTTATTTGATAATCTTAAACGTAAAGTGGGCATGGAGGAAAGAGCCAAGTTGGGCCGTATATACTCGAAAATTGAAGTTCGTCGGGCTGTTTTCCAATTGGGACCATTAAAATCACCAGGTCCTGACGGGATTCCTGCTGCCTTCTATCAGAAGTATTGGTCTATTGTTAAGAATGATTTTATTAATGGAGCTCTCAATATTCTAAATTCGGGTACTGTTCTTAAGGAATTTAATAAGACCTTTATTGTCCTTATTCCGAAGAATGATTGTCCGGAGAGAGTTGGGGATTTTCGGCCGATTAGCCTCTGCAATGTTATTATGAAGGTTGTCACTAAGTGTATTGCTAATAGATTAAAAGGGGTTATGGATGACCTTGTTAGTCCTTTTCAAAGTGCGTTTGTCCCAAATAGAAGTATTACGGATAATATTGTGATTGCCCAAGAAATTCTTAACGTCATCAACCATAGGAGTTATGGTAAGAAGGGTATGATGGCTTTAAAGGCAGATATGAGCAAAGCTTACGATAGACTGAACTGGAATTTCATAAGAGGAGTGCTCTCTTTCTTGAATTTGCCTGACTCTATGGTTCATCTTATTATGAGTATTATTGAATCTGTTTCTTATGAAATCCTGATTAATGGTGCTCCTATGGAAAATGTTGAACGTTGTTGTGGGATTAGGCAAGGTGATCCTTTATCCCCTTACATTTTCGCGCTTTGTACGGAAGTCCTATCTCAAATGATTCTCTATGCCCAGGATGGCAACCTTGTTAAGGGTATTAAGATTTGTAAGAACGGTCCGGAAATCTCTCACCTTTTGTTTGCAGATGATTCACTCTTCTTTATTCGTGGTGACTATGGGGATATGGACTTTCTTATGAACTTAATCGATGAATATTGTGCTGCCTCTGGACAATGCCTTAATAAAGATAAGTCCTCTATTCTTTTCAGTCCAAACTGCTCACTTATGATGGTCAAGAAGTGCCTAACTGATTTTAAATTTGCTCCTACGCATGGTCTTGGTAACTATCTTGGCTTACCTACGAGTATTGGGTCTTCTAAGAGGGAGTTATTTAAATTTCTTGTCGAAAAAACTAAGCGAAGGTTGTCCTCCTGGAATAATATTCTTCTCTCTTCGGCTGGTAAACTGACTCTTATTCGTTCTGTTCTTTCTTCACTATCCCTTTTCTCTCTATCGGTATTTCGTATACCGGTAAGTGTAACATCAAAACTTCAGTCTTTGATGGTGCATTTTTGGTGGAGTGGAACTAGAACTAATAAGTCTATTCATTGGTGTAGTAAAGACTTTCTTAGTAGACCTGTGGGAGAAGGGGGCCTTGGTCTTCGCAATATTGGTTGCTTTAACCAAGCCCTCCTTGCCAAATATGCTTGGAGAATCTTATGTGATCCAGGAAGCCTTATTAGTAAAGTTATTGGTCCCAAGCTTGGTATCCAAGATGATATTTTATTCCAGAATCGTTGGAAGGCTCCCCAGGCATCGTCATGGGCCCTCAAAAGCCTTGTCTGGGTCCGATCTTATCTACAACAATATTGCTTGGACTATTGGATCTTCATCTCGTCTTAATGCTTGGAAGAGTAAATGGATTGAGGGTTATAGTCTTCATGATCTTTGCGGGGAGTCTGATGACGCTCCTACTGACTCCACGATCCTGGTAGGTGACCTTTATGATAATCATAGAAGATGGGATCTTTCCTCTCTTGGTTTCGATCCGGGTGAGGGAGTTACAAAGAAAATCCTCGCAACTTATATTCCGTGTCATCCTTCAGATGACTCATTCTATTGGAAATTTTCTAAACATGGTGACTATACTGTCAAGTCGGGTTATTATGCTGCTAAGGTCTTAACTGATGGACCTATCACGGGTGCTGATCGCTCTAGAATGTCTGCACCCATTGTGGCTTTTTGTAAATCAAAGCTCTGGAAGTTGCCTATTTCTAACAAACTAAGGGTGTTTTTATGGAAATTTATGGCTAATGCCCTTCCTGTGGGTTCTGAATTCCTTAAACGCAAGATGAATTGGCGCTCCTCCTGTACTCTTTGCAATGACTTACCTACTTGTGTGGAATCTATTTCTCACCTATTCAGAGATTGTAGCTTTGCAAAGGCTCTTTGGTTTGGCTGCCCTTTAGGTATTAAAATCACTGGGGGGGAGGGGGGGTGGATATTGATGTTAGGATTTGGGTCATAAACTGGATCACGTATTTCTTAACTGGCCCAGATCCTAACTCCCTCCTTTTCCCACTTATAGCTACCCTTTGGAGAATTTGGTGCTGTAGGAATGATATGGTCTTCAGGAGTCGTCGCCCTTGGCCTATGGGTGCTCTCAATTCAAACGTCTTTGCTGGACTTCTCTTCTGATTTTGGATTAGTGAAAAGGATTAGAAACTCGTTTCCCTATTGGATTATTGGCGGACCTGGGTGCGGAAATGTTTGCACTGTTAAGTGTGATGCTGCTTGGAGGGCTGATAGAAGTTCTGGCATGGGGTGGTGTTTGTTGGATGGTGATGGGACCTTAAGGATTACTGCGATTGCTCGCTCGTTTGCCTCTTCTACCCTGCAAGCCGAAGGCCAGGCTGCTTTCAAGGCGCTAAAATGGGCCTTGGATGAAGGGTATCTTCATGTTAGATTGGTTACGGATTGTCTTGTCTTGGTTATGCAGGTTGCTGGAGCGGAGAATCCTATTGCGTCTATTTCTTGCATTATCCAGGATATTAAGTCTATTGCGTCTCATTTTCACTGTTGCTCTCTTAGTTTTTGTCCTAGGGGAGTAAATAGGATAGCTCATAATCTTGCTCAGGAAGCTCTGTTGTAAGCTATGCTATTTCTTGCTGTCAAAAAAAAACGAGATCGCTTCTCATATGCAACCGTTCTGTGTGATATAACAAAGAGAACGGTTGTGAAGCGCAACCGTTCTGATTGTTGTTACAAAGAGACCGGGTTGACTTTATTTCAACCGTTCTCTTAGATAAAAGAGAACGCTTGGCCACAAGACGGTCCAAAATACCTTTAAGAACGGTCTCTAACCGTTCTCTTTGATTAATATTGTAGTAGTGTATTCTCTCTCTCTCTCTCTTTATAAATTATTTTTCAGATTTGATTGAATAATAAGGACCATTGTTTGAGGTTTCATCTATTTATATTGGTAGGCTAAGGGTATAAGGAACCAATTAGGAAATATAAAATATAGTTATTATTATTATTATTATTATTATTATTATTATTATTATTAGTAATTATCCGATTCCGACAATTAATCAACCAATTTACGCAACATATATAGTAGACCCAAGCCCTATAGCACATGACCCGACTCCAATCCCGTCTTTCTTTATTATTTTATTTATTTAATTACCGTCTCATAACAAATATTATTATTATAAATACAATTACTATTATTATTATTATTATTACTATTCTTATTATTATTCTTATTATTATTATTATTATCGTATTACTATTATTATTATAACATAATAATCATTCACTATTACCATATAAATTATCGTATATTATTATTACCCAATTACCAATCCGACCCATTACTCTATTATTCTATTATTTTATTATATCATTCCGTCTTATTCACAATTATTAATTATAACCGTCATAATCAATTATTCGAATTACGTAAATTAGTTATATAAACTTCACTAAACTACGGGGTATTACAGAATAGTTCGCGTCCACATACGCCTTCACTTTCTTCTTCCCTTTGTCATTCTTATTGGCAGTGTCACTCGCGTTATTCCCATCATTTAGCTTGCCTTTCACTGTACCTTGACCGACAGAATCTCCAATATCCACCCTGTTTGGTCCTGCATCAAAGGAAACAACAGAATGGTCCTCCTTATTGCTCTCAGTCTGAGGCAGAGGTGTCAATATAGCAGCACAAAACTCAATGTTATCAACTGGAGAATTTGTGTCGGGGTCTATAGAGAGTAAGGCATTGCAAGGTTGAACTCGCATAGGGGCCATACGAACATTCGAATGATAAAAGTCAGCTCCTCGTCACCTACCTGAAAAGTAAGGGTCTTCCCCCCGACATCGATTACCGCGCGAGCAGTAAATAAGAATGGTCGTCCTAATATAATAGGAGTATAAGAATCCTCGGGGATATCTAAGACCACGAAGTCAACGGGAATAAAGAATCTCCCGATCTTTACAGGTATGTCCTCTAAGACACCTAGTGGCCGTGATAGTGTACGATCGGCCATCTGCACGGTCATGTTGGTACTGTGAAACTTGGTCAAACCAAGTCTGTTAGCGAGAGACAGTGGTAAGACACTTACGCTAGCTCCTAAGTCACATAGCGCATTATCAATCAAGTGGGTCCCTATATGGCAAGGAATAGAAAATCTATCCGGGTCAGATTGTTTGGGTGGTGTCTTATTCTGAATTAAGGCGGAACCTATTTCAGTCAAAGCTACCGTTTCATGATCACTAATATGCCTCTGTGGACATCTGCCCACCTGTGAGCCCACTTCGATCCATGGACATGCAGCGGTCTTTTGAAAGGCATGCTCGGCGGCGTAAAAATGCTTTCGACCGGATCGTTTTAGATTGGTCGGTTTCGTCTCGGTAAGGGTCTCAAAACGATTAGAGATGTTCGGAGTCGCCACCAAGCATTTGTGGGATGCTTGAAACCCGTTCGAATCCACTTTATACCTCGGTCAAACGAAGCACAAAGCAGGGTTTGACATAGGTACTAAAGATAAGGAATCGTCCCTCTTTAGCATCCTATCTCTAGAATGACTCTCGTACGCCCTGGATAAGGTCGTCCACTATCCAAAGTTTCTAAGTAAGAGGTGAAGGTACGTATTGGGAAGCCCTTTAATCAGACACCCAATCCCGCCCGCGGTAGCGGCCTCTACTGATCGATCTTGGTTGGTTGAATGCAAAAGTTGATAAAACGGTTTAAATGCATGAATGCGCATCCAATAATTTAAACCTAACATGCGAGAGCTTTCTAAGTCGGTTGATTTAATCCAAGTATCAAGTATAAGATGTCGAGTTGGATTTATGGTTGATTTGCATGCAAGACGAAAATTAAACATCCATTTACCAAATTAGGTTTATGGTGCATAACGTGATCCATTTGTCTTAGTAAGACATTTTGCAAATATGATTTTGAATGAGCAAATAGTCATCTGATCCATCCTATATCCGGGCTAACCGGAGTCGGGATCGTCCTAGACTAATGCTGGAAAGGGAACAGGCCCTGTATCAGGCGGCTACATGAGGCGCGAGCCAGCCGGCGGTGTAAGGGGACCTCCCCTGGTTTTGAAAATGAGAAATGAAAGGCCTATTTAGGCGCGGGTCAACCAACGGTTGTATGCCGTGTCCTGACCATTTGGAAAACGTTGTAAAACGTGTTGAAAAAGGAGTATTTGAACCTGATTTGGTTTGAAAGAGTCGTTTAGACCGCATTTGTTGATTTGAGGAACGAGACTCGAATAATCATCATTATTTTGATAATATTCGGCGCCGGGTTCCACTTGACGAGCTTGACATGAATAGTTTTGAAAATAATTATGAACTAATTATTTGAAGTTCATTTGAATATAATTAGTCGATACTCATCATCGTACCCGGGTTAAAATCCGGCATGGTATGTAGAACCAAGGATGACTTTGTGTTGATGACTAATATGTTTATTTCGAAAATGTAAAGAAATGATGAAAGGATTTAAAATACCTCCCAAAATGTAAAGAAATGAAATAAAAAGGCTTTAAACACCTTTTAAATGTCATTAACCAAATATTATCACCGAAACACGGATTTAACCGTCATGGTATGAGGAACCAAGGGTGAAAAATGTTTTATGGTTAAAACAAATAAAAAAAAAATAAAAAAAAGGGTTTGAAAATATTTGAAATGGTAAAAACCGATTACAAATATGAAAATGGATTAAAGGGGAAAGACGAGAACAAACACGGTTGAGTTTTGACCTGGGCACCCCATTGAGGCGCGAGCCTATGTGCACAATAAGGGGCTTCTGCCTCAGGCCAAAACTCAGTTTTGACTCGTCTATCCCATATTTTGGATCATATTATGCATGTTTTAGCATGTTATAGTCATGAAACAAATAAAAACATGATAAAAGAAGGATTTTTACACCCTCATACTTACATGTTTGGTTATGGCGAGTGACCGACGTAAGTGTAACAACTCGTTTGGTCGGAAAAAACTCGGTTTAAAACCGTTTTAGTAAGTAAAAAGAGTGTTTTAAGATTAATGACGGTGTAGTGGTCGAAGTGGTCGGTCAAGTGATTTAATGCACGATGACGGTACCAAACAATGTGTAAGGCTTGTATTTACGATCGGTAGGTCGTAAATACGCGTCGGATTGTGACTTAAGAAGTCGAGTAGAGAATTTTAAGGGAGAAAAGAGAGGGCGGACACTCGCGAAAGTTCTCAAATGGGGGCATTTGAGGGGTATTTATAGAAAAATGAGTGGTTGTATGAGTTTTGAGCGACGTGGCCACCTAGGCTGCTCAAAGAGGCGCGAGCCACGTCGCGGGACTTCGAGTTGTCTTATCGCTTTCACACAAACGCAATCATGATTTGTTCTATCCTAGGATTTGTAGTCACATGTTTGGTACTTGACCATTCATGAATCCGGGAAATCTTAGTATAGAAGGCTTTGAATTTTTGTTTTTGGTGGTTGACTCGGTTTGACTCGTTGTTGGAGTCGGGATTTGAATTTTGAGTCGGTTTTTGGTCCGGTGTCGATTTTGACTCTAGTTAGTGTCATTGCGACCCCGTCGTCGTGCATTAAACACTCCAGGTACTTTTGAAAAGTTTTGAAATGTTTTATTTTCGAAATCGTTTTAAGTTTTCCGACGTAAAGTTGTACACAAACTGTCGATCAAACGCCGCGATTCCAAAGCATGTTATAGTCCGATAATCATCGGGTGTTTGTTGGAGTCTCGGCGAGATCTGGGTATCTCTGAGCCCCCACTTTGACTGAGGCTTGGACAGGGCAAAAGTCAAAGTAGAGCCCCCAGGTCAATCGAAGATTACAACCTGGAGACCCAAGCGACGTCGAGGCGGCTCGAAAGGATTCGGGCCAAGGACCTGCCGTCGGGAAAGGCGACGCCAAGGCGACTCGACGGTACGAGTCAAGGACCTGTCGTCGGGAACAGTTTAGAGTCTGTCGACTGTCCGTGCGGGTTATTTAAAGTCCGTTAGACTATGTATAAAGGCTCGCCAGCCATGAGAAGGAGTCATACCTGAGGCATCTTCGGATACGTCCTTGCATGTTTGCGGACAAAGGCTCGCCAGCTGTGGTGCATATGTGAGGAGGGCTCGCCAGCCGCGATGCGTAGTAAGGCTCGCCAGCCATGGTGCGTTCATGAGGAGGGCTCGCCAGCCGCGATGCGTAGTAAGGCTCGCCAGCCATGGTGCGTACATGAGGAGGGCTCGCCAGCCGCGATGCGTAGTAAGGCTCGCCAGCCATGGAGCGTACATGAGGAGGGCTCGCCAGCCGCGATGCGTAGTAAGGCTCGCCAGCCATGATGCGTACATGAGGAGTGCTTGTAACACCCCCATACTCCAAGTGCCTTACCAGGACCACTCAGGTATAAGGATACTACCATCTCAGTTGCCCGAGGCAATGAATATCATAAGACAATAAAGAAACGTACTTTAAAAGTAATTATAATTTAAGTGATTACATGTTTAAAACCAAAACTGATAAAAGGAAATACAAGATCTCAAAACTATCTACTATCAAAATACTATCAAGCGTCAGACACAACGGAAGACTTCTAAACTGCAACGTGGTGACTCATCCCAGCTATCCCATACGCATCGTCTCATACCTGCTCAATAACTGCTCACCACCCCCGAATGGATCACCACATTTTAAAACATTTAAACGGGTCGACTAATCACACAATTTATATGATCCAACAACACAACAAACAACATAGCTCAAACAATCACACACACAATCATACCCACTCCAATCAATCTCCGTCACCGATCGTCCACTGGACCACCACGCCCGATGGGGGACCGCAGCCGTTCCCACCTAAGCCCCGCTCCTCATACCGAGCGATAACCCTGTCCCATTAATGTGCACATCCCCTTCCGTGGCGGGTTCCACGAAGGGAAAAACTAGGGCGTGAAGCCACTCCCGCAAGTGACTCCACTCAGCCGAGAACGCATCTCGAGAACCAGAGACAAACAATCAGCAATCACAATACAACATCAACAACCGTCTGAATCAATCAACAATATACAATCACAACCGTCTGAATCAATCAACAATATACAATCACAACCGTCTGAATCAATCAACAATCACTAACTACAGCACAATCACCACACATTATGTAATTAATACCGAGTAGGGAAACCCTACCCGGAATGCAACACAAACATCGACGATCTAGCAGCTGTCTCAAAACCTTTCCTCTACGAACCCTTCTCCTATACACATAATCATACAATTATCACCTAATCAACATAACCCTCCCAAAACCCCCAAATCTACCCAATTAGGGTTTTAAACAAACTCAAAGAAACAATATAAAATTGGTCTGTAGATCTTACCCTTGACGCAAGGAACACTATGATGCAAAGAACAAGATGATCCGACACTCCTAGCCTTGAGGATTTGCCAACAACGCGACGAGAGAGAACTACGTAACTCCTTTTTATTTTGAAGGGTTTAGAAAGGTTAAAAGTGATTAAATAAACTGACGGAAACCTTTTATATCAAACTCGCGTTATTAGCAAAATCCGTCAAATCATTCCCCGTAAACCGGCTACTCGATCGAGTAGCTAAGGTACTCGATCGAGTGCCCCCTTACTCGATCGAGTATCTACGTTACTCGATCGAGTACCCAACAGGTCAGAAACTATTTTAAAACGCAACACACCCTTACTCGACAGAGTAAGGCCTACTCGATAGAGTACCCAGAGACTCATAAAACCGTAGTATTACAGTGCTCGCGAGCCGCGATGCGTAGTAAGGCTCGCCAGCCATGGTGCGTACATGAGGAGGGCTCGCCAGCCGCGATGCGTAGTAAGGCTCGCCATTCTTACTGCAAAACAACATACCTCTCTATGTAAGGCACCTATACTAACTCGTAGCAAAATCACCATACTAACTCTCCATTCTTACTGCAAAACAACATACCTCTCTATGTAAGGCACCTATCTCCCAAAAGCATAACTCACGATCTACACTTGTTACGTACACTTACACTAGATCCCCAAGTTCTTTTCTTTATTACCGCAAAACTCATACAAAACTTAACATGACACTAATTCCCAACACCCTACACTCACTGTCCCAAAATCTGATTATGAACCACCTGCAGCGTCCAGATAGATACAACACATGTTCCACCAATCACTTACCATGACTATGTTTAAAGCCTCATCTTAAAACAAGATAAAAAGTACTGTAACAACTTCTGACAACTGTGTCCCATCGACAGAATGTCACTATACCATGTCAACAACGAAAACATATACAACTCTCTTTCATATCATGCTCTACCCTCATACCAAAACTTAACTGGTAAGAAACATCAATAAACAAAACAACTGTCTATCTGTACAAACTGAAACTCACAGGAGGCAACATCAAACAAAACAACAATTTATGTGTAACTGGTATGTACTTTCGAAACTCGAATCATAATCATCCCGCCTACTCCACCACAACCGGTGACGACATCGCAACACCACCACCAACAGCCACACCGCAGTGCAAAAATACCCGCATCACAACACTAGGTACCGTGCCCGGATCATCACCCGAGGCACCACAACTACACCGATAGACATCACAACAGACACAATCCCATAAACACTGACCCAACATAACTTCTCGGACAAGAAAAACTTACTCAAATCCACTTTACTAAATCACAATGCAACATGTTATATGAATTAAACAGATAATAATCTCATGAACATCATCCTTACCATTTCACGGAATAGACAAGTATCATCCATACACATACAATTTTAACTATCCATGCCAGATCGATCACATTATTACCTTTTGAACCTCATTCCATTAGTATACCGTACCCAACATAAATTACAAAACAATCATATAACAACTTTATAATTATCACACCATACCACTTCTTGTGAGGTCAGAACCTCACACAAACATTTACACGTATCATAGACCCGTAATCACATCCACCTAGTCAATTCTGATCACGTAAGTTACCACTCAACAAAGGTTACCTGTCGCCCGAGCTTAACTCATATGCCCCTCATAACATATTCTCCCATTCGCATATCCATCACCCCCTGCCAAATATAACCATACTATTAATACTCAACTACTAACAACCGCCTCATATAACCACATCTTACACTCTCTCACAACCATACATATCAACCTGGTCTCTGCAAAATCAACCGCTTCAGAATTGTTACCTTTCTAATATACCATCACCCTTAACCACTAGTCACAAACCATAACACTACCACTGTCCGGACATCAAATCCTTACACTCATCTCTAAATATCACGATTTCTTTCCTATCTTTGGTTAACATCCCAAAGAATGAACATCAAATCCATCAACAAAATTACTTCAACATTCTTCCCAATACCATTCTTAACTGTATCATCATCTAAATCTCCACCAAAATCTCATATCATGCAGATATTCTACCAACTTCTTACTTTCCTGAATTCCTCAAAACTCAAGACTAATCATGTTGTCCCAAAACTCCTCTATAACCATTAACTAACATCCTCATGATTGGTAGCACACATCTCGACGACTCCTTACCTCTATATCACATAACTCCGGTCAACATTTTCTTAGTTTTATTCCCCTCATTCTTTTCCTTTACACTCTACAAAATCAATTAACCATTCAACTCCTTATCACTTCTACCTAACTCTTTAGTGTTCCGGTTACGTTCTCACTGCTCCAAAACTCACATCTAATTATTTCATATCGATATCATCTCACTCTTTCTTACCACAAATATTCTCTTATTATGTCATCAATCACCCTTGCCACTAATCCATCCATAGAATCAACGTTTACTGTTCAACAATTACATCTCTAGAAATCAAAATTCCTTTCATACCGCTAATTGCCCAAGGAAATCACACAGTAGTTTCATCTCTTAATAAACCAAATCTCCCAAACTCATTCACTGTCTACAAATCCACCTCGCGACATGTCTCCACAAAGTTCACTATATACTACTCTTCTCAACCCTTTTAAAACGAACTTTCACTATGTATATTCTTAACCCACACGACTCCTAACCATCCCCCTACATGATTCTTTACATATCTCAAGATGCCACCATTTGCGTCCCTCATTTCAATCTTTTCATTCTCACGTTCCATAAACTCACATCATCCCTTGCCCACATTTAATTACTTTTGCATTACTCAATGTACAAACATATCGCTCATCTCATCTCACAAAACATGCTCTATGTCTCAATAAACCATAACGATCTTCCTTTTCTTTTTCCACTATCTATCACAACCACGTATAACTCATGTCCTCCCACCGAACTCATACTCACCACAAAGCCACTCACTACACCACAAGATTGGGTAACTTACGCGTCAAGACCAACGTACATGTAAAACAATGCATAAAGAAGCAAAATAACAACTTTGAATTAAACATAATATGCAACGAATTCAAAATATAAGCATATGACCCACAACAGGGGTCACTAGATCGAGTACAGGACACTCGATCGAGTAAGTGACTTACTCGATCGAGTAGGTGAAGATTAGAAGCACGTAAAACAAATTACCAGGGCTACTCGATCGAGTAACTAACGTACTCGATCGAGTCCCCCACTACTCGATCGAGTACCAAGGCTACTCGATCGAGTACCTACGCATTTCTCAGCACTGTCCAGTTTTCGTAAAACAGTCATAACTCACTCATTTCTTGGTCGTTTTGGGCGTGTGACCTATCGTTAGAATTGTAAAAGGACAAGCTATCACCTCCAATTGGAATCACATTAAAATCATTTATGCATCTCAAGTTATAACAGTTTAAAGACAACCTCCCTATAATCGAAAACACAACTACTTGATTTTACTTCCCAACAACTTAAACGACAACATGGTAAACAAAAACAACTCGATGCTCATAAAACCAGTATCCCTAACCACATGTTACTAACTTCAAAAGTCAAGCAACAAATAACTCGATGCACATATATCATTCAACTTACCAATCACATATTACCCACATGTTTTTATTATATAACTTTACGTAAACAAAATCACAATTATATGACATCAGGTATCATATTCACATGTTACTAGCATAACAACTTTATAAAATCTCTTCCATCATACAACATGCGTTATAAAAAAAAATATCATATTATCATGCAACAATTATCATCTTTTTCCACCAATTATTCATGCTCTTACTCAAACTTTCAGCTATATAAACTCGTACAACACTACCAACAACATATATGTATACATAACTCTATGTATAACTCCAATCAAACAAATTTTCTTTCCGTATTTCTATAATGCCATATCGTAAAACAACTATCATACTTTCAATCAATAACTTACGAAATCACATCATCACCATCTTTTCTACACATTCCCCATTCTCACCATACATACATCCACTGATTCATGCCACACATCACTACATAGGCACACAATACACAAGGTAAACACATAGCGATCCCGACTCATATCCAATAGTGACCGGTTCAAAATTGTAGGGCGAGTTCGCGACTTTAGGACGTCTCCCAAGTCTTTGCATTAGCTCCTACAACTTTTACCCCGGGTTCATTTTATTTGACTCCCTATGTTTATTGGGTTCATTGGTTACAGGTTTCAGGATCGTCGCTCTGATACCATTTGTAACACCCCCATACTCCAAGTGCCTTACCAGGACCACTCAGGTATAAGGATACTACCATCTCGGTTGCCCGAGGCAATGAATATCATAAGACAATAAAGAAACGTACTTTAAAAGTAATTATAATTGAAGTGATTACATGTTCAAAACCAAAACTGATAAAAGGAAATACAAGATCTCAAAACTATCTACTATCAAAATACTATCAAGCGTCGACACAAATGAAGACTTCTAAACCGCAACGTGGTGACTCATCCCGCTATCCCATACGCATCGTCTCATACCTCGCTCAATAACCGCTCACCACCTCCGAATGGATCACCACGCTTTTAAAACATTTAAACGGGTCGACTAATCACACAATTTATATGATCCAACAACACAACAAACAACATAGCTCAAACAACACACACACAATCACACCCACTCTAATCAATCTCCGTCACCGATCGTCCACCGGACCCGCCACGCCGATGGGGGACCGCAGCCGTTCCCACCTAAGCCCCGCTCCTCATACCGAGCGATAACCCTGTCCCATTAATGTGCACATCCCCTTCCGTGACGGGTTCCACGAAGGGCGAAACTAGGGCGTGAAGCCACTCCCGCAAGTGACTCCACTCAGCCGAGAACGCATCTCGAGAACCAGAGACAAACAATCAGCAATCACAATACAACATCAACAACCGTCTCAATCAATCAACAATATACAATCACAACCGTCCTCAATCAATCAACAATATACAATCACAACCGTCTGAATCAATCAACAATCACTAACTACAGCACAATCACCACACATTATGTAATTAATACTGAGTAGGGAAACCCTACCTGGAATGCAACATAAACGTCAGACGATCTAGCAGCTGTCTCAAAACCTTTCCTCTACAAACCCTTCTCCTATACACATAATCATACAATTATCACCTAATCAACATAACCCTCCCAAAACCCCCAAATCTACCCAATTAGGGTTTTAAAAAAACTCAAAGAAACAGTATAAAATTGGTATGTAGATCTTACTCTTGACGCAAGGAACACTATGATGCAAAGAACAAGATAATCCGACACTCCTAGCCTTGAGGATTTGCCAACAACGCGACGAGAGAGAACTACGTAACTCCTTTTTCTTTTGAAGGGTTTAGAAAGGTTAAAAGTGATTAAATAAACTGACGGAAACCTTTTATATCAAACTCGCGTTATTAGCAAAAAATCCGTCAAATCATTCCCCAGAATGGCTACTCGATCGAGTAGCTAAGGTACTCGATCGAGTGCCCCCTACCTCGATCGAGTATCTACGTTACTCGATCGAGTACCCAACAGGTCATAAACTATTTTAAAACGCAACACACCCTTACTCGACAGAGTAAGGCCTACTCGATAGAGTACCCAGAGACTCATAAAACCGTAGTATTACAGTGCTCGCGAGCCGCGATGCGTAGTAAGGCTCGCCAGCCATGGTGCGTACATGAGGAGGGCTCGCCAGCCGCGATGCGTAGTAAGGCTCGCCAGCCATGGTGCGTACATGAGGAGGGCTCGCCAGCCGCGATGCGTAGTAAGGCTCGCCAGCCATGGTGCGTACATGATGAGGGCTCGCCAGCCGCGATGCGTAGTAAGGCTCGCCAGCCTTAAGGCGGTTGGTTAATGGACCGTGAGAATAGCCGCGTCAAATGGGCTTGTTTTGAAAGTAGCGAATTCATGATGCCGCCGTGGAAATAGTGAATTCGAATTTTCACTATCACTGTTTTTTAAATAAGCGGGTTCCGCGAGGAAGCCCCCTGTTGGCATTTGAAGAAATAGTGAATTTGAATCTTCACTACTCGTTTTTGAATTTGAAGTGGCGGTTTATATGCCGCCGTCTGTTTGGATTGAAGGAAATAGCAAATTTTAAATTTCGCTATTACGTTTGAAGTGACGGTTTATGTGCCGCCGTTGACATGTGAAGGAAATAGTGAATTTGGAATCTTCACTATTACGTTTGAAGTGACGGTTTATGTGCCGCCGTTGACATGTGAAGGAAATAGTGAATTTGGAATCTTCACTATTACGTTTGAAGTGACGGTTTATGTGCCGCCGTTGACATGTGTGGTGAAAATAGTGGACTTGAATTTCCAACTATTATTTTGAAAATTACGGTTTTAATTGCCGTCATCTAAAATTTGAGGAAATAGTGATTCTTGAATCTTCACTATCATTTTGAAAATTGAAAATTGAAGAAATAGTGAATTTTGAATTTTCACCATTATTTTTGAAATTCGACGGTTTTAATTACCGTCGTTGAAATTTGAAGAAATAGCGAATTTTGAATTTTCACTATTATTTGAAATTTGACGGCTTTAATTACCGTCGTTGAAATTTGAAGAAATAGCGAATTTTGAATTTTCACTATTATTTTGAAATTTGACGTCTTTAATTACCGTCATCGAAATTTGAAGAAATAGCGAATTTTGAATTTTCACTATTATTTTGAAATTTGACGGCTTTAATTACCGTCGTTGAAATTTGAAGAAATAGCGAATTTTGAATTTTCACTATTATTTTTGAAATTTGAAGGGAAAATGGCGGTTTTGATCGCCGTTTGTTTGAAATTTTCGAAGGAAAATAGTGAATTTTGATTTCACTATTTGCTTTTGTATTTGAAAAATGACGGTCTTTAATATCGTCATTGAAAACTTGAAGTTTATTATGGGAAATTGGGCCAAAGCCCAAAAATCGCTGAAAGAGCAGGGAACGCCTGATTGAGGCGCGAGCACCCTGGCGAACCAAGGGAGCTTCCCTATTTTTCTGTAAAAGACGCGATGTTGGTCCGCATACCACCCCTATTCATTTCTTCTTCAACCTTCGACACAAACACAAAAATCCGCCATTGTTGGACCTTTGCTTGCTTCCATTCGTGCTATCAACAATAATGTCATCTCAAGGTATGTATTTCCTCTTGAATCCATTTGAATTTGTTGGTCTTTAGCTAAATTGAATTAGGGCAAGAATTTTACCCTAGAAAATCGATTTGGGCGTTTTTGATTGAGCCCATTTCGAGTGAAATTGATGATTGCATTAGGTTAGAAACCTGTTTAGGAGTATAGGGGTGCTTTTAGTTTGCATTTTGGTCCCCGTTCCCGCTCCCTATGCTCGAAAAACGTGAGTGAGGTGGAGAAACCGTCTCATCTCACAATGCCAAGTTTATTTGCTTGGGTAGTGGGTCCCACTAGGTTGCATTGTAGTCGGGAAAGACCGTATTTGCCATTATGGACCTTTGTTGGGTATTGTGGGCAAAATTGGAATTTTTGCCTTTTGTGACGGTCTTATGTCTGACAAAATAAGCGCCTATTTGGGCTTGAATTGAGTCAGTTTGCCTTGAAATGGACCTTATTGGTAGTTTAGGTCGCCTTGAGGCGTGATAAAAATCACGTTGCCTCGTCGTGGTCGTATTTTGAATTTTTGACCGGTTTGTGCTCAAATTGGCGTATAAATTGCCTTTTTGAGCCGTAGAAAAATTTCCCATTGGATTGGAAATGTATTTTGGTTTGTTGGCGGACCTTGTGTGGGTCTTGGGGTGCCGTTTTTTTGTTGTGGTTGTTTTGACTCGTCTTTTGCTTGAAAAGAAGGGCGAGTCGTTGTTTTTTGCGTTTTTTTTGTGAATTGTTTTTTTTTGAATTGCTTTTGTTTGGCTGGGTTTGGGCGGGATTGCCCTTGTTTTGCTTTGCAGGTTGTTGTTTGTTGTTTTTTTTGGATTTGTCCATTTTATGCCGTCGTAATGTGTGGACATGGGCCACAGGCCGGTCTGTGGATTTGGGCCACCTACCGATCTGCGGTCACGGGCCACCTGCACGCCAAGCCAATCTGTGGACATGCAGCGGTCTTTTGAAAGCCACGCTCGCCGGCGTAAAAATGCTTTCGACCGGATCGCTTTAGATCGGTCGGTTTCGTCTCGGTAAAGGTCTCGAAACGATTAGAGATGTTCGGAGTCGCCACCAAGCATTTGTGGGATGCTTGGAACCCGTTCGAAATCCACTTTATACCTCGGTCAAACGAAGCACAAAGCAGGGTTTGACATAGGTACTAAAGATAAGGACTCGTCCCCCTTTTAGCATTCTATGCCTAAAATGACTCTCGTGCGCCCTGGATAAGGCCATCCACTATCCAAAGCTTCTGAGTAAGGGGTGAGGGTACGTATTGGGAAGCCCTTTAATCGGACACCCAATTTCGCCCGCGTTAGCGGCCTCTACTGATCGATCGTGGTTGTTTAAGTGCAATAGTTGATAAAACGGTGTAAATGCATGAATGCACATCCGAAAATTTTAACCTAACATGTGAGAGCTTTCCTAAGTCGGTTTGTTAATCCAAATATCAAGCATAAGATGTCAAGTTGGATTTAGATTGATTTGCATGTGAAGATGGAAATTAAACATCCATTTACCAAATTCGGATTATGATGCTTAACACGATTCATTTATTTGAAAAAGGGTGTCAATTGACAAAGTGTAAAAACATAAGATTGTCAATCTGATCCGTCATGTATTCGGATGAACCGTAATCGGGATCGTCCTAGACAAGTACCAAAATGGGACAGAACATTGCCAGACAGCCCCGTTGGGGCGCGAGCCTATTGGCGAGGGAAAGGGTTCTGCCCATGTTTTGAAATGTAGAAACAGGCAGCCTCTTGGGGCGCGAGCCATAAGGCGAGCCAAGAGGTGCCTCCTGGTTGTTAAAAAGGTTATTTAAAACCGTTTTTTGTGATTAATGATTTGCAAGTATGATTTGCATGACTCGGAATAATTACTATTATATTAGTAATATTCGTTGTCGGATTTGCATGTTTGAAAAGCCTGATTTACAAATAAAAATGTAAAATGTTTGATTTGAACTAATTATGTTAAGTTCATTTCTTTGTAATTAGTCAAGTTTGTCATCGTACTCGGATTAAACCGACATGGTATAAAGAACCAAGGATGATTATGAATCATGACTAATATGTTTGCAAATGTAAATAAATGAGAAAAATGGTAAATAAAAGAAAAGGGTGTTAAAATACCCATTAAAATGTAATTAACCATAATATCATCGGGTCACGGAATAAACCGTCATGGTATAAAGAACCAAGGATGATTTTTGTAATGGTCAAAATATGTTTAACATAAAAATGAATTAAAATGTTTGAAATAAAAGAAAAGAATTTCTTTTAAAATGTAATTAACCAATTAATATCACCGAGTCACGGATTAAACCGTCATGGTATTAGGAACCAAGGGTGATTATAATTTATGGCTAAAAAGTTTGTCATAAAAATGATTTGAAACATTTGAAATGGTAAAAATCGATTACAAATAAGAAATAAAATAAAGAGGAAAGACGAGAACAAGCACGGATGAGTCTGACCCGAGACCCACAAGAGGCGCGAGCTTCCTTGCATAGCAAGGAGCTTCTGTCTCAGGCCAAAACTCGGTTTTGGCTCGTCTAACATATATTTGAATCGTGTTATGCATTGTTCATGCTTATAAACTCATCAAAACAGTAAAGACATGAATTAAAGTGAGATATTTACACCCTCAAACTTACGTATTTTGATGTTTGCGTGGTAGACGACTTTAGAGACGGTTTTCTCGTTGTGACTACTCGCGATCAAAGAAGTTTAAAAAGAGTGCCTTAGAAAAGGATTTGGTTTTGAAAATATGTTGAAAATATGTTAATTAAAACATGTTGATTGAATGTTGAGTTGCTCGAATGGGTCGTTCGAATGCACGACGACGGTACCAAACAATATGTGTAAGGCTTGTGTTTACGATCGGCAGGTCGTAAACACGTGTCGATTTTGTGACTTAGGAAGTCAAGTCTAGAAGTTTAAGGGAGAGGTGAAGGGGCGGACGCTCACGTGAGGATTATGGTGTGTGATGGTGGGTATTTATAGAGAAATGTGGGATGGTAGGTCGGTTGTGTTTGCTTGGAGGCTAAGCAGACACCCCATTGAGGCGCGAGCAAGCCTGCTATGCAATGGGGTGCCCTGTCCTTTTCAATTTGGACGTGGCCAATTCTCCATCCATTATTGATTTGTGGTAATCAAATAGGATGTCGTGTAACAATATGGGCATCTAATAAGATGATTTTGGTGTTACTTGAGGTAGGTGTTTTGTGTGCTTGACTCGGGTTTGACCCGTGTGAGTCGGGATTTGAATTTCGAGTCGGTTTTTGGCCCGGTGTCGGTTTTGACTCTAATTAGGGTCATTTTAATAGAAATGACAGTCGGTTTTTGGCCCGGTGTCGGTTTTGACTCTAATTAGGGTCATTTTAATAGAAATGACATGATAAAAACATTCATGGCATTATTTTTGACATTCGAGATTTGGGTTGACTCGGGTTGACTCAGGTTGACTCGAGTTGCGGGTTTCTGAGTCGGTTTTGGGTCCGAAGACGGTTTTGACTCTAATTAGGGTCATTTTAATGGAAATGACAAGATGAAAACATTCATGGAATTATTTTTGACATTCGAGATTTGGGTTGACTCGGGTTGACTCAGGTTGACTCGAGTTGCGGGTTTCTGAGTCGGTTTTGGGTCCGAAGACGGTTTTAATTTTAAATAGTGTTATTTTAATGCAAATAAAGTTAGAAAACTTTTGAAATCATTTTTCATATCCGAGTAGTGCATTAAACCATCTCATGTATAGCCAATCCACGTACGCATATCAAAAACACGTTACAGTCCGATCATCATCGGGTGGTTTTTGGAAGGTGCAGATACTGGGTATCTACAGAGCCCCCACTTTGACTGAGGCTTGGACAGGGCGAAGGTCAAAGTATGATCTCCAGGTCAATCGAAGATTACAACCTGAAGACCATTGCGACGTCGAGGCGACTCAAAAGGGTTTGAGCCAAGGACGTGCCGTCGGGAAGGGCGACGTCGAGGCGACTCGGGGATTCAAGTCAAGGATCTACCGTCGGGAACATTTTAGAGTCTGTCGACTTCCGATGTGGGTCGTTTAATGTCCATTAGACTACGTATAAAGGCTCGCCAACCATAAGAAGGAGTCATACCTGAGGCATCTTCAGGATACGTCCTTGAATCTTTTGCGCGCAAAGGCTCGCCAGCCTGTGTTGAGGGCGGTGCATTTTTAGGCTCGCCAGCCATAGGAAGGAGTCATACCTGAGGCATCTTCTGGATATGTCCTTGAGTTGTACCTTGTTTGCGGACAAAGGCTCGCCAGCTTGTGAAAAGGAGTCGTACCCGAGGCATCTTCGGGATACGTCCTTGAGTTGTATCTTATTTGCGGACAAAGGCTCGCCAGCCATCCATGGTCAAATGATCGACTGTGGAAAATAGCATGTGTGACATCCATTTAAAAATCGGCACTCGCTGGGGAGTTAGAAACTTCTCAGGACTCGCCGGGGATATGAGTTCTTTGCTCGGCCACCGAGGTAGCGTAAGCCATGTAATCGACGGGGTTAAAGCTCTTGGACTTGATGGGTCGCCGTTTGTTGGGATGAACCCAGTACTCAGTTGGAGTAAGTTTGTCTTCTCAAGATTATCTGCATGGTTAGTGACCACACAAATACGCAGTCGCATAGACAATCACATAGGCACGCAAGCATATAAGCACGTACGCACATAAGCATGTGAGCAATTAGCATAAAAGCAACTAGCATGTAAGCATATAAGCATGTGAGCAGTTAGCATATAAGCGACTAGCATGTAATATCTCACGCGAAGGGAGATAGAAGTTTTGAATGTTGTGAAGCTTAAAGGCGAGTCTTGTTACTCGTAGATCTGTGATTTAATAGATTGGAGACACGTGGCTGTTGGGACACTGACTCACCCAGACGTATACTGACAGACTGACAAATGGGCAGTCGTGAACGTGATGCCAACTCAGTATCGACACGACACGGGGGTGACTCTGACAGACTTTGCACATGTGTGTGCAACTCCTAGCCAAGAAAGGGTGACAACGCGTATCAAATCCCTGGAGTAGAAGGTTCGCTCGGCTGGGGAACATGAATTGATTAACTTCTCCAGACATCTTTGCCTCTGTTTGCTTGTTTGAGATCCCTTCTCGAGTTTTGATGATTCGGAGAGCGGAACCAAGACCTTGTCATTGTCCGAACCGAGCACTAGACTATGTGCGGTTTTATTTTGGACCGTAGTTAAGACTCAAAAGATGTTTGAGGATAAAGGATGGGTGGCGTCTTGAAAGAGAAGCCCCCAGAGTGAGAAGGTGGGATTTTGACAAAGTAAGGAATGGGTGACGTCTTAAGGAAGAAGCCCCCCAGTAAAGAGGTATAAGATTAATTTTGGCAGCTGGGTGGGCTGCTTTTGAGGATTGATGTTGATGGTTGAGATTGAAATGGGTGTGCGGTTGTGTCCTTGTTGGGGGACTGCCTACCGCGTGCGTGCGAAATTAAACCAGATCGTAGTTCTGAGCTGGTTATTGAGGGTTGAAAATTGAAAATGTTGTGGAAAGAGTATGTGGTTGTGCCCTTGTTATAGGACTGCCTACGTATTCGCGTGTTTGCGAAATCAAACCAGATCGTAGTTCTGAGTGTGTGTGCAATGGATTGCAAATTGAAGGTGTGAAAATTGAATGTGTGTGGGGGTGTGGTTGTGTCCTAGTAATAGGACTGCCTACGTACTCGCGTGTTTGCGAAATCAAACCAGATCGTAGTTCTGAATGTGTGTGCCTAAGTTAACTTTTAGGACCTTAAAGTGATTTTGAGGTGGATGGTTGTGTCCTTGAAGGATTGCGTACGTATTCACGTGAAGTGAAATCAAACCAGATTATAGTTCTGAATGTGTGTGCCTAAGCGAGTTGTTAGGACCTTAAAGTGTGAGGGTCACGACGGTAAAAGCCGTTTGGTGACTCGAAAATTGATTTGAGAGAATTCCCCTCGATCATGAATCGAAGAGTTCTAATTTGTAAAAATGTTCCTTATCATGTGAGCACACTAAAAAGTGGACTCTAAGGGTAGATTAGGTATGTCCCGTTCTCGGTAGCAAAGCATTCGAGGACTCCGTATCTGGGTCAGGGTGAAAATGGCTTCGACATTAGGGAATGTGGAGCTTGGTAATAATGGGTTTGTTTGACAGATAAAAATCTGGAGTTGAGCGTCACGACGGAAAATTCCGTTTGGTGACTTGAAGGTTGATTGGAGATAAATACCTCTTGATCATGAATCGAAGAGGTGTAATTTGTGAAAATGTTCCTTATCATTTGAGCACACTAAAAAGTGGACTCTAAGGGTAGATTAGGTATGTCCCATTCTCGATAGAAAAGCATTCGAGGACTCCGTGGGGATTGTGGTGAAAAATGGCTTCAACATTAGGGAATGTGGAGCTTGGTAATAATGGGTTTGCTTAACATATAAAAATCTGGAGCAAGAATTTTGTGGTGTTTAGGCCGATGGGTAACGGCTCGTAGTGTGGTGCGGAATGGGGTCTCCGGCTTGATGTGGCCTGAGCACTAAATGGTTGGTAAATAACATGGGATCAGATTTCCATGTCTGGACCTTAAAGGTTAAGGTGTGATATTACGAGCTTGAGGGGAATCCTCAGAAGCCTAGATAGGTCTCCCTGTAACAGTCTCTAGAAGGACTTAGGGGTGAAGCAGTTTTGGTTATGATCTTGAGGGGAATCCCCAGGATCCTAGATAGGTATCCCTGTAACAGTCTGTAGAAGGACTTAGGGGTGAAGGAGTTTTGGTTGAGGTTTTAGTGTTTGGTGTTTTGGACTTATGGGTCCGGGGTTTGGTGTGTTGGACTTGTTGGTCCTGGGTTTTGGACTTGTTGGTCCTGGACTTGTAATTTTGGACTCACTTGTCCAGGATTTTGTGTGTTGGATGCTTTCTTTGAATTTTGGCCTTTTTGGGAAAAGGGTTTCAATCTTGTTTTGTTTTGATTTTGGCTTGGGTCTTGGCCGTGACGTTGGGTGAGTAGCCTTTGGTTTTGATTTTTTTTGCTTTGAGCGAATTGATTTCGGCTTTGGTTTTTGCTTTGGCCTTGAACTTTGGCTTTAGGTGAATGGATATTGGCTTGGGCCTTTGACTTTGGCCTTTCGCTTTGACTTTGGGAGGATGACCATTGGCTTGGGCCTTTGATTTTGGCCTTTCGCTTTGGCTTTGGGTGAATGGCTATTGGCTTGGGCCTTTGATTTTGGTCTTGAGCTTTGGCTTTGGGTGAATGGCTGTTGGCTTGAATGGCTTTTGGGCTTGGGCTTTCGCTTTGGCTTTGGCCTTGAGTGAATGGATATTGGCTTGGGCCTTTGATTTTGGCCTTTCGCTTTGGCTTTGGGTGAATGACCGTTGGTTTTGGCCTTTGATTTTGGCCTTTCGCTTTGGCTTTGAGTGAATGGCTATTGGCTTGGGCCTTTGATTTTGGCCTTTCGCTTTGGCTTTTGATTTATTGGTTCTTTACCGTCCTTCGTTCGAGGCAGATAAAGGTGCAGACAGGGATGTACCCGTTGGTGAGAGGTTGATATTTGGTGATGGGATGTTTTTGTGGGGAATGGGCTTGCCTTCCGTCATTGATATGAACAAGGAGATGTTCTTGTTTGTTATCTAGGTTCGTCGTAGAATCCCTTTGATAGAAGCTCGTTCTAAATAGGGTGCTAATGAAAGGTTTCTATCGCCAGACATGGAATAGGTAAAGAAAATGGACACGGAGTTTCGAGTCCTCTGCTTACTTGGTACGGAACGTCACTCGAGTGTACTCACATTGAGTTAGAGCATGTTGTTTGTTTTAAATCAATTCTCAAATCAATTCTCGTTGTCAACGGGAAATGGTGAAGGGGAGAATATATGATAGTTGGAAATTGTGCTTTTATTTAGATAAATAAGATGTTAGCACAGACTCGATGAATACATGTGACTCATGGGGACATCCCTCAGTTTGTCATTTAGGAATAAAAGGACAGACGCTAGATATGAGAAAGCCTAAGACTCGGACTCGGACTCAATCGTAGATATGAACTCCTAATCATCATTTTCCTCCTCGAAGGTCTCCTTCGCAGCATCCAGCGGCTTGAATGTCTGATCTTGAGCATTGACCCATTTGAGCACTTCACTCTCGTTGTTGGGGACGATATGAGGACAATAGTCCATGAGGCTTTTATCTCTTTGCAGAAAGAGATGTTCATTAGGGTTGCCTTCATCACTTGGTTGGCCTAGGGATGAAGCTACTAGTTCATGGTTGTCGATCATATTTTGAAGAATATGTTTAAGCTTGAAGCATGTTTCAGTGTCATAACCTCTTCCTTGATGATATTGGCAATAGGCATTGCCGTCCCAAAAACGGGATTTCTTGCATTCAGACGGGTCTGGAGTGGGCCCGATTGGTTGTAGCTTCCCTTCAGTTATGAGATTTTGAAGAGCTGCGGCATAGGTTGTGTTGAGGTTGGTGAATGTCCTTTGAGAACGTTCAACCTTGCTGTTTGACTTGAGACATTCAGGAGGATTGTCTTGACTGAGAGGTGCAATTATGATTTTGCCAGCCTCGATCATATCTTGAATGTCATGCTTGTGTTTGAAACAGGTTTAGGTGTCATGGCCCTTGCCTTGATGGTATTGGCAATAAGTATTACCATCCCAGAATCGGCTTCTTTTGTGTTCAGGTTTGTCCGGAGTCGGACCAATGGGTTGGAGCATTCCTTCTGAAGCAAGTATCTCCAGAGCGGTGCCATATGTTATTCCCAGATCTTTGAATACCCATTTGATGTTTTCCCAAGGTTCCAACATTGGTGTTTTTTGGGATGTTTTTGTGAGTTTTGTTTTTGTTTTTGTCAATCCTGGGCGGAAGCAGGATTGGGTTATTGTCAATTGGAAGTTTTTGGGATGTTGCTTGATATTTTGAAGGGTATTTTGGTGAGGCGATTTCTTGTTCTTAGTTTTTGTCAATCCTCATTTTCAACAGCTGTTGGTTGGTGAACGGAGGGTTGGTTTTCTCCTTGGTGGTCAGGTTCATTTTCAGCACTACCAAACCTCTTCTCCAAATTAGCCACCCGAGTGTTCAAATCATCGATAGCCACTTGCAACTTTGAGAATATGTTGTTGATGGAGACGGAGAGCATCATTATAGCACTTTGTATGCCATCTTCGTCAATTGCATGAATTTTCTCATCGTCGGGAGCGATGAGGTGAGAGCAGTCTAGGGAAGATTCCTGACTGTGTCCAATAGGGTTTTCTGGAGGGTTGTTTTTGTTGTTGGCAAGTAGTCGGCTTTCAAGGAGTTTAACCCTTTGCTCAATATCAGAAGAGGTAAAATTCCCGGTTATCATTTTGTCCTCAACTTGGGAGAGACGAGTGCTCAACTTTTCCACGGTAGCTAGGAGTCGAAGGACCATGTTGTTGGTTTCGGCGGAAGTCATGGCGGATGAAGGTTGATCAGCTTCTTGAGTTTCTGGTTGAAGATTGATGGCACCCAAGGGGTTCCTATTGACATAACGATAGGCGTTATAACTTGTCTTGGCAAGGTATTGCACAAACAAAGGCAAGTGCGACACATATGTACAAAAGGCAGTTTTGTCGTGATGACGCGACGGTGTGACTAGGTTATAAGTTCATCAAAGATCGTGAATGACCTCTTGTGTTTGAACTCTTGGTGCATGACTTTGAACATAGACTCGAGTGTCGATTTTGGCATAGTGATGCCTAGACAGACGACTTCTGACGAAATTTGGAGGTTTGTCGATTGGCGTGATGCCGTTGGAAAAGATATGTACACAAACTTAACCTTTGACCCGTAATGTAGGGGAAAGACGAGTTTAATGCCCGAGAGGTTTTGACTCAGCTAACGCCATTGAAGATGTCTCGACAATTAGGCGACACGACCTAGACTAGAAGGTAGGTACTAACTTCGGCGGAGATTCGACGTTATCTAGACGACTTGACTTGAAATCGACTCGAGGCTGAATCGGAAAGGTGGACTGAAATTTTCGAAAATAGAAATTTTCAAAAGGATTCATTTGTCATTTTATGGATGGCTTCCGAAGACTAGGAATCTTCAAAAGTCGGTCAGTTGAAAGGGTTGTCTTAAGGTTGTTTTCAAAAGACGGTTTGAGTTTGAGTTGTGGCGGCTCTGAAAACAATGTGTTGTTTCTGAAGACGGTCTTTGAAATTCCGAATCACGGATTTGAAAATCGAGAATCGAAGAATTTGGAATTGTCATCACAATGGCCATGAAAACGGTTAAATTTGTTTTCAAAGGATTTGAAATTGAATTGAAAATTTGAAAACGGTTGAATTGTTTTCAAAGATTGAGTTTTGATTTTGGAATTTGAAAACGGTTAAATTTGTTTTCAAAGATTTGATTTTGAATTGAAATTTGAAAACGGTTAAATTTGTTTTCAAAGAATTGATTTTGAATTTGAAATTTGAAAATGGTTAGATTTGTTTTCAAAGAATTGATTTTGAATTTGAAATTTGAAAACGGTTAAATTTTGTTTCCAAATAATTTGAAATTGGATTTGAAATCTGAAAACGGTTAAATTAGTTTTCAAAGATTTGATTTTGAATTTAAAATTTGAAAACGGTTAAATTTGTTTTCAAATGATTTGGTTTTGAATTGAAATTTGAAAACGGTTAAATTTGTCTTCAATTGATTTAAAATTGAATTGAAATTTGAAAACAGTTAAATTTGTTTTCAAAGAATTGATTTTGAATTTGAAATTTGAAAACGGTTAGATTTGTTTTCAAAGAATTGATTTTGAATTTGAAATTTGCAAACGGTTAAATTTTGTTTCCAAATAATTTGAAATTGGATTTGAAATCTGAAAACGGTTAAATTTGTTTTCAAAGATTTGATTTTGAATTTAAAATTTGATAACGGTTAAATTTGTTTTCAAATGATTTGGTTTTGAATTGAAATTTGAAAACGGTTAGATTTGTTTTCAAAGATTTGAAAATTAGATTTGAAATTTGAAAATGGTTAAATTGGTTTTCAAAGATTTGATTTTTGAATTGAAATTTGAAAACAGTTAAATTTGTTTCCAAATGATTTGAAATTGGATTTGAAATTTGAAAACGGTTAAATTGGTTTTCAAAGATTTGATTTTTGAATTGAAATTTGAAAACGGTTAAATTTGTTTTCAAAGATTTGATTTTGAATTTGAATTTTGAAAACGGTTAAATTGGTTTTCAAAGATTGGAAATTATGAGGAATGAATTCGTCATTACGACGGGATAGAAAACCATTTTAACCTTTAAAAGATGGTGTGCAAATCGAAAAGTGTGAGAATTGAAATCGTCATTACGACGGCTTAGAAAAGCCAAATTTGATTTCGAAAACGAGATTTGAAATTTGAAAAGTTGCACGGGTTGAAATCGTCATTACGACGGTTTGAAAAACGTTTTTGTTTGAAAATCGATTTCGAATTTTGGAAATCCGAGGGTAGAATTCGTCATTACGACGGCGTAAAAAGGCGCTTTGAAAATGTAACGGTCGGCGAGAGACCGAGGTTTGAAACGGCCATTATGACGACGTAAAAGGGTATTTTGAAATGGTTTGTGAAAACCAAGGTTTGAAATCGTCATTACAACGGTATGAAAAGGTGCATTTGAAATTGGTTATAAAAAACCGGATTTGAAAATCGTCATTACGACGGCATAAAAAAGGTGTGTTGAAATGGTTGTAGAAAACAAGATTTGAAAATCGTCATTACGACGGCCTAGAAAGGCGTGTTGTTTGAAATGCAACGGTCGACGAAAGACCGAGGTTTGAAATGGCCATTATAACGGCGCAAAATCTGTTTTTGAAACGGTTGTAGAAAACCGGTTTTGAAAGTCGTCATTAGGACGGCCAAAAAAGGTTTGCAACGGTCGGCGAAAGACCGAGGTTTGAAACGGTTGTGAAAAATCGGGTTTTAAAATCGTCATTACGACGGCCTAAAAAGGTTTCAACGGTCAGCAAAAGACCGAGGTTTTAAACGGCCATTATAACGGCGCAAAAAGGTGTTTTTGAAAGTTAGAAATGACACGGAAGGACTTATGATCACATAATACATAAGCACTCACAGTTTCATTATATTATGCATAATGCTGACACGGGTTTTGGCTTAAAAGGATGGGTTACACACCAAGCAATCAAACCCCGATTTTCGAGAAGGATACCAATCCAAACAAAATGTGTAAGGAGGGTGCCCTAGCCTCGTGCTCCAAGGTGATGAAAGCTCTTTGACGAAACAGAAATGTGTAACGTCAATGGTATGCTTGACTTAATCGGGATTCGAAACGCGGGGATGAGAAAACTCACGCCGACGGGACGAGCCAATTGGTCAAAAAGGTTAGGTTGTGGGCCCGGACAAGGAACCCGACTAATGACTGTAATATCAATTAATGCACTTTAACCACGACCTCGTTCGAGTTTCACCTCTAAGGATCACAAAGACACAAGTGATACCCGTCGAAGTGAGTACCAAAAATAATATTTATAAATTCCAAACTACAACTAGCAAGCGGTAGTAAGGGTCGATCCGCAGGGAGGTAGGGAGATAATAGTTGCTTTTAATTTTAGTCTAAAGGTAACAGTTGTGGGGGTTTTGATATGTATTAAATCTAAATCTAGAAATATAAACTAAATAGCAGATACAAATAATAAAAATGTAAACAATGATAAAAGGAATGCTAAGACGGTCGGTTCACTATAGCTGCGATCGCACATAATCCTAGGTAACTTCGAAATACGGTCGCGGAGGATGGGAAAACAAGTCCTCTCGGTCCATGTTAAATAGTAGCTACCTCTCGGCCTATTCTACTATTCCCTAAGTCTCATTAATACTAACTCTCGTTCTTGATTAATGATTCCTAATGCAAACTAAATCATGTTATCTCTCGATCTTAGCAATTTAGTCGTTTTAATTCGTTAATTATTGTCCATTCCTATCTCTCGATCTATGGGATGGTCAAGTTTAAGCATCTATCAAGTCTCCTTTCGGTCTCATTGAAAGATAAAGCACTTAACGAAACAAACAAAGCAAAACCAGACGCGTAACCAGTCAATCAACCATGGGTACCGGTCGATCGACCATACCGTGAATCGAAATCGCCTATAATTTATGCCATCTACGCTATAGCTCCCCTACATCCTAGCAATGGTGATTTAGCTACTCATATTCATGCAAATAACAATAATGAAATTGGTAATGAAAACAATAAATGAATGCATAATTGAACTAATTAAATTGATAAATCACATAAAACTATACTAGGGTTCAAGGGATCTAAACTAGCAATTTCTAAACTAATAAAACAGTAAGAACAAACTGAAATAAAGGAACAAGGATTACCGAAATTGGAACAAGCGAAGAATAGATCCGAAAGCAATGAGAACTTTATTGATAAATTGAATGTGAATGAAAACCTAAAGTAAAGTAATCTGAAAACTCGATGCCTGATAAAGGGGAGTTGTGTTACGTTATATAGAAGAAGTAACGTAACCTAATTTCCTAAACTTAAGTACAATGGGCTTCTCGTCTTTTAATTCACGCATCAGCTCGTGGGGTGGTCGATCGACCACTTGTACCAGTCGATCGACCAAGAGTCTTTGTCATGACTGCATTCGACGATTCTGCGCAGCGCACCGATCGTAAAACAGCTGCCATGTCTTCGTTACTTGGTCAAATCAGGCGTTCTATGCGGCGTTGGAAAGCTAAGAGGATAAGCTTTCACCTCCAATTGGAATCACTCGATTATCAGCTCTAGAACTCTAGATAGTGCCATCTGAAGCAGTCTGCAATATCGTGAAGTGCTTCTTTGCTTGTTAAACTCGTACGCACCCATGCTTTTTCTATATTTAGGCCTTGAAACGCGCACCAAGCTCATTCCTCGAGTCAATACTTCATGTCAAATCCTATGCTAAACACTCCGGGGCAGATTTGGTCCATTTTCCGCCATATTCTTCACATTCCTACAAAATCACACGAAAAGGAAGAAATACACGAAACAAGGGAAATAGTAGCATAAACTACTTAATTGAGCTCTGAAATGCGTGTGAAATGAGGTGCAAAACATCATATATTAGACACGCATCAAACTTCCCCAAACCAAACCCTTGCTTGTCCCCAAGCAAGAACTAGACTCGATCTTAGAACCTAATGGAACGAGTTCAATCTCAGAGCGAAATGCAACAAGCAAAGCCTAAACCAATTTAATGCACAACTAACAATCAATTAGCATTGTGAATCATGCAAACGAGTTATGGAGTCGTTAAAAACTGCTGAACCGTCAACTATAGAGACTTATCAAATTGGACTCTCACGGGTCGCTCAAATCACTCAAATAAGCACAGGTGAATATATTTTTTTTTTTGGTGAAATGTGAAAAATTATATTAATAATTAGGAGTTTAAGTACATAATCACCAATTACAAACACTTTGGCACCAACAAAAGGAATATAACACTAGATTACATCCAAGGTACCCAATGCATTCGTTGGAATTTAGACGTCCACTTCCATGCTTGCCCTCTTCTCTGAACCATATCAGTAACAGCTCGTACTGCAAAAGAAGGATGAACCATCTTATTGTCCACTCTGCAAATGTTGCGGGCATTCCAAATCTGATAGATCATGGCCATAATGGCAGCAATAACAATTTGTTTTTTCATCAGAGACCTACACCTCCACCTTATGCACCAGTCTAGTATTCCAGTTGCAGGGAAAAAGACATTTAACCAGGTAGCAAGCATCTTCCAGCAGCAGGAGCTAAACCGACAGCCATATAGTAAATGAGTATGATCCTCCAAATGATCCAAGCACATATCACAGTGCCCATCAACAAGTATGCCAAATCTGAACATTCTATCCTTTGTCAAGAGACGACATTGGATAGCCAGCCACCCTATAATGGAATGTTTGGGAATAGTAAATCTGTTCCAAATTATAGGGTACCATGGGACTGGAATCAGACTACCCTGAAGCCAATTATACCCTGCAGACACACTATAGACCCCTCCATTGGTACTCCATTTGCCATGACAGAAACCAGGTTTGAGCAAATCCTTGACTTGGCAGATTTTCCTCCAAGTCCAACTGGAACTTACAGTGGGAGAGTAATCCAACCAGTTTTGACCTTTGATGTACATGTGGTTGACCCAACGAATCCATAAGTGATCAGTTTTCTCAGCTAACCACCACACATACTTGCCCAACATAGCCACATTCCATTTTTTACCATTTACAATGCCAAGACCTCCATACTTTTTCCCTGTACGCACCCTATCCCAGGCCACGGTGGAGTCTTATGAAACTCATCAGACCCACACCACAAATAATTCCTGCATATGTTGTTAATCCTGTCCATCACAGTAGTAGGGATGATGAAAATACGAGTCCAAAAACTATGAAGTTGAGTCAAGACTGCCTGAACCAGAACAAGTCGACCAGCATAGCTTAACTTTCTAGCACCCCAACCACACACACAGGTGAATATATGTAAAGATAGAAAGAAGTAATTTTGTAACGACACTCACCTAACTACGACCTATAAGAACACGCCTGCAATCTAATATGAAAATAATCTCTACAACCGTACATATGCATTCCAACCAAACCAGTGACCATGACACATGCCGAGGTAAATATGGATATGTGAGGTAATGGGCAAGAAGAGGCAAAAATGAATTTGGATAAGAGGAGTTAAAGCCAAGCTAGTAACTACATGTCCAAATTATAACAACATCCAACTTCTTGCTCCAGATAAATCAATACAAAACGGTGCTAATGAGTAGCACTAATCTCACAATCTCCACAAAAAGTCAACTCCCCAAATGATAATAATAAAGCATGGGAGCAAAAATCGCCATTTGATAAAGACTTTGAATTATGCGATTTTGATTTTGTTCTTTTCTTTTCTTTTCTTCCTTCTTTTTATTCTTTTCTTTTTTCTTTTTTTTTCTTCAATTCTATTTTCTCTTCCTTTCTTTCCTCCTTTCAACATTCCACCAACCTTCTCATACAGAGCAATATAACCAAGATGCAATAAACACATTCCCACAACTACCGATACTAGCTCGGATAGGGTAGGCTAAATAATGGTATGTAGCTTATGGGACGAAAAGGCAAATTTGGCTATATGAGGCTTATGAGTAAAATGAGAAAAGGGGACCTCTACCACATGTGTCAACAAACCACAAACCGAATGCATACAGGTATTAAGCAGATTAAGTTCATATTTATGCATATTGATGTAACATGTCTTATAAGGAGTAACTACTCACATCCTAAATAAACTGGTCATAAATGTCACCAGTTATAAGCTCTAAATCTCAGAATATAATGTAGTTTGCCAAAAATCTAAGTCAAGTCTCAAGTTCAGCAAGAAATTTAACGAAAACTCGTAGACTATGCATATATGATTCTACTAATAACATGTCAATTATCAAGGCTTAGGCATAAACAGCTGCAAATGCAATGTCATCATTGAAATACTACCGTTCCGACTCGACCTATATGCTAAAATAAACGTGAATTTATTTGAAATTTATTTGAAATTTGTCAAATTTTTTTAAATTTTCTGCATAAATAAGAGAAAATAAACAATGCAGGACAAAATGTAAACGTGAATGCAAGCAAATGAAATGCAACGCAAAACCCTTCCCCAAACCAAATCGCACAATGTCCCCATTGTGGAAAATTATGTAGTGAAATAAAAGGGAAACGGGAATTTCCGTTAAATTGACTAAACAAAACATGAAGTAAGAACTCGGAAACTCACAAGACTTTAAGCGCAGCACAAGGAAACCTCCCCAAACCAGCGTGAGCTAGGAGGTTTCAGTAGCCAGCAGTGCTACTATAAGTACCTGAAAGGACAGAAAATACCGCGCATAAAGCGAGAAAACAATTTATGAAACGCAACATTATGTGCACAATAAGGAAATGGAAGAAAACAGAAATAAATCGGAGAATAAAGTGGAGAAAAGACTCCCTCAACTCCGCAAATCGACCAAACGCTGCAGAGGAATGATCGAAAAACAGTAAAAGAATGACGACAATGGGTCGATCGACCACCTTACCCTGGCGATCGACCAAGATGACTTAAATGAAGCTCTTGAATCGTAGCGATCATCGATCGACTAAGATGGCGATCGATCGATCGAATTAGTTAGTCTTTGAACTTCCGATTTCTTCGAATTAGCTCAATAAATTGAGCTAACAAGGTCTATAAACCTGCAAATACACATAATAATGCGCCCAAAATTGCGCAAAACCCAAAGTAATAGTCTAAAGTTTATAAAAATCCTAAGCAAACCAAACTAAGCGAAGTTTCGCGCACACGAAAAACGATAAATAGTCTAAAAGCAATAAATTGTCTTAAAAAGGTCTAAGAAACGAATCAACGGAAACTGCGGAAAATCTCCGACCAAGGCTTCTGTCTACATGAAGTAGCTTCCGCAGTGCTCATCTCAGAAGCTGGACTCCACTCTACTCTGCTTGGAATACTCAACGGATCATCTCTAGCATCTTCCCAAGCATGGCCATCATCTTCTAGCTCCTCACACTCAAGATCCGACTCAAAATTTTGACTGCTCCTTCTTCTTCGGCTCCTCATCCTGGCTCCTCGTCGCTTGCATAACTCGGACATCCCAAACCGCCTCTCTCGAACAATGGGCTCCTTCACACCGAGCGAGCGATTAGCGGTTCTTTCTTCCCAAACCGGTTCTCTCGCAACATCCAAAATGCAAAGATTTGCCCTCCAATTTGCTCCCATTCTGGGGCGGAGGTGTCATAACAAGAATAGGCACAGGTAATGAAGGAGGAGTGTCAGTAATTACAACATAAGACTTACGAGTAGAAATCGCATTACAAGTCACAGGACACATAACATCTTTCTTCCTATAAGTCTGGGCAAAACTAATGGACTGCTTCCCCACCTTAAAGGTCAATGTCCCTGAGCCAACATCAATAACTGCACCAGCAGTGTGTAGAAAGGGTCTACCCAAAATGATAGGGATATGGGCATCCTCGGGTATGTCTAACACAATAAAGTCAACTGGGAAGAAGCATTTTCCTATTTGCACAGGAATATCCTCTAGGACTCCTACGGGCTGGACCGCAGAACGATCAGCCATTTGCACTGTCATATTAGTGACCGCAAATCTAGTCAATCCTAATCTCCTAGCAAGACTCAAAGGCATGACACTAATACTAGCCCCTAAATCACATAATGCCTTCTCAATTGAGAAGGTACCAATATTACAAGGGACTGAAAAGCTACCCGGGTCAGCTAACTTGTGTGGAGCAGTGTGAGTCAAATAAGAGCTAGATTCTTCAGTTAAATTAATAGACTCGACCCTATCAAGTTTCCGCTTCTTATTTAAAAGTTGCTTCATGAATTTCATATAAGCGGAAACTTGATTAACCAACTCAAGAAAAGGTACTTGCACATTGAGACTATGAATGACATTTTTAAATTTTTCAAAATATACCTCATCCTTCGTTGGTACCAGCCTCTCTGGATATGGGGTCATCGAGTAAGCTTAGCCCTCTCCTCTAGGTCTCTTATACCGGCATCGGTGGACTTAGGCTGAAAATCCACTACTTTATCCTTGTTATAGGTCGAACCTTCTTCAGTCCGTCTCAGGAATGAACCATTGACCGTCGTAGGGTCATACTTTGGAATCGGAACGGACCCATCAACATCTGGATCTTGCCTCGATAGTTTCGGAGTTGTCGTACCCCGAAACAAGAAGTCCTTCAAGTTGTCTGGCATTGGAGGATGGAATGGTTCGTCATCAGCTGCTTCCTCAGTTGATCGACCATGTTGGTCAGTCGATCGACTGGTTTCAACAGTACCAGAAGCTATGTCATTTCGCGGACTGGTCGATCGACTGGGTGATGTGGTCGATCGACCGTGATTACTGTTGATCGTCTTTTTCTCGCCCTTTTTCTTCTTCCCTTTTTCACTTTTCTCGGGTCCATCGAGAGCAGACCCGCTCCTCGGCGTCATTGCATGTACGGTCTCAATAATACGCTGATTCGAGAGAGTGAAATTGACTCGATCTCAAATGCATTCTTGTCTAATGTAGCAATTTGAGATTTCTACTCCATGATTGAGACCTCATTTGCCGCATTACTTTTCTCGTACCTCTACCATAAGCAAACATGCACTAGACTTATCAACTCTGCAACTTCATTATTTGACTCTTGTTGTGACGGAGTGGATGGTGGTGGGGCTTCATAAGGAGGCACATATGGTTGATGCGGTGAAGTAGGAGCGTAATTATACGAATTGTCGAGCTGAAGTTGATGAAAAGCAAACATCTTCTCCTTAGGGTTCCTGCATGCCTCAGATGTGTGTCCCGCTCCGCCGCATCTCCCACAAAACGGCACCTGCTGCTCCTGAGAATGGAACATGGGTGCACCCTTCAAATCATCGTAGATAGGACCTGTAGGACCTAACAAAACAACACTAGAGGAAATGGTAAGAACGCCTCAAGGTACTCGCCTTCCCTTGAGGCGAAACACGAACTAAAATAAAAAACAACTAAAACTAGCGCTGCCTCCCCGGCAACGGCGCCAAAATTTGATACCCGTCGAAATGAGTACCAAAAATAATATTTATAAATTCCAAACTACAACTAGCAAGCGGTAGTAAGGGTCGATCCGCAGGGAGGTAGGGAGATAATAGTTGCTTTTAATTTTAGTCTAAAGGTAACAGTTGTGGGGGTTTTGATATGTATTAAATCTAAATCTAGAAATATAAACTAAATAGCAGATAAAAATAATAAAAATGTAAACAATGATAAAAGGAATGCTAAGACGGTCGGTTCACTATAGCTGCGATGGCACATAATCCTAGGTAACTTCGAAATACGGTCGCGGAGGATGCGAAAACAAGTCCTCTCGGTCCATGTTAAATAGTAGCTACCTCTCGGCCTATGCTACTATTCCCTAAGTCTCATTAATACTAACTCTCGTTCTTGATTAATGATTCCTAATGCAAACTAAATCACGTTATCTCTCGATCTTAGGAATTTAGTCGTTTTAATTCGTTAATTATTGTCCGTTCCTATCTCTCAATCTATGGGATGGTCAAGTTTAAGCATCTGTCAAGTCTCCTTTCGGTCTCATTGAACGATAAAGCACTTAACGAAACAAACAAAGCAAAACCAGACGCATAACCAGTCGATCGACCATGGGTACCGGTCGATCGACCATACCGTGAATCGAAATCGCCTATAATTTATGCCATCTACGCTATAGCTCCCCTACATCCTAGCAATGGTGATTTAGCTACTCATATTCATGCAAATAACAACAATGAAATTGGTAATGAAAACAATAAATGAAAGCATAATTGAACTAATTAAATTGATAAATCACATAAAACTATACTAGGGTTCAAGGGATCTAAACTAGCAATTTCTAAACTAATAAAACAGTAAGAACAAACTGAAATAAAGGAACAAGGATTACCGAAATTGGAACAAGCGAAGAATAGATCCGAAAGCAATGAGAACTTTATTGATAAATTGAATGTGAATGAAAACCTAAAGTAAAGTAATCAAAAAAAACTCGATGCCGATACGGGGAGTTGTGTTACGTTATATAGAAGAAGTAACGTAACCTAATTTCCTAAACTTAAGTACAATGGGCTTCTCGTCTTTTAATTCACGCATCAGCTCGTGGGGTGGTCGATCGACCACTTGTACCAGTCGATCGACCAAAAGTCTTTGTCACTGCATTCGACGATTCTGCAGCGCGCACCGATCTTAAAACAGCTGCCATTTCTTCGTTACTTTGTCAAATCAGGCGTTCTACACGGCGTTAGAAAGCTAAGAGGATAAACTTTCACCTACAATTGGAATCACTCGATTATAATCTCTAGAACTCTAGATATTGCCATCTGAAGCAGGCTGCAATATCGTGAAGTGCTTCTTTGCTTGTTAAACTCTTACGCACCCATGCTTTTGCTATCTTTAGGCCTTGAAACGCGCACCAAGATCATTCCTCGAGTCAATACTTCATGTCAAATCCTATGCTAAACACTCCGGGGCAGATTTGGTCCATTTTCCGCCATATTCTTCACATTCCTAGAAAATCACACGAAAAGGAAGAAATACACGAAACAAGGGAAATAGTAGCATAAACTACTTAATTGAGCTCTGACATGCGTGTGAAATGAGGTGCAAAACATCATATATTAGACACGCATCAACAAGTGTCCTAGTTGTCTTCCCCAGCGGAGTCGCCAAAATGTGGTCATGGGCCACATGCCGGTCTGTGGATTTGGGCCACCTACCGATCTGCGGTCACGGGCCACCTGCACGCCAAGCCAATCTGTGGACATGCAACGGTCTTTTGAAAGCCACGCTCGGCGGCGTAAAAATGCTTTCGACCGGATCGCTTTAGATCGGTCGGTTTCGTCTCGGTAAAGGTCTCGAAACGATTAGAGATGTTTGGAGTCGCCACCAAACATTTGTGGGATGCTTGGAACCCGTTCGAAATCTACTTTATACCTTGGTCAAACGAAGCACAAAGCAGGGTTTGACATAGGTACTAAAGATAAGGACTCATCCCCCTTTTAGCATTCTATGCCTAAAATGACTCTCGTGCGCCCTAGATAAACCCATCCACTATCCAAAGCTTCTGAGTAAGGGGTGAGGGTACGTATTGGGAAACCCTTTAATCAGACACCCAATCCCGCCCGCGTTAGTGGCCTCTACTGATCGATCGTGGTTATTTAAGTGCAATAGTTGATAAAACGGTGAAAATGCATGAATACACATCCAAAAGTTTTAACCTATCATGTGAGAGCTTTCCTAAGTCGGTTTGTTAATCCAAATATCAAGCATAAGATGTCAAGTTGGATTTAGATTGATTTGCATGTGAAGACGGAAATTAAACATCCATTTACCAAATTCGAATTATGATGCTTAACACGATTCATTTATTTGAAAAAGGGTGTCAATTGACAAAGTGTAAAAACATAAGCTTGTCAATCTGATCCGTCATGTATTCGGAGGAACCGTAATCGGGATCGTCCTAGACAAGTACCAAAATGGGACAGAACATTGTCAGACAGCCCCGTTGGGGCGCGAGCCTATTGGCGAGGGAAAGGGTTCTGCCTAGGTTTTGAAATGTAGAAACAGGCAGCCTCTTGGGGCGCGAGCCATAAGGCGAGCCAAGAGGTGCCTCCTGGTTGTTAAAAAGGTTATTTAAAACCGTTTTTTGTGATTAATGATTTGCAAGTATGATTTGCATGACTCGGAATAATTACTATTATATTAGTAATATTCGTTGTCGGATTTGCATGTTTGAAAAGCCTGATTTACAAATAAAAATGTAAAATGTTTGATTTGAACTAATCATGTTAAGTTCATTTCTTTGTAATTAGTCAAGTTTGTCATGTACTCGGATTAAACCGACATGGTATAAAGAACCAAGGATGATTATGAATCATGACTAATATGTTTGCAAATGTAAATAAATGAGAAAAATGGTAAATAAAAGAAAAGGGTGTTAAAATACTCATTAAAATGTAATTAACCATAATATCATCGGGTCACGGAATAAACCGTCATGGTATAAAGAACCAAGGATGATTTTTTTAATGGTCAAAATATGTTTAACATAAAAATGAATTAAAATGTTTGAAATAAAAGAAAAGAATTTCTTTTAAAATGTAATTAACCAATTAATATCACCGAGTCACGGATTAAACCGTCATGGTATTAGGAACCAAGGGTGATTATAATTTATGGCTAAAAAGTTTGTCATAAAAATGATTTGAAACATTTGAAATGGTAAAAACCGATTACAAATAAGAAATAAAATAAAGAGGAAAGACGAGAACAAGCACGGATGAGTCTGACCTGAGACCCACAGGAGGTGCGAGCTTCCTTGCATAGCAAGGAGCTTCTGTCTCAGGCCAAAACTCGGTTTTGGCTCGTCTAACCTATATTTGAATCGTGTTATGCATTGTTCATGCTTATAAACTCATCAAAACAGTAAAGACATGAATTAAAGTGAGATATTTACACCCTCAAACTTACGTATTTTGATGTTTGCGTGGTAGACGACTTTAGAGACGGTTTTCTCGTTGTGACTACTCGCGATCAAAGAAGTTTAAAAAGAGTGCCTTAGAAAAGGATTTGGTTTTGAAAATATGTTAATTAAAACATGTTGATTGAATGTTGAGTTGGTCGAATGGGTCGGTCGAATGCACGGCGACGGTACCAAACAATATGTGTAAGGCTTGTGTTTACGATCGGTAGGTCGTAAACACGTGTCGATTTTGTGACTTAGGAAGTCAAGTCTAGAAGTTTAAGGAAGAGGTGAAGGGGCGGACGCTCGCGTGAGGATTATGGTATGTGATGGTGGGTATTTATAGATAAATGTGGGATGGTAGGTCGGTTGTGTTTGCTTGGAGGCTAAGCAGACACCCCATTAAGGCGCGAGCAAGCCTGCTATGCAATGGGGTGCCCTGTCCTTTTCAATTTAGACGTGGCCAATTCTCCATCCATTATTGATTTGTGGTAATCAAATAGGATGTCGTGTAACAATATGGGCATCTAATAAGATGATTTTGGTGTTACTTGAGGTAGGTGTTTTGTGTGCTTGACTCGGGTTTGACCCGTGTGAGTCGGGATTTGAATTTCGAGTCGGTTTTTGGCCCGGTGTCGGTTTTGACTCTAATTAGGGTCATTTTAATGGAAATGACATGATGAAAACATTCATGGCATTATTTTTGACATTCGAGATTTGGGTTGACTCGGGTTGACTCAGGTTGACTCGAGTTGCGGGTTTCTGAGTCGGTTTTGGGTCCGAAGACGGTTTTGACTCTAATTAGGGTCATTTTAATGGAAATGACATGATGAAAATATTCATGGCATTATTTTTGACATTCGAGATTTGGGTTGACTCGGGTTGACTCAGGTTGACTCGAGTTGCGGGTTTCTGAGTCGGTTTTGGGTCCGAAGACGGTTTTAACTCTAAATAGTGTTATTTTAATGCAAATGAAGTTAGAAAACTTTTGAAATCATTTTTCATATCGGAGTAGTGCATTAAACCGTCTCATGTATAGCCAATCCACGTACGCATATAAAAAACACGTTACAGTCCGATCATCATCGGGTGCTTTTTGGAAGGTGCAGATACTGGGTATCTACATAATGCCGAAATTTTGGCTGACGTTCTTTGTTTGCCTTTGATTGGAGGGTACCATTTGGGACCTACGAGGTCTGTTGTGGAGGCCTTGGAGGAGGAAGATGATCCCGGTGGGGGAGAGACGACTGTTTTTTGTTACAGGCTTGGTTGTGTTTCTCCCTGGCGGCCTTTGCCCGGCCGATGATCGGGTATCGATCGTTGGTCGTTGTCTGCAGAGGTTCGGATGTCCGATGAGTGGGGTTCAGTACAGGTGTGTTATCCCATGTTGCCACTTTCAGCCGTCGTCGAATTCTGTTGATTGGGGGTCAACATCGGGGTAGTATCCATTGTCCCGGTCCCTTTTCACCCTTGAATTCTGACGATTGGAGGTCAACGTCGGGGTAATGTGCTGAGTTACGATCCTCGGTTGTCGCGTTGTCCAAAATCTGCCAGGCATCATTTTCGTTTTTGTCGTGGAGCAAAAACGTGGTGTTACCGTCATGGTAACCACCTCTGATTCCGCTGTTGCTCCTCTGTTTCCCGTGTTGCTCCCTTTCTTTTCCGTTTGGAAGGATAGGGAGTGCTTAGTTCGGTAGGTAGTGGGTAGCCCCCAGTTTATTTTCTTAGGCCAGTGTCTGTATGATAGATAGTTGTTTTAGGCCAGTGTCTGTATGATAGATGATTGTATCGAACGTGTGTCGATGTATCTTGCGTGAGGCGGTTTGTATATATGTGTTTTTGGATTGTGGCTTATTTTGTGATTTTTGGCTTTTTTGTGTTGTGTTTCGGAGGAGCGCTGTCGGCTGTCAATTCTCCTTTTTGCTTTGCACTCATTCCTGCATCGTTAGTGTAGAAAACAGGCAACAGGTAGCACATATGCATAAACGTAAACACGTAGCAAGCACTTGATTGAAAACAAAATTTAACCGCGATGACACGAAGTTAAAATTGAAATTTGAAATTTGAAATGATATTTTGAAAATTCCGCGACAAGTCGTCACGTTCGGATTTCTCAAAAGGAATTGATTTGAAAATTTGAGCAATTAACTCGTGTTGTGAATTAAATTGCGTTGAAATTGATTTGTGACTCGAAAAATTCAAACTCAAACCATCGGGGATGAATTTTAGAAAAGATTTTTACGAGTGTATTTGATTTGATTTTTTTGCGAGATCAAAACTCGGATTTGTGAGTGCTTGAATTTTGAGGAAAACTATCAATTTTCAATTTTTTGTTTTGATGGAAAATTGCGAAAAAGCGAAAAATTTTCGGAATTTTGACTGACATGGAAACGATCCGTCGCGGATCGGGGCGATTAGCCCCTCCCCCTCCCCCCCTTTAAAAAAAGAAAGAAAAATCCGTATGTTTAAAGCTGCGTCATGGAAACCGTGTCGGATTTCGTAAAACGCGAAAACAAGGAAATGTGAGTGTGAGGAAACACAAAATGTCCTGGATCATCCCGAAGAGACGCGAGCGTCCTGGCGGGAGGTTTGAGGTGTCAGGAGAAAACACAACTTGAAAGAGACAAGTCAAAAGCGGGAATCCTGGGGAAGGCCTAAAGAGGCGCGAGCAGCCTGGCGATGGGAGCCAGCTCTCCCCTTTTTCTGAAAAACGCGCTGATCATTTTTGTATAAATAGTGATGTTTGCGTTTCATTGTTTCATCATCCGAAACACAAAAACATCTCTACAAAACTTCTTCTTCTTCTTCCACAAAAATATTTCATGGATGCTTTTGAGAATGCATTGCGACAATGGTGCCGGGATTTGTCGCCTCCCGAAAAATATCAACTCATTTGTATGGGAGTTGGTCAATTGTTGGTGCTCCGTCAAGTCAAGGTGCAATCCTCATTTCTCGAAGCATGTTCTCGGTTTTGGGATTCGAAACACCATGTTTTCGTTTTCCCGAAAGGTGAAATTTGTCCGCTTGCCGAAGAAGTTGGAGCCATTGGGGGGTGGCCGGGTTGTGTTCCGGTGCTTCCTCCGACTCGGTTGTGCTACAAGGAGAAATTCCGTTCCAAGTTGGGTTTGTCGACAAGTCAAGTCAACTTTCTTTTTGCTCCACATGGTGTGGATATGTTGGCTCTTATCAACATCTTTTCCAACCGATTAGATGCCAATGTTTCGGAGGTGGCTAGGAGAAGGGCTCTTGCCTTTTGCCTTGTCCATGTGTACCTCTTTGTTGATGTTTTGAAGAAGGAGGGACCGAAATGCTATGGTAGCATGACCCTTATACATGTGGTTTAGCAAATGGAGCATGGTAGAGATCCATCGTGGTTGGTGCTTGGAGAGATCATCCAAGCTTTGGACAAGGAAGGCTCTTTCGGAGAAGCTCCTTCATTTGGGTCCCCAAGGATCCTCCAAGTGTGGCTATTGGAGAGGCTAAGGTATGTAGAGCCTCCGGTTGATTCTTCTTCTTATTCCTTCCGTCACCTTACCATGAGGAAGAAATTGTACTCGGATAGTTTTGCTTCTACCGAGGCTTATTGGGCCGCATGATTGGCGGAGGAGGGTGGTCCTCACATCTGTTGGGTGGTGCCATGGTGGCACTTGAGGTCCTTCAGGGGGTTGCCCGCTTCGGGTGTTAGTCCTCGTTCATTGATGGTGGTGGGTTTGAAGGTTGCTTCCTTCATTTATCCCAAAAGGCTCATGAGGCAAATGGGGCGTCAACAAAAGGTGCCCGCTCAAGATACCCTTGTCCAAGAGAATATTTTTCGGAACTCCGAGCTGGTGGAGGCTTTCGAAAGATTGTGGGCCACTCGGCCGCTTTTGGAGGTACCAAACCCCGTTGCCACGACATGGGTGACTCCTGCTTATGTCAAGTGGTCACGTGCTCCGTCCTTGGAAGAGAGGTCCGAATTCCGTAAGGACGAGGTTGTCGACTTGAAGTATCGAGAGGTTGGCAAGGCCAACCGTGCCTTCTTTGAGAAGTATGTTGATGGAGCTAGTCCCGATGTGATGAGACCACTAAAGAGGAGAAGCTCGAGTCCCAAGAACATGGTGGGCCATGCATTGGCTCGTTTCGGATCGAACATGGGGTCTTGTGCTAGACCGGAGGCCGTCGCCGTCTTAGATCCGTTGAGGATCCGTTCTGAGGAGGAAATCCATGCTAGGCGGGCCAACAAGAAGAACAAGGGGAAGATGTACCCCGAGGGAAAAGGCAAGGGTAGAATGGAAGAGTGAAGACCTCCATTACCCACTTTATTATTATGTTGTATTAGTGTTGTGAATTTTTATTATGTTGTACTAGCTAGTTATTGTGTGTTTTGTGCTAGTTTTATTATGTGAGGTGTTTTAGTTGACACCTTAGACTTGACAAGTTGTAAACTCGTCGAGCTTTATTTATTGTTGAAATTGTAATCCCTCCCATTATTAATTAAATAAGAGGATTACGCGTGTCGAAAATTGTGAACGCTTGTTTCTTCCATCCATTTTGTAAAGGCAATTCGATTTGAATCGTCCTAAACATTTGCACTTAGGAAATGGGGTTTTTGTAGGAAGGGAGAAAGGCTTCTTTTTGTATTTTGTGGGAAAGGGGAATGTTTTTCCCTTTCTTCTTTTTTGATGGGGATGGTTTTTGTATGTGGATGTTTTTTGTATGGGGATGTTTTTTTTGTATGGGGATGTTTTTTTGTATGGGGATGGTTGTATCCTTCTTGTGTAAGAAAGGATTGCCTACGTATTCACCCGAAGAGGTGAAATCAAACCATGATCGTAGTTCGAAATGTTTTGTGAATTTGATTGGGTTTTGTGGTTGTATCCCTCAGGTATAAGAGGGACTGCCTACGTATCCACCCGAAGAGGTGAAATCAAACCATGCTCGTAGTTCAGGGGTTTTTTGTTTTAGTGCAAATGGATGTTGCCTTTGACAGATCAAAGGACCTTTGAAACGGGCAAGGTGCCGCAACTTAGACTCGATAAAACATGCAATTTTAAATCAGAACGTGATGAGGAACTTGACTTGAAAATGGTTGATGTGGTTGCTAGTTGTAGAACTAGGTTGAGGTTGTCAGTTGCTATGGTTCAAGGGTAGTATTTCTTGAGTTGGTCTAGGTTGGTCGGGTTTGTAAAATCCTCCCCATCTAGGTCACTCAGTCTCACTGCGCCCCCCGAAAGTATTTTCTTGACCAGGTATGGCCCGGCCCAATTGGGTTTGAATTTTCCCCTCGGATCGACGGGTAACGGTGCCCGAACTGACTTGAGGACAAAGTCGCCTTCCTGGATGTTCCTGGGTTTGACCCTCTTGTTGAATGCCCGTTGTATACGTCGTTGGTATAGCTGGACGTTGTGCAAGGCGTTGAGTCGCCGTTCGTCTAGAAAAGTGAGTTGTTCGTACCTTCGACAGGTCCATTCCGCCTCAGGGACTTGACTCTCTAGTAGGATGCGTAGAGAAGGGACCTCTAATTCTACCGGTTGAACCGCCTCCATACCGTATGCTAGGTAGAAGGGTGTGGCGCCCGTCGGTGTTCGAATGGAGGTTCGGTATCCCCAGAGTGCGAATGGGAGTTTGCTCGGCCAATCGCGGTAGTTGTCTTGCATTTTCTTAATAATAGTGACAAGAGTTTTGTTAGCTGCCTCCACTGCTCCGTTAGGTTGGGGATGGTAGGGGGATAATCGATGTCGTTTGATCTTGTATTTGTCCAGCAAGGTCTGCGTTTTCGCATGGAAGTGAGAGCCTTGATCGTTGATGATTTCATGGGGTACCCCATATCGGCAGATGATGTTGTTTTGGATGAACTTGGCCACTTGTTTGGTGGTCAAGACTGCATATGACTGCGCTTCTACCCATTTAGTGAAGTAGTCGATGGCGAAGAGGACGAAACAATGCCCCTTAGTGCCCGTCGGGTTGACTTTCCCGATGATGTCGATGCCCCAGGTTGAGAAAGGCCAGGGTGATGTCGTGGTGTATAAAAGGGATGGTGGTATGTGTTGTATGTTGGCGAAAATTTGGCAATTGTGGCAATGTTTGACGTAGTTACGGCAATCAGCTTCCATGGTGGTCCAGTAGTAACCTAGCTGCATGATCTTCCGGGTAAGCATCATTGCGCTCATGTGAGGGCCACATTCTCCATCGTGAACCTCTCCCATGACTTTTTTGGCTTTGTGATGGTCAATGCAAAGGAGGAGAATTCCTTGGGGTGTTCTTTTGTATAGTTGATTTTGGTTTATCACGAATTGTGATGCAAGTAAACGGATGGCTCTTTGCCCTCTTGGGCCAGAGTTAGGAGGGAATTCGTTTTTGGTTTTGTAATTTAGGATGGCTTGGTACCAAGGTTCATCATGGTTTTCCTCGTCGTTGCTGATGGCACAAATGTGAGCTGGCTCACTCCTTCTCTCGACACATAGGGGCATCGACGTCATGTCGTCAGGTATGTTGACTAGTGCGGCAAGTTTTGCCAGGGCATCAGCAAATTGATTTTCCTCTCGTGGCAAGTGGAAGTAGTCGACTTGGTCGAAGAACTCGGCCTCTTGATTGATCTTCGCTCGGTAGGGAGCTAAGCTGTCACTTCGGATTTTCCATGATCCGGACACCTGATTGATGATGAGCGAGGAATCGCCGTGGACCCTCAGTCTCTTGATGCCAAGTGTGATGGCTGCTTGTAGGCCAATGAGACATGCTTCATATTCAGTGGCATTGTTGGTGACGGCGAAGTCTAGCTTGACCGAGATCGGAACATGTTCTCCCTCTGGTGATATTAGAAGGATCCCTACCCCGAACCCTTTTAGATTAGATGCACCGTCAAAGTATAGGTCCCATGCGTCGGAATCGGCACAAAGGATGTCTTCGTCAGGAAGTGACCATGTGTCGGTCGTTGGATCCTCGTTGACGGGATTCTCTGCTAGGAAATCGGCGAATGCTCTTCCCTTGATAACCTTGAGGGGTACAAATTTGAGATCGAACTCGGACAGCATGAGAGTCCACCTAGAAAGACTTCCGTTTAGCACGGGTTTTTCGAAGATGTATTTGACCGGGTCCATCTTGGAGTAGATGTGGACCGTTTAGCTGAGCATGTAATGCCGCAGCTTCTTTGTTGACCATACTAGGGCAAGGCATGTCTTCTCCAGTTGGGTGTACCTTGTCTCGTACTCAATGAACTTTTTGCTAATGTAGTAGATGGCTTGTTCTTCGTCGTCGACTGTTTGTGCTAGCATAGCTCCCATGGCTGTGTTGGTGACAGTCAGGTATAGGGATAAAGGAATCCCCGGTTGAGGTGGCATGAGGACAAGAGGTTTGGATATGATTTACTTTATCCTGTCAAAGGCCTTTTGACAGTCGTCGTCCCAATCGGTGTGATCGGAGGCGCGAAGTTTCTTGAAGATTGGTTCACAAATCATGGTGAGCTTGGCAATGAAGCGGCTGATGTATTGAACCTGACCGAGAAATCCCCGAATCTCCTTCTCGTTCTTAGGCCGAGGCATTTGTTGAAGGGCTTTGATTTTGGTTGGATCAATCTCAATGCCTCTTTTGCTGACGACATGTCCCAAGAGTTTTCCGGAGGTGACACCGAATGCACACTTCTGAGGATTTAGTCTCATGTTATATTTCCGCAGATGAGCGAAGAATTTTCGAAGGGCGTTGATGTGGCCGTCCCGTTCTCTTGATTTGATAATCATGTCATCGACATATACCTCTACCTCTTTGTGCATCATATCATGTAGGAGAGTGGTAGCGCTTCTTTGATAGGTAGCTCCGGCGTTGATGAGGCCGAAAGGCATGACCGTGTTGCAGTATGTACCCCACTGTGTAGTGAATGCAGTCTTGTGCATGTCTTCCTCAGCCATCTTAATCTGGTTGTACCCAGCATACCCGTCCATGAATGATAGGAGAGCATGCTCGGCAGTGTTGTCCACCAGAATGTCAACATGTGGCAAAGGGAAGTCGTCCTTTGGACTAGCCTTGTTGAGATCCCTGAAGTCGACGCAAACCCGAATTCTCCCGTCTTTCTTCGGTACAGGCACGATGTTGACCACCCTGTCAGAGTAATCAGACACTTTGATGAATCCAGCCTTGAACTGTTTGTCTACTTCTTCCTTGATTTTCAAGGCCCATTCAAGACGCATCCGGCGTAGTTTCTGTTTCACAGGTTTAGCTCCGGGCTTAATGGGTATCCAGTGCTCTGCGATTTCTCTGTCAATCCCAGGCATATCTCTGTAGGACCAGGCGAATACGTCCTTGTATTCGTGGAGGAGGTCAACGAACTGTTGTCTTTCCGAGGGGTCCAGGGTTGTCCCTATCCTAAGTTCTTGAGGTGTGTTGTCGGTTCCTACGTTAATAGGTTCGGTCTCCTTAATGATGGGGGTTCTGGTTTCCCGTTTGTCAAGTTCTTTGGCTAAGTGAGGTGGGTAGTCACTCAAGTCAAATTCCTCATAGTCATTCAGGATTGCATTGCAGTTAAATTGAGACGAGCCATAAGCAAACTTAGCGTTCATTAAGTTGACACGAGCGAAAAGCTCGGAGAGGACAGACATCTCATGGTCAGTCAGAGGCGACACAGCAGAGGAGGTGGCCCCTAGAACAGGCTCCAGGTTGTCACCTTTCATGGGAGTGGGAGTGACCCTAGTAGACTCGGCCTCTGAATCAGCCACGACTTTGTGATAAAACAGTGGGAAGGGGACCTTGACTGGGACATCAGGAGTGTTAAGAGCTATGACAGACTCTGACTCCGACTCAGACTCAGATTCAGATTCTTCTTCACTTCCCTCCTTGAACATAGGGCCTTCTTCAGTTGTGATCTTGAGAATGCGGCCTTGGCGATCAGTCCACTTGACGGTCTTCCTCCAGCTTTGTGTAGCTTTCTCCAGATCAGTGTTGGAGATCAAGGCGGTTGGGTCAAATTGGTTGTCCTTCAGGGCGATGTTGATGATGTCCTCATAGTCGAGGTGCTTGATGTTATCCTCTCCAAAGAGGAGAGTGACAGCTTGTCTATCGAGGCATGACGACGGCTTAGACTCGGTTGATGTCTTTGCTTCGGTGTTGTTGTCGGGATGAAGTAGCGATCTGGAAGACTTCCACACCCGGGTATCTGGCCTTGGCCACAGAGTCATAGATCGGCTCCGGAAAGCCATGGTAGAGCTCTGATTCTCCCTCGGGGACAAAGTATCCGTTGAGGGTCAGATGATAGGAACGGAGGATAACTCCGTGCTTCTTGCGTTTTCGAACTAGGAGGTTCATCTCCTGGATATCTTCATCGGTAGGATCATATCCCAGTCCGAAGGGAATGTTGGGGACCTTAGACTATTTTAAGGGAGGTAAGGCGTTCTTCAGTGGATTGAGCGGTAAACCCGGGAAGTAACCCTGGCGCATCATGATACGGTTAACCGTGAGGTTGGCAAATGGGACACAATCAAAGGGTGTTGATTCGTCAGTTATGGCATTCACGATTGGAATCCCTACATTTCATTATCATCGTACTCAATGGTTTGGGAGGCTATTCCCTTTCTCATGACAGCTTTGACCGGGGAGGTAGGAATTGTGATTGTTTTCCCGTTGAAGGGGACCCTGATTTTCTGGTGGAGAGTTGAGGTAACCGCCTTGACGGCGTTAATCCAGGGACGTCCAGGAGCATATTGAAGGAGGCGTCGATGTTGACCACCTGAAAACTGGTTTACCTTTCCAGTGGCCCGGTTGCGACGGTCAGAGTGATGAGCCCCGCGACCTTGCGACGAGTGCCGTCATAGGCGCGTACTCCTTGGTTTGTCGGGACCAAATCGGCTTCCTTAATACCTAGCTTGTGAGCAGTCTTGAGGGGAATGACATTCACCGCGGACCCGTCATCTACAAGGACCATGGGTACATTCTTCTTGAGACATTGTACGGTAATGTACAGGGCAAGGTTATGGTTGGCTCCGAAGGGAGGGATATCTTCGTCGGAGAAGACGACTGGGTTGTTCAAGTCGGGGGCGTCCCTCGTCATATGTGCCACTATTTATTCAGGGGAAGAGGTGGAGGGCACAGTTAATTTTCCCAAAGCCTGTAGCAAAGCCTGTCGATGCTCAAAGGATGTTGCGATCAGTTGCCAGATTGAGATCTCGGCTTTTGCCTTCTGAAGCTGCTTGAGGATCGAATTCTCAGGAGCTTTTGGTTGAGTGTCCGCGTCCGGGACAACTTGGTCATTTGTTGTCGGAGCGACCGTTGCACTGTTCAGGTTCTGATAGGGGCGTCCGGACCGGGTAAGGTGATCGATCTCTTTCGCCCGTTTCTCTTTCCCTAGGACGATATAGACATCCTCAACATCATCTCTCCAGATGCCATTAATTTCAGGATCTCGAAGGCACCTTGGAGGGGTATTCCTTGGTGGGCAGTTTTTGTGAGGGATATTTTTGTGAGGGTAATTTTTGTGAGGGTAGTTTTTGTGAGGGTAATTATTGTGAGGGTGATTATTGTGAGGTGCATGCCAGAATGGTCGCGGGAGCAATCCATCCTGGTGAGGGTAGTTTTGGGCGCTCGGGGGACTTTCCCTCGGGCGTGGTGGTGGAGGGTTGAAGATAAGTCGGCGGTAGGCATCGTCAAGTCGGGTGATCCTCTCGGAGAGGCTGGCTATGGCTTCCTCAACCTGTTGGAACATGGTGAGCATAGTTGCGGTACTGAACACAAATACCCCGTCCGAGGGATCTTTCTCCAAGGCGTTCACCTCGTCATCAACTGGCAGGATGAGGTGTGAGCAGTCTAGAGTTGGCTCATCGTTGGAGATAGCGTGGATTCCGAGAGGATTTTTGTTGTTGTTTGGCTTAGACGGCGGGGGTAAAGGCAAATCCCCTTTCTCAATCATGTCTTGGATGATGTGTTTGAGTTTGAAGCAGGTTTCTGTATCATGCCCTTCCCTTGATGGTACTGACAGTAGTCATTGGGGTTCCATAAGCGGGATTTCTTAGTATCGGTCGGATCCGGGGTGGGTCCGATTGGTTTTAACTTTCCCTGGTCCATGAGCCTCTTCAGGGCACTTGCATAAGTTGACCCTATATTAGTGAACACTCTCTGAGGGCACTCAGCTCTCTTAGCGGATGGTTCAACGAGGTTGACTTCAACAATTTTGTTCGTTTGGCCGTAAGGGCGAGACCCGGTTGAGGTGGATCCTTGGTAGCCTCTGCCAGTAGTCTTGGCCAAGACACCCTTCCGGAGGTCATCTTCAATGCGTGTCCCCAGAATTTACAGATCCTGGAAGGTCTTAATATTCTGATACCTCAGTAGGTTGGCATACACTGGGCGGAGATTGTTGACGAACTTTTCCACCAAAGTTGATTCACTCGGCTTGCTGACCAGCTGGGTACTTACCCTCCTCCAACGGGTTAAGAACTCGGTGAATCCCTCCTTGTCGTTCTGGGTTAGAACCTCGAGAGTACGGGTTTTAGCTTGGATTTCAACATTGTCGGCGTATTGTTTGGCAAATTCGACTGCGATTTCATCCCAAGTAGTAAGGTTCTTCGGATTAAGGGAGTAGTACCATTGGCGAGGGATCGGTTCCAAAGAGGACGGAAAGATCCGGGTGAAAAGCTCCTGTTTGACCCCTTTAATGGCCATGTAGTCTTTGAAGGCACGGATATGATTGAGTGGGTCCTCCACTCCTTTGAACTTAGGTACATCAGTTAGGGTAAAGTTGTCGGGTAATTGATCCCCAACAGGTTCGAACCTTTGGTTGTTCTCAAGATGGATATTGTTACCCCGGGCTAGGAGCTCTTCTTCCAAGAGCTTTAGCCTCTTCTCAGTTTCAGTCAGAGGTGGAGTATTATGTTCTCCAGCTTCCTTGTTTTCCAGGGCGTCGATACGGGTCTCGACGCGATCCAGGGTGACCTTAAGAGCGGTGAGCAGGCTGGCTAGCTGATCAGTCGTGACATCTCTGTTGTTATCATTGTTGTTGTTGTTGACAGATGAAGTTGAAGACGGGGCCATGGCTCTGAGGCAGAAAAACGGCTCACATTACAACTTAATCTGACACGGTTCACAGACTGAATGCAGACAACACGAAGGACGAGACAAAGGTCAGACTCAACAAGATGAGGGTGACCGTGTATGGTTCCTCGGTGCTGACTCGATTTATGACGTGACGGTGTTGACCGAACTTTTAACACGAGTCCAACATAACGGCGCGACGCCATTGGACGGGTCTCGTGGTGAGACGACTCATAAGTAAAGACCCATAAGTACGTTTGCTTTGACCCGATAGACACGAGGCGGAATTGGAATGGTGGACTGAAATTTTCGAAAATAGAAATTTTCAAAAAGATTCATTTGTCGTTTTGTGGACGGCTTCCGAAGATAGAGATCTCCGCAAGTCGGTCAGTTGAAAGGGTTGTCTTGAGTTTATTTGCAAAAGACGGTTTTGAGTTTGAGTCGGCTCGGAAAACGGTGTATTGCCTCCCAAGACGGGTTTTGAAATTCAAAATTGTATGTTTTGAAAATCGAGTTTGAAATGTTCGAAGAGGTCTCGGGGACGGTGTATGGTCCTCGGGATCTCGAAAGTGTCTCGAGAAAAGGGTGTGTGCTTTTCTCGGGCTTTGAAAGAGCCATTTTCGGCGCGAAATGGGTTAAAATCCGTGTCTAGACGCGGCGATTATAACGGCGTAAAAAAAGGTGAATTGAAATGGTTGAAAAAAACCGAGTTTGAAAATCGTCATTACGACGGCCTAGAAAGGCGTGTTGAAATGGTTATAAAAAACCGGGTTTGAAAATCATCATTACGACGGCCTAGAAAGGCGTGTTGAAATGGTTATAAAAACCGGGTTTGAAAATCGTCATTACGACGGCCTAGAAAGGCGTGCAACGGTCGGCGAAAGACCGAGGTTTGAAATGGCCATTATAACGGCGCAAAAAGGTTTTTTTGAAAGTTTGAAAATGACACGGAAGGACTTATGATCAAGTGGCACATAAGCACTCACAGTTTCATTATATTATGCATTATGCTGACACGGGTTTTGGCTTAGAAGGGTGGGTTACACACCAAGCAATCAAACCCCGATTTGCGAGAGGGATACCAATCCAAACAAAATGTGTAAGGAGGGTGCCCTAGCCTCGTGCTCGAAAGTGATGAAAGCTCTTTGACGAAACAGAAATATGTAACGTCAACGGTATGCTTGACTCAATCGGGATTCGAAACGTGGGGATGAGAAAACTCACGCCGACGAGACGAGCCAATTGGTCGAAAAGGGTTAGGTTGTGGGCCCGGACAAGGAACCCGACCATGACCGTAATATCAATTAATGCATTGCAACCAAGACCTCGTTCGAGTCTCACCATCTAGGGATCACAAAGACGTAAGTATCCTAGTTTTCCCCAGCGGAGTCGCCAATCTGTGGACATCGGCCCACCTGCGAGCCCACTTCGATCCGTGGACATGCAGCGGTCTTTTGAAAGCCACGCTCGGCGGCGTAAAAATGCTTTCGACCGGATCGTTTTAGATCGGTCGGTTTCGTCTCGGTAAGGGTCTCGAAACGATTAGAGATGTTCGGAGTCGCCACCAAGCATTTGTGGGATGCTTGGAACCCGTTCGAATCCACTTTATACCTCGGTCAAACGAAGCTCAAAGCAGGGTTTGACATAGGTACTAAAGATAAGGAATCGTCCCTCTTTAGCATCCTATCTCTAGAATGACTCTCGTACGCCCTAGATAAGGTCGTCCACTATCCAAAGTTTCTGAGTAAGAGGTGAAGGTACGTATTGGGAAGCCCTTTAATCAGACACCCAATCCCGCCCGCGGTAGCGGCCTCTACTGATCGATCTTGGTTGGTTGAATGCAAAAGTTGATAAAACGGTTTAAATGCATGAATGCGCATCCAATAATTTAAACCTAACATGCGAGAGCTTTCTAAGTCGGTTGATTTAATCCAAGTATCAAGTATAAGATGTCGAGTTGGATTTATGGTTGATTTGCATGCAAGACGGAAATTAAACATCCATTTACCAAATTAGGTTTATGGTGCATAACGTGATCCATTTGTCTTAGTAAGACATTTTGCAAATATGATTTTGAATGAGCAAATAGTCATCTGATCCATCCTATATCCGGGCTAACCGGAGTCGGGATCGTCCTAGACTAATGCTGGAAAGGGAACAGGCCCTGTACCAGGCGGCTACATGAGGCGCGAGCTAGCCGGCGGTGTAAGGGGACCTCCCCTGGTTTTAAAAATGAGAAATGAAAGGCCTATTTAGCCGCGGGTCAACCAACGATTGTATGTCGTGTCCTGACCATTTGGAAAACGTTGTAAAACGTGTTGAAAAAGGGGTATTTGAACCCGATTTGGTTTGAAAGAGTCGTCTAGACCGCATTTGTTGATTTGAGGAACGAGACTCGAATAATCATCATTATTTTGATAATATTCGGCGTCGGGTTCGACTTGACGAGCTTGACATGAATAGTTTTGAAAATAATTATGAACTAATTGTTTTAAGTTCATTTGAATATAATTAGTCGATACTCATCATCGTACCCGGGTTAAAATCCGGCATGGTATGTAGAACCAAGGATGACTTTGTGTTGATGACTAATATGTTTATTTCGAAAATGTAAAGAAATGATGAAAGGCTTTAAAATACCTCCCAAAATGTAAAGAAATGAAATAAAAAGGCTTTAAACACCTTTTAAATGTCATTAACCAAATATTATCACCGAAATACGGATTTAACCGTCATGGTATGAGGAACCAAGGGTGAAAAATGTTTTATGGTTAAAACAAATAAAAGAAATAAAAAAAAGGGTTTGAAAATATTTTAATTGGTAAAAACCGATTACAAATATGAAAATGGATTAAAGGGGAAAGACGAGAACAAACACGGTTGAGTTCTGACCTGGGCACCCCATTGAGACGCGAGCCTATGTGCATAATAAGGGGCTTCTGCCTCAGGCCAAAACTCAGTTTTGGCTCGTCTATCCCATGTTTTGGATCGTATTATGCATGTTTTAGCATGTTATAGTCATGAAACAAATAAAAACATGATAAAAGAAGGATTTTTACACCCTCATACTTACATGTTTGGTTATGGCGAGTGACCGACGTAAGTGTAACAACTCGTTTGGTCGGAAAAAACTCGGTTTAAAACTGTTTTGGTAAGTAAAAAGAGTGTTTTAAGATTAATGACGGTGTAGTGGTCAAAGTGGTCGGTCAAGTGATTTAATGCATGATGACGGTACCAAACAATGTGTAAGGCTTGTATTTACGATCGGTAGGTCGTAAATACGCGTCAGATTGTGACTTAAGAAGTCGAGTCGAGAATTTTAAGGGAGAAAAGAGAGGGCGGACACTCGCATAAGTTCTCAAATGGGGCATTTGAGGGGTATTTATAGGAAAATGAGTGGTTGTGTGAGTTTTGAGCGACGTGGCCACCTGGGCTGCTCAAAGAGGCGCGAGCCACGTCGCGGGACTTCGAGGTGTCTTGTCGCTTTCACACAAACGCAATCATGATTTGTTCTATCCTAGGATTTGTAGTCACATGTTTGGTACTTGACCATTCATGAATCCGGGAAATCTTAGTATAGAAGGCTTTGAATTTTTGTTTTTGGTGGTTGACTCGGTTTGACTCGTTGTTGGAGTCGGGATTTGAATTTTGAGTCGGTTTTTGGTCCGATGTCGGTTTTGACTCTAGTTAGTGTCATTGCGACCCCGTCGTCGTGCATTAAACACTCCAGGTACTTTTGAAAAGTTTTGAAATGTTTTATTTTCGAAATCGTTTTAAGTTTTCCGACGTAAAGTTTTACACAAACTGTCGATCAAACGCTGCGATTCCAAAGCATGTTATAGTCCGATAATCATCGGGTGTTTGTTGGAGTCTCAGCAGATACTGGGTATCTACAGCCTCTTACGCGTTAATATTTCTTTCATAAATTTCATGTAAGAGGGTACCTGGGTAAGCAGTTCGGCGAATGGAACGTTGACATGAAGGCTCTTTAGGATATTAGCAAATTTCCCGAACTGTTGTTCGGCCTTCTTGTTCTGCAATCGCCTCGGAAAAGGGACCGTGATAGTAATTTCCAAGCCTTTATGTCTTTCTGCCAAAGTTTCAATACGATCATCAACATTTTTACTCGATCGACCTCTTCTTCCTTTCGATCGAGCACTTTCATCAGCATTATCCTTCGATCGAGGACTTTCATCCACTCGATCGAAGTCTTCAATTTCAACATCACTCGATCGAGCAGCAATTTCACTCGATCGAGTAGTTTCCTTAGCATTTCCTCTCGATCGACCACCTGAAATGAGTCGATCGAGGACTTTTATCGGGTTCAGCATATTTTCGTCCAAGGACGACTGTTCACGCTCTGCAACAGTGATTTCCGGGTCTGATTTATCTTCATCAGTCGACAATTTAGGTCCTTCGTAGGAAAGACCGCTCCTCAAATTAATCAGATTCACCGTCTCATGATGGTTCTTATCAGGTTGAGATGGTAAATGACCGGGCTTCCTTGAAGATTGATTAGTGGCGAGTTGAGCTATTTGAGACTCGAGTGACTTTATAGATGCATCTTTTTGTTGGTCATTTTTCTGCAACTGAATTGTTAATGACTGAATCATTGACTTCAACTCGGCCATCTCACTTATACCACTGGAAGAAGCACCTTGTTGCGGCGGTGGAAAGGATGGAGGCTTTTGAAAGCCTTGTTGAGCTTTATGAGGCCGAATATACGGTTGCTGCTGCTGCGGTGGGGGGTGTAGGATTCAATACATTCTGACTAGTCCATCTCAAATTAGGATGGACTCCACTCTGATTGTTGTAATAGGAGCCCCCTTGCCCATATTGTTGAAAGGCAAAAACCTGCTCCTTCTCAGTTAGACAGTCAACAGCAGTGTAACTGTCATTACTACCGCACCTCTCACATGAAACGGTTTCTTGTCTAGTCAACAAGTGAACCGTCTGTTGATCTCCAACATTCTACAACTCCAATTTGTCAAAACGGGCATTCATGGCTTCCAGCTGAGCCACAACTGCACTATCAACAGAAGAAACTGTTCTTATTCCTCCTCTTGGGTTCCCATATTCAGCACAATGGGTAGCCATCTCCTCAATAAATACCTAAAACAACTAACATGTTTATTCGATCTAACAGAATCGACCCTACTTCCGCTAACTTCTATTAGTTGTCTCTGTCTTCTCTTCTCCCCTCCTTCGACTTCTTTTCCCCTCACTCTCTCTTAGAACTTTAGACTTGGAACCCTAATTCTCGATTGTTTTCTCTCTTTGTTATCGGTATTCTCTACTCTTAATTCTTAATTAATTACTTTGATTTATTGTTTTCCTTTCTTTAATCTCTATTGTTGTTATTCTCTTCTTAGACTTCCATTATGTTGGCTTCTTTTAGTTCATGTGTTATGGTTGCTTACTCGATAATTATGCATAACTAAATTCCTTTGCTAGGACATAGGGGAGCGATGATTTTAAGGGAATTATGAATAGGTGATTAGAGTTTGATGCGATTAGATCTATGTTATTAATCACTGTAAATGACGTTGCTCTGCCAAAACCACTCGATCGACCACAAAAGCTCTCGATCGAGTGACTTCCACTGAAAACAACTTTGAACTCGCTTGGTCAGCTTCTAAGGACCTCTTTCACGCTGCCCGAGGCACGACATTCTGCTCTAAATTTTCATCTCCTTAAAATGCATGCTAGGAGGAACGAATAAGGTACGATTCCACTACTTTAAGGCCCATTTCTGCAAACGAGACGAAACAAACCAAAGTAGCCAATTCGGGGCATTTTGCAATACAAAACAACGAAAATGATATAGAAATGCGTGCAATAAGAGGCTAAAAAGACTATATAAATTGAACGTATCAGAGTGGGAAGCTCCAAGAGGCGATCCGAGCATAAGACGGTTTCCTAATCGTCTTATGTCTTCTCAACAACCAAGTACCACCATCAATGACCTCCAACACAACACAACAATAACCACATATGACAAATGGAATACAACACCAAGCATATAACCGAATCATGAGTTTAATCCCAACATGCTATGAATAACAACCCCTCAAATACCAACATAACATACCAATCGACTCACAAATACAATATTGATGAAAGACACACAAATATGCACAAAAAATATTGAAACCGAGTAGGATAAACATACCTTTTCGCATTCTTCACAAGCAACTCGAATCCCATATAATTCTGTCTCGCAAGACCGTCTTATTCCTAAATAAACCATGTAATACCATCACCAATACATCCTACACTATTATACAATACAAAACCTTATTATTACCCACTAATTATCCATATTACACATACTAATTACTAACTAATTAACCCAAGTGAAAACCCCTAAAAATTAGGATTAACACAAGACAAAGGAGAAGGTGGGATTTTAACTTACAAAGTTAGATCGAGGATTAAGAGGGATGTTCCATCTTCAATCCAAGCTTGAAGGTCATGGAAGAGGTTTAGGGAGCACCTAGAGAGAGGGGAGAGTATTTAGAGTAAGAAAGGAGGAGAAGAAGAATGAAAGGAATAAGAGGTTTGGATAAGGTGTAATCCCGAAATATGGTTTATCGGGTACTGCAGAGCGCCACTCGGTCAAGTGACCGGTTCACTCGACCGAGTGCCACTCACTCGGTCGAGTATACGCCTTACTCAACGGAGTGCTAGCCACTCGATCTGCCGGAAGCTCTACTCGGTCCACTGGTAGTCTACTAGGTCTAGTTTAGATCTCACTTGTTCTAGTGTACGGTCATCCTTGCTTCCGAGTAGTTCCCATCAACTCTAAGGTCTCCTCACGCATCCCAAGGTACTTTTACGGGTCCCAAAGTATCCGGATATTACAATATACATCTGGAAATGGTGAGTTTGAAGTGCGTGATGGTGGTTCTTTTCTGCCTATAAACCTGAATTTTAGAATCTATAGATGTGCTGGAGTATGGCAAATTAGTGGAATACCTTGCAAACATGCAGTTAGAGCCATTACTACATGCTGGTAAAGAGCCTGCTGATTTTATAAGTGAATGGTTCAGTGTAAGGAGGTATAAGGAGGCATATGGGTTGAACTTTCACCTAATTACAGATGCAGATAAATGGCCATCCATGGATGTCCCATCATTAGAGCCAGCTCCCCTTAAGAAGTCTATTGGCAGGCCTGCTAGAAACAAAAGAAGAGAGGTCCATGGATGTCCTTTCTCATAGCTCTTTTAAACTCGGTCCATGGAATAGCAGACTTACCCTGCTTCAGATAAAGGTCTAGGGCACTCTCTCTCACTTTGTCCCACCACTCCCCCGCTGCATCTCTCAGGTAAAACGCAGCTTGTTCTACCTTAAACTCTTCGGGACAATGAACCACCCCAAGGATATTCTCTATCTCATGGTGCCAATTGTCAAACAAAATCGGCGCACCTGTACCCATATAGTTCATTGGGTTAAAGCGGGATATCGTAGTGCTCATCTTGGTAAAGTCTATCCCGACATCCTTATCTTTCCCAAACCTCTTGAGAGCTTCAGTAATCGCATCCTGATGCTCAAGCATCTTGGCAATCTCATTAACACTCATCTCCTGAGCCCTATCATACATAGCTTATAATAGCCGCTCTGTTAGGGAACCGTTGACCGTTGTTGACTGACGTTAGACACATGTCTAGACCTTTGGAACCCTTAGTAGTTTGATCTTGCGTCATAGTAACCTTTGAGTTTAGGAAGCTCGATCTAGCGGGGGCTACTTGATCGAGTAGCTCTGTGACTCGATCGAGTAGAACCCACTCGATTAAGTCCCATACTCGATCGAGTGACTGGAGTTCAGCGGTAAAATATAAATCGTGAAACCAAAATCAGTTTCATTTCATTTCTCCTAAACCTAATTGCCGTCACATCTCTCTCCTTCACCAATCTTCATCCTTTTGGAGCCCCTTGTGAGTTGAGACACCATGGGGATGGGAAGCATGAGTCGGGTAGCGATCTTGCCGCCGGAACGCTATGTATAGGTAAGTCTTCATCATCATCATCGTCGTCCTTAGTTTTGTTTATGGTTGTAGTAGTAGTAATAGGGTTTGTCATACTGTTTGTAATAGGTGGTAATGGTGGTTGCTAGTCGTCATATGGTCGTTCGCGGTGTTGTTGCTGGTTGCTAAAGGTATGTTTTTCCTACTCAGTACTGTTGATTGTTTAGTATGTGGGTCGTATTGTCTTGTTTGATTTTGTGTTGTTGTTGGTAATTGTTGATGTTGTAGTTGGTTATTGTTGTTAGTTTGTGGTTCGCGAGGTGCTCCCTCGGCTGAGTGGAGTCACTTGCGGGATTGGCTTCACGCCCTTGATTCGCCCCTTGTGAAACCTGCTAGAAGAGGGGATGTGCACATTAAGGAACATCCGAACATGGGTTTGCGCTCGGTAAAGATGAGCGGGGCTTAGGTGGGAATGGCTGCGGCCCCCCACTGGTGGTGTGGATTACTGGTTGCGACCGTAATCTAGCAGGACTTAACCCTCGGGTAGTCAGTGGAGAGATGGGTGATTGGAAGTGGTGTTGAATGTTCGTATGTTGTATCTAGTGTCTGTGTGTTCTTCAGTTACTGACCTTGTGTGGTGTTGTTGTGCTTTTTCTAATATTGTGTCTGCCATGATCCACTATGGTGAGCAGTCAGTCTTAGCAGGTGTTGATTTGTGGAGCTTAGCGGGGTGCTGTGGAGGGACGAGTTTATCCAGAGTCATAGCATAGATAGTATCACGTAGTTGATAGATGTTACCAGTTGTACGTTTTCTTTGTTGAGTTAAGTTGTAATAAACTTAATTGTTCTTTTATTGACGTTTGATATTTACTATTCCTCGGGCAACTGAGATTGTAATGCCCTTATCTGCTGGGGAAGGTCTTGTTAAGGCTCCTTGGTAGATGGGGGTGTTACAAAGTGGTATCAGAGCGACGATTTTTGAACCTGTAACCAATGAGCCTAATGAACGTAGTGAGTCTAATAAAATGAACCTGGTGTATATGTATTAGGAGCCCCCGGCAGTTGCTTGATTTTGGGTGGGAAGGCGCCCTCATTCCAAAATCCTGGCCCCAATATGCTTAAGCCAGCCACTCCGAATGGGAATATTGAGTCGGGGATTGTGTGTGTATATGTGTGTGTAGTATATGAGGCGGATATAAGTATATCGGAGTCTGAGATGATGTCTTTTGTATACAAGTAGTAGCGTAGGAATGTGTAAGTGTTTGTGTAGTTGTGTATGTGTGTATGTATGTTGAGAAATGGCAAAGTGTGTAAGAAGTTTACATGAGAATATCTGATAACATGACAGTTGGTCATGAGTTACAAGTCTCTATAAGTGCTTTAGATGATGAGAATTGTTGTGTGGTGCTGTGGAATTTAATAGATGAATGATATCATATATCGTGGTGAATAAGTGTAACAATGTGAATTATATCTTGTGATCGCCGGAATGTGAGTGATATGTTAAGTAATATGGTAATGTATGAATAATAGCGGTAGTTGATTTGCCGCATGTAATGCTTAATAAAATTGTATGCATATGTTGGATGATGTAATTTGATATGCCTAAGTAAAAGTAGAGTAATGTTGTTATTATATGTATATATGTGAGTTTAAAGTATGTCATGGTTGGATTGCATTGTAAGTTGTTTGGAGTATGGTAGAATGGGATATGTAGTGTTCGGTTGCGGTAAGTGTGTTATATGCAAGCTAATGTTAGTTGATAGTAATCAGATGGAAATAATCAGTGACGAGTTCCAAGTATACCTTGGACTCCGAACGAGTTGTTGTTTTGCAGGAACAATTAATCGAATTCGCAATATTTTGTTGCTTGTTTAAGCTTGCTCGACCGAGTACAAGTGCCTACACGACCGAGTGGGCCTTACTCGATCTAGTAGTGGGTCACTTGGTCGAAATCGTTGCAAAAACAGAATCGTGATTTATTCTTACCAGCGGGAACTGGATCGAGCAACCCCAACTCAATCGAGTAGAGGCTACTCGATCGAGTACCCAAGTCACTCGATCAAGTAAGTCGCTACAGTACACGGGTTATATCGGGACTTATACTCCCTTATTCTTTTCTTATTCTTCTTATCATTCAAAACCCTAAAATCCTCCTAAACCTTTTCTCTCAAAGTTTTTGGGTAATTTGTGACTGAATCCTCTTGAATCCTTCTTGCTATTTCACTCAATCTATTTGCAACCCATTCAAGGTAAGATTGCTACTCCTTTTCTTTGTTTTTAATCAATTAGTATATGTGAAAGTTGGGAATTTTTGTGGAAATTCATTTTACACCCAAGTTTTGCTTTATAGTTGTTGTATTTTGGTAATAATCACTTTAAATAATTGTTGTTGATGCTAGAAATTGCAAAATCAAACCAATTTGTGATTATATGTGGGCCGAAATTTCTACGGTTTGCTCTTGAAAATTTGATTTTGTTCATCTTTTGCATATCTAAAGGGGGAAATAGAGTAAGGGATGCTATTGGTAACATGTTTGGTGCTTGATTTTGGTTGAGTTCACTCCAAATTTCGTCTTAAAACTCTGTCTTAAAAGTGCCCCAAAACTGAATTTTTGCCCAAATTTTGGTGACAATAATCTTTTTGTGAAGTTTATTTTGAGGGGTGAAGATCTCAATACTCCTAGAAATTGTGGAAACTTGATATTTTGAAGCATTGATACAGATGCCAAGAGTCGTAGCCGTAACCCGTCAGAGTAAGAGATCAAGAGCTGCTGAGCCTGAGATAGGGGAGGGGAGTCAGGGACCTACTGTCCCACCGGTTTCTGAGTACCCTACCGTAGTCTTTGCTGATTTCAAGCAAAGAGATGCTTTTGCTGAGCTGATGAAACGTTGCATGCGACCCACTAGGTGCATTGACACAGGTATTTTGGACGACCTGAAGATAGAGGTTGATGTGAGACACATCTTTGAGACCCTAGGTTTGGCGGGGTTATATTATCTTAGGAAGCACTCCTATTCTTTTCTTACCCTAGAGTTTATGAGTTCCTTTGCTTATGATGCGATAGCAAAGACCGTAGAGTTCCGTTTGATGAACACCAGCTTTCTCTTGACCATGGACCAGTTTGCTTCTCACCTTAGACTTGCGCGTCCCGAGAAGGGATCTCTTAGAGAAATCCCGACTGAGTGTGGTGCTAGCAGTTACATGCCTTGTTTCACCGATAGATTTGCTCATACTTCAAGTAATATGTTGATTAATGATGTTCAGCATGTTACTTTGAAGATCTTCCTCCGAGCCTTGACTTGTTTGCTTTATGATAAGAAAGATGTGAGTAAGTTAAACTCGCACGAGGTTATGTTATTGGTCGCCTATCTGAACCCCACCCGAGTGCAGCGAGTAACCTTTAGTGCCCCAGCCATCGTGTATGCTAGTTTGGCCTTGATGGCCACGTCTTCGACCCGGTACCTGAGTTGTGGTGCTATTGCCACCCGTTTAGCTGAGAGGTTGATTAGCTTTGAGGCCACTTCAGCTCTCAAACCTATGGTCCCGTTTGTGCCTACTTTGGACAAGGCTTACGTCATCGGCCAGAAATGGTTGAGGGTGTTGGAGGGTGGTTGGTTAGCTTGGAGGGTGAGGGGTATGAGTTGGATGAGAGTACCCGACCCAGAGCATCTTCATGTGACCGAGCCTTTGACTGCAGTCGTGGTTGCGTCAGACTCAGATGATGATGAGGCCGCACCTACCCGACAGTATTACCCGATCGCTGATAACCTTTTGGAGGTGATGCAGGAGCCGGTTGGGGGAGACCAGGCTAGACCTGAGGACCATGTACCTAGGGTGGGGAGAGGTCTTAGGAGGGTGGGAGAGATTGTTGGTGAGACTCAGCCAGTGCAGCCCATACCTCCACGGTACCAGTACCCCAGTTACCCTTCCTCTTTCAGCCCCGAGATGTGGGTGAGCGAGCTCACAAAGAGAGTGTCCAACACGTTGGTGCTCCGGAACCTTCATGAGATGGTATACGTGCAGGGCATTGGGACCGACCTGGCCCAACCATTTTGGTGGAGAGGTGTCGGGAACGATAGTGGGGTTTTTCACTCTTATGGAGTGGACCCGACCACATGGGGATCCCCTGTGAGCTATCCCTTCGGTCGTCTGGTGCCATGGAGAGCAAGAGAAGACCCAGGTACAGGAGCAACCGAAGGAGGAGGCACATCTGGAGCCGACATATCTAGAGGAGGAGGAGATGAGGAGATGGTGGAGGATCGAGGTGGCGACCTCAAGTGATTTTCTTCTTGTTGTGGTTGTCTAGTAGACTTATGATACTTGTTTCTGTTGTTTCATCACATTGGATTTATTTTGGTTTGTAACTGGCCATAAGGCCGTGTTTTGTTGGATTTTCTTAACTCGTTATGCAGGTGTGTTGATGTCGAGGTGAAACCCCGGAGATTGGCTATGCTTTTTAACTTCATGTTGCGTTGGAGGGTGACCTCACCTGCAGATACTCGATCGAGTGCCCTCAACTCGATCGAGTACCTGCTGTTGATGACCTAGGCAGTGTTCTGACCTATAGGTACTCGTAGCCTATTCTGGACTCGATCGAGTACCTTCAACTCGATCGAGTGCCCCATGTTTGACCCCAAAACTCCGTTCTTTTGGAATTATGGGAAATATTGGTTGATTATGTCTTGTGTCGTGATTGCTAAGCATGTTCCTATATTTCTTATTACGCTACATGTGTTATCAAGGTGGTTTATATTAGTTTCATGTGATGTCATGCTTTTAGCTAATTGCTAATCTTTCTAAACGGTGGATAAGCTATATCGTCTGTGATGAAAATTTCAAAGCTATTGGTATGTTGGGTAGTCATGTTTCAAAATAAGTTCTTAATTTTCACATACATTGGTTTGGTAACGCTACGTTTCATGAACTCATTTTTGGGTTGTTTTCACTTGGTGTACTCCTATGCATACATGTCATACAAGTAACATGAATGCGGTAATATGGTAATTGTTGGTCTCATCATATGTTAAATTGTTTCGTAATATCGGGATTATGTGAAGTTATCATTTCATGTAGTGTTTATATCTCGTCTTAAAGGTGAACTTCGGGGACGAAGTTCCTTTTAAGAGGGGAATAGTAATGTCGCACGAGAAAAATGACAAATATATGACAAAATATGACAAAAAAATATCATGTGTTGAGTAGAATGTTGGTAAAATTTTACAATGCTGTTCTCCATTTTGTTAACTTAAAATTTAAACTTTGGTTGCGTGTCGGTAAAGTATGTAATTGTTAAGTAAAAAATTTATTAAGTAATTTGAATTGTTAAATGGTTGTGCAATATAAGTGTTGTGTAAATGCTTTAAATGAATGTTAAATCAGTTGTTGTATAATTGACTGGTAAATTACTATTCATGAGATGTTAATAATTAATTGCCGGTGTGGACATGGGCCACGTGTTATGGGTACATGGGGCACCGCCGATCCGTGGAAGTAGGCCACCTACACGCCAAGCCAATCTGTGGACGTATAGCGGTCGGGAAGCAACGTTTGGAGGCGTAGAAATGCTTTCGACCGGATCGCTTTATATCGGTCGGTTTCATCTCGATAAAGGTCTCGAAACAATGCAGAGATGTTCGGAGTTGCCACCAAGCAGTTATGGGATGCCTGGAAACCGTTCGAATCCACTTTATACTTAGGTCAATCAAGGCAAAACGCATTAGCGGCCTCTACTGATCGATCGTGGTTGTTTATGTGCAAAAGTTGATAAAACGGTTTAAATGCATGAATGCGGATCCAAAAGTTTAACCTAACATGTGAGAATTTCCTAAGTCGGTTTGTTTATCCATGTACCAAGAAATTGGTATCAAAGAGCTTCTGTCTCAGGCCAAAACTCGGTTTTGGCTCATCTAACCTATATTTGAATCGTGTTATGCATTGTTCATGCTTATAAACTCATAAAAACAGTAAAGACATGAAATAAATGGAATATTTACACCCTCAAACTTACGTGTATTGATGTTTGCGAGGTAGACGACTTTAGAGACGGTTTTCTCGTTGTGACTACTCGCGATCAAAGAAGTTTAAAAGAGTGCCATAAAAAAGGATTTTGTTTTGAAAATGAGTTGAAAATATATTGTTGAAAAATATGTTGATTAATGTTGAGTTGGTCGAATGGGTCGGTCAAATGCACGACGACGGTACCAAACAAAATGTGTAAGGCTTGTGTTTTCGATCGGTAGGTCGAAAACACGTGTCGATTTTTTGACTTAGGAAGTCGAGTCTAGAAGTTTAAGGGAGATGTGAGGGGGCAGACGCTCGCGTGGGATTATGGTGTGTGAAGGTTGGTATTTATAGAAAAATGTGAAGTGGTAGGTCGGTTAAGTTTGCTTGGAGGCTAAGGAGGTAGCCCATTCAGGCGCGAGCCATCTAGTGATTCAAAGGGGTGTACTGTCCCTTTCAATTTGGACGTGGCCTTTGCTCCATCTATTATTTGGTTGGTTTGATTTGTGGTAATCAAATAGGTTGTCGTGTAACAACATGGGCACCTAATAAGATGATTTTGGGTGTTACTTGTGGTAGGTATTTTGTGTGCTTGACTCGGGATTGATCCGTGTGAGTCGGGATTTGAATTTTGAGTCGGTTTTTTGCCTGGTGTCGGTTTTGACGCTAGTTAGTGTTATTTTAATGCAAATGGCAAGATAAAACCATTCATGGCATTATTTTCAACATTCGAGATTCGGGTTGACTCGGGTTGAGTCAGGTTGACTCGAGTTGCGGGTTTTTGAGTCGGTTTTGGGTCCGAACACGGTTTTAACTCCAAATGGTGTTGCTTTAATGAAAATGAAGTTAGAAAACCATTTTTGAAATCATTTTTCATATCCGAGTAAGGCATTAAACCGTCTCATGTATAGCCAATCCACGCACGCATATCAAAAACGCGTTATAGTCCGATCATCATGGGTGGTTTCTGAAAGGTGTAGATACTGGGTATCTACAGAGCCCTCACTTTGACTGAGGCTTGGACGGGGCGAAAGTCAAAGTATGGCCTCCAGGTCAATCGAAGATTACAACCTGAAGACCATTGTGACATCGAGGCGACTCAAAAGGGTTTGAGCCGAGGACCTGCCGTCGGGAAGGGCGACGTCGAGACGACTCGGGGATTCGAGTCAAGGACCTGCCGTCGGGAACATTTTAGAGTCTGTCGAGTGTCGATGTGGGTCGTTTAAAGTCCTTTAGACTACGTATAAAGGCTCGCCAGCCATAAGAAGGGGTCATACGTGAGGCATCTTCGGGATATGTCCTTGAATTGTTTCTTATTTGCGCGCAAAGGCTCGCCAGCCGTGTTGAAGGTACATTTTGAGGCTCGCCAGCCATATTGATGGTGCATTTTGAGGCTCGCCAACCATGTTGAAGGTGCGTTTTGAGGCTCGCCGGCCATGTTGAAGGTGCGTTTTAAGGCTCGCCAGCCATCGATGGTCGAATGATCGACTGTGGGAAACAGCCTGAAACATCGGGCTTATTTCAAGATATTTTCTGGTAATGACTTCCAACCAGGTTGACGTTGATTTGTTCGGCTAGAGAGCAACGAACTCCAACTTGATGGAGGTCTTAAATGAACTCTGTGGGGATAAATCATCTAAGCAAGGTGATACGGTCGTTTCTGTACCAAAAATAAACCTAAAAACAACTAACAGAAGCTAGCAGCAAGTAGGGTCGATCTCCACAGGGAGGCTATTTTGCTAATTATCTCTTTAACTTAGTCTGTCAGGATGTCACAGAGATGGGGGTTTAAATGTGATTTTCTAAACTAATAAGAATAAGGAAAAGAGAATAAGAGAAGGGGATTAACCAGATAGAGAGAAACAGCTAAAACAAATAATCATCCGGTCAAGTAATCTAGGTCTCAGGTCAATGCAAATACGGTCTAAGGGGTAACGAACGTCACCTTTCGGTCCTTAATTCACCCTAAAGTGTAAACAGCTTAACTTTCGCCCTCACTGCAATACTCTATTGTTCGCTACTAGTCTCGCCTCTTCCAACCTTTCGGTCCAGGTCGAGGATCACTAAGAAATAAATGCCTAATTGTGTCAACTCAATCAGACGGATACAATTAACTGCAGCATTTAACCAACAAAGACAATACCAGCATTAACCCAATAAATCGATTACTCTCCCTTCATAATTATGGATCCCCTATAGTCTTAGCAGAGGGGAATTAGCTACTCATAACTAACGAATTAATAACAACAAGAAATAGATAATTGAAGTTCAACATTATAAAAGACTAATAAGAATTGAATTAAAATAATTACGATAACTAATATAGGGAAGAAGGATTTAAAGCAATAAAAAGGATTAAAGGATTAAAGAGAGAGAAAGAAATTACAATCCAAGCGAATCCGGCATAAAGAACACAAAATCCGAGTGAAAATAATCCCGAAATAAAGTAACAGTGAAGAGGAATAAAGTCACGTTCTAAAGTTTACAGTAGAGTGTTTGATAATATGAAATATGATCCTAAATAACCTAGTAAAGTGTGCTTAAATAGCAAAAGAAACAAGTTTAGCGAAATAAAACATCACGCGGGCTAATTAAAGCCCAAACCCATCAAAACCACTCGATCGAGTGGATTAAAACCACTCGATCGACCAAACTAGAGCTTAAACCACTCGATCGAGTAGAAAATCTACTCGATCGAGTAAACCATAAATTGAATCTACTCGATCGAGTAGAAAAAGGGCTCGATCGACCAAAATTTTACTCGATCGAGTACTTTCCAGCAACAGTTTCCTGCTTTGCGCACTGAACTTCAAACGGCTGCCATTTCTTCGTTACTTGGGCAAACAGGGTGATTCCGGTGGCGTTGGAAAGATAAGAGGACAAGCTTTCATCTCCAATTAGAATAACCTGGATATCTGTTGTAGAACTCGAGATATGGCTTTCCAAAGTAGGCACTAGCAATTTGAAGTTCTTCCTTTGCTTGCCTAGCTATCTTCCTTCCTTGCGCATCTCAAGATAGCTACATTCCCGCTCCAAATTCACTCTTCCTCCAAATTCATGCTAAAAGGACGGTAAAAGGCCTGATTTCACTACTTTCTGATTCATTCCTGCAAATAAGACAAAACAAACCAAAGTAGCATATTCGGGGCATTTCGTAGCATAAACTACGATAAAAGCATGGAAATACGTGCATAAAATAGGCTAAAAAGGCTATATAAAATGCACGTATCACAAGGCTCTCTGAAAAACCATTTAGGGAGAGCGTTGCGTCGGGATCATGAATGATGTTGTGAGGATCTTTGAACGACCTGTGTGACTTCCATTTGAAAATCGGCACTCGCTGGGGAGTTAGAAACTTCTCAGGACTCGCTGGTGATATGAGTTGTCGCTCGTTGGGAGGTAGCATATGCCATGTAATCGAGCCCTTGGACTTGGCGGGTCGGCGTTTGTTGGGAAGAACCCAGTACTCAGTTGGTGTACGTTTGTCTTCTCAAGATTATATGCATGGTTAGTGACCACACAAATCCGCAGTCGCATAGACAAGCATGTAGCACGCAAGCGTATATGGACATAAGCATGTAAGCAATTAGCACGTAATATCCCACGTGAGGGGAGATAGGAGTTTTGAAAGTTGTGAAGCTTAATATTGAGTCTTGTTGCTTGTAGATCCGTGATTTGATAGATTGGAGACACGTGACCATTACGACATTGACTCACATGGACGCATAATGACAGACTCACAAATAGACGGTCGTGAACGTGATACAAACTTGGTATCGACACGGGGGTGACTTTGATAGACTTTGCTTATATGTGTGCAACTCCTTAGCCAAGAAATAGGTGACAATGCGCATCAGATCATTAGAGTAGAAGGTCCGCTTGGCTGAGGAATACGAATTGTTTATCTTCTCCAGACATCTTTGCCCCTGTTTGCTTGTTTGAGATCCCTTCTCGAGGTATGATGATTCGGAGAGCGGAACCAAGACCTTGTCATCGTCCGAACCAAACACTAGGCTATGGGCGGTTTTATTTTGGACTGTAGTTGAGACTCAAAAGATGTTTGAGGATAAAGGACGGGTGGCATCTCGAAAGAGAAGCCCCCAGAGTGAGAAGGTGAGATTTTGGCAAAAGGAGGAATGGGCGACGTCTTAAGGAAGAAGACCCCAGTAAAGAGGTATAAGATTAATTTTTGCAACTGGGTGGGCTGCTTTTGAGGATTGATGCTGATGGTTGAGATTGAAAGGGATATGCGGTTGCGTCCTCGCTGGGGGACTGTCTACGTATTCGCGTGTTTGCGAAATCAAACCAGATCATAGTTCTGCTGGGTGTGAAATGGATCGCAAATTGAAGGTGTGAAAATTGAATGTGTGTGGGGGTGTGGTTGTGCCCTCGTATTAGGACTGCCTACGTATTCACGTGTTTGCGAAATCAAACCAGATCGTAGTACTTGCGTGTGTGTTGATAATTGATTTTGAGGTATATGGTTGCGTCCTTGAAGGACTGCCTACGTATTCACGTGAAGGGAAATCAAACCAGATTGTAGTTTTGAATATGTGTGCCTAAGCTAACTATTAGGACCTTAAAGTTTGAGAGTCACGACGGTAAATGCCGTTTGTTGACTCGAAAAATTGATTTGAGAGAATCCCTCCTTGATCATGAATCGAAGAGGTGTAATTTGTGAAAATGTTCCTTATCATGTCAGCACACTAAAAAGTGGACCCTAAGGGCAGACTAGGTATGTCCCGTTCTCGGTAGCAAAGCATTCGAGGGCTCCGTATCTGGGTCAGGGTGAAAATGGCTTCGACATTATGGAATGTGAAGCTTGGTAATAATAGGTTTGTTTGACAGATAAAAATCTGGAGCTGAGTGGTGTGATCGGTTTTATATGCTCGTCGTCAAAAGCTACCTAACCAAAACAATATTTATAACTTCACAAACTACTCTTAGTAAAGAGGTAAGTAAAGGTCGGATCCCAAGGGACGGGTATTGATGTAGGATTTTCAATTGCAAATGGTTGTGTCTTAGGGTGTCACAATTTGGGTTGAGATAGGAGATCAACTAAACTAATTAACAATATGAAAGCAAAGTAATAAAAACAAGCAAGGTGATTAAAATGAGATGTAAACAATTGATTAAAAGCACTAGGGTGTCATGGGTTCATAGGGGATTCATGGGAGTTGATCATACAAACATGTTTTCTACTAGATGCAAGCACTTATTGTTGTGATGGGATCGAGTTGGTGTATAAGCTTACAATCCCTAAGAAGGTTTGGGTCCCGGAGCCGAATCAATTAGATTGTACAACACCTACAAGTCGACTTAGTCCTTCCTATTCAACTATATGCATGGTCTAATGAGAATCGAGTTGGTGTATTTGCTTACAAGTCTCATTGAAAAGATAAGTGATGGGTAAAAAATGCAAGGATTCCTAGGCTCGCATTTCATCAAACATAACATGTGCATAAGTTGAAATCACAACAAGCAAGCAAATTAATTATAAAAACATATTAGATTAAGCATGAATCAATCCTCATGTTGGTTTCCCCTAATTCCCCATTAACCCTAGTTAAGGAAACTACTCACTCATTATTAAGTTTAACATGCTAACAAGGTTGTCAATCATATTAGCAAGGCAAAACATGATGAATAAATGAAAATGATTAATAATTAAAACAAGGATTAAGAGAATTATAGCTATGGAGATTCCAAATAATAAAGCAAAGAATAATAGAAGTACTTGATGATTGATGGAAGGTTGTCAATCCTCCAAATAAACCCAAATAATCTTCTAATTACCCAAAATAAATGAAGAACAAAAGAGAAATTAAGGAGAGATTAAGTATTGAGATTTGTATTAAGACTAGATTAAAAGTTGATTACAAGATTAAGGAATGATTAGAACTTGATTGAGAAAGTATTAAGAGAGCATGCCAATCTAATTAGTACAATAGGGTATTTATACTAAAGATTAGGTACAAGGATTAGGGTTACCAAGGGCTTAAATGACTATTAAGTCCTTAAGAAAAGTTGAGGAAATGCTCCTCTCTAAGGAAATGAGCATTTCCGTTTTGCTGGTCCCGTATGGATATGCTCGTCCCGAGCGGCTTGAGTCTTGGCACGGTGGTTTCTGTCCTGTGATCCGAGCAGATCATAGGATAGACGCTCGGATCCTTTGGCTTCAAGACGAGCGTCTTGACTGGAGGACGCTCGGTTAGTGGTCTTTGGGAGACGCCCGAATTGATGGCAATCCGCTCGGATCCTGGGTCAAACAACTTCTTTTCTCTTCGTTCCTCAACAATCCGTGGAGATCTTGTTGAGGATGCAAGGATCCTTTCATCATTGCCCAATCTACTTTATTATCTACGTAGGCTATCTATTATTGTCTTCTCCTTGATGCTTGGTCATTAGATGCGATCAATTTAGCTCCATTTCGCCATGTAAATGCAAGGTTAGCACTCCTTTCCTACCAAGGGGGACAAAACCTCAAAGAATACGCAAAATGGGAAACTAAGGATAGTAAATGACCCAATTATACACTATAAAGCATAGGAACGAAGCTAATTCGGGGACTAAATGTGCTCAAATATGAGTCACATCACTGAGGGTGTAGATACCCAGTATCTTCTCCTTCCAAAAACCACCCGCTGATGATCGGACTATAATGTGTTTTTGATATGCGTGCGTGGATTGGCTATACATGAGACGGTTTAATGCACTACTCGAATATGAAAAATGATTTCATAAATGGTTTACTAACTTCATTTGAATTAAAATAACACTATTTAGAGTTAAAACCGTCTTCGGACCCAAACCCGACTCAGAAACCCGCAACTCGAGTCAACTTGAGTCAACCCAAATCTCGAATGTCGAAAATAATGCCATGAATGTCTTTATCATGTCATTTCCATTAAAATGACCCTATTTAGAGTCTAAACAGACACAGGACCAATAACCGACTCCAAATTCAAATCCCGACTCAACACGGGTCAAACCCCGAGTCAAGGACACAAAATACCTACCCCAAATAACACCCAAGAGCATGCTTACATGGCTAAGCAACCATATAAGACCACAAATCACAACCAACAAAACATTGGTTAGAACAAATGGAAAATCCAAATTTGCGAAAAGGACAGTACACCCATTTGGATCACTAGGTGCCTCGCGCCTAAAGGGGCTATCCTGCTTAGCCTCTAAGCAAACTCAGCCGACCTACCACCCCACATTTCTCTATAAATACCCACCATCACACGACACAATATTCACGCGAGCGTCCGCCCCCTCACATCTCCCTTAAACTTCTATAGTTGACTTCCTAAGTCAAAAAATCGACACGTGTTTTCGACCTACCGATCGAAAACACAAGCCTTACACATTTTGTTTGGTACCGTCGCCGTGCATTCGACCGACCCATTCGACCAACTCAACATTAATTAACATGTTTTTCAACCACATGTTTTCAACTAATTTTCAAAACAAAATCCTTTTCTAAGGCACTCTTTTAAACTTCTTTGATCGCGAGTAGTCACAACGAGAAAACCGTCTCTAAAGTCGTCTACCTTGCAAACATCAATACACGTAAGTTTGAGGGTGTAAACAACTCTCCCTTCATAATTATGGATCCCCTATAGTCTTAGCAGAGGGGAATTAGCTACTCATAACTAACGAATTAATAACAACAAGAAATAGATAATTGAAGTTCAACATTATAAAAGACTAATGAGAATTGAATTAAAATAATTACGATAACTAATATAGGGAAGAAGGATTTAAAGCAATAAAAAGGATTAAAGGATTAAAGAGAGAGAAAGAAATTACAATCCAAGCGAATCCGGCGTAAAGAACACAAAATCCGAGTGAAAATAATCCCGAAATAAAGTAACAGTGAAGAGGAATAAAGTCACGTTCTAAAGTTTACAGTAGAGTGTTTCATAATATGAAAGATGATCCTAATTAACCTAGTAAAGTGTGCTTAAATAGCAAAAGAAACAAGTTTAGCGAAATAAAACATCACGCGGGCTAATTAAAGCCCAAACCCATCAAAACCACTCGATCGAGTCGATTAAAACCACTCGATCGACCAAACTAGAGCTTAAACCACTCGAACGAGTAGAAAATCTACTCGATCGAGTAAACCATAAATTGAATCTACTCGATCGAGTAGAAAAAGGGCTCGATCGACCAAAATTTTACTCGATCGAGTACTTTCCAGCAACAGTTTCCTGCTTTGCGCACTGAACTTCAAACGGCTGCCATTTCTTCGTTACTTGGGCAAACAGGGTGATTCCGGTGGCGTTGGAAAGATAAGAGGACAAGCTTTCATCTCCAATTGGAATCACCTGGATATCTCTTGTATAACTTGAGATATGGCTTTCCAAAGTAGGCACTAGCAATTTGAAGTTCTTCCTTTGCTCGCCTAGCTATCTTCCTTCCTTGCGCATCTCAAGATAGCTACATTCCCGCTCCAAATTCACTCTTCCTCCAAATGCATGCTAAAAGGACGGTAAAAGGCCTGATTTCACTACTTTCTCGTTCATTCCTGCAAATAAGACAAAACAAACCAAAGTAGCATATTCGGGGCATTTCGTAGCATAAACTACGATAAAAGCATGGAAATACGTGCATAAAATAGGCTAAAAAGGCTATATAAAATGCACATATCAAATCTCCCCAAACCAAACCTTTGCTTGTCCCCAAGCAAATATGAATGCAACTAAGAAACAACAGTGGAACGGGACCAACGCATCAGCTACAAATCACCCACTAAAACCAATTTGATGCAACAAAATGACAAAGTGGCAAATGAGAAGTACAAACGAGTTAAATCAATGTTTCAAACTTACTGAACCGTCGACCTTGCAAGATTCAAAAGATATCGGACTCTCACGGGTCGCTCGTCACTCAAAATTAGGCACAAGGTGAGTATATATGTGAAAGATAGAAAGAAGTAAGACACTCACCTAACTCGACCTATAAGAACATGCATGCAGTTAACATGAATAAAGTCTCTACAACCGTACTTATGCATTCCAACCATACTAATGACCAAGACACATGCCGAGGACTTACATTTGGGTAAGTGAGGTAATGGATAAGAAGGGGCTAAAATGAATTTGAATATGTGGGGTTAATAGCCAGGCTAGCAACAGCGAATCCAAATATAAACTGCATCCCAACTTCGTACTCAATATAGCAAGATGAAACGGTGCAAAACTTATGCACTAAACTCACAAAACACCAAGAATCGTCAACTCCCCATAAGATATAAATAAGACTTGGGAGTGAAAATCTTTGTACAATTCTCATTTCTTTTTCACATGATTTTTTCTTTTTTCTTTCTTCTTTTCTTGTTTCGTTTTTTTTCGTTCTCTTTTTTTCATTTTCGTTTCGTTTTTTTTCAACAGTTCTTTCATTTCATTCCCTTCGATTCTTCCACCATCCTCTGAAATCAGATAAAATAACCATATTGCAATAGAACATTCCAAAAACTACTCGTCACTAGCTCGGCTAGGGTAGGAAGTATTATAGAAAGTAGTTAATAGGACAAAAAGGCAATTTGGCTATGTGGGGTTCATGGGTAGAATGAAATAAAGGGAACTGCCTCTCCTAACATGTGTCACCATCCACAGACCGAATGCATACAGGTATTAAGAAGACTAGACTCATGCTTATGCAAATTGATGTTACATGCCTTAAAGAGAGTACTACTCACATCCTAAATGAAACCGGTCATGAATGTCACCAGTTTATAAAGCTCTAACCTCAGAATGTAATGTAGCTTGCCGACACAATGAATCAAGTCTATTCGTTCAGATAAGAGAGAAACAAAAACTCGTAGATTATGCACATAATCATGCCAACTAAATGTCAAGAATATGCAGGGCTCAAGTAAGGGTTCAAAGTAGCGTCAATGTTCAAACGTTCCGACTCAATTTAAACATGAAATTTTTGAAATTTGTTTTGAATTTTATGATTTTTATATGATTTTTTGAATTAATTAAAACAACAATGCATGCGAGAATAAATAAACGTGCAAGCGAAAATGCAAGAAAACATGCAGACATAGATATGGATGCATACCTCCCCAAACCAAACCGTACAATGCCCTCATTGTACCAAAAATAGGGAAGGAAATGCAAACTGAAGAGAAGAGGATAAATGGAGTCAGAAAACTTACAAAACGTCATATAGAGGGACCTCCCCAAACCGACCATGAACATGGGAGGTCAAAGAAAGTCAAACAGTAGCTCCATAGACGGAAAACATCAGCTGGGAGTCAAAACTACTCGATCGAGCACTTGGAACAGCTCGATCGAGTAAACTGGCAATGGGAAGGATTCGATCGAGCAAAAAACCGGTCGATCGAGTAAACTTGCATTTGCTTTTGGTCGATCGAGGACAATTATCACTCGATCGAGTGATAACTGCCCCAAAAAGTGCTCGATCGAGGACAAAACCACTCGATCGAGTACTTGGTCCTGCATAACACGCATGCCAAAGCTAAAAAAGCATAAGGAGTTCATAATACAGCGTCTAAAGTTCAACAAAAAGCTAAAGAGAAATAAATAGTTCAACAAAAGTTCAATAAAACAGTCCGGGCTGCCTCCCGGAGAGCGCTGGTTTATGAGGTCCCGCACGACTTTTTTCCAGATCATCCAAAAGCACAAATCATCGGCCTACTACTAGGCCTCTGACTGGACACGGTAGCTTCAGCAATCGTTAAGCGGACATCCGGCCTCCACAGCTTGGCAATGTAAGAACAGCAGCTTCCTACAGTATCCGGGTCCCAATCTATCACCTCATCACGCAGCTTTTTCCTAGACGGTGTGGCTTTATCAACACCTCCTCCTGGTCGTCTATCCAGGCAGTTCCGGACCTCATGCTAAGAGCACCCATCTCACCTCCCGGGTCTTTGAACTTGTCAAGACCTGTAGAAAGAGAAACAAAGACACGTTCCTCCACCCGCTCCCGAATGGGGCGGAGGTGTCATAAAAGCAAAGAATAATATGTGACTCAAAAGACGGCTCGGACGGAATGTCAACGGAGTCTACAAGGGGAATATCATTGCAAGGTATGATAGGTATGGATTCCCTAGGGTCATCGGACTTAGTAAAAACCAAGTCCTCTCCTCCGACCTGAAAGGTAAGTGTCTCTACCCCGACATCAACAATTGCGCCAGCAGTGCACAAAAATGGTCGTCCCAAAATAATGGGAACATTGCGTTCTTCGGGTATGTTTAAGACAATGAAATCTGCGGGAATATAGAAATTCCCGATCCTAACAGGTACGTCATGTAAAGCTCCTTTGACCCGTACATAAGAGTAATCACCAACCGGGATAGTCGTTTTAGTGCGCGTAAACTTAGTCAATTTCGGTTTCAACGCCAAATGATAAAGATAAAACGTTGACACTAGAATCGAGGTCACATAAAGCATTATCAAACGAATGGGTCCCTATAGAACACGCAGAGGAAAACGACTTGGGTCGGACATATTAGGGGGTCCCATTCCGAAGAAGTGTGCTACACTCTTGATCATAGCTACATTCATTATCGTCTCACTAGCATCCCTCTCGCACCAATCAATTTGAGAAATAAAATTAGCATAAGTGGGTACCGGGTGATCATCTCATCGTAATGAGCAAATGATATTGAAATCTCGTATGCGGTCCGTAAATCTACGGTGTGGCGTGAATCGTTGTGGATAAGGAACTTGAACAGAATAGGAGTTGACCGTATGTTCCTTTGTATCGTCACTTGGAATAGGTGTTGGTGACGATTTAACAGCTTTCCGCAGCTTCCGGGTTGATCGAGCATGTCTATTGGTCGATCGAACTGTTTCCCCTTCGTCTTCAGTCGATCGAGCAGAATTGTTGCTCGATCGACCACTTTCCTCCTGAATTCCACTCGATCGAGCATATTTACTAATCGATAGAGCACTTTCTCCTGGAAAATCACTCGATCGACCAATGTTAGTCACTCGATCGAGTGATTCCTCCTTTACAGGGCTTAAATCTGCGCATAAACTCTTGAAGTACGATAGGAATTCGTCATCCGAGTCATAGAAATCATTATCAACATTGGGTGACACGGTTTCTTCATGAGACGGAATGGTGTCGGTGTCGATAGCATACACCGTCTCACATTGCTCTTGCTTGGTAATTAATTGATCACACCGAGCCTCTAGCTTCTTCATACGGCTATCAATTTCCGCACCAGAATTATGACACTGTAGTGCAAGCGCCAATATCAGTGACTTAACTTCTTCAGCCTCATCATTCCTAGCAAGTGGGGGAATTGGTTGCGGTGAGAAAGAATAACAAGGTGGTGGGTAGCCTTGTTGCAGCAACGGTTGTGGTCTAGGCCTCGGTGGAGGAGCAGCGTCGTAATGATTACCACAACCCCAAGATTCTTTCCTCTCCCAATTAGTAGATCTTTCAGTTTGAAGCTCAAACTGGGCAATAAGTCGAGAGACGGACGTCATCTTGGCAAAAGAGTCGAAGGTACTCAAGCCTTCCCTTCGACAATCTCTTTCTAAAATCTGTCAAATAGACCTGTAGGACCTATCAAAACAGCACTAAAGAAAAAGATTAGAACGGCCTCAAGGTACTTAATCTTCCCTTGAGGCGAAAAACAGACAAAATTAAAACAGATAAAAAGCGTCGCCTCCCCGGCAACGGCGCCAAAATTTGATACGGTCGTTTCTGTACCAAAAATAAACCTAAAAACAACTAACAGAAGCTAGCAGCAAGTAGGGTCGATCTCCACAGGGAGGCTATTTTGCTAATTATCTGTTTAACTTAGTCTGTCAGGATGTCACGGAGATGGGGGTTTAAATGTGATTTTCTAAACTAATAAGAATAAGCAAAAGAGAATAAGAGAAGGGGATTAACCAGATAGAGAGAAACAGCTAAGACAAACGGTTCACCATAATCATCCGGTCAAGTAATCTAGGTCTCAGGTCAATGCAAATACGGTCTAAGGGGTAACGAACGTCACCTTTCGGTCCTTAATTCACCCTAAAGTGTAAACAGCTTAACTTTCGCCCTCACTGCAATACTCTATTGTTCGCTACTAGTCTCGCCTCTTCCAACCTTTCGGTCCAGGTCGAGGATCACTAAGAAATAAATGCCTAATTGTGTCAACTCAATCAGACGGATACAATTAACTGCAGCATTTAACCAACAAAGACAATACCAGCAATAACCCAATAAATCGATTACTCTCCCTTCATAATTATGGATCCCCTATAGTCTTAGCAGAGGGGAATTAGCTACTCATAACTAACGAATTAATAACAACAAGAAATAGATAATTGAAGTTCAACATTATAAAAGACTAATAAGAATTGAATTAAAATAATTACGATAACTAATATAGGGAAGAAGGATTTAAAGCAATAAAAAGGATTAAAGGATTAAAGAGAGAGAAAGAAATTACAATCCAAGCGAATCCGGCATAAAGAACACAAAATCCGAGTGAAAATAATCCCGAAATAAAGTAACAGTGAAGAGGAATAAAGTCACGTTCTAAAGTTTACAGTAGAGTGTTTGATAATATGAAAGATGATCCTAATTAACCTAGTAAAGTGTGCTTAAATAGCAAAAGAAACAAGTTTAGCGAAATAAAACATCACGCGGGCTAATTAAAGCCCAAACCCATCAAAACCACTCGATCGAGTCGATTAAAACCACTCGATCGACCAAACTAGAGCTTAAACCACTCGATCGAGTAGAAAATCTACTCGATCGAGTAAACCATAAATTGAATCTACTCGATCGAGTAGAAAGAGGGCTCGATCGACCAAAATTTTACTCGATCGAGTACTTTCCAGCAACAGTTTCCTGCTTTGCGCACTGAACTTCAAACGGCTGCCATTTCTTCGTTACTTGGGCAAACAGGGTGATTCCGGTGGCGTTGGAAAGATAAGAGGACAAGCTTTCATCTCCAATTAGAATAACCTGGATATCTGTTGTAGAACTCAAGATATGGCTTTCCAAAGTAGGCACTAGCAATTTGAAGTTCTTCCTTTGCTTGCCTAGCTATCTTCCTTCCTTGCGCATCTCAAGATAGCTACATTCCCGCTCCAAATTCACTCTTCCTCCAAATGCAAGCTAAAAGGACGGTAAAAGGCCTGATTTCACTACTTTCTGATTCATTCCTGCAAATAAGACAAAACAAACCAAAGTAGCATATTCGGGGCATTTCGTAGCATAAACTACGATAAAAGCATGGAAATACGTGCATAAAATAGGCTAAAAAGGCTATATAAAATGCACGTATCACAAGGCTCTCTGAAAAACCATTTAGGGAGAGCGCTGCGTCGGGATCATGAATGATGTTGTGAGGATCTTTGAACGACCTGTGTGACTTCCATTTGAAAATCGGAACTCGCTGGGGAGTTAGAAACTTCTCAGGACTCGCTGGTGATATGAGTTGTCGCTCGTTGGGAGGTAGCATATGCCATGTAATCGAGCCCTTGGACTTGGCGGGTCGGCGTTTGTTGGGAAGAACCCAGTACTCAGTTGGTGTACGTTTGTCTTCTCAAGATTATATGCATGGTTAGTGACCACAAAAATCCGCAGTCGCATAGACAAGCATGTAGCACGCAAGCGTATATGGACATAAGCATGTAAGCAATTAGCACGTAATATCCCACGTGAGGGGAGATAGGAGTTTTGAAAGTTGTGAAGCTTAATATTGAGTCTTGTTGCTTGTAGATCCGTGATTTGATAGATTGGAGACACGTGACCGTTACGACATTAACTCACATGGACGCATAATGACAGACTCACAAATAGACGGTCGTGAACGTGATACAAACTTGGTATCGACACGGGGGTGACTTTGATAGACTTTGCTTATATGTGTGCAACTCCTTAGCCAAGAAATAGGTGACAATGCGCATCAGATCATTAGAGTAGAAGGTCCGCTTGGTTGAGGAATACGAATTGTTTATCTTCTCCAGACATCTTTGCCCCTGTTTGCTTGTTTGAGATCCCTTCTCGAGGTATGATGATTCGGAGAGCGGAACCAAGACCTTGTCATCGTCTGAACCAAACACTAGGCTATGGGCGGTTTTATTTTGGACTGTAGTTGAGACTCAAAAGATGTTTGAGGATAAAGGACGGGTGGCACCTCGAAACAGAAGCCCCCAGAGTGAGAAGGTGAGATTTTGGCAAAAGGAGGAATGGGCGACGTCTTAAGGAAGAAGACCCCAGTAAAGAGGTATAAGATTAATTTTTGCAACTGGGTGGGCTGCTTTTGAGGATTGATGCTGATGGTTGAGATTGAAAGGGATATGCGGTTGCGTCCTCGCTGGGGGACTGTCTACGTATTCGCGTGTTTGCGAAATCAAACCAGATCATAGTTCTGCTGGGTGTGAAATGGATCGCAAATTGAAGGTGTGAAAATTGAATGTGTGTGGGGGTGTGGTTGTGCCCTCGTATTAGGACTGCCTACGTATTCACGTGTTTGCGAAATCAAACCAGATCGTAGTACTTGCGTGTGTGTTGATAATTGATTTTGAGGTATATGGTTGCGTCCTTGAAGGACTGCCTACGTATTCACGTGAAGGGAAATCAAACCAGATTGTAGTTTTGAATATGTGTGCCTAAGCTAACTATTAGGACCTTAAAGTTTGAGAGTCACGACGGTAAATGTCGTTTGTTGACTCGAAAAATTGATTTGAGAGAATCCCTCCTTGATCATGAATCGAAGAGGTGTAATTTGTGAAAATGTTCCTTATCATGTCAGCACACTAAAAAGTGGACCCTAAGGGCAGACTAGGTATGTCCCGTTCTCGGTAGCAAAGCATTCGAGGGCTCCGTATCTGGGTCAGGGTGAAAATGGCTTCGACATTATGGAATGTGAAGCTTGGTAATAACAGGTTTGTTTGACAGATAAAAATCTGGAGCTGAGTGGTGTGATCGGTTTTATATGCTCGTCGTCAAAAGCTACCTAACCAAAACAATATTTATAACTTCACAAACTACTCTTAGTAAAGAGGTAAGTAAAGGTCGGATCCCAAGGGACGGGTATTGATGTAGGATTTTCAATTGCAAATGGTTGTGTCTTAGGGTGTCACAATTTGGGTTGAGATAGGAGATCAACTAAACTAATTAACAATATGAAAGCAAAGTAATAAAAACAAGCAAGGTGATTAAAATGAGATGTAAACAATTGATTAAAAGCACTAGGGTGTCATGGGTTCATAGGGGATTCATGGGAGTTGATCATACAAACATGTTTTCTACTAGATGCAAGCACTTATTGTTGTGATGGGATCGAGTTGGTGTATAAGCTTACAATCCCTAAGAAGGTTTGGGTCCCGGAGCCGAATCAATTAGATTGTACAACACCTACAAGTCGACTTAGTCCTTCCTATTCAACTATATGCATGGTCTAATGAGACTCGAGTTGGTGTATAAGCTTACAAGTCTCATTGAAAAGATAAGTGATGGGTAAAAAATGCAAGGATTCATAGGCTCGCATTTCATCAAACATAACATGTGCATAAGTTGAAATCAAAAACAAGCAAGCAAATTAATTATAAAAACATATTAGATTAAGCATGAATCAATCCTCATGTTGGTTTCCCCTAATTCCCCATTAACCCTAGTTAAGGAAACTACTCACTCATTATTAAGTTTAACATGCTAACAAGGTTGTCAATCATATTAGCAAGGCAAAACATGATGAATAAATGAAAATGATTAATAATTAAACCAAGGATTAAGAGAATTATAGCTATGGAGATTCCAAATAATAAAGCAAAGAATAATAGAAGTACTTGATGATTGATGGAAGGTTGTCAATCCTCCAAATAAACCCAAATAATCTTCTAATTACCCAAAATAAATGAAGAACAAAAGAGAAATTAAGGAGAGATTAAGTATTGAGATTTGTATTAAGACTAGATTAAAAGTTGATTACAAGATTAAGGAATGATTAGAACTTGATTGAGAAAGTATTAAGAGAGCATGCCAATCTAAGTAGTACAATAGGGTATTTATACTAAAGATTAGGTACAAGGATTAGGGTTACCAAGGGCTTAAATGACTATTAAGTCCTTAAGAAAAGTTGAGGAAATGCTCCTCTCTAAGGAAATGAGCATTTCCGTTTTGCTGGTCCCGTATGGATATGCTCGTCCCGAGCGGCTTGAGTCTTGGCACGGTGGTTTCTGTCCTGTGATCCGAGCAGATCATAGGATAGACGCTCGGATCCTTTGGCTTCAAGACGAGCGTCTTGACTGGAGGACGCTCGGTTAGTGGTGCTGGGAGACGCCCGGATTGATGGCAATCCGCTCGGATCCTGGGTCAAACAACTTCTTTTCTCTTCGTTCCTCAACAATACGTGGAGATCTTGTTGAGGATGCAAGGATCCTTTCATCATTGCCCAATCTACTTTATTATCTACGTAGGCTATCTATTATTGTCTTCTCCTTGATGCTTGGTCATTAGATGCGATCAATTTAGCTCCATTTCGCCATGTAAATGCAAGGTTAGCACTCCTTTCCTACCAAGGGGGACAAAACCTCAAAGAATATGCAAAATGGGAAACTAAGGATAGTAAATGACCCAATTATACACTATAAAGCATAGGAACGAAGCTAATTCGGGGACTAAATGTGCTCAAATATGAGTCACATCACTGAGGGTGTAGATACCCAGTATCTTCTCCTTCCAAAAACCACCCGCTGATGATCGGACTATAATGTGTTTTTGATATGCGTGCGTGGATTGGCTATACATGAGACGGTTTAATGCACTACTCGAATATGAAAAATGATTTCATAAATGGTTTTCTAACTTCATTTGAATTAAAATAACACTATTTAGAGTTAAAACCGTCTTCGGACCCAAACCCGACTCAGAAACCCGCAACTCGAGTCAACTTGAGTCAACCCAAATCTCGAATGTCGAAAATAATGCCATGAATGTCTTTATCATGTCATTTCCATTAAAATGACCCTATTTAGAGTCTAAACAGACACAGGACCAATAACCGACTCCAAATTCAAATCCCGACTCAACACGGGTCAAACCCCGAGTCAAGGACACAAAATACCTACCCCAAATAACACCCAAGAGCATGCTTACACGGCTAAGCAATCATATAAGACCACAAATCACAACCATCAAAACATTGGTTAGAACAAATGGAAAATCCAAATTTGCGAAAAGGACAGTACACCCATTTGGATCACTAGGTGCCTCGCGCCTAAAGGGGCTATCCTGCTTAGCCTCTAAGCAAACTCAGCCGACCTACCACCCCACATTTCTCTATAAATACCCACCATCACACGACACAATATTCACGCGAGCGTCCGCCCCCTCACATCTCCCTTAAACTTCTATAGTTGACTTCCTAAGTCAAAAATCGACACGTGTTTTCGACCTACCGATCGAAAACACAAGCCTTACACATTTTGTTTGGTACCGTCGCCGTGCATTCGACCGACCCATTCGACCAACTCAACATTAGTTAACATGTTTTTCAACCACATGTTTTCAACTCATTTTCAAAACAAAATCCTTTTCTAAGGCACTCTTTTAAACTTCTTTGATCGCGAGTAGTCACAACGAGAAAACCGTCTCTAAAGTCGTCTACCTTGCAAACATCAATACACGTAAGTTTGAGGGTGTAAACAACTCACTTATTTCATGTCTTTGCTATTTTTATGAGTTTATAAGCATGAACAATGCATAACACGATTCAAATATAGGTTAGATGAGCCAAAACCGAGTTTTGGCATTAGATAGGAGCCCTTTGCTATGCAAAGAGGCTCGCGCCTCAATGGGGTGTCCAGGTCAGACTCAAACGTGGTTGAGTTCGTCTTTCCTTCAAAACTTTCTTTTATTTTTACTTCTTTCCTTTTACGGTTTTTACCATTTTAATTGATTTTTATGTCAAATATTTTGACCATTACGAAAATCATCCTTGGTTCCTTATACCATGACGGTTTATTCCGTGACTCGATGATATTATTGGTTTACTACATTTTAATGGGTATTTTAACACCCTTTTCTTTTATTTACCATTTTTCTTATTTATTTACACTTGCAAATATATTAGTCATAATTCATAATCATCCTTGGTTCTTTATACCATGTCGGTTTAATCCGAGTACGATGACAAACTTGACTAATTACAAATAAATAAACTTAACATAATTAGTTCAAATCAAATATTTTCCTTTCACTTTTATTTCATTTTATTTTTATCTTTGTCTTGGCCATATTGCATGTCACCCTTGGTTTGAATAAATACCATGTCGATTTAATTCGAGTACGGTGATAAAATGGTTAAGCACACATATTTTACATTTTTATTTGTAAACTATGCTTTTCGAACTTGCAAATCCGACAAAGAATATTACTAAGATAATAGTAATTATTCCGAGTCATGCAAATCATTTAATCACAAATACGGTTTTAAACAACCTTTTTAACAACCAGGAGACGCCCCTTGGGTCGTCGTCTGACTCGCGCCCCAAGAGGCCGCCTGTTTTCATATTTTATGACCTGGGCAGAGCCCTTTCCCTCGCCAATAGGCTCACTCCCCAATGGGACTGCCCGACACCGTTCTGTCTCATTTCAGCACTTGTCTAGGACGATCCCGATTACGGTTAACCCGAATCTACATGGATCATATTGACGAGTTAACAATCTTTTAAACATTTTAACATTTTCTTATTCATCCTTTTATTCTTTCATTTTAACAATAAATGGATCGTGTTAAGCATCATAACCCGAATTTGGTAAATGGATGTTTAATTTTCGTTTTCACATGCAAATCAATCTAAATCCAACTTGGACATCAATTTCATGCTACGTGGATAAACAAACCGACTTAGCAAACTTTCACATGTTAGGTTAAACTTTTGGATGCGCATTCATGCATTTAAACCGTTTTATCAACTCTTGCACTTAAACAACCACGATCGATCAGTAGAGGCCGCTAACGCGGGCGGGATTGGGTGTCCGATTAAAGGGCTTCCCAATACGTACCCTCACCCCTTACTCAGAACCTTTGGATAGTGGATGGCCTTATCCAGGGCGTACGAGAGTCATTTTAGGCATAGAATGCTAAAAGGGGGACGAGTCCTTATCTTTAGTACCTATGTCAAACACTTCTTTGTGCTTCGTTTGACCGAGGTATAAAGTGGATTCGAACGGGTTCCAAGCATCCCACAAATTCTTGGTGGTGACTCCGAACATCTCTATATCGTTTCGAGACTTTTGCCGAGACGAAACCGACCGATCTAAAGCGATCCGGTCGAAAGCATTTCTACGCCTCCAAACGTGGCTTTCCGACCGCTATACGTCCACAGGTTGGCTTGGCGTGTAGGTGGCCTATGTCCACGGATCGGCGGTGGCCCATGTACGTGTAATGCGCGGCCCATGTCCACAATTTGGCGACTCTGCTGGGGAAAACTAGGACACTTGTGTCTTTGTGATCCTTAGATGTGAAACTCGAATGAGATCGTGGTTAAAGTGCATTAATTGATATTACGGTTATAAGTCGGGTTCCTTGTCCGGACCCATAACCTAACCTTTACCGACCAATTGGCTCGTCCCGTCGGCGTGAGTTTTCTCATCCCCGCGTGTCAAATCCCGATTGCATCAAGCATACCGTTGACGTTACACATTTTTGTTTCGTCAAAGAGCTTTCACTTCCTTCGTGCACGAGGCTAGGGCACCCTCCTTACACATTTTATTTGGATTGGTATCCCTCTCGAAAATCGGGGTTCGATCGCTTGGTGTGTAACCCACCCTTTTAAGCCAAAACCCGTGTTAGCATTATGCATAATATAATGAACTGTGAGTGCTTATGTGTTATGTGATCATAAGTCCTTCCGTGTCATTTCCAACTTTCAAAATACCCTTTTGCGCCGTTATAATGGCCATTTCAAACCTCGGTCTTTCGCCTACCGTTGCAAACCCTTTTTTATGCCGTGTAAGAAGAAGATGTGCGGATTCATGAACAACGGCATCGGGTGATGCATACAAAGCTTTCTCCTTAAGTATATGACTAGGCTTTCACTGGAGAAAAGGGAATTGATACAATAGTTGGTCGCCGGGCGAGAGCCCAAGCATACTCTTTCCAGAGGGCAGAGTCTCATCAATCCTATCGAGGGGATTGGTCTCGTAGAATAGTCACAGCTCGTCCTGAACTTCATTCTACCACGAAAGGATCAGGGTTTAGCCGCATGAAAATAGGAGAGTAGAATAGGATCAGGGTTTTGACTACTTTCAAAACCGGTTTTCTACAACCGTTTCAAAAACACATTTCGCGCCGTTATAATGGCCGTTTTAAATCTCGGTCTTTCGCCGACCGTTGCACACCTTTTTAGGCCGTCGTAGTGATGTGACCATTATTTGAGCATATTTAGTCCCCGAATTAGCCTTGTTCCCATGCGTTTTAGTGCATATTTGGGTCATTTATTGTCTTTAGTCCTTTGTTTTGCATATTCTTTGAGGTTTTGATCCCTTGGTAGGAAAGGAGTGCAAACCTTGCATTTTCATGGCAAAATGGAGCTAAATTGATTGAATTCAATGACCAAGCATCAAAGAGAAGACAAGACTAGAAGGCCTTTGTACATATTATAGTAGTTGGACAATGATGAGAAAAGATCATTGCATCTCCGATGAAATCCCCAAGGATTGTATGAAGAGAAAGGAAGAAAAGAAGAAAGGAAGAAGCTGATCAAGAATCCGAGCGGATTGCCTACTGGACGCCCGTCCAGCACAAGGAATCCGAGCGTCTTCCTCAGAAGGACGCTCGTCCAAAAGACCCACAATCCGCTCGTCCCGTGCCCTAGACGCTCGGATTGTGTGACAGCTATTTCATTTTCTACTTGTTCTATGAAGGATGCGCATACCTCGGGAAAGACTAGCAAAAAGGAGACTCGCATATTTTTCTGAGAGGAGCGATTCCTCAAGGACTTAATCGTCATTTAAGCCCTTAGTAAACCCTAATTTGTGTACCTAATCCCCACTATAAATACCCCATTAGTCTAATTAGGTTATAAAGTTCTTCTTATCAATCTCTAGTGTAGTTTATATCAATCTAATCTCTCTTTAATCTTGTAATCAACTTTTAATCAAGTCTTAATACAAATCTCATTTCTTTAATCTCTCTTTTGTTCATCTTTTATTTTGGGTAATTGAAGATTATTTGGGTTATTATTGGGAGATTGACAACCTTCCAATCAATCATCAAGTACTTCTATTATTCTTTGCTTTATTATTGGAATCATTAGTAGGTATAATTCTCTTAATCCCTTTTTAATTATTGTTAATCATCTTCATTTATTCATCATGTTTTACTTTGTTGGTATGATTGACAACCTTGCTAGCATTTCAACATGATAATGAGTGAGTAGTTTCCTTAGCTAGGGTTAATGGGTAATTAGGGGAAACCAACATGGGGGATGATTCATGCTTAATTTAATATGTTTTCATAGTTTATTTGTTTTCTTGTTGTGATCTCAACTTATGCACATGTTATGTTTGATGAAATGCGAGCCTATGAATCCTTGCATTTTTTACCCATCACCTATCTTTTCAATGAGACTTGTAAGACATAAACCAACTCGAGTCTCATTAGACCATGCATGTAGTTTAGTAGGGAAGATTAAGTCGACTTGTAGGTGTTGTAAAATCTAATCGATTCGGCTCCGGGACCCAAACTTTCCTAGGATTGTAAGATATAAACCAACTCGATCCATCACAACAATAATTGCTTGCTTATAATTTGAGAATATGTTTGTATGATCTTATTCCCATGAATCCCCTATGACCCCATGACACCCTAGTGCCTTTTATCAATTGTTTACACCCCTTTTCAATCATCTTGCTTGTTTACTTTCATTGCTATTTAGTTTAGTGATCTTCTATTCAAACCTCAAATTGTGACACCCCTAGACACCGCTACTTGCAATTGAAAATCTCACTTCAATACCCGTCCCTTGGGATTCGACCTTTACTTGCCTCTTTACTAATTGTAGAGTTGTTTGTGGAGTTATAAATATTGTTTTGGTCTAGGTGCTCCTAACGACAAGTACCGAAAACTAAACCTCTCAAGAGGTCTCGACCAAAAATGGCGCCGTTGCCGGGGACGGTGTTAACTTGATTTAGATTTTCTTATATTGTTATTAGTTGTGTCTTTCTTTGCCTTGGGGAAGTAAAACTCCTCAAGGTTTGTTCTAATTATTTTCGAGTTGTTTGATATTTTGCATGTCTAGAAGATCACAAGGTAACTTGTTACCCTTTGATCACGAAATTGAAAGGACTTTGACAAACAATAGAAGACTTGCTAGAAGAACTTTGAGAGGTATTGGTGAGGTTTTATATATTCAACCAAACGCTATTGAGTTCGTCAAACCTTTTGCAAGAGAAGGTGAGGAGAACCCAACACAAAATCCAACACAAAATCAACCCACAATGCCTAAGTTTTCATCACATTCCGTACCAACCGAGGAGAACCTACCCAATGGTACTCCCACACCACAACACTTAACCGGAAATTTCATTGCCAAATCCGCATTTATCCAATTAGTCGAAAGAAGCCAATTTGGGGGGATGCCTAGAGAAGACCCTCACTCTCACATGGAGACTTTTTGTGACTATTGTGATGCGATTTCTCAAACCGGTGTAACTCAAGACCAAATTCGATGGGTCTTATTTCCTTTTTCTCTAATTGGCACCGCAAAATAATGGTTGAAAGGCCTTGATAAGGCTACTCTCGGAATTGACTCTTGGAAGAAGTTGGCTCTAGCTTTCTACAAAAAGTTCTACCCACCGGAAAAGACTAACATGCTAAGAGCTCAAATTACGGATTTTAAGCAAAGAGATGAAGAATCCTTGTATGAAGCTTGGGAGCGATTCAAGGGAATTTGTCGCTCATGTCCTCATCATGGACTTAGCGAGTGGTTCTTGGTACAACAATTTTGGAATGGTCTTTATGAAGACTCAAGAAACATTCTCAACATGGGATCAAATGGTATGTTCACCGAAGTTGACGATAATCAAACTTGGAACAAGATTGAGGAAATGGCGGTCCATAATTCACAATATAGTAGACCTCGCAAGGCTACTAGAGGAGGAAAGCATGAAGTGGACTCTATTACTCAATTGGGTGCTCAACTTAGTGCCCACATTGATACCATCAATTTGAAGTTCGAAAAAGCTATGGCTAGACTTGAAGAAGCATCAAAATCACCAAAGCATCATGTTAATGCCATGACGGCATCTTCATCAATCCCAAGTGGGATATGTGAGAATTGTGGAACTTTGGGACATGACCAAAGTGAATGTAGGGGAACAAATGAACAAGTGAATGGTTTTCAAGCATACAAGAGTGGTAACCCTTACTCAAATTATTACAATGAAAACACCAAATTCCACCCAAATCTCTCATACAAAAGCCAAAATGTTCAAAACCCTCAACCAACATACACCCCACCTCCCATGAGAAACCAAAATCAAAGACCCTTTTACAACCAAAACCAAGGTTACCAAAATCAAACTCCATACAATCAACAAAATGACCAAGGTTTTGATGTTCAAAAAGCGGTCCTCCAAATGCAAAAGAATCAACAAGAGTTTTTCACTCAAATGCAAAAGGATAGTCAAGCAAAGGAAATCACCATCAACAACATCCTAGCCCACACCAAAATGTTGGAAACCCAATTGACTCAACTAGCATATTCAAGCTCACAAAGATAAAAAGGGCAATTACCACCTCAAAGTAATCCCCCGAGACATGAAACGGTTAGTGCCATTCACTTGAGGAGTGGTATGAGGTATGAAGCACAAAAAAGGCAAGTTGAGGATGAAGTTGTGGAAGCTAGTGACAAAGAAGAAGTTGTGCAAAACTCCAAGGATGGAGAACCATCAAAAGAAGAAGTTTCAAAGAAAAATGAAGACAAGGCCAAGGAGAAGGAACCCATTGTGATTAGACTTCCTTTTTCAAGTCGTCAAGCTAAGCCCAAATTTGATGACCAACTTGGAAAATTTATGGAAATTGTGAAGAATTTGGAAGTCTTGATTCCTTTCACGGAATTAATCAATCACGTGCCGGCCTATGCAAAGTACATGAAAGACATCCTTACGAAAAAGAAGTCGATCCGGAAGCTTGAAACTATCACCTTCACTAAGGTGAGTAGTGCAATCCTTCAAAGGAGTTCACCTCCGAAACTTAAAGATCCGGGAAGCTTCTCAATACCGTGTACCATTGGCGACACAACGATCAACAAAGCCCTATGTTATCTAGGGGCTAGTGTGAGTGTTATGCCGTATTCGGTGAGTAAAAGGTTAGGGATGGGAGAGCTTAAATGTACCAATATCACACTCTAAATGGCCGATAGATCGACGAAGACACCATTAGGGATATGGGAAGATGTTCCCGTAAGAGTTGGGAAATTTTTCATCCCGGTGGACTTTATCATTGTTGACATGGAAGAAGACTCCAATATTCCAATCATTCTAGGTAGACCTTTCTTGCACACCGCGGGTGCGGTGATAGATGTGAAACATGGAGAGCTCACTCTAGAGGTGGGAGATGAGACCATAACTTTCAATCTCGACAAGACCATGAGAGCTCCCCGTTTGCATGAACCATGTTTTATGGTTGATCATTATAACCGGAAGGATGATAGGAAGAAGTCGGAATTCCAATGAAAAAAGAAAGTTGATGATGCTCCATTCAAAGAGCAAGAGAATAGCAACAAAGAGAGCTTGAAAAGCTCACCCATGACAAGTGAAGAGGATGGCCTCATTGGCCAAAACAAGAAAGAAGGAGAGTTGTCTCTATCAACTAAAGAGATTTTTAATGATCAAGTAGACGAAGTTTGTGGTCTTTGGGACGATGAGTTTGAAGGGATTTTCAATCCCTATATTGGTAATGCTATCGATCAAGACCGACATGAAGGAAAACAAGTGCAAAGATCTATTGAGGATCTTTATCATGATAATGAACAAGCTTTTGACTACTTCTTCAAGGTGTTGAGTAACATCAACAACACCTTGAACATGCCCCCATGACATCTCACTAAGGATGAGAGTTTGGTGGAGTCCTCTCCAAACCACCATTTGTAAATATTTCTAACTCCCTAACTTGCATTTTAATTTTTACATTGCATTTTTGTCATTTTTGGATTTTTGTGCCTTGATCAAGATATTCATCATTTTTGAGAGAAGTGAGGGAGGGACTAATGATTTTATTGATGTGTAGTGCTTTAGCTTAGTGTGGGGATAGCAATTGCCTAGGCTATTCATGCCTTTGTAGTGCCCCTACAATGAAGAACACGGGATTTGAAGAATGGAAATGACACGAGATATGCAAGTGCACGGATGGACCTAAATCCGGGTAGACCAGGTGGAATCTGAGCGGCTTAAAGGTAATCCGCTCGTCTTATAGGAATCCGAGCGTCTGTGGAAGAATCCGTCCGTCCAAATGAGCTGCAAAACGAAAAATTTTGGTCTGTAAGAGAATCCGAGCGTCCTAGCTGAGAAGACGCTCGTCTGAAACTGGCCGCTCGTCTTTGCAGAAAGACGCTCGTCTTTCTGCCAGTGCAGATTTAGAAAAGTTCCTGTAAGAGAATCCGCTCGTCTTTGAGGAAAGCCGCTCATCCTGAATTGCAGAATCCGCTCATCTTCTCTGAAAGACGCTCGTCTTTAGGCGAGTTTTCCTGAAGCCAAATTGAGCAGAATCCGAGCGTCCCGACAGGAATCCGCTCGTCTTCCCCTGCAGGTTTGAATTTTTCGGGTGTTTTAATACCCCTTCCTCAACCAAATTCAACACTACCCATAAACCCCAAAACCCTCATCCTCTCCATCACCAAAAACAAAATTTCCTCAACCAAATTCAACAAAATCAAATTCAAACTTCCTTACAACAACAATTAATCACTCCTTTTGCAACAATAATCAATCCAAGCACCAAAATCTTCAACCTTTGAGTCAAATTTTGAAATACAAAGACAAATCCTTTCATCTTAAATCGATTTGGGTATAATTAGAAATTGAAGATTTTCAATCTTTTATTGGTGTAATCAACAATGGCAAGAACAAAAGGAGCAACAAAGGCACTCAAGGCAAAGACACTTTCGAAAAGGCAACAAAGCCTTCAAGCAAAGAAAGCTTCAATGGCTATGGTGGTTTCTAGTGAAAACTTGGAAGTTCAACAACAACAAGATCCTCCCTTGGAAGCAACAACAACAACAACTCCGGAAATTGCTCAATTATCAAACTATCCGGAGGTAATTTTCATTTCTAACTCCCATAGGGATACATTTGCCAAGTATGCTAAGAAAGCCATTTTGCCCACCAAATTCATTTGTGAAGATGCCTTGAACAAATTGGGTGTCCTTGAACAAACAAAAGCCTTCTTTGAAGCCATGGGGTTAGGTAAATTGTTCACCACAAGAGAATTGACATACCCCTCCCTTACCTTGGAATTCTTAAGTTCATTGAAAGTGACTAAGGTAGAGACTAGAGAATACATCGAGTTTCGTCTTGCCAATGTGAATAGGCGCATCACCTTTGATGTTTTGAGTAAGGTATTAGGCCTTAGTGATACACCATAATATCACAAGATGCCCGAAAAGTATGACCCCGCTCCTCTTTGGGAGGCGATTTCCGGGAAGAAATTTGTGAGCTTTCATGCTTGTTGCGCTCTATTAGTCCACCATCCGGGCATTAGAGTATGGCACAAGGTCATCGGGAATACTATAATAGCAAGAAAAGGCACTAATCACTTTACAAAGCTCGATTGTGTTCTACTTGAGCCGGCCTTAAATGTTGAAAGGGAATTCACTAAGCCCTACAATGTTCTAAGGCTTTTGATGGAAAGATGGCTTAATGTTGATTGTGGCAAGGAAGGCACCGCTCATATTATAAATGGAGGTCTAGTTACTCTCTTGGCCAAGCACTTTGACGCAAATTTCAACAAGGATAACAACTATGTGGCGATCAAAGGGGGTCATCTCATTGACATGGACGCCATGATTTACAAGTAAAAGTGGGTCAAGCATAACTCTCTTGACACCAACTATGGGTGGCTAACCAATGATGCTAGATCTTTCACTTTGCCTTCCAAGATATGCCGATTAAGTGCTCATCGAACAAACTACCTTCTTTCACTCTCCAAGGGCGCCGAGTACATCATCCGTCAACAAAGGGGCGAAATTGAAGAGCCCTCCTCCTACATTATCACACCACCCTACCCATTCAAATATCAAGAGTTCAAACCCAAAGATGTTGAAGTGGGCAATGACTACATGACTCTCCTCATGCAAGAGATGCACAAACAAGCTTATAATGATTGAGTAGATGCATACTTGGCCCAATATCCACCCCTCCTTCATTTAGCTAGGCAAGGACTACTTGATCCATCGTGTCCTTTTCCTAGTTGGGCGGATAGGGAAGTTTTATTTCCAAGCACATCTAGGGGTGAAAGACCGGGTGAAGATGAGGTTGTTGATGATGAGGGTGTTGATGAAGAGGTATATGAAGAAGAAGAGGCTAATGAAGATGATGAAGGAAGTGAGCAAGATCAAGGAAGTGAAGATGAGAGTGGAGATGATTCCACTTCCATGGAGGAAAATGATGACAATGATGATATGGTGGAGGACTAGCAAACTTTGGAGGCTCCTACCCTCTTGAGGTTTGTCTACTTCTTTCTTTGTTTTCTTTATTTTTATCTTGATCATAGTTTGGAGAGTCCTAGCAACATGAGGACTAACACCTCGGCCCCATTGAGGTGTTCTTTTATTGTTCCCACATGAAAAATCCAAAATGACAATATATAGTTTCATGCATTGCATCTTGTGTGCATGAACTACCCCAAAATTTAAGACATTAGAAATAATGTCTATCTCGGTTTGGGGAAGTACATGCATACACAACGGGAGGTAATCTAAATTACGCTCTCCATCATAAACAAAAACCCATGCATCATGTAGTGTAGCCTAGTATAGCTTGCATTTAGTATAGAAATCATGCATCATCTTTGCATAATTTCCTATCATATTGGCCATTGAGGACAATGCCCATATTAGTGTGGGGATGGGAAATTATAACTTAACTTTTATTCAAAAAATCCAAAAAAATCAAAAATTTCGAAAAAATCAAAAAAATTGAAAAATTGAAAATCCAAAAACAAGTTCATTTCCTTTGTAGTGTAGACTTATATATATTGCTTGTATATATTATGTTTGTCTATCCTTGTTCACATTGATCGACTACGCCACATCCGAGACATGAGGATATTGAAGACCGCATGGTATAATCTTTCCAATATCCTTTTTCCTCTTTATGTTAATGACTATGTGGCTTTATTTTGATTGATGCGGTATAAACAATGTGAATCTAGGACTTGCATTTAGTTTATTGGGCATTCTAGTTGGAAGAATCATATGCATTAGGATGTATATATGTTAGTTGCATCATGGCATGTAGTTTACATGTTAGAAAAATTTTGTGAAACCGTCTACTTGGGAAGCTTGACAAGTGTATATAGGCCCTAGTATATGCTTTTTCTTCTTAAGACTTTACTTGTTAGAATACTTGTAAAACACCCTAGGATGTGTCATGCTAGTATCCTTTGGCCCATGGATTAAGGCCTAGTCAAGAGTACCTTGTGGTGTGATAACTCCTTGGCAACCGTTTATTCCAAGGTGACCCTTGAAACCATGCAACCATCATTCATCCATGTTCTACCATATATTTTGTCATCAAAGGGAATGGGCACAAAAAGAAATTGTTCAAAAATTTGAGTTCAAGAAATGAAATGAAAGTAAAAGAAAGTTTGCAAAATGCATCAAAAGAAAAGAGGAGCAAAAATAGAACTCCTATGCTTCAAATATAAGGCACCCTCACTACATATGGGGTGACTTTGAAAATGTTCAAAAGAAAAATGCAAAAAGTTGAAAGTTGTCAAGTATTGAAATGCCAAACATGAAAAGAAATGGCAAAAGAAAGTGTTCTCAAATGTTATATGCCACAAGAAATTGGGGGGAAAAACAAAAACAAAAGCAAACTCCCAAATGAAACTCAAATATCTATTTATCCCTTTATCCATCGTATCCACTTTTGTGCATGGTAGAGAGGGGACGACCCTTCTTCTTGTCTAGGCAAGAGGGGGACTTCCGCGATCCTCCAGTGTTTCTAACACCATAGGGAGTCTATTCTTGACGAAAGCATTTAACGATTGAGGACAAAGGTACCCTAGCTTGACACAACTTGGAGGTGATTTATTGGTATCCTTCTAGGCTTAGTAGTTTGAAGAAATTGCATCTATGAAGGAGTGTGTACCCTTGAATTGCTTCCCTTGTAGATAACTTCCGTCACTTAGATGAGGAAAGTGGCTATTCTTTTGTAGATGCATCCATTACTTGATTTTATGTGCTTTAATATTTGGATGTGTCGCCATTTTGGCAAGACCCACCTTGCCTTGCAAGAAGGCATCCTACCTCATGGTTGTCTTGTTGTGAGTTGAAGGGGCGGAGTGAGACCCGCTAATTGTCTCATATCGGCTATGCTATTAGGTTAGTTTAAATAACGGTCCTAGTCTTTGTCACCTCTTTACTCGGGATGAGCAAAGGTTTGGTTTGGGGATATTTGATGTGACCATTATTTGAGTATATTTAGTCCCCGAATTAGCCTTGTTCTCATGCGTTTTAGTGCATATTTGGGTCATTTATTGTCTTTAGTCCTTTGTTTTGCATATTCTTTGAGGTTTTGATCCCTTGGTAGGAAATGAGTGCAAACCTTGCATTTTCATGGCAAAATGGAGCTAAATTGATTGAATTCAATGACCAAGCATCAAAGAGAAGACAAGACTAGAAGGCGTTTGTACATATTATAGTAGTTGGGCAATGATGAGAAAAGATCCTTGCATCTCCGATGAAATTCCCAAGGATTGTATGAAGAGAAAGGAAGAAAAGAAGAAAGGAAGAAGCTGATCAAGAATCCGAGCGGATTGCCTACTGGACGCCCGTCCAGCACAAGGAATCCGAGCGTCTTCCTCAGAAGGACGCTCGTCCAAAAGACCCACAATCCGCTCGTCCCGTGCCCTGGACGCTCGGATTGTGTGACAGCTATTTCGTTTTCTACTTGTTCTATGAAGGATACGCATACCTCGGGAAAGACTAGCAAAAAGGAGACTCGCATATTTTTCTGAGAGGAGCGATTCCTCAAGGACTTAATCGTCATTTAAGCCCTTAGTAAACCCTAATTTGTGTACCTAATCCCCACTATAAATACCCCATTAGTCTAATTAGGTTATAAAGTTCTTCTTATCAATCTCTAGTGTAGTTTATATCAATCTAATCTCTCTTTAATCTTGTAATCAACTTTTAATCAAGTCTTAATACAAATCTCATTTCTTTATCTCTCTTTTGTTCATCTTTTATTTTGGGTAATTGAAGATTATTTGGGTTATTATTGGGAGATTGACAACCTTCCAATCAATCATCAAGTACTTCTATTATTCTTTGCTTTATTATTGGAATCATTAGTAGGTATAATTCTCTTAATCCCTTTTTAATTATTGTTAATCATCTTCATTTATTCATCATGTTTTACTTTGTTGGTATGATTGACAACCTTGCTAGCATGTTCAACATGATAATGAGTGAGTAGTTTCCTTAGCTAGGGTTAATGGGTAATTAGGGGAAACCAACATGGGGGATGATTCATGCTTAATTTAATATGTTTTCATAGTTTATTTGTTTGCTTGTTGTGATCTTAACTTATGCACATGTTATGTTTGATGAAATGCGAGCCTATGAATCCTTGCATTTTTTACCCATCACCTATCTTTTCAATGAGACTTGTAAGACATAAACCAACTCGAGTCTCATTAGACCATGCATGTAGTTGAGTAGGGAAGATTAAGTCGACTTGTAGGTGTTGTACAATCTAATCGATTCGGCTCCGGGACCCAAACTTTCCTAGGATTGTAAGATATAAACCAACTCGATCCATCACAACAATAATTGCTTGCTTATAATTTGAGAATATGTTTGTATGATCTATTCCCATGAATCCCCTATGACCCCATGACGCCCTAGTGCCTTTTATCAATTGTTTACACCCCTTTTCAATCATCTTGCTTGTTTACTTTCATTGCTATTTAGTTTAGTGATCTTCTATTCAAACCCCAAATTGTGACACCCCTAGACACCGCTACTTGCAATTGAAAATCTCACTTCAATACCCGTCCCTTGGGATCCGACCTTTACTTGCCTCTTTACTAATTGTAGAGTTGTTTGTGGAGTTATAAATATTGTTTTGGTCTAGGTGCTCCTAACGACAAGTACCGAAAACTAAACCTCTCAAGAGGTCTCGACCACGTAGTGACGATTTTTAAAACCGGCTTTTCACCACCGTTTCAGACCTCGGTCTTTTGCCGACCGTTGCACAACTTTTTATGCCGTTATAATGGCCATTTCAAAACCCAGCTTTTATAACCAATTTCAAATGCACCTTTTCATACCATTATAATAACGATTTCAAACCTTGGTTTTCACAAACCATTTCAAAATACCATTTTACGTCGTCGTAATGGCCGTTTCAAACCCCGGTCTCTCGCCGATCGTTGCATTTCTCAAAGCGCCCTTTTACACCGTCGTAATGACGAATTCTACCCTCGAATTTTCAAAATTCGAAATCAGTTTTCAAACAAAAATGTTTTTTAAACCGTCGTAATGACGATTTCAACCCGTGCAACTTTCCAAATTTCAAATCTCGTTTTCGAAATCAAATTTGGCTTTTCTAAGCCGTCGTAATAACGATTTCAATTCTCACACTTTTCGAATTGCATACCGTCTTTCAAAGGTTAAAACGGTTTTCTAACCCATTGTAATGACGAACTCAATCCTCATAATTTCCAATTTCAAATCATTGAAAACAATTTAAACTATTTCCAAATTTCCAATCAACACTTAATCATTTGAAAACAAATTTAACCGTTTTCAAATTTCAATTCAAAATCAAATCTTTGAAAACAAATTTAACCGTTTTCAAATTCTCCAATTTCAAAATTCTTTGAAAACAAAGTTAACCGTTTTCAAATTCCCCAATTTCAAATCATTTGAAAACAAATTTAACCGTTTTCAAATTTCAGTTCAAAATCAATTATTTGAAAACCAATTTAACCGTTTTCAAATTTTCAACCCGATTTTAAATTCTTTGAAAACAAATTTAACCGTTTTCATGGCCATTGTGATGACGTTTCCAAATTTTTCAATTCTCGATTTTCAAATCCGTGATTCGGAATTTCAAAAACCGTCTTCGGAAACAACACATTGTTTTCAGAGCCACCGCAATCTCAACTTAAACCGTCTTTTGAAAACAAACCTAAGACAACCCTTTCAACTGGTCGACCTTCTAAAGATCCCTACTCTTCGGAAGCCGTCCAAAAACGACAAATGAATCTTTTTGAAAATTTCTATTTTTCGAAAACTTCAGTCCACCTTTCTGATTCAGCCTCGAGTCGATTAGAGTCCAGTCGATTTCAAGTCAAGTCGTCTAGATAACGTCGAATCTCCGCCGAAGTTAGTACCTACCTTCTGTTCCAAGTCGTGTCGCCTAATTGACGAGACATCTTCAATGGCGTTAGCATAGTCAAAACCTCTCGGGTATTAAACCCGTCTTTCCCCTACATTACGGGTCAAAGGTCAAGTTTGTGTACGTGTCTTGTCCAACGGCGTCACGCCAGCAACACACATCCAAACCGAGTCAGAAGTCGTCTGTCTAGGCATCACTATGCCAAAGTCAACACTCGAGTCTAAGTTCAAAGTCATGCACCAAGAGTTCAAACACAAGAGGTCATTCACGATCTTTAATGAACTCATAACCTAGTCACACTGTCGCGTCCTCACGACATAACTGCCTTTTGTACATATGTGTCGTACTTGCCTTTGTTTGTGCGATCCCTTACCAAGACATGTTATAACGCCTATCGTTACGTCAATTAGGAATTCCTTGGGTGCCATCGATCGTCAACAAGGAACTCAAGAAGCCGATCAATCTGCGTTTTCCATGACTTCCGCCGAAATCAGCAACATGGTTCTTCGACTCCTAGCTACCGTGGAAAACTTGAGCACTCGTCTCTCCCAAGTTGAGGACAAAATAATATCCGGGAATTTTCTCTCTTAGATATTGAGCAAAGGGTTAAGCTCCTTGAAAGCCGACTACTTGCCAACAACAAAAACAACCCTCCAGAAAACCCTATTGGACACAACCAAGAACTTTCCTTGGATTGCTCTCATCTCACCCCTCCCGACGATGAGAAAATTCGTGCAATTAATGAAGATGGACTACAAAGCGATATACCCACGCTCTCCGTCTCCATCAACTACATATGCTCAAAGCTGCAAGTGGCTATCGATGACTTGAACACTCAGGTAGCTAACTTAGGGAAAAGGATTGGTAATGCCGAAAATGAACCTGACCACCAAGGAGAAGGCCAACACCCAATTCCCCAACAAACAAATGCTGAAAATGAGGAACCGTCTGATGGTTCGCACACCCAAGAACCCACCAACAAAGAACATGAAGTTGCCTCACCGAAATACCCTTCAAAATATCAAGCAACATCCCCAAAACTTTCCATCGGCAAGGACCAAATCTTGTTTCCGCCCGGGGTAAATAAAAATAAAGCTCCCAAAAACATCCCAAAAAACATCCCAAAAAACACCAATGTTGGAACCCTAGGAAAACATCAAAGGGAATTCACAGATCTGGGAGTGACATATGGCACCTCTCTAAGGATACTTTCTTCAGAAAGATTACTGCAACTCATTGGTCCGACTCCGGGCCCACCGGAAGATATGAAAACCCAATTCTGGGATGGTAATGCATACTGCATGTACCACCAAGACCGAGGTCATGACACAGAGACTTGTTTTGATTTAAAACAAGTTATTCAAGATATGATTGAAGCTGGTAGAATCTTAATTGCACCTCGCAGCCTTGACAATCCTCTTGGGTGTCTTAAGTCAAACAACAAAGTGGAACGTCCTCAAAGGATATTCACTAATCTCAGCACAACTTATGGCGTAGCCCTTCGAAGGCTTATGACTGAAGGGAAGCTACAACCTATTGGTCCCACTCCGGATCCAGAACCGGAAAACATAACCCAATTTTGGAATAGCCACGCATACTGTCGATATCACAGAGGCAAGGGGCATAACACTGAAGCGTGCTACGAGCTCAAGCACGCCATACAAGATAGAATTGAGGATGGCAGGTTTTTCTCCTTACTCCTAACCACTCCAGACAAAGAAACTGGGCGGCCTTATAGGAAGTTCATCGATTTGGGTGATCGAGAAGATGAGTATTCTACCAATCATTTGCTAAAAAGGAGAAAGGTAGACTCAACACCATCCTATCAGTCAGGAGATGGAGCTTTAGTTAAACATGTCATTAACTGCCTTCAGCCAAATTATGCATCTCGTTTGAAGGTTTGTAACATCAAAAGCGTCGAGGACCTATCAGCAGAAATTTCTCGCATCGATGAAACCATTAAAGGAGGTTCAACATCTGCGTCCCCTCCCGAAAAGCAAACCTTCCGCATTACCGAAGTAAAATTTGTGGAGCCTTCGCCAGAAAGAGCCACACATCCGCAAAGGCCGTTTTCAGACTTGGGCATGCCTTATGCCATTGCTTTTAGAGTGCTTGTCTCTGAAGGACTAATCCAACCGATTGGCCCCACTCCAGATCTTGCACCCAAGAAAAGAGACCGCTTTTGGGACGGTTCCCAATATTGCCTATTCCATAGGGGTAATGGGCACGACATAGAGATGTGCTGGAAGCTCAAACATATCATCCAAAACATGCTCGATTGTGGCAAGTTGTCTTTATCAACCCTAAATCATTTAATGGAAAATAATAGTCCCCATGGGCGTCTTACTCCTCAAAAACAGGACAACCTTCTAGGAGCTTATCCTTCTGGCGTCCCAAACAACGAGAGTGAAGTGCTCAAGTGGGTCAATGCTCAAGACCGAACATTCAAGCCCCTGGATGCTACGAAAGAGACCTTCGAGGAGGAAAGTGATGATTAGGAGTCCGTATCTACGATTGAGTCCAAGTCCGAGTCCGAGTCTTAGGCTTTCTCATATCTATCGTAGTGTCTATCCTTTTATTCCTAAGTGACAAACTGGGGGCTGTCCTCATGAGTCACATGTATTCATCGAGTCTGTGCTAACATCTTATTTATCTAAATAAAAGCACAATTTCCAACTATCATATATTCTCCCCTTTACCATTTCCCGTTGACAACGAGAATTGATTTGAGAATTGATTTATAACAAACAACATGCTCCAGTTCAATGTGAGTACACTCAAGTGACGTTCCGTACTAAGTAAGCAAAGGACCCGAAACTCCGTGTCCAATTTCTTTACCTATTCCATGTCTGGCAATATAAACCTTTAATTAGCACCCAATCTAGAACGAACTCTTATCAAAGGGATTCTACGAAGAAACCAGATAACAACCCGGAACATCTCTTTGTTTATGATCAATGATGGAAGGCAGGCCCATTCCCCACAAAAAACATCCCATCACCAAAACGTTCCACCAAAAGCACAAAGCTAAAGCAAAAAACCAAAGCTAAGGCGAAAACCAAAGCACAAAGCCAAAGCAAAAAAACTAAAGCTAAGGCGAAAACCAAAGCCAAACCAAAGCCAAAGTCAAGGCCAAAAGCCATTCACCCAGAGCCAAAGCAAAAGGCCAAAACCAAAGGCCCAAGCCAGAAGCCATTCACCCAAAGCTCGAGGCCAAAGCAAAAACAAAAGCTAAGGCGAAAACCAAAGCCAAAGCAAAAACCAAAGCTAAGGCGAAAACCAAAGCACAAAGCCAAAGCAAAACCAAAGCCAAGGCCAAAAGCCATTCACCCAGAGCCAAAGAAAAAAATCAAGGCCAAAGAAAAAACCAAAGCAAAAAGCAATTCACTCAAGGCCAAAGCCAAAGTCAAAGCAAAAACCAAAGCTAATTCACTCAAAGCAAAAGCCAAAGCCAAAGGCTACTCACCCAAGGTCAAGGCCAAAATCAAAAGAAAACCAGATTGAAACCCTTCTTGAAAGGCCGAAATCCAAAGAAAACACCAAACTTGATGTGAAAGAGCTAAAATAAAAGGTCAAGACCAACAAGTACAAAACACAAAGACACCAAAACCTTATGTCAAAGAGCTAAAATGATAGCTCATGACTCGTCAACTAACAACAAACCCAACCTTTCTTCACCCTTAAATCCTTCCAGAGACTGTAATAACGAGACCTATCTAGAATCCTTGGGATTCCCCTCAAGATCATAACCAACACTGCTTCACCCCTAAGTCCTTCTAGAGACTGTTATATGGAGAACTATCTAGGCTTCTGAGGATTCCCCTCAAGCTCGTAATATCACACCTTAACCTTTAAGGTCTAGACATGGGATTCTTATCCCAAATTATTTACCAACCATTTCGTGCTCAGGCCACATCAAGCTTGAGACCCCATTCCGCACCACATTACAAGCCGTAACCCATCGGCCTAAACACCACAAATACAAGCTCCAGATTTTTATCTGTCAAACAAACCTATTATTACCAGGCTCCACATTCCATAATGTCGAAGCCACATTCACCCTGACCCAGATACGGAGTCTTCAAAAACATTGCTCCCCGAATGGGACATGCACATTTCATTCTTAGAGTCTACTTTTTAGTGTGCTCACATAATAAGAAACATCTTTCAAACCATGCCTCTTCGATTCATGATTAAGAGGGATATATCTCCAATCAACCTTCGAGTCACCAAACGGAATTTACCGTCGTGACCCTAAACTCTAGATTTTTATCTATCAAACAAACCTATCATTAGCAAGCTCCACATTCCATAATGTCGAAGCCGTTTTCACCCTGACCCAGATACGGAGTCTTCGAATGCTTTGCTACAGAGAACGGGATATACCTAGTCTACCCTTAGGGTCCACTTTTTAGTGTGGTCACATGATAAGGAACATTTTCACAAATTAGACCTCTTTGATTCATGATCAAGGAGAATTCTCTCAAATCAATTTTCGAGTCACCAAGCGGCATTTACCGTCGTGACCCTCATACTTTAAGGTCCTAGCAGTTAGCCTAGGCACACACACTCAGAACTACGATCTGGTTTGATTTCACATCATGTGAATACGTAGGCAGTCCTTCAAGGACGCAACCATACACCTCAAAATCAATTATCAACATACTCAGAACTACGATCTGGTTTGATTTTACATCACGTGAATACGTAGGCAGTCCTTCAAGGACGCTACCATACATCTCAAAATCAATTATCAACACACACGCAGAACTACGATCTGGTTTGATTTCGCAAACACGCGAATACGTAGGCAATCCCCCAACAAGGACACAACCACATACCCCTTTCACAACCGCATACCCCTTTCACAACCGCATATCCATTTCAATCTCAACCATCAATATCAATCCTCAAAATCAGCCCACCCAGCTGCAAAAATTAATCTTATACCTCTTTACTGGGGGGCTTCTTCCGTAAGACGTCGCCCATTCCTTGTTTTGTCAAATTCCCACCTTCTCACTCTGGGGGCTTCTCTTTCAAGATGCCACCCGTCCTTTATCCTCAAACATCTTTGGAGTCTCAGCTACAGTCCAAAATAAACCGCCCATATCCTAGTGCTCGGTTCGGACGATGACGAGGTCTTGGTTTCGCTCTCCGAATCATCATACCTCGAGAAGGGATCTCAAACAAGCAAATAGGGGCAAAGATGTATGGAGAAGATAATCAATTCGTGTTCACCAGCCGAGCGAACCTCATACTCCAAGGATCTAATGCGCGTTGTCACCCCTTTCATGGCTAAGGAGTCGCACTTACATGTGTAAAGTCTGTCAGAGTCACCCCTGTGTCGTGTCGGTACTGAGTTTGTATCACGTTCACGACCGTCTCTTTGTCAGTCTATCAGTATGTGTCTGTGTGAGTCAATGTCGCAACGGTCACGTGCTTATGTGCTTACATGCTTATATGCTTACATGCTTATATGCTTCGTTCGTTGGTTTTGTTACTCGTCGTCAAAAGTTACCTTGACCAAAACAATATTTATAACTTCACAAACTACTCTACTCTTAGTAAAGAGGTAAGTAAAGGTCGGATCCCAAGGGACGGGTATTGATGTAGGATTTTCAATTGAAAATGGTTGTGTCTAAGGGTGTCACAATTTGGGTTGAGATAGGAGATCAACTAAACTAATCAACAATGTAAATAAAGTAATGAAAACAAGCAAGATGATTAAAATGAGATGTAAACAATTGATTAGAAGCACTAGGGTGTCATGGGTTCATAGGGGATTCATGAGATTTGATCATACAAACATGTTTTCTACTAGATGCAAGCACTTATTGTTGTGATGGGATCGAGTTAGTGTATATCTTACAATCCCTAAGAAGGTTTGGGTCCCGGAGCCGAATCGATTAGATTGTACAACACCTACAAGTCGACTTAATCCTTCCTATCCAAATATATGCATGGTATAATAAGACTCGAGTTGGTTTATGTCTTACAAGTCTCATTGAAAAGGTAAGTGATGGGTAAAAAATACAAGGATTCATAGGCTCGCATTTCATCAAACATAACATGTGCATAAGTTGGAATCACAACAAGCAAGCAAATTAATTATGAAAACATATTAGATTAAGCATGAATCAATCCCCATGTTGGTTTACCCTAATTCCCCATTAACCCTAGCTAAGGAAACTACTCACTCATTATCAAGTTTAACATGCTAACAAGGTTGTCAATCATACTAGCAAGGTAAAACATGATGAACAAATGAAGATGATTAACAATAAATAAAAAGGATTAAGAGAGAATTATACCTATAAAGATGATTCCAAATAATAAAGCAAAGAATAATAGAAGTACTTGATGATTGATGGAAGGTTGTCAATCCTCCAAATAAACCCAAATAATCTTCTAATTACCCAAAATAAATGATGAACAATAGAGAAATTAAGGAAAGATTAAGGAAAGAGATTTGTATTAATACTAGATTAAAAGTTGATTACAAGATTAAGAGAGTATTAAGATAAGATTAAGATTGTATTAAGATGACATGCTAATCTAGGTAGTACAAAGGGGTATTTATACTAAAGATTAGGTACAAAAATTAGGGTTACTAAGGGCTTAAATGACTATTAAGACCCTTAAAAAAAAGTTGAGGAAGTGCTCCTCTCCAAGGAGATGCGCATCTCCGTTTTGCAAGTCCCACGAAAATATGCTCGTCCCGAGCGTCTAGGAAGCTGGCACGGTGGAGTCTGTAAGGGGATCCGAGCGGATCGTGGGGGAGACGCTCGGATTGCTTGGCTTCAAGACGAGCATCTTGGCATCGGGACGCTCGGATTGGTGGGCAGGGAGACGCTCGGCTTGGCTGCAATCCGCTCGGATTGTGAGTCAGGCACTTTTCTTCTCTTCTTTCCTCAACAATCTGCGGGGATCTTGGCAAGGACCCTTTCATCATTGCCCAATCTACTTTATTATCTACATAGGCCTTCTAGTATCGTCTTCCCTTTGATGCTTGGTCATTGAATGTGATCAATTTAGCTCCATTTTGCCACGAAAATGCAAGGTTTGCACTCCTCTCCTACCAAGGAAAAAAACCTCAAAGAATATGCAAAATGGGAAACTAAAGATAGTAAATGACCCAATTACGCACTATAAAGCATAGGAACGAGGCTAATTCGGGGACTAAATGTGCTCAAATATGAGTCACATCAATGCTTGTCTATACGACTGCGGATTTGTGTAGTCACTAACCATGCAAATAATCTTGAGAAGAAAAACGCACTCCAACTGAGTACTGGGTTCTTCCCAACAAATGACGACCCGTCAAGTCCAAGGGCTTTAACGGCGTCGATCACATGGCATACGCTACCTCCCAACGAGCGGCAACTCATAACCCCAGCGAGTGCTGAGAAGATTCTAACTCCCCAGCGAGTGTTGATTTTTAAATGGAAGTCACACAGGTCTTTTAAAGATCCCCGCAACATCATTCATGATCCCTACGCAACGCCCTCCCTAAATTGTTTTCCAGAGAGCTTTTCTTAGATGATTTATCCCCACGGAGTTCATTTAGGACCCCAGCAAGTTGGAGTTCGTTTCTCCCTAGCCGAACCTATCAACGTCAACCTGGTTGGAAGTCATTACCAGACGATATCTTGAAATAAGCCCGATGTTTCAGGCTATTTCCTACAGTCGATCATTCGACATTCAACATGGCTGGCGAGCCTCAAAACGCATCATATTCAATATGGCTGGCGAGCCTCACTACGCACCTTCAACATGGCTGGCGAGCCTCAAAACGCACCTTCAACATGGCTGGCGAGCCTCAAAACGCACCTTCAATACGGCTGGCGAGCCTTTGCGCGCAAATAATTCAAGGACGTATCCCGAAGATGCCTCAGGTATGACTCCTTCTTATGGCTGGCGAGCCTTTATACGTAGTCTAATGGACTTTAAACGACCCGAATCAAATGTCGACAGACTCTAAACTGTTCCCGACATCAATTCCTCTACTCGAATCCCCGAGCCGCCTCGACGTCGCCCTTCCCGACGGCAGGTCCTTGGCTCAAACCCTTTTGAGTCGCCTCGACGTCGCAATGGTCTTCAGGTTGTAATATTCGATTAACCTGGGGGCTATACTTTTACTTTTGCCCCGTCCACGCCTCAGTCAAAGTGGAGGCTCTGTAGATACCCAGTATCTGCACCTTCCAAAAATCACCCGATGATGATCGGACTATAACGTGTTTTTGATATGCGTGCGGTGATTGGCTATACATGAGACGGTTTAATGCACTACTTGGATATAAAAAATGATTTCATAAATGGGTTTCTAACTTCATTTGCATTAAAATAACACTATTTAGAGTTAAAACCGTCTTCGGACCCAAAATCGACTCAGAAACCCGCAACTCGAGTCAACCTGAGTCAACCCGATTCAACCCAAATCTCGAATGTCGAAAATAATGCCATGAATGTCTTTATCATGTTATTTCCATTAAAATGACCCTATTTAGAGTCTAAACAGACACCGGGCCAAAAACCGACTCCTAATTCAAATCCCGACTCAACACGGGTCAAACCCCGAGTCTAGGACACAAAATACCTACCCCAAATAACACCCAAGAGCATGCTTACACGGCTAAGCAACCACATAAGACCACAAATCACAACCGACAAAACATTGGTTAGAACAAATAGAAAATCCAAATTTGCGAAAAGGACAGTACACCCATTTGGATCACTAGGTGCCTCGCGCCTAAAGGGGCTATCCTGCTTAGAGACACGTCTGTCGTGTACCTGTCAAAAATAAACTAACTAAACTAACTATATAGCTAGGGAAGTCAAGTCGATCTCCTCAGGGAGGCAAGATATCTGTAGAAGTCCGTCTATATGGTCACAAATGGAGGGGGGGGGGTTGTTTGAATTATTTTCTAAGCTACGAAGTATAAAGGAAGAGAAATAGAGACAAGAGCAGTAAAGGTAGAGAAATTAGGATTAAACTATCAGATAGAGAGGGACATGTCAGGATTTCGGTTCACTACGGTAGTCCAGTGACTCAGCTGTAAATGACTCAGACGAATTAATGCGAGACGGATACGGGAAAGGTCCTTTCGGTCCACTTTCTATCCTAAAATACCACTAACTTAACTTTCATTTTCGTCAGGGTAGTCTACTGTTCATAGCAGGCCTATTTAGTCCAATCTTTCGATATAGGATTAATTTTAGCCAGATTAAAGAAATAACTCAGAAGCGTGCACTCAACTAAGTCGATAAATACAATTAAATTGCTATGGTGACAGAATCTCACAATTAATTCATCTAATTCATTTACTACATCGTCACATTCCTACCGCAGATCCCCTAATCCCAACATCAAAGGGGTTTAGTTACTCATATCGCTAATTAAACTGTCAAAACTAACAGCAGACAAATTACCAGCATTCAACATATTAAAACTATAATTAAATTGCATAAAGAGTAAATTAGGGCAAAGGAAACAAATGAAGTAAACAAGAAATTAAAGCAAACAAACGATTAATTATTATTAAGAGAAGAGAAAGGAATTACAATCGTGCGAATTCCGGCGTAAAGAACACAAAATCCGAGCAAAGTAAATCCGAGAACAAGGTTACAGTGAAGAGGAAAGTTTAACGCAGTAAAGTTTTGACAGTAGGAAAATTAGATAATGAAAAGATGATAAAAAGATGCCTAATAACCTAGTTAACGTAGGTTTAAATAGGAAAGCAAGTAAGTTTAACGAAATAAAACACTCACGGGCTAAATAAAAGCCCATAACAGCGAAAACCACTCGATCGAGTGGAATAAAACCACTCAATCGAGCAAAACCTCAGCATAATCTACTCGATCGAGTAGATAGTTACTCGATCAAGTAACTGGACTTTCAGCAACTTCAGGATCGAGTAGGAAACTACTCGATCGACCAACAGGGGACGTAAAAACCACTCGATCGAGTGGTAAAACTACTCGATCGAGTCCTTTGCCTTCAAATCAGCTCAAGTCCATGCCCGACTGCCTCGTAAACCGTGCCTTGACGGTTCCCAACGCAATATCTCACTCCATAAAATCCCGTCTCCTCTAAATGCATGCAAAAAGGACGAAAAAGGGTACGATTCCACTACTTTCGCGTTCATTTCTACAAAATGGACAAAACGAACCAAAGTAGCCAATTCGGGGCAAAATACCATAAAAACAGTATAAAAATGCATGGAAATACGTGCTGAAATAGGCTAAAAAGACTATATATTATGCACGTATCAAATCTCCCCAAACCGAACCTTTACACGTCCTCGAGTAAACTAAAATGCAACTAATGGAACGGAAACGAAAACTCAGAGCTAGCTTAACTTGTCTACTTGAACCAATTTAATGCAACAAAACTAACAGTTAAAGCTAATCAGTCAATACGCAAACGAGTTATAAGCTGTTTAGAAATATAGCCAACCTATCGACCTTGCAAGACCAACAAAATCGGACTCTCTCGTGGTCACTCTTCTCTCATGAAGCAAAGGGTGAATGTTATATGTAAAAGAGAGAAGAAAAGACAGTCACTCACCTAACTGCGACCTACATAGCATGCATGCAACAAAAATGAAAGACAATTCAAGTACTAATGCACACACTCCAACCAATAATGTCCGTCACAGCCGAGGGCTTACAAATAATTTGGGAATAGTGAGGTTCAGATGAGAAAGGCAAAACATGTTATGGAAATGTGGAGGTAAAAGCGTCAAGCTAGTTCCTAAACAGGACCATATAAGACCGTCTGAATCTCAACTGACTAAGAAATAAACACAAGTGCCCTTCTTTGGCACAAAACTCACTACCCAAACACAATCTCCTCAAAAATATAGAATAAGAATGGAGGATTCAGACGGTCACAAACTTCCCTTTTTTAATACCGTCTGAATGAACTAACTGAGACAAAACAAACTTTTTTCAACTTTTTTTTTTTCTTTTTTCCTCACGTATCAGCTTCTCTCTTTTTTCTTTTTTTTTTCTTTTTTTTTTCTTTCTTTCTCTTTCTTCTTCCACGTATTTCTTTTTTCTTTTCAATTTTTCAATTTTTTTTCTTTTTCCTCCTTCCTTAATTTTCCAACAACTCCATACAAGAAATACGGACCAAACTGCAGATGGAAACTCATACCACAAAAGACATACTAACTGGCATGACTAGGAAGGCTTAGTTTGGGATGTAGCTAATGGGTCAAAAAGGCAAGTTTTGGCTTATGTGGAGCTAAATGGGTGAAAAATATAAGGAAAGGGAAATTTGCAAGCACCTCCCTGCATGTGACACCAACCACAAACCCGAATATGTGCATTTGACAAGAAATTGAATGTCATAAAAGTGCAAAAAAAGATGAACATGCTATGCAAGGAGTACTACTCTCAATTCCTAATTAACTGGTCATGAATGTCACCAGCTATGGGCTCTAAAACTCAGAATTTATCAAGTAGTTTGCCAATTTATAGGTCAAGTCTAAACAGTCAGCTATATTTGAACAGAAACTCGTAGACTATGCGTATGACAAAGCTAATAACTATCAATAAAGTGCAAGGCTCAAGTAAAATGACAAGTTATAGTGCATTGTCATCATGGAAATCTACCGTTCCGACTCAACCTATATGCAGAAATAAACGTGAATATTTTTTGATTTTTTAAAAATTTTCTAATTTTTTTGGATTTTTGATTTATAATGAAATAAACAACAATGCAAGCGGAAAAATATAAACGTGAATGCAAAAACAAATGCAAATGCAGACTCAAAAGGATGCAATACCCTCCCCAAACCAAAACGGACAACGCCCTCGTTGTCCTCCAGCATACACCAGCAGATATATACAGGGGAACGGGAATATACAACTAAGAGGAAAATAAAAACAATAAATAAAAAGGAGACAAAATAAAAAAGTAAGAGATACATACAAAATACGAACTTCCCCAAACCAGCCAGAAAACTGGGGAAGTGAGTAGACCAGTAGCTACTCGTCAGCGTCGTCGCCGTCGCTGTCACAGATGTCCTCCACCCTGAACTCCGGATCCTCCTCCTCCTCTCTCCTCCTCCGCTCCTCAGCTCGAGCTCTCTCCACTGCCACCTCAGGGTCCTCCTCCTCCTCCTCGTCAGCAGACTCCGGGTACCCCTCAGCTGGGTACCGGAAGAAGGAAGGGTGTGGCCAACCTTCTGGGATGGGACGGTGTCGCCTCAAGTGGTACTCGTACAGAGGGTGCAAGGTAAGCGCTAGGTCCCTCTCCATACGAGCCTGTCGCTCTGCAATCTCAAGCAACAAACCGTCACGGCGCCCTTGGTCCATGACCGCGGACGCCACAAAGGGTGGAGGTGGTACGAAAGTAGCCGGTAGAACCGGCTGAGCCTGTGTCTGGTCAGTGGGAGGTGGAGTGAGAGTAGGAGTGGTAGTAGTAGTGGGAGTAGGGGTCGGGATGGGAGTAGCCGTGGAAGGCTGGGTACTCCCTGAAGGTGTGGACCCCTCTCCAGTCTCAAGGCGCCGCTTCTTGGCGGCGGGTGCAGCGGTAGGTGGTCGTGGTCGGAGTGGAAGGTGAAGGTCAGGCAGTGGTGGCAGACGGGCACCCCTACCAACAGTGGGCAAGGGCTCTAGACGGGGGAGAGTGTCACAAGGTAAGTCCACAGACAAGGAACCGTCTATCTTCCATGTCTGGTAGTCTGGGGTCAGCCAATGCTGAGAAAGCATGGCATCCAGACTCAGTAGCCTCTCTCCCTCGAGGTACTGCAAGTCACGAGGCCAAACGGGGAAGAGGGCACGGGCAAGAATGGTGGCTATGCCACCGCAAGCAATAGTTCCCGTCTCCTTCAGCCCCTGGCTCTGGAGGTACTGGGCGGTCAAGTAAGCTATGTTGAGGGTAAAAGGACCCTCACAGTCGATGTTCAGGTAACCGCCCAGGATGGAGAGCTCGGTTATTGTGATGTTGTTTGGCTCCTTTCGGCCGAAAATAGTGCTCCCCATCAATCTAAGAAAACAACGGACAGGGGGAAGGTGGACCTATTGGAGCTTTCGCTCCCTAAAAGTGGTCTGGGCCAGGGTCCGCCAAAGCTGACGAAAGACCCTCCTAGGGGCGGCAGTCTCGCCCATAGAGGAAAGGCCAAGTATCCTACCAAACTCCCCTAAAGTCATCTGAAAGGTCCGGTTAAACAACCGGAAGGACACTGAAGAACTAGTGGGGTCAGCATCGTGTGCCCCGGAGGAGAAGGTAAAGGAGCAGAGAAACTCAAGGCTCAGCTCCAGAAAGGTACGGCCGCTCATAGTGATGAGTCCGGCCATGCCCGTGCCCCGTAGTAAATCACAAACCGACTCGTAAATGCCGAGTCTCACAAGTGCCGATTTCTCTAGAAATCGGGAAGGTACAAACACGCAGCCTAGCAGGTATTAAAACTTCTTGCGATGTAAAGCGTTAACAAAATGTACCTGCGGATAATCTGGGTGAGAGTCGAGGGAGGTGTCCCCTCGGACTGTGACCGTGCCAGAAGTAGAAGGAGCAGCAGCTGAAGTAGAAGTAGTAGCAGAAGTAGAGGTGGTTGGAGCTGGCGTAGAACGGGACTGTCTACGACCCCGGCCTCTGGAACCCAAAGCAGAAGCCCGTGCAGTGACGGTGTGAGGAACTAGGGCTGCTCTAAAGGCAGTTGCGGCTGCTGGCGAGTCCACCACAGGCGTGAAAACGGCGGCTGGTGTAGAAGTAGTGGCTGCTGTGGCCACCACTGAAGAGAGACTAGCAGCAGTGCTAGTAGTGGTGGTGGCCGTAAAGGAAGTGGCGGCGAAATCGAGCTAGCTAAGAGCTAGGCGGAGTAAAAATTGTACTGCAAATGAAACTAGGAACACCGGGTCATGGTAGTGACTAAAGTGGAGGCGGTGGCAACAGCAGGGGCCACCGTCTCAGTCGAGGATGGGCTAGAAGTGGTACTGGAAGAAGGCAATGAGCTAGACTCCATCCTGTAAACATAGGGCAGGGGGTATGATAAGAAAACAGCGGCTAACAGCATGAAAACCAGCAGGATACAGCATGATAAACCCCTAACCAGTCGAAAAATTCGACTACAGCCCTAAAAATTCCCAAATTTCCTCAGACAAATTCGAATAACAGCATGTAAAAGGCGATAAGGCGGGCATAACAGGTAATGACAATAGCAATTAAGCAACAATAAAGTTACCAGGCAAATTACAGCAACAAGAACCATAATGACAGTCGAAAATTTCGACTGTCCTGAACCCATATCGCAAAAATCGTGTAAAATTCGAAATAAACATGCAACAACAGCGAGGAATGGGGATTGATCATCAAGCAAGACAAGTAAGGGCAGACAAAGATAATTAAAGTCGAAAAATTCGACTAAATCGACAATTTCGAAACCCTAATTCCATTTTACCTTATAAAATTGCAAAAGTAATGAAATCAAAATGCAATGAAGGTAGAGGAATCACTTACTTGATGAGAACAACCTACAAATTGCAAATAATCTTCAAAGAACAAGCAAGAAAAGGCGATTTTTCGATCTAAAAACCGCGAACCCTAACCCGCTTAATAGACCGTGAAAACGAGCACAAATCAAGGGGGAATTAAGGGGCTTTGAAGGATTAAGTAGCAAGCAATAATTTGTAGGAGACGGATTTGGTATTTAGAGCAAGAAAATGGGGATTTGGGGGAGTTTTGATCGCAAATAGGGAAGGGTTCGACGAAAATTGGGGAAAATGAAATTAGAATCAAAACAAAAGAGTTTAAGGAAGAAACTCCCTGCGTCCTCTGCGAAATCACTCGATCGAGTGGTTTAAAACTACTCGATCGAGGACTTTGATGATTCACCTACTCGATCGAGTAGAATTCTACTCGGTCGAGAACTTCCCTTTATTGCTTTACTCGATCGACTGAAAAGAAGCACTCGATCGACCATTTTTCACTCGATCGAGTACAAAAAGTACTCGATCGAGCTCTTTTCTCGCGTAAGCTCTTTAATTTCGTCTTTCTTCCTTTGTATTTGCGTAAAACTTCCCCAAACCTGCATAAAAACACATTCAAAAATATCCCAAAATACCAAATACGCATAAGAACAGTCTATAGTCTTAAATCTACGCTAAAAATTGTCTATAAACTAATTGTCCTAATTAAAAGCAATAAAAGAAATTCAACGGAAATTTAAAAATTGTTTATTACAAGGTGTTACACGGGGCATTTCCCCGCTCACTTCCCAAAGCAATTCAGTAGCCCCTTGAAGGGCTCCTGACTGGAAGACGTCATCTCATCAACATTGATTGTCCTCTTCAACTTCCATGAGCTTGATTTTGAATCATTTAAAACAGTAGGAGGGGAATAGTTCACATCCACATAAGCTCGAACTTTCCTCATCCTTGCTCCTCTATCACCGTCTTTAGCATCCTCACTTCCAATTTGATTGACAGTAATTGCACCATGTCCCTTGACAGCTCCTTCATTGCTTTCATCTGTACCTGCAGCAAGGAAAACAGACGAACTTTCCTCCTTTTTGCTCTCAATCTGAGGCGGAGGGATAACAATAGCAGCACAATACTCCAAATTTTCATCTGGAGTGTCAATAATAGGATCAATAGAAGAGAGGGCATTGCAAGGCTGAGCTTGCATGGGAGCCCTCCGGAACTTAGACTAATGAAAAATCAGCTCCTCATCCCCTACCTGAAAAGTCAACGTCTTACCCCCGACGTCTATTACTGCACGGGAAGTAGACAAAAATGGTCTCCCTAAAATAATAGGGGTATGTGCATCTTCAGGGATGTCTAAAACGACGAAGTCAACGGGAATAAAGAACCTCCGGATCTTCACAGGTACGTCTTCTACTATACCTAATGGCCGTGATATGCTACGGTCGGCCATCTGGACAGTCATGTTGGTGCAACTCAGCTTTGTCAAACCAAGTCTCTTAGCTAGAGACAACGGTAAGACACTCATACTAGCGCCTAAATCGCATAGCGCGTTATCAATCAAATGGGTACCGATATGACACGGAATTGAAAAACTACCCGGATCTGACTATTTGGGAGGTAACTTATTTTGAAATAGGGCTGACCCCACCTCAGTCAAAGCTACCGTCTCATTATCACTAATATTCCTCTTACGCGATAAAATTTCTTTCATAAATTTAAGGTAAGAGGGTACCTTTGTCAGCAACTCGGTGAATGACACAATGACTTCTAAGCTTTTCAGAAGTTCGACAAATTTGCCGAATTGTTGATTGGCTTTAGTATTCTGCAGACGCCTCGGGAAGGGAACCGTGATGGGTATCTCGAGTCCCTTGTTTCTCTCTTCCAATGTGTCACCCGGAGCAAGCTCTGTATCCTTTGGATGCTTCTTACCTCTCGAACGAGGTCTTTTCGGTGATTTCTCGCTTAATCGAGCACTAGCAGGCTCTCGATCAAGCTTCCCGTCATCTAAACTACTCGATCGACCAAAATACCCATTCGATCGAGTAGTTTCTTCAATGATATCACTCGATCGAGTGGAATTTTCACTCGATCGAACAGCTTCACTTTCCTGTTCACTCGATCGAGTAGAAAAACTACTCGATCGACCACTTTCTTCACCAAATCTGCTCGATCGATCTCCAGAAACCAGTCGATCGAGCACTTTCTTTGCCGTGAGCTCATTTCCTTCGTCAGAACACTATTCATCATTAGTTATAGCCTTCCTCGGGTCTGATTTTTGCATTTCCAGTCCCTCATATGAACGACCGCTTCTCAAATTGATGAAATTACCGTCTCATGTGGATTCTTCTCATTTTGGGTCGGTAATTGACCCTGCTTTCTTGTGGATTGATTCGTGGCTAGTTGGGCAACTTGAGTTTCAAGTGCCTTAATGGACGCATCTTTCTGTTGATCACTCAATTGCCACTGCTTCGTAAAGGACTGAAACATAGACTTAAGCTCACCAATTTCACTCACCCCACCGGAAGATGATGCACCGTGATTAGGAGGAGTGAAGGAAGGTGGCTTCTGAAAGCCTTGTTGATTCTTGTGTAGAGGAACATACGGCTGCTGCTGGTGCGGAGGAGGAGTAGGATTGAGCACATTTTGATTAGTCCATCTCAGATTGGGATGAACTGCCCCTTGGTTATTGTAATAGGAACCACCTCCTTGCCTATATTGTTGAAAGGCAAGGACTTGTTCCTTCTCCACAAGACAGCCAACAGCAGTGTGGCCATCATTACTCCCACATCTCTCACATGTGACGGTCTCCCCCCTAGTAAGAACATGGACCGTCTGAGGCTCCCCAGCAGCTTGTAACTCCAACTTGTCAAATCTAGCATTCATGTCTTCCAGCTGAGCCACAACCTGCTTATCGACTGCATGAACTGTTCTAATCCCATCCCTCGGGTTTCCATACTCAGCACTATGATTCACCATCTCTTCAATAAGGGACTATCCCTTATCATCATCTGTATTCTCCTGGAATCTCCCACTAGATGCCACATCAAGTATGGCTCTGTGGTCATCATACAGCCCATTGTAGAACTGATTAGCTATAAACCATGGGTCAAAACCATGGTGAGGAATAGACCTCACCAACTTCTTGAATCGTGACCACGCCTCATATAAAGTCTCATCGGGAGCCTGTCTGAAACTAGTAATCTTGGCCCTCAGCAGATTGGTGCGTTGTGGAGGGAAATATCTCTTGTAAAAGGCAAGAGCAAGAGACTCCCAATCAGAACCCCAAAGAAATGTGTGGTCCAAGTCGATCGACCACTCCCCGGGCCGAGTCGATCAAAGAGAAAGGAAATAGAACCTCCTTAATCTTGTCTTGAGTTACCCCCTTAGTGGCGGGGATAGTAGACCAGTAATCTGTAAAGATCTCCATGTGCTTCCTCGGGTCTTCACCTGCTACACCTCTATAAAGGTTTCTCTCCACCAGATTGATGTAAGAAGGACGGATGTCGAATGTATTCCCATCCTCAGTCTGGAGATTGAAACCATTTGGAATTGAGGTTGTTTTAGGCACTGAATGACTAGAAAGTTTAGGCATCTTTACTGTAGAAATCGGACTGTCTTTTTCAAAAAGAGAGTGATGTAGCTCTGGCTCGAAAGTACTCAAGTCTTCCTTTCGTGATTTCCTCTGCAGACGGAGTCTATGCCTGAATAATCTCTCTGGTTCTGAATCAGCTGAAACTAACTCAAACCTGTCTGACCTGGGCATAAACAACACTGAAAGGAAATAAATAAGAACTGCCTCAAGGAATAGAAATTCCCTGAGGCGGAAAATAAACGAACGAAAACAGATAGGGCAATTGCCTCTCCGGCAACGGCGCCAAAATTTGACACGTCTGTCGTGTACCTGTCAAAAATAAACTAACTAAACTAACTATATAGCTAGGGAAGTCAGGTCGATCTCCTCAGGGAGGCAAGATATCTGTAGAAGTCCGTCTATTTGGTCACAAATGGGGGGGTTGTTTGAATTGTTTTCTATGCTACGAAGTATAAAGGAAGAGAAATAGAGACAAGAGCAGTAAAGGTAGAGAAATTAGGATTAAACTATCAGATAGAGAGGGACATGTCAGGATTTTGGTTCACTACGGTTGATGCGTGTCTTTTATATGATGTTTTACATCCTATTTTCCACGCATTTCAGAGCTCATTCATGTAGTTTATGCTACATTTCTCCCTATTTCCGTCTACTTCCGTATTTTTGTACATTATTGCAGAAATGTGAAGAATTCAGCGGAAATCAAGCTAAATCCGTCCCCGAGTATCCTGCATTGCATTTGACGTGAAGTATTCGCTAAAGGAACGAGCTTGGTGCGCAATCCAAGGCCCAAAAGACAAATCCACGAGATTATAGAAGTCAAGTATCAGCTAAAGCAGTCGATCGACCAGTACCCTTAGTCGATCGACCAACTTGCGGGATCCAGAAGCTACTGTGCACTGCTACTCAGTCGATCGACCACTACCCTTAGTCGATCGACCAAGCCGCTATCCCAGACGAGAATTAAAAGATCGAGGAAACGCAAGCCCATTGTGTTTAGGTTTTGATAATAAGTGTTACGTATATTTCCTATATAACGTAACCTAGAACATCAGATTATTCATCTAGTTTTTACCTAGTTTTACATTCAGTTTAGTTTTATCAAATAATTAGGGTTTGGGAAACTATTTTCGCATTGGATTTTCGTTGTGCTTTCAATCATTCCGTTACAATCCTTCTGCAATTTCGGTATTCACTTACTCTTATTCCAGTTCATCTTTATTGCGTTGATAGTTTAGAAATTGCTAGTTAGTTTCCCGAGACCGTAATCATCGTTTTATGTTAATCGTTTGTTCTATTATTTCAAGCATGAATCCTTCTGTTTATTTCATTAATTTTAGTCGTTATCGTTCTTAGTATGAGTAGCTAATTTATTCGTGCTAGTATGTAGGGGAATTATAGTGTAGGCGGCAATAGAATGAATACGGCCTGAATCGCGTGTCAGTCGATCGACTGCCTTACCTGGTCGATCGACTGACCACGTGAGGTTTACCTTCGTTTTAATTGATTTAAATGTTGTGTTTGACGAATCGAATGCATGCGACTAGTTGAATGCTTAATTTATGACTGACCCATTAGATCGAGAGATAGGGACAGTTGTTAGATCACCAATTAAAATGACTAAACTATGCTGAGATCGAAAGAGAGGTAAAGTTTAGACCGTTAGTCACTTTTCAGGACGAAAGTTAGTATTAGTGATATTAGGGACCTATAGCGAGATCGAAACATGCTATTTGTTAAGAGTGGACCGAGAGGACCTCTTTATTTCCCGCCTCATGTGTTTGATTTAGACCTAATTAGTATGTTGCCGCCGAAACTATAACGAACCGACCATCCTAGTACCCCTTCTTTTATCTGTTTTACCTGTTTATTTAGCTTATTGTCTTTTATTGCTATTAGTATAGACCAAATCAAATCAAACCCCCACTTTCGTTACCTTAGACTAAATTAGACAATTAGAAATTACATTCGCCTCCTTGTGGTTCGACCCTGTTACCACTAGCCTAGGTTAGTTTTAATAGGAAATTATAAATCTTATTTTTGGTACTCACAACGACGGGTACCAAATTTTGGCGCCGTTGCCTAGGAGGCAATTGTTCTAATTTTTAGTTGTTTTTATTTAGTCTTTCTTAGTTTAAGGGACATCCGTTCCTTAAACTTTTCTTATATTCTTTTTGTAGTTTCTTCTTATGCGCAGGTCACGGGGTGGTGAACTAGTACCATTCAATCCTGAGATTGAGAAATCCTTGCGCGAGTTGAGACGATCACAAAGGGTATTACCGACAGAGGAAGAGCTGAGTACTCTGTCAAGTTACTACGAGAACGCTCTGTTCGAAGAAGATCCACCTACATCTCCCGCCTCTACTTCTTCAGCTGAGACAGTCACTTCTCCGAAAATTCCAAATCATGGGTCAAGAAGCAACTATTGCTAGTCACTCGGAGCGGCGGTGCGAATCTCTACAAAGGATTCGAACTACCTGGGGAGGCGAGAAAATTGGAGCCGAAGCCTTCCTATATTAACCTGGTTGAGAGAAACCAGTTCGGGGGAGCTGCAAATGAAGATGCAGCCAAGCATATGGAGATTTTTATTGATTATTGCTGCTCTATACCCCCGCCGACCGGTGTGACCCAAGACCAGATCAAGGAGACCATGTTCATTTTCTCTCTTCATGATGCTGCAAGGGAGTGGTATAGAGATCTGGATCGAGCCGCTCATGGGATCACCGATTGGAATTCATTGGCCTTGGCATTCTACAAGAATTATTTTTATGCCTCGAAGACCAATGCCATTAGAGCTCAGATCACGAGCTTCAAACAGGGACCTGATGAGAACTTTCATGAAGCATGGGTCCGTTTCAAGAAGCTGGTGCGAACCATACCGCACCATGGGTTCGAAAAATGGAGTCTCTGCAATCGCCTATAACGGGTCATGACGATCGAGGGCTATTTTGGATGTCATGACCAATGGCCGATTTGCTGAGAATATGGGAGAGACTAAGGGGTGGAAGATCATAGATGACTTAGCCACCCATAAAGTCAATATGGGAATTCCGAGAGGCAATCAAAGGAGAGTCTGCTGAATCTTCCTCTCAGAGCGCACTAGAAGCTCTCACTGCAAGGTTTGACAAATACGAATTGTGAGGAGCTTCAAAAGGAGGGATGTACCATGTTAATGCTTTGTTTCGACGGTCCTTTCGTCTCGTAGGAGATGTGGAGCCGAGGGGGACATGTTTGAAAAATTGTCCTAGTCCCTTCGAGTCTTGTCTTTGCCTTTCAACATTATAGGCAGACAAACACGTACTATGAGCCGAATGTCCATCCCAACTTGAGGTGGAGTAGCCGAATGTCTTGAATCCGACTCAACCTCCACAAAGAAGAAGAAGAAGCAGCGCCTTATGTGCCTCCACATAAGCGGCCATATCAAAAGCCTCCGTATGTTCCTCAAAGAACAAAGAACAATGCCAAAATTCCGAGTTCACCGAGTTGAAGAACTTATTGCTGAAAGAGTCCCAAGCTGGAGAGGCCGGGATGAAGATGCTAGAGAGCCAAATTGCTCAATTGGCTAGCAAGAATACCACTCGAGCTCCGGGACACTTACCGACTCAAACCGACCAAAAGAAGACCCTTAATGCCATCACGTTGAGGAGTGGGTCCACCCTGGAGGGGCCTGCTATGGTCGAGGACGATGCTGCAAAAGATGAGGTGAAACCGAGTCAAAACAAAGCTGGAACGAGCAAAGGAAAGAAAAAGGCGTCTACCAGGTATATCAGTCGATCGACTGACATACCCGGTCGATCGACTGAAGTATGAGTTACAGAAGCTTCTGGCCCTGTTCAACTCAGTCGATCGACTGACATCACTGGTCGATCGACTGAGATCGCTGCTGATAGTGAGCCTTTTCGTCCTCCGATGCCCGACAACTTGAGGGATCATTTGTTTCGGGGTACGACAGTCCCGAAAATATTGGGGCAAGACCCGAGTGCTGATGGGCCGTCCCGGCTCCGAGATACGACCCAATGTCGATCAATGGTTCATATTTGAGACGGTCTGAAGAGGGGTCAAGCTTCAACAAAGAGAAGGTGGTGGACTTTCAGCCTAAGTCCACGGATGCCGTCATGCGCGATTTAGAGGAGAGGGCTAAGCTACTTCTTACAGCCCCATATCCGGAAAGACTAGTGCCGACGAAGGAACAGGTATCTTTCAGTAAATTTGAAAAAGTTATTCGTAGCTTGAATGTACAAGTGCCTTTCCTTGAGTTAGTTAATCAAGTGCCTGCTTACACTAAATTCATGAAACAACTCTTGTCTAAGAAAAAGTCACTTGAAACTGTGCATACTGTCGCATTAACCAAAGAGTGATGCTCTTATTTATCTCACACTGCACCTCACAAACTAGAAGACCCGGGTAGTTTTTCTGTTCCTTGCAATATAGGTACCTTCTCTATTGAGAAGGCATTATGTGACTTAGGAGCTAGTATAAGTGTAATGCCCTTGAGTCTTGCTAGGAAGCTCAAATTGACTAGGTTCACAGTGACCGACATGACAGTACAGATGGCTGACCGATCTGCGGTCCAGCCAATAGGGGTCTTAGAGGACATCCCCGTGCAAATAGGGAAGTTTTTCTTCCCTGTTGACTTTGTGGTGCTCGATATGCCCGAAGATGCCCACATTCCCATTATTTTGGGTAGACCATTTCTGCACACTGCTGGTGCAGTCATAGATGTTGGTTCGGGTACTTTGACCTTTAAAGTGGGGAAGCACTCCATTGTTTTTGCCCAACCTGCTAAGAAGAAAGACCCTATGTGGCCTGTCACATGCAATACGGTTTCTGAAAAGAAATCGTACTTTATACTTCCTGATATGCCTGTCCCTATTTCTACTCCTGTTGTGACACCTCCGCCCCAGACTGGGAGCAAATTGGAGGAAGATTTGTCTATTTCTGATATTGCAGGAGCTGGTTTGGGGAAGGAAGAGCCGCATGTAGCTCCAGCTGCGAAGGAGCCGATCATTTCACGAGGAGGTCTTGGTTGCCTTAGCTATGGCACTGATGAGGAAGTTGATGACGAGCCGGTCAAAGTGAGAGAGTCCGATTTGGATTCCGACGAGTCCGAAGAGATCATTGACTGGGGCAATATAGAGGCTTTTGACCCGTTGAGTTTGGCGGATGCTGAAGTTGAGAAAGGTGCAGCCAAGAAGATACGCACCGTTGAGGCTACCTCTTGTAGCCAGAAGCCGACGAAGTGGGCCACACCGTGGCCGTTCTTGATCAACTATTAGTTGATCAAATGCTTTATCAAACATTTACTTTATTGCTTTTAAGACTATTTACCGTATTTTGTGTGCGCGAGACTTCGCATTTATTTTTGTTGTTTAGGATTTTTAAGCACTTTAGACTTTACTTTGGGTTTTGCGCAATTTTGGGCGCGTATTATTGTGCATTTGCAGGTTTTTAGAACTCATTAGCTCACGTTATTGAGCAAATACGAAGAAATCCGAAGTTACAGCAGCGTTTTCGGTCGATCGACTGGAACCATTGGTCGATCGACTGGTCTGCAGCTTCCAGGAGCTACTGTTCATCTCACCTTGGTCGATACACTGGAACCATTGGTCGATCGACTGGTCTGCAGCTTCCAGGAGCTACTGTTCATCTCACCTTGGTCGATCGATTGCCATCTATGGTCGATCGACCACTGCCGCTGCTGTACCTATTCACGACCTTTCCCCTGCTATGTTGGGTCGTTTTGCGGGATTAAGGGAGTTTTCTAATCTATCTTATTTCCCGCTCATTTCTGATTTCTTCTATTTTCTCAATTATGCACATAATATCGCTTCATTATTGCTTTCTCGATTTTAAGCGTGGTACTTTGTTTGTCTTTTCAGGTACTTATTAGTAGCACTGCTAGCTACTGAAACCTCCTAGCTCATGCTGGTTTGGGGAGGTTTCCTTTGCTGGCTTAAAGTCTTGTGAGTTCCCAAGTTCCACTTCATGTCATATTTATTTGTTTATTTTCTCGCAAATTCCCATTTCTCTTTTCTTCATTACATGATTTTTGCACAATGGGGACATTGTGCGATTTGGTTTGGGGAAGGGTTTTGCGTTGCATTTCATTTGTTTGCATTCACGTTTTCATTTTGTTTTGCATTGTTTATTTCATTTCTCATATATACAAAATTCAAAAAAAAAAAATTTGAAAACAATTTCAAAAATTTCAAAAAATGCACGTTTATTTTAGCATTTAGGTTGAGTCGGAACGGTAGTATTTCCATGATGACATTGCATTTGCAGCTGTTTTTGCCTGAGCCTTGCTAATTAACATGTTATTAGTAGAATCTTATTGCATAGTCTACGAGTTTTCGTTAATTTATCTTACTGAACTTGAGACTTGACTTAGATTTTTGGCAAACTACTTATATATTCTGAGTTATTAGAGCCTATAACTGGTGTCATTCATGACCAGTTTATCTAGGAATGTGAGTAGTACTCCTTATGAGACATGTTACATCAATGTGCATAAATATGAACTTAATCTGCTTAATACCTGTATGCATTCGTTTTGTGGTTCGTTGACACATGTGGTAGAGGTTTTCCTTTATTCGTTTTGCCCATAAGCTCCACACTGCCAAAAATAGCCTTTTTGTCCCATTACTACACCCTACATATAGCCTGCCCTTGTCAAGCTAGTAGTTTAGTTGTTGGGATTGTCACTTCGTTTTTGGTAGCCTTTTGCTCGATTGAGATGTTGTTGGGAGAATGAATAGAAAAGGAAAGAAAGAAAGAAATAGAAAAGAAATGGAAAAGAAAAAAAAAAGATGAAAAATGATTCGAAAAAAGAAAAAAAAAGGGGAGAGTTCTGTACTGTAGAAGCAGTCGATCGACTGGCATCATCGGTCGATCGACTGGGGTCCGAAGGAAAATCAATTCGCATAATTCTAGCCTTTATTTTATGGCGATTTTTGCTTCCATGTTTCATTAATATCTTATGGGGAGTTAGTTGATTACTGTTATACCGGAGATTGTGAGTTTTGTGCTTGCTATAGCACCGTTTCGATTGATTTTGAGCAAGAAGTTGGATGTTGCCACATGGTTCCGTTTTGGTACTAGCTTGATCACCTGTACCTCCTCATTTCCATAAATGATTTGCCTCTTCTTACCCATACCTCACATATCCCATATATACCTCGGCATGTGTCATGGTCATTTGTTGGTTGGAGTGCATATGTACGGTCATAGAGATCACTTTCATATTATATTGCAGGCATGTTCTTATAGGTCGTAGTTAGGTGAGAGTCTCTACAAAATAAATTCTTTCTATCCTCTTATATATTCACCTGTGCTTATGTGTGATATGAGCGACCCGTGAGAGTCCAATTTGATAAGTCTCTATAGTTGACGGTTCAGCAGTTTTTAACGACTCCATAACTCGTTTGCATGATTCATTTGCTAATTGATTGTTGGTTGTGCATTAAATTGGTTTAGGCTATACATGTTGCAATTCGCTCTGAGATTGAACTCGTTCCACTAGGTCATTAGATCGAGTCTAGTTATTGCTTGGGGACAAGCAAGGGTTTGGTTTGGGGAAAATAGTTTCCCAAACCCTAATTATTTGATAAAACTAAACTGAATGTAAAACTAGGTAAAAACTAGATGAATAATCTGATGTTCTAGGTTACGTTATATAGGAAATATACGTAACACTTATTATCAAAACCTAAACACAATGGGCTTGCGTTTCCTCGATCTTTTAATTCTCGTCTGGGATAGCGGCTTGGTCGATCGACTAAGGGTAGTGGTCGATCGACTGAGTAGCAGTTCACAGTAGCTTCTGGATCCCGCAACTCAGTCGATCGACTAAGGGTACTGGTCGATCGACTGCTTTAGCTGATACTTGACTTCTATAATCTCGTGGATTTGTCTTTTGGGCCTTGGATTGCGCACCAAGCTCGTTCCTTAAGCGAATACTTCACGTCAAATGCAATGCAGGATACTCGGGGACGAATTTATCTTGATTTCCGCTGAATTCTTCACATTTCTGCAATAATGTACAAAAATACGGAAGTAGACGAAAATAGGGAGAAATGTAGCATAAACTACATGGATGAGCTCTGAAATGCGTGGAAAATAGGATGTAAAACATCATATAAAAGACACGCATCAACGGTAGTCCAGTGACTCAGTTGTAAATGACTCAGGCGAATTAATGCGAGACGGATACGAGAAAGGTCCTTTCGGTCCACTTTCTATCCTAAAATACCACTAACTTAACTTTCATTCTCGTCAGGGTAGTCTACTGTTCATAGCAGGCCTATTTAGTCCAATCTTTCGATCTAGGATTAATTTTAGCCAGATTAAAGAAATAACTCAGAAGCGTGCACTCAACTAAGTCGATAAATACAATTAAATTGCTATGGTGACAGAATCTCACAATTAATTCATCTAATTCATTTACTACATCGTCACATTCCTACCGCAGATCCCCTAATCCCAACATGAAAGGGGTTTAGTTACTCATATCGCTAATTAAACTGTCAAAACTAACAGCAGACAAATTACCAGCATTCAACATATTAAAACTATAATTAAATTGCATAAAGAGTAAATTAGGGCAAAGGAAACAAATGAAGTAAACAAGAAATTAAAGCAAACAAGCGATTAATTATTATTAAGAGAAGAGAAAGGAATTACATTCGTGCGAATTCCGGCGTAAAGAACACAAAATCCGAGCAAAGTAAATCCGAGAACAAGGTTACAGTGAAGAGGAAAGTTTAACGCAGTAAAGTTTTGACAGTAGGAAAATTAGATAATGAAAAGATGATAAAAAGATGCCTAATAACCTAGTTAACGTGTGGGGTAATATCCGTATACTACCCTTCTAATAAAGGATTATAACGCAAAATTTACATGTGATTATAGTCATAAAACGAATAACAAGATGAAACGATTAAGCAATAGAAATAACCTTCGGTCCTAGTGCAAAATGGCAATGAGAGATCAAGGTAGATCTCCTCCTAATTGTTGCACCCAAGATAGTCCGAGAAATGCCCTTGTGCTAGAGAGAATCCCCTAATTGCCTTGCAATATTGAGGGGATTGTTTTGTGAGTTTGTGTTGGATGAGAGATCCGAGTTTCGAGAGGCACAATTCCCAAAACCCTAAAAATGTTTGCAAAAATGAATTAGGGTTGAAGTGAAGGAGAAAGCTCTCCTTTTGACACCTCTAATTCGGCCAAACCGAGTTCTAGAGAGGGAATGGGCTTTTCCATTTCCTCTTTATTTAAACTCGCGGTCCGACATGCAATTTTTTTAAATGTATATGACACGGTCTGATTATAAACTGTCATCGGTTATCGGATATTAAAGCATCAACTAATTACACGGATTAGTTGAATTATTAATACGTGTCCGACAAAACAACAAGATATTGTATAATTATATTCAATATACATTTAATTAAATATAAAACGCTTATATTCAATTTTACGAATTAACCGCTTAATTCGTCTTAGCCATTATTATTTAATCCGTATTAAATAAAATATCTCAACATCACATTTTCGACTAATTATTAGTCAAATAACTCAGACTAACTGGTTAGTCAAAATTGGCATCTACATGACTGTATTTTCATACCGTCACATCTCTCAAACGTATCCTATAGGTGTGACTTTTAGGGACCAGTTGATCACCGCCATCTGTATGACAATAACGTCAAACTTATCTAGCAAGCCAACCGTTATTGATAAACGTGGATCAACTGATAATAATACCAAAAGTATGCCCTTTGATCCTTTTAGAGATTTATAAGTCCTTGCACTAACTGTTAAGGACACCAACCCCAACAAGCTCCCACTTGTCCGTACAAGTGTATGTGCAATGACGTTATCCGCACTAACTGGAGGACACAAGCTCCAACAAACTCCCACTTGTCCGTACAAGTGTATGTGCGATAACCGATTCTCATATTCATTTAAAATTTCTCCCACTCAATGTAAAACAATTTGCAGATCTGGATCCACAAAGGTCGTATTTTACAATCGATCTGTATCTAGAGTGGTTTCCCCGACTAGAGAGTAACTTAACTGATAAAACGAATCCGTATCCGAGCATGGCCATGCATTTCGATTCTGACTCCTCGAGTGGCCCCGAGAAATATCTAGTACCGATAAAGGCTGAATATTTCCTTCAACTCGACTCCTTCCGATCTAAGCACAGCATGAAATGACCCAGAAAAAATCTACTTGGCCCCCTGTTACGGATGACCGTGAGAAAGAAACCAAAGTCACCCAAAATCTGCCTTAGTCTCAAGAGACAGTCGATAGTCAAAAGAATCGACTCTTAGGATCACCATGGGTCCTATCCACGACCGGGCAGCGAATGTTATAAAACATTTAGGACTCCACGTCGATGTCACAATGGTGTCCTACGAAATATCCGTATAAATCGCCTCTGTGATTGGTCAGTCAACCGGTTGACTTATGGCTCGTTGAACCCACCATCAACCAACGTCACAAAATAATTGCCGAGTTATCACTCATGTGGGCAATTAAAGACCGAAAAATATAATGTTCGTTCAGTTCACTTTGTGGTGTTCAAAATTTGTCGTACAAATCCACATGAAAAACAAAATATATATAAAATATCAAAACGATGATGTTGTATAGAGTACAAAAGCGAATGAATCTAATCCATAAAAAGAGTACTACAACTTAGGAACACGTTTAATTCCCATGGAATTAACGTGCCCTTCATGCTTATCTTGTCGTAATGCTTTAGTGAGAGGATCTGCTATGTTCTCATCTGTAGCAATCTTTTCTATCACTACTTCCTTTTGCTCCACGTAATCTCGGATTAGATGAGCTTTCCGTTGTACATGTCTAGACTTGTTGCTAGACTTTGGCTCTTTAGCTTGGAAGATGGCACCACTATTGTCGCAATAGATGGTTATCGGGTCATTCGAACTAGGCACTACGGATAGTCCATGTAAGAATTGACGCATCCATATCGCTTCCTTTGTAGCTTCGCACGCGGCATAGTACTCGGACTCGATCGTAGAATCTGCTTAATAATTGTTTCGAACTCTTCCACCGATCGCAGCGCCATTAAGAGTAAAAACGAATCCAGACCGAGATTTTGAGTCATCTCGATCCGTTTGGAAGCTAGCATCTGCAGAATCGGTTGCGCATAGCTTTTGAGAGCCTCCATAAGTCAATGCCCAATCTTTAGTCCTCCGGAGGTACTTAAGAATGTTCTTGACAAAATGCCCAATGTGATTCACCTGGATGTTGTTGGAATCGACTTGTCATACTCAATGCATATGCCACGTCCGGACGTGTGCATATCATGGCATACATGATTGATCCTATAGCCGAAGCATAAGGGATCCGTGCCATGCGCTCTTTCTCTTCCGTGTCTCCGGTGCCCGAGACTTGCTCAAATGTACCCCTGGAGCCATAGGAAGAAACCCCTTCTTGGAGTTAGTCATGCTTTGAATCTCTCTAGGACTTTGTCTATGTAAGACTCTGATCGAGAGATAACATCCGTCGTGATCTATCTCGATAGATACGGATGCCTAGAATTCTTTGTGCTTCTCCCAGATCTTTCATCCGGAAATGGTTTTTCAACCATACTTTCACCGAAGTTAAGAGAGGTATGTCATTCCCAATCGGGAGTATGTCGTCAACATACAATATTAGGAAGACAATCTTGCTCCCACTCGACTTGATATATAGACATGGTTCCTCGACGGATCGAGTAAATCCATTTTCTTTTATCACTTGGTCGAAGCGATGATTCCAACTCCTTGATGCTTGCTTAAGTCCATAAATGGAACGCTTAAGCTTGCACACTTTCTTAGGATGTACTGGATCGATGAAACCTTCGGGTTGTACCATGTACAACTCTTCCTCCAAAAAGCCGTTTAAGAAGGCGGTTTTCACGTCCATTTGCCAAATTTCATAGTCATGAAAAGCGGCAATCGCTAAGATAATCCGAATGGAACGCAGCATGACTACGGGTGCAAAAATCTCATCGTAGTGCAAACCTGGCACTTGGGTGAAACCTTTAGCAACTAGTCGTGCTTTGTAGATATCTTGTTGACCTTCCACAGAATGCTTTATCTTGTAAAGCCATTTGCATTGAAGGGGACGAACCTTAGCAGGTAAGTCAACAAGATCCCACACGTTGTTCTCATACATGGAGTCCATCTCGGATTGCATGGCCTCAAGCCATAGCTTTGAGTCGAATCGGTCATGGCACCTTTATAGGTTGCGGGTTCACTACTCGTTAAGAGTAGAATGTCATCTATGTCATGTTCCTCGACCAGACCAATGTATCTGTCCGGAGGAATAGAGACTCTTCCCGACCTCCTAGGTTCCTCAGGAATGTTAACCGCAGCCGGGATTGAAGGAATAGGTTCCTCCAATGATTGCTCGGTACTTGGTTCTGGAATCTCCGACAGTTCGAAGGTTCTATCACTCTTTGCATTCTCGAGAAATTCCTTCTCTAAGAATGTCGCACTAGCCGCAACAAAAACACGTTGTTCGGTTGGCGAATAGAAGTAATGACCAAGTGTTCCTTTAGGATAACCTATAAAGTATGTCTTGACCGATCGCGGGCCGAGCTTATCCTCGTGTCTCCACTTGACCCGTATAAAGGACAAGTTAGGGACCGTTCCCTTCCATAGTTCATATGGAGTCTTGTCAACAGCTTTAGACGGACTTCGGTTAAGTATTAGAGCGGCTGACAAAAGAGCATAACTCCATAATGAATCAGGTAAAACCGTGTGACTCATCATGGATCGAACCATATCAAGTAGTGTTCGATTTCTCCGTTCGGACACACCATTCAATTGAGGTGTTCCAGGTGGAGTTAACTGTAAGGCAATCCCACAGTCTTTGAGGTGTTGATCAAACTCGTGAGAAAGATACTCGCCACCACGATCCGAACGCAGTTGTTTTAATCTTTCTACCCAATAGGTTCTCAGTACCTATTCTCGGTATTCTTTGAATTTCTCAAAGGATTCACTTTTGTGCTTCATTAAGTAGACATAGCCATATCTACTTAAATCGTCCGTGAAAGTGATGAAATACCTATAGCCTTCTCGTGCGGTGATTGACATAGGGCCACATACATCCGTGTGTATGAGTCCTAATAGGTCGCAGCCGCGCATTCCAACACCTTTGAAGGAAATCCGAGTCATCTTACCGATGAGACATGATTCACACGTGCCAAATGATTGAAAATCAAAGGCCGAGATAGCTCCATTTTTGATGAGCTATTTTACGCGTTTCTCATTAATGTGTCCCATACGGCACTGCCATAGATACGTTTGATCTTTGTCACCAACCTTTAACTTTTTATTCATTACGTGTAATATTTCGGTGGTCCGATCTAAAACATAAATTCCGTTCATGGAGACTCGCCTTGTCAGAATCATATCGTGTAATGAGAAAATGCAAGTATTATTTTCTATTACAAATGAAAAACCAAGTTTATCAAGTGCGAAACCGAAATAATGTTTTTCGAAAGACTAGGAACATAATAGCAATCATATAATGACAACTCAAATCCGCTAGGAAGCTGGATCACATATGTCCCCTTTGAGATGGCAGCCACTCTTGCTCCATTCCCGACACGCAGTCCACCTCACCCTTTACGAGGGGTTCGATGTTTCGGAGCCCCCGCACATGATTACACAGATGAGAACCACAACCAATATCAAGTACCCAAGTTCCGTAAATTGCGTGGTTAATCTCAATCATATGAATAAAAGTAGAAGAGAGAGAAGACATACCAACAGGTTTAACACGACCTGCCTTTAAGTCCTCATGATAAACAGGACATGTACGCCTCCAATGCCCAGTCTTGTGGCAATGATGGCACTCCATGTTTTCATTCTTGCTCTTTGTCGTGCCTGATGAGGTGCTCGACTCACTAGGCCCACTCTTACCTGAACCCGACTTCTTGAACTTCGGTTTACCTACTGCTAGGTTTGCCTGAGCTTTGCCCTTACCTTTCCCTTTGTTGGACACAACGAGAACATCCTGTTTCAAGCTCCCACTGAACTTCATGTCCTTCTCGGTGCATGCGAGAAGGAGTGCGATTCATGTGGGGTTTTCTTCAAATCATTCATATAGTAATTCGCTCTAAATTGCGAAAAACCATCGTGGAGTGAATGAAGCATGCGGTCGATAACAATGTTCTCGCTGATGTTACAATTAAAGGTCTCCGACTTCTCGACATTCTCAATCATGCTTTGAGAATGTGTGGGCTAACTGGTTGGCCCTTTTCGGAGTCTCGCATCAAAGAAGCGAGTGGTATGCTCATAGGTCACGATTCTCGGTGCTTTCGAGAATTCCTTAGTGAGCGTGGTGAAAATCTTGTTTGCACCATGGGCTATAAAGCGTTTACGCAAATTGGATTCCATTGCAAAAATGAGTACGTTTTTAATCGCACCCGCTTCCATACGAAAATCATTAAACTTGGTGATTTCAAGCTCTCTAGCCGTGGGAACTGGGTTTGCCGGGATGGGCTCTAATAGATATTTGAGCTTCCCGTCGGCAGCGGCATTCCGTAATGCCGCCTCCCGCCTCTCGGTTGGATCCATCATTCTTCGATCGAGTAGACCGATTCATCCGATTCATGAAGATCCGAAGCCGGGACTCACGGTCCAATGTGGCACTTGGCATTGGGTTATCGGTAGAACCACCATTTGTTATTTAGCAGTTTAAAAGTTCGTGATCTACACTTTGAAAAAGAAAAAAAACAAAATGAAATAAGCAACTCATCGAGGTGATTTAAGTCTATTTAAAATTCATTTTAACATGTAGACTCAATGCACTTGCATAATTGATCTCCCTCAAGAATGATACAAGTGATCCCAAGACTCAATTTCTGTAAATTGATAAGCCAACTGTTTAGCTAATTCTTCCGGAAGAACTCTTGGTCGATAGATTTCCGTAAATCCTATCTATAGTCCACCATAGTCACAGGATCGTACGAGTGACCATAGTGTTGAGATAAAATAGGTCAATCGGTTCCAACTTACCCGACGTAGAAGGGGTCATATTATGCCTACCGACGAAGAAGGGACTCATTGGAGTTTGACCTATAAAGACCGTTCTCAATTTTTGTTTATACGAGGAAGATCCCATCAACTAAATTATAATTCATATTAAGTGAACGAATAACTAGCGTCTGCGTGAATGAATTAATTTGGATGATGGCTTAAAATCGTGTGACATGAGAATGTCAATGAAAACTAACTCGTGACCTCTATATGTGTCAGTTTTCAAGCAATAATTAGGTGGTTTGGTTTTTAGGCGGAATATGATGCATATTATCGTTACGAAAAATAAATAAATGAATGCAATACGTAAATAAAAAATTCCTAGTGTGGCCTATCCTAATAAAAAGAACATAAAACAACTTTGGAATCCACCGTTGGACCCGAGAAGCTTGTCTTGATGTTCCATCTTGATCCATGTAGCGGGAGTGAGCATCCGGTCTCCATCTTTGGTCTTCTCAAAAATTACAATTAAAAGTTACAAATATAAACCTATTTACATTCTAAATAAAAACTGTAATTAAAAGAAATAAAAATGGAGATACGAGATCTCAAAATACAACCAAGACCGTGTTCCATCATTACGGTAACACGTTCTACTAAGGCCACACTAAGTTACAACCGTTTGCAAAAATAAATAAATACGTAATTAAAAGCATTCAAATTAAACAAGAACGATAAATTAAAATGCATCAACTAAAAAAAATAAATTTATTCGTGACATAATTCCGTAATTATGTTAAATTTTTATCCAAACCACCAAAGATAATTAAAATTACATGACAAAACCGCTTTAGTCAAGTTAATTTTAATCCGAGATAATCCGTTACAATAAATCGTTTTAAAGTAACTTTATTTTACGTGGGTGAACCGTTTCACTAACAAGCGAGAGCATAAAAACGTTTTATGCAATAAAAGGGCCGAAAAAAAACAAAAATTTTTTTTTTTTCTCTTCTGTACTGCTGTACGTGAACAGTACCAGTACCCAAAAAAAAAATTTTTTTTTTTTTAAAATAGATGCTCATGCCGTGAGCAAAAAAAGAAGGAAAAAATCGCTCTAACCGAGAGCAAAAAAAATCCAATGCCGAATCGATTTGACAAAAACCAATTGCAATTTGAGCATAATCCGGATTAAAACATAATTACAATTGACATGATCTTCACATATTGTTGTAATTATCGTTTAAAACAACAATTCGCAAAGAACAGATCGAAAACAAAACAGAAAATCGTCACAAAACAACCGTGTAAACTGGACACGGTTCCCAATGCACAAAACAGGCCGTGACATATAGAAATGTCGAGACCAACATGCCACACGGTTTTATCAAAATTTTATACAAAAAGTTATCGATTTGATAAAAACCAATTGCGATTTCACCTAATCCGTATAGAAATGAAATAGCAATTGATAGATCTTTAACACATTATATTGAATATCGATTACAAAATAATATGCAAAGATCAAATCGACAACTAAAACAAAACATGGCACGAAATTCAAAGCAGCCGTGCAAAAAAAAATTGAAAACCGTGAGGAAAATAAAATCTGCCGAGGGGAAAAAAAATCCAGCCGAGACATATTTTTTGAACAAAAATCATCGATTCAAAAATCATTTGATGAAAATCACATAGAAAAATTTACGTGGCCTCGCTCTGATACCACTTGTGGGGTAATATCCGTATACTACCCTTCTAATAAAGGATTATAACGCAAAATTTACATGTGATTATAGTCATAAAACGAATAACAAGATGAAACGATTAAGCAATAGAAATAACCTTCGGTCCTAGTGAAAAATGGCAATGAGAGATCAAGGTAGATCTCCTCCTAATTGTTGCACCCAAGATAGTCCGAGAAATGCCCTTGTGCTAGAGAGAATCCCCTAATTGCCTTGCAATATTGAGGGGATTGTTTTGTGAGTTTGTGTTGGATGAGAGATCCGAGTTTCGAGAGGCACAATTCCCAAAACCCTAAAAATGTTTGCAAAAATGAATTAGGGTTGAAGTGAAGGAGAAAGCTCTCCTTTTGACACCTCTAATTCGGCCAAACCGAGTTCTAGAGAGGGAATGGGCTTTTCCATTTCCTCTTTATTTAAACTCGCGGTCCGACATGCAATTTTTTTAAATGTATATGACACGGTCTGATTATAAACTGTCATCGGTTATCGGATATTAAAGCATCAACTAATTACACGGATTAGTTGAATTATTAATACGTGTCCGACAAAACAGTATTGTATAATTATATTCAATATACATTTAATTAAATATAAAACGCTTATATTCAATTTTACGAATTAACCGCTTAATTCGTCTTAGCCATTATTATTTAATCCGTATTAAATAAAATATCTCAACATCACATTTTCGACTAATTATTAGTCAAATAACTCAGACTAACTGGTTAGTCAAAATTGGCATCTACATGACTGTATTTTCATACCGTCACATCTCTCAAACGTATCCTATAGGTGTGACTTTTAGGGACCAGTTGATCACCGCCATCTGTATGACAATAACGTCAAACTTATCTAGCAAGCCAACCGTTATTGATAAACGTGGATCAACTGATAATAATACCAAAAGTATGCCCTTTGATCCTTTTAGAGATTTATAAGTCCTTGCACTAACTGTTAAGGACACCAACCCCAACATAACGTAGGTTTAAATAGGAAAGCAAGTAAGTTTAACGAAATAAAACACTCACGGGCTAAATAAAAGCCCATAACAGCGAAAACCACTCGATCGAGTGGAATAAAACCACTCGATCGAGCAAAACCTCAGCATAATCTACTCGATCGAGTAGATAGTTACTCGATCGAGTAACTCGACTTTCAGCAACTTCAGGATCGAGTAGGAAACTACTCGATCGACCAACAGGGGACGTAAAAACCACTCGATCGAGTGGTAAAACTACTCGATCGAGTCCTTTGTCTTCAAATCAGCTCAAGTCCATGCCCGACTGCCTCGTAAACCGTGCCTTGACGGTTCCCAACGCAGTATCTCACTCCAGAAAATCCCGTCTCCTCTAAATGCATGCAAAAAGGACGAAAAAGGGTACGATTCCACTACTTTCGCGTTCATTTCTACAAAATGGACAAAACGAACCAAAGTAGCCAATTCGGGGCAAAATACCATAAAAACAGTATAAAAATGCATGGAAATACGTGCTGAAATAGGCTAAAAAGACTATATATTATGCACGTATCAAATCTCCCCAAACCGAACCTTTACTCGTCCTCGAGTAAACTAAAATGCAACTAATGGAACGGAAACGAAAACTCAGAGCTAGCTTAACTTGTCTACTTGAAACAATTTAATGCAACAAAACTAACAGTTAAAGCTAATCAGTCAATACGCAAACGAGTTATAAGCTGTTTAGAAATATAGCCAACCTATCGACCTTGCAAGACCAACAAAATCGGACTCTCTCGTGGTCACTCTTCTCTCATGAAGCAAAGGGTGAATGTTATATGTAAAAGAGATAAGAAAAGACAGTCACTCACCTAACTGCGACCTACATAGCATGCATGCAACAAAAATGAAAGACAATTCAAGTACTAATGCACACACTCCAACCAATAATGTCGCCAAAATTTGACACGTCTATCGTGTACCTGTCAAAAATAAACTAACTAAACTAACTATATAGCTAGGGAAGTCAGGTCAATCTCCTCAGGGAGGTAAGATATCTGTAGAAGTCCGTCTATTTGGTCACAAATGGGGGGGTTGTTTGAATTGTTTTCTAAGCTACGAAGTATAAAGGAAGAGAAATAGAGACAAGAGCAGTAAAGGTAGAGAAATTAGGATTAAACTATCAGATAGAGAAGGACATGTCAGGATTTCGGTTCACTACGGTAGTCCAGTGACTCAGCTGTAAATGACTCAGACGAATTAATGCGAGACGGATACGGGAAAGGTCCTTTCGGTCCACTTTCTATCCTAAAATACCACTAACTTAACTTTCATTCTCGTCAGGGTAGTCTACTGTTCATAGCAGGCCTATTTAGTCCAATCTTTCGATCTAGGATTAATTTTAGCCAGATTAAAGAAATAACTCAGAAGCGTGCACTCAACTAAGTCGATAAATACAATTAAATTGCTATGGTGACAGAATCTCACAATTAATTCATCTAATTCATTTACTACATCGTCACATTCCTACCGCAGATCCCCTAATCCCAACATGAAAGGGGTTTAGTTACTCATATCGCTAATTAAACTGTCAAAACTAACAGCAGACAAATTACCAGCATTCAACATATTAAAACTATAATTAAATTGCATAAAGAGTAAATTAGGGCAAAGGAAACAAATGAAGTAAACAAGAAATTAAAGCAAACAACCGATTAATTATTATTAAGAGAAGAGAAAGGAATTACAATCGTGCGAATTCCGGCGTAAAGAACACAAAATCCGAGCAAAGTAAATCCGAGAACAAGGTTACAGTGAAGAGGAAAGTTTAACGCAGTAAAGTTTTGACAGTAGGAAAATTAGATAATGAAAAGATGATAAAAAGATGCCTAATAACCTAGTTAACGTAGGTTTAAATAGGAAAGCAAGTAAGTTTAACGAAATAAAACACTCACGGGCTAAATAAAAGCCCATAACAGCGAAAACCACTCGATCGAGTGGAATAAAACCACTCGATCGAGTGTAATAAAACCACTCGATCGAGCAAAACCTCAGCATAATCTACTCGATCGAGTAGATAGTTACTCGATCGAGTAACTCGACTTTCAGCAACTTCAAGATCGAGTAGGAAACTACTCGATCGACCAACAGGGGACGTAAAAACCACTCGATCGAGTGGTAAAACTACTCGATCGAGTCCTTTGTCTTCAAATCAGCTCAAGTCCATGCCCGACTGCCTCGTAAACCGTGCCTTGACGGTTCCCAACGCAGTATCTCACTCCAGAAAATCTCGTCTCCTCTAAATGCATGCAAAAAGGACGAAAAAGGGTACGATTCCACTACTTTCGCGTTCATTTCTACAAAATGGACAAAACGAACCAAAGTAGCCAATTCGGGGCAAAATACCATAAAAACAGTATAAAAATGCATGGAAATACGTGCTGAAATAGGCTAAAAAGACTATATATTATGCACGTATCAAATCTCCCCAAACCGAACCTTTACTCGTCCTCGAGTAAACTAAAATGCAACTAATGGAACGGAAACGAAAACTCAGAGCTAGCTTAACTTGTCTACTTGAACGAATTTAATGCAACAAAACTAACAGTTAAAGCTAATCAGTCAATATGCAAACGAGTTATAAGCTGTTTAGAAATATAGCCAACCTATCGACCTTGCAAGACCAACAAAATCGGACTCTCTCGTGGTCACTCTTCTCTCATGAAGCAAAGGGTGAATGTTATATGTAAAAGAGATAAGAAAAGACAGTCACTCACCTAACTGCGACCTACATAGCATGCATGCAACAAAAATGAAAGACAATTCAAGTACTAATGCACACACTCCAACCAATAATGTCGCCAAAATTTGACACGTCTATCGTGTACACAAAAAATAAACTAACTAAACTAACTATATAGCTAGGGAAGTCAGGTCGATCTCCTCAGGGAGGCAAGATATCTGTAGAAGTCCGTCTATTTGGTCACAAATGAGGGGGTTGTTTGAATTGTTTTCTAAGCTACGAAGTATAAAGGAAGAGAAATAAAGACAAGAGCAGTAAAGGTAGAGAAATTAGGATTAAACTATCAGATAGAGAAGGACATGTCAGGATTTCGGTTCACTACGGTAGTCCTGTTAGTCCAGTGACCAACAGGGGACGTAAAAACCACTCGATCGAGTGGTAAAACTACTCGATCGAGTCCTTTGTCTTCAAATCAGCTCAAGTCCATGCCCGACTGCCTCGTAAACCGTGCCTTAACGGTTCCCAACGCAGTATCTCACTCCAGAAAATCTCGTCTCCTCTAAATGCATGCAAAAAGGACGAAAAAGGGTACGATTCCACTACTTTCGCGTTCATTTCTACAAAATGGACAAAACGAACCAAAGTAGCCAATTCGGGGCAAAATACCATAAAAACAAAGATAAAAATGCATGGAAATACGTGTTGAAATAGGCTAAAAAGACTATATATTATGCACGTATCAAATCTCCCCAAACCGAACCTTTACTCGTCCTCGAGTAAACTAAAATGCAACTAATGGAACGGAAACGAAAACTCAGAGCTAGCTTAACTTGTCTACTTGAACGAATTTAATGCAACAAAACTAACAGTTAAAGCTAATCAGTCAATACGCAAACGAGTTATAAGCTGTTTAGAAATATAGCCAGCCTATCGACCTTGCAAGACCAACAAAATCGGACTCTCTCGTGGTCACTCTTCTCTCATGAAGCAAAGGGTGAATGTTATATGTAAAAGAGATAAGAAAAGACAGTCACTCACCTAACTGCGACCTACATAGCATGCATGCAACAAAAATGAAAGACAATTCAAGTACTAATGCACACACTCCAACCAATAATGTCGCCAAAATTTGACACGTCTATCGTGTACCTGTCAAAAATAAACTAACTAAACTAACTATATAGCTAGGGAAGTCAGGTCGATCTCCTCAGGGAGGCAAGATATCTGTAGAAGTCCGTCTATTTGGTCACAAATGAGGGGGTTGTTTGAATTGTTTTCTAAGCTACGAAGTATAAAGGAAGAGAAATAAAGACAAGAGCAGTAAAGGTAGAGAAATTAGGATTAAACTATCAGATAGAGAAGGACATGTCAGGATTTCGGTTCACTACGGTAGTCCTGTTAGTCCAGTGACCAACAGGGGACGTAAAAACCACTCGATCGAGTGGTAAAACTACTCGATCGAGTCCTTTGTCTTCAAATCAGCTCAAGTCCATGCCCGACTGCCTCGTAAACCGTGCCTTAACGGTTCCCAACGCAGTATCTCACTCCAGAAAAACTCGTCTCCTCTAAATGCATGCAAAAAGGACGAAAAAGGGTACGATTCCACTACTTTCGCGTTCATTTCTACAAAATGGACAAAACGAACCAAAGTAGCCAATTCGGGGCAAAATACCATAAAAACAGTATAAAAATGCATGGAAATACGTGCTGAAATAGGCTAAAAAGACTATATATTATGCACGTATCAAATCTCCCCAAACCGAACCTTTACTCGTCCTCGAGTAAACTAAAATGCAACTAATGGAACGGAAACGAAAACTCAGAGCTAGCTTAACTTGTCTACTTGAACGAATTTAATGCAACAAAACTAACAGTTAAAGCTAATCAGTCAATACGCAAACGAGTTATAAGCTGTTTAGAAATATAGCCAGCCTATCGACCTTGCAAGACCAACAAAATCGGACTCTCTCGTGGTCACTCTTCTCTCATGAAGCAAAGGGTGAATGTTATATGTAAAAGAGATAAGAAAAGACAAATACTCACCTAATCACGACCTACATAGCATGCATGCAACAAAAATGAAAGACAATTCAAGTACTAATGCACACACTCCAACCAATAATGTCGCCAAAATTTGACACGTCTATCGTGTACCTGTCAAAAATAAACTAACTAAACTAACTATATAGCTAGGGAAGTCAGGTCGATCTCCTCAGGGAGGCAAGATATCTGTAGAAGTCCGTCTATTTGGTCACAAATGAGGGGGTTGTTTGAATTGTTTTCTAAGCTACGAAGTATAAAGGAAGAGAAATAAAGACAAGAGCAGTAAAGGTAGAGAAATTAGGATTAAACTATCGATAGAGAAGGACATGTCGATTTCGGTTCACTACGGTAGTCCAGTGACTCACCGTAAATGACTCGGATTTAATTAATGCGAGACGGATACGGGAAAGGTCCTTTCGGTCCACTTTCTATCCTAAAATACCACTAACTTAACTTTCATTCTCGTCGGGTAGTCTATCGTTCATAGCAGCCTATTTAGTCCAATCTTTCGATCTAGGATTAATTTTAGCCAGATTAAAGAAATAACTCAGAAGCGTGCACTCAACTAAGTCGATAAATACAATTAAATTGCTATGGTGACAGAATCTCACAATTAATTCATCTAATTCATTTACTACATCGTCACATTCCTACCGCAGATCCCCTAATCCTAACATGAAAGGGGTTTAGTTACTCATATCGCTAATTAAACTGTCAAAACTAACAGCAGACAAATTACCAGCATTCAACATATTAAAATTATAATTAAATTGCATAAAGAGTAAATTAGGGCAAAGGAAACAAATGAAGTAAACAAGAAATTAAAGCAAACAAACGATTAATTATTATTAAGAGAAGAGAAAGGAATTACAATCGTGCGAATTCCGGCGTAAAGAACACAAAATCCGAGCAAAGTAAATCCGAGAACAAGGTTACAGTGAAGAGGAAAGTTTAACGCAGTAAAGTTTTGACAGTAGGAAAATTAGATAATGAAAAGATGATAAAAAGATGCCTAATAACCTAGTTAACGTAGGTTTAAATAGGAAAGCAAGTAAGTTTAACGAAATAAAACACTCACGGGCTAAATAAAAGCCCATAACAGCGAAAACCACTCGATCGAGTGGAATAAAACCACTCGATCGAGCAAAACCTCAGCATAATCTACTCGATCGAGTAGATAGTTACTCGATCGAGTAACTCGACTTTCAGCAACTTCAGGATCGAGTAGGAAACTACTCGATCGACCAACAGGGGACGTAAAAACCACTCGATCGAGTGGTAAAACTACTCGATCGAGTCCTTTGTCTTCAAATCAGCTCAAGTCCATGCCCGGCTGCCTCGTAAACCGTGCCTTGACACTTCCCAACGCAGTATCTCACTCCAGAAAATCCCGTATCCTCTAAATGCATGCAAAAAGGACGAAAAAGGGTACGATTCCACTACTTTCGCGTTCATTTCTACAAAATGGACAAAACGAACCAAAGTAGCCAATTCGGGGCAAAATACCATAAAAACATTATAAAAATGCATGGAAATGCGTGCTGAAATAGGCTAAAAAGACTATATATTATGCACGTATCACTTAGCCTCTAAGCAAACTCAACCGACCTACCACCCCACATTTCTCTATAAATACCCACCATCACACACCACAATATTCACGCGAGCGTCCGACCCCTCACATCTCCCTTAAACTTCTATACTCGACTTCCTCAGTCAAAAAATCGACACGTGTTTTCGACCTACCGATCGAAAACACAAGCCTTACACATTTTGTTTGGTACCGTCGCCGTGCATTCGACCGACCCATTCGACCAACTCAACATTAATTAACATGTTTTTCAACCACATGTTTTCAACTCATTTTCAAAACAAAATCCTTTTCGAAGGCACTCTTTTAAACTTCTTTGATCGCGAGTAGTCACAACGAGAAAACCGTCTCTACAGTCCTCTACTTTGCAAACATCAATAAACGTAAGTTTGAGGGTGTAAACAACTCACTTATTTCATGTCTTTGCTGTTTTTATGAGTTTATAAGCATGAACAATGCATAACACGATTCAAATATAGGTTAGATGAGTCAAAACCGAGTTTTGGCCTGAGACAGAAGCTCTTTGCTATGCAAAGAGGCTCGCGCCTCAATGGGGTGTCCAGGTCAGACTCAAACGTGTTTGAGTTCGTCTTTCCTTCATCACTTTCTTTTATTTTTACTTCTTTCCTTTTACGGTTTTTACCATTTTAATTGATTTTTATGACAAATATTTTGACCATTACGAAAATCATCCTTGGTTCCTTATAACATGACGGTTTATTCCGTGACTCGATGATATTATTGGTTTACTACATTTTAATGGGTATTTTAACACCCTTTTCTTTTATTTACCATTTTTCTCATTTATTTACACTTGCAAATATATTAGTCATAATTCATAATCATCCTTGGTTCTTTATACCATGTCGGTTTAATCCGAGTACGATGACAAACTTTACTAATTACAAATAAATAAACTTAACATAATTAGTTCAAATCAAACATTTTCCTTTCACTTTTATTTCATTTTATTTTTATCTTTGTCTTGGCCATATTGCATGTCACCCTTGGTTTGAATAAATACCATGTCGATTTAATTCGAGTACGGTGATAAAATGGTTAAGCACACATATTTTACATTTTTATTTGTAAACTATGCTTTTCGAACTTGCAAATCCGACAAAGAATATTACTAAGATAATAGTAATTATTCCGAGTCATGCAAATCATTTAATCACAAATACGGTTTTAAACAACCTTTTTAACAACCAGGAGACGCCCCTTGGGTCGTCGTCTGACTCGCGCCCCAAGAGGCCGCCTGTTTTCATATTTTATGACCTGGGCAGAGCCCTTTCCCTCGCCAATAGGCTCGCTCCCCAATGGGGCTGCCTGACACCGTTCTGTCTCATTTCAGCACTTGTCTAGGACGATCCCGATTACGGTTAACCCGAATCTACATGGATCAGATTGACGAGTTAACAATCTTTTAAACATTTTAACATTTTCTTATTCATCCTTTTATTCTTTCATTTTAACAATAAATGGATCGTGTTAAGCATCATAACCCGAATTTGGTAAATGGATGTTTAATTTCCGTTTTCACATGCAAATCAATCTAAATCCAACTTGGACATCAATTTCATGCTATGTGGATAAACAAACCGACTTAGCAAACTTTCACATGTTAGGTTAAACTTTTGGATGCGCATTCATGCATTTAAACCGTTTTATCAACTCTTGCACTTAAACAACCACGATCGATCAGTAGAGGCCGCTAACGCGGGCGAATTTGGGTGTCTTATTAAAGGGCTTCCCAATACATACTCTCACCCCTTACTCAGAACGTTTGGATAGTGGATGGCCTTATCCAGGGCGTACGAGAGTCATTTTAGGCATAAAATGCTAAATGGGGGACGAGTCCTTATCTTTAGTACCTATGTCAAACACTGCTTTGTGCTTCGTTTGACCGAGGTATAAAGTGGATTCGAACGGGTTCCAAGCATCCCACAAATGCTTGGTGGCGAATCCGAACATCTCTATATCGTTTCGAGACTTTTGCCGAGACGAAATCGACCGATCTAAAGCGATCCGGTCGAAATCATTTCTACGCCTCCAAACGTGGCTTTCCGACCGCTATACGTCCACAGGTTGGCTTGGCGTGTAGGTGGCCTACGTCCACGGATCGGCGGTGGCCCATGTACGCGTAACGCGCGGCCCATGTCCACAGAGGGTCACGACGGTAACTTCCGTTTGGTGACTCGAAAGTTGATTGGAGAGAATTACCTCTTGATCATGAATCGAAGAGGAATAGTTTGTGAAAATGTTTCTTGTTATGTGAGGACACTAAAAATTGGACTCTAAGAATGAAATGGGCATGTCCCGTTCCGGGGAGCAATGTTTTTTGAAGACTCCGTATCTGGGTCAGGGTGAAAGTGGCTTCGACATTATGGAATGCGGAGCTTGGTAATGATAGGTTTGTTTGGCAGATAAAAATCTGGAGTTTGTATTTTGTGGTGTTTAGGCCGATGGGTTACGGCTTGTAATGTGCTGCGGAATGGGTTCTCAGGTTTGATGTGGCTTGAGCACGAAATGGTTGGTAAATAATGTGGGATCAGATTCCCATGTCTGGACCTTATAGGTTAAGGTGCGATATTACGAGCTTGAGGGGAATCCTCAGAAGCCTAGATGGTTCTCCCTATAGCAGTCTCTAGAAGGAGTTAGGGAAGAAGCAATGTTGGTTATGATCTTGAGGGAAATCCCCAGGATCCTAGATAGGTCTCCTTGTAACAGTCTCTAGAAGGACTTAAGGGTGAAGCGATGTTGGTCAAGGTTTTGGTGTTTGGTGTCTTGGACCCAACGGTCCCGAATTTGGTGTGTTGGACTCATTGGTCCTGGGCTTTGGCCTTGTCGGTTCTGGACTTGGTGTTTTGGACTTACTGGTCCGAGATTTTGTGTGTTGGACTCATTGGTCCTGGGCTTTGGACTTGTTGGTCCTGGATTGGGTGTTTTGGACTCATTGGTCCGGGATTTTGTTTGTTGGACTCATTGGTCCCGGGCTTTGGACTTGTTGGTCCTGGACTTGGTGTTTTGGACTTATTGGTCCTGAGCTTTGGACTTGGTGGTCTTGGACTTTGTAAACACACTCAGATTCTGTTTTTTCACATAAAAAACCGTTTGATTAAAACCTTTTAGGTACCCGTTGATTAGATAACCGTCTTAACATTAAAACAGATTAAGCACCATCCCATTTAATAATATATGACAAAATTTTCCTTTTGTCTTACATTCTACTTTTATCTTATTCTTATTACTTCCGTTTTTAAAATTAAGACTATATATAACAAGAATTATCGCCCGTTTCTCATAATAAGAAAACCCCATCTGGCCATTTCATTGTTTGCTTATTTTGATGTAGAAGTGTGATATTTCAGATTAGTCATTTCGAAAATCCCATTTTGAACTAGTCCGTCTCATTATAGACGGTTACTATCCGTCTATAGGTATAGATGAATAGTGACCCTCTCACAAAGTAGAGTTGAAGAGCAAATCGGGTATTCATTTCCCACCCAATTATACTATCTACTTTCATTTCGTGAGAGGGACACTATCCATCTTGTCTATTGATGATAATTTGTGATTTTGAACAAGAAAAAACTTGGTACAAATAAGCTGTAGATAGGGCGGGTAAAATTTGACGAAACAGTCGTACGGTGTACAACTTTCCCGGAAAAAAAGGAAACGTCTACTGCTTTGCCAACGGATACTTTTTCTTCTACCAAATGTTAGTTTCTCTCTCCAATTTCATATATATATGTTCTTAATTTGCTGTTCTTCTATGTCGTTAAATTGTGACATTGTTGTAGGTCTATTTTATGAGCAATGATCCAAGAAAAATTACTTCGATTGATTAGTTTCGAACAATATGGCATTTGATTTAGTTGGAGATAATTGAATGTCGTTTAGTTTTATTGCCGAAATTTAGCTATATGTTGAAGTTGCATATGGATTGAGTTTGGGTTTCAGGAAAGACAGAAAAAAAGGAGAACAAAGTATTGTTTGGAAACACGAAAACGATTTCATTACATGATTTCAGTGGTACAAATTAAAGTGTACTCATTTTTATTCCAAATCCTATTTCATACACCTTGTTAGAGAATGTGTGAAATTCAATTGCGGATAATTTTAATTTCTGGATAATGTTTGGGAAACTCCTTGAATTGGAAACTGAGCGGGGCTGAAACGAGGTTCGGGTGGGTCAATCCGTGAGTCACCCCGACCTCTTTGACAAGTCTACTCTAGGAGATTGGTTAGTGAAAATTGAAATGACTATTGTGAGGTAGGAATTTGAGGGGCGGTTAGGAATTAAAAAGGAATTAAGGCTTTTTCTCCAAATTTGAAATGTCTCAATTATGTGATTCAATTCCAATATAGGTTCCCAATTATGCCATTGTGACATTTTTGATGCAATGATCGTAGTTTTAAGCGATTTTATCATTATTTGATTCCAAGGAAAGACTACCATCCCAAAGAGGCCATTTGAGTGAACGTAAATTTCTTTGATTTCTTCCACTTCTAAATTGGAACAATACTTATTTAGATTACGAAACAATAGGAAAGTGGTAAGGGTACAAAATACGTGAGCTACTTGTGCGAGAGGTTGAAAGACCAGATGGATAAAGTCCAAGACGAGGGTGTACTTTATATGATGCAAATGATGTTGAGCATATGTTTTTGGAGGTAGTAGGGATTCCACTTTGTTCTATGCTGTACTTGCATTTATCATTCTTATTTTGGGAGAAGTAGTCTAACAAATTCGGAAATAGTAGGTGGAAAGAGAAATTTCTAGAGCAGCTTGTTTGGCTACAAGGCGGGGAGGAGGATGGAGTGAAAGGAAAGAGAGGGAAGGGAAGGGAGAACGGAGTAAGGGAGTTTCCTCTTCAAATCTTTTCTATGTTGACTGAGATTTCAATTTGTTTTAGTAAAAAAATTAAGCTCTCTACCTTAAATCCATTTTGCTATTCAAACAAAGGAAAAATTGGTGCAGTAGAGGGTTTAGCTACCGTGTCTTCGTGGGTACTGGGTAGGAAGTTTGGTGCAATTAGCAAAGTTGATAACTATGAGCGCTTTATCGAGTTCATTGGTATTTGGGATGGTGGAATCATGTGAAGACATGGTGATTTTATAGTGGTGGTGTGAGGCTAAGGAAGAAATGGTCAAGGGTTGGATCTTGTAAGCTCTTAATACAATGCAAAGATTGATTTGTATAAATTCATTTGATACATAACTTACATTATACAGTAAGAGTGTATAAAGAATTAAGCTAGCCTAGACTACTAATACTAAATTTGCCGTATGTCTAGATATACAATTGAATAAATCAAGCTATTTAAGTATATACCTAATATTCTAGAGTATTATTATTTGCTTAAACGATAGGAATGCCATATATATACTTTTGTGGGTGGATGCACATGAGTAGGAGGATTTGATCTTCACTTTGAAAATGCTTGCGGAATATTCTTGACACACTGCTGCAAATGGACGTTATGAGTTAATCCAATCTTGTTAGTAAGATGAGCAAAACGAGCTATTTGGAGCGGTTCAGTGAGAATGGTGCCTAGTGTGGTAGTGACCTGAAGGCTTAATGAGCAATGGCGTAGGCAGAAAATTTAAGGGGTGACTGGTGGGGTATGTAATAATATTAAATTCAAATATTTAAACTAAGAACCTTTAATATTAGATAACAGGTATTACATATGCAAATAAGTATATTTTAGCACACATCTATAAAAATTTACGGTATTGTGCCAAAGTCGTGGGGTCTTGAGACCCCACTAACCAAAAGGTAACTAGGCCTCTGTTCATGAGCTATAGCTTCTGAAGATCTTTTTCCCGTACAAACAGTCCATGGAACCCATAAGGTACACGTTGAGGTAGTTTCACTGAGGCAACAATGTCAAGGCTAGGTGACTTGGCATCCATGACTAGGAACTTTGATTCTCCTGTATTTTCATCGTGAACATACGAGACAATGTAACCTTCATCTTCATCTTCATCTTCATCTTCATCTGCATTATCGGGATCACTTGCCACAAAAAATGGCTCACCACCGTAGCAACCTGGCCCAAACATCCGACTTGCCACCACACACTCATGTCTGCTGTCTTGTACCATGGAGACGTCCAGCTTTACTATCCCTGTTATCTTTGGCACTGGGTTATTAACTGCTGTGTAAACGTACTTGTTTTTCTTCCCTAGATAGGCTGGATTTAGGACCCCAAAATTTAGGTTTCTCGTGGAAAGTTGCTGCCTTGAGACCACCCCGGTGTTAAGTTCAATTCGAACTTTCTCCACTAATAAACGGATTAGGTCCATTTGTTCAAATGTGTGCTCTGGTGTTATTATGTTTTCGGCTATCATGACAATTATCTCATTTCCATTCTTGTCGACCTCGTCCCACGCATTGATGGCATGGAGAAAATTGAATCCCGGCACCTCAAACCATTTGATATCCTTCTCATCATCGGCATATCTTGGGATGACCCCGATTTTCGATACTCTTGAGGGGTTGAAGCCCATTGGAGATCCACCCCTCAGCATCAATTTAATAAGGTCCATCTCAATTTGAGTATCGCAAAATACTGCGTACTTCTTTGTGATAGCAAAGTCATGGAAGAATGAGGATCGTGCCACGGAGAAGATAGGCACGTCTGGTTGTTTGTTTCCTTGGGGATCAAATCGGAAGTAGGCCAGAAATGGTGAAACAGGACCGTAACGGTAGGCAAATGTCTCACCAGTGTCTTGATCGACCTTCGGATGAGCAGTCATGCTCATGACAAGATTTCCCTCGAAGTCATTGCGTCCAAGGGTTTGAATGTCTCCATTTGGCATCAAACTTACCTCGTAAGGCAGGTCAGATTCTCCAAGCGCATAGAGCCGGTCACCGAACAAAGCCAAACTAGTGTTGGCTAACCCAACACCATTACTTGGATTGTACTGCCCTGCGATAAACCTGGCTGCAGCCAAAATGGTTCGAGCTGCAAACCCTACAAGACCATTATACCCTGAAAAAACATTTGGTAGTATGCTTGTTTGCGCTTCATGCTCCATCTTGTATTTGTATGTCTTGACAAATCGGCTACAAAGAGTGGCCTTGCCATCAGATATCCGAATGCTGTGGAGCATTCCGTCTCCATCAAACAGGTGGTAGGGCCCACGGGGGAAGAACTGTGGGTTAGGGCCATTGCGGATGTAGGCCCCATTAAGACACAAAGGAAGGGCTCCTTCAACAATCTCACATTCTGTTGGAGGTAGCTCATCGACTGGTGCGAAGTTGTGTGAGAGAACAACTTTTGGATCAACCAATGAACGTCTTGGAGGGTCAATGAACTTATTGATTATGTCTTCTAATGTATTTAGAAGTGCTGATGAAAGTGAATGATTGGATGGAGTTGGTGGTTGTGGTGTATTATACGTCTTTATGTGCACTATTTTCTTTGACAACCGATTGCTTTTAGCCTGTGTGTTAGGAGTTTCTAATTTCATGAATGGATTCAGTGATGCAGGTGAGACTGTGGGTTTTTGAGACTTGCCTTTAGTTGTTGGCATTGATGAAAGGAAAAAAGAGGATGGTGCATCCATTGTGGTGTTTTCTTTTTCTTGTTGAGATCAACTCTAGGGAGAATTAGAAACGTGTTGCAGGACCTAGGAAACTAATTGTGGCTGTACATATTTATAATGTGAGTGAAGAGTTGATGTTTAGTACACGTGTCGCATGTCACTTTGTTATTCCTAACTATTCTACAGGGACAAGACAGGCAAGAGTGTCCTTAGGAGAATACCCCTCAATAAGTACTTCCTATCATTTAGGGCAACCCGGAATGTTTGTTTCTGTGTGCAAAATGTTTTTCTTGTTTATATTATGATGATCTTATTTATGAGATGTTTTTGTAGATATTTATGATTCAAACTCTAGCCATTTACATGTGATGCAGGAAAAGGGCATCTGTTTGTGTATTGGAGGAACATGCTTAAAATGTACTGATCAATACCTCTCACCCAATGTCACGAAGATCTTTCTCTTGGGTATGTGGTTCATTTTTTGTATCTAACCTCTTTAAAATTAGAATATAAAATACTGATGAAAATATAAATTAATTATAATAGATTAATAGTAACTAACTAACGTAAAAATAATGTGTAAACACAAATTAAGTCAGCCTAAAATAATAACTCATGCTTCACTTTTCTCCTTTCCCTAATTTTTTCTTTCATTTCGATATGTGCAATCCGTCACTGACGATTTTAAAACCCCGAATTAGGTTGAGCTTTGACGTTGTGATAGTCTTCCTCGCAATTTGATCTTTTTTTTTTTAAAGGATCTAACTTTGTCTAGAGACTTCATCATGTACATGTACAAAATTCTTTGTTTATTCTTAATTGCATGCATGTACTAGCTCCTTGCATCAAAGGACACTACATAAATGAATTTGCGGCCAAACCCATTGTTCAACCTTCACTTTAATAATCTTATCCCCCCAAACCCATTATTCAACCTTCATTTTAAAGATCTTATTAATATTTCGGAACACTGAAAATTCATTTCACATCTACAATCAGCCATGCCTTTAATGAGGTTAGTAACAGTCTATTAATTCATTGTATAAATCCACATTTCCACCTTCACTTTAACAATCTTATAAATATTTGGGAGTAAAAATCGATAATTCAACAAAGTGTTACTTCAATTTGGACAATTTTTCAACAGGTTCAATCACCTGTATCACTAAACTGGGTTAGTGAAGTCTATATTATTTATTGTTCAAACATGGTTTGAAGTCTCAAAATGTATGTAGTGCATCTACTAATTTTAGAGCTAATTATGTTATAAGAAATTATTGTGCTAAAATTAAGGGTCCAAGTGTTATCCAAATGTCAAGTTTCAAAGTAATCAGTAATGCTACATGTCGTGGCATTGGCAGATACTAGCATATAGATCTGACAAAACTGATTTGACCCGAATAATCTGACCTGTATGCAACTTGCATCTAAACAGATGACTCGCAACCTGAATTGACCCGATTCTATCTGACCCGACTCGAATATTTGTTGTCACATACCGACAATTATCTCTAAATAACTTGGTAATAACCACCCGAAAATGACCTAAACCCAAAATACCTGACTCGGTCCGATTCGAGCTGATTTTTTGCGAACCTGAATCGTCTCGACCCTAGCTGAACAAGACACACAATCTGCTTGACTTGTTGGCCAGATTTATTAGCACCCATGTTAATGAGGTTAGTATGGTGAAGGATTTTTCAAATGATGCTTGCAAAAAAAAAAAGTATTTTGGGGCAAATTGAAACTTAGTTGTCATAATAATGGCGGTTTTATGCACTTTTGATTGTCCATTCCTACATAGATAGTACCATTTTAACAAACTAAAGCTTTGGTCCCATTTTAGTAACAAATTAAGTTTTAGTCCGATCCAAAATACCGACATGTTTTCCGGACACTATTTAAAGAGAATGCTTTTAGTATGGTAGACAACAACACAAGGACGACTCATTTGTGATTAGATGTTGCTAGAGACTATTAGAAGTGCAACTTGTTTAATCATCTTATTAAGAAGGGCCAGCATTTGTGACACACAAAATTCGTATGGTCTTTATTCCTTGTTGCGTGTTATTGAAAAAAGGAAAATATAACGCATGTTACTAAATTGATGCAACATTTGTTTGTATTCTTGAATTGGTAGGACAGAATGGATTGCTTTCGTTTATTTTATAATTGTGTAGACAGACAAACAGATAGACTTGAGTCTCTTGAGATTATTATCTAGCGAAAACTAAGTCATGTTATGTCCTATGTGTTTTCTATCATAAATCTACTTGTTAACAGATTACATTTTAAACGTTGCATTTAAATATAGTTGTTCTGCAAATAATTTCGTGATGATTGAGGCTCAACTATTATATTTATATCCTATTAGTTAGTATAGTCTCATAAGACAATCTTAACCAAAGTTGGCAAAGTAATTGTTAGAACTCATAAGACATTCTTAACCAAAAGCTTATGCTATTGGTTGAAATTCAGTCAACAGTTTTATACCTTAATAGTTGTAAAAGGTTTATTCAGTCAATGGTTTTATACCTTATTTACAATCTTAACCAAAATTTGCAATGGTGTCTACCATTAAGACCTGCGTTTTTGATGCTTTAATTATGAGCAGTGAACACTGTTTGACAGATTGAAATCTGATTGCTTGCCGAGTTGCTGATGACGTCTTTTAGTGGGTGACAAACAGTCAGCAATCAAAATATCAAAGTTCCTATCATGAACAATGGTGATTAATTTATTTCAGTGGTGAGGTTGTGAAATTGGACCTCTGACACTTGACGTTTAGTGAGTTTGGTTTTAGATTCACAAACTAATAATAATTTGATTGTTAAGTTGAATTGGACATCAATCCATTGGACATGCGTATGTTTGAAGTTATTGAGTTTACCATTGCTCGGTTATGGTAATTTTTCAGAACGTTCAGGAGGACTTCCTGAAGACGGAAACTTTTTGTTTATTTATGGTTTCCTTGCATAATCAAACCATAACATTTCCCTAGTGGCTCAAAAAATTCACACCTGTCTGTTAATTGTGGCTTATATATGGTAAGCCGAACATGTTTGTGCACGATGTTCATTGCAATCTGAACATTTCTTTCTGTTTTGCAGAAAAGTTTTTGCTGATTTTCTACAGTAACTATGTATTTTTCATTTCAAGATGGTATCTTTGGGAGGATTTGATTGCCTGCTAACCCTGATTATCGTTTAAAGTTCCAGTTCTTTAGAAATTATGGCTCCTATAATACTGAAACACTTGACGGATTATGCAGTCCAACTTTTATTCTAAGTCGATATTTGCACCAAATTTGTCGAGTGGTCATAATTTGATTTGTAGTGCAATTTCAGGTTCCTGTTCATTTGGTAGAAGAATGCAGTCAGAAGCTAACTAAGAGACTAGTGATTAATATTCTGTTGACCAGTAAGTCAACAGGATTTGCGACTTGAGATTAATCTAAATTGGGACATCTTATGAGCTGTAAGTTAAAATTTCTTTTTTCTTCAGCTTAAGTTTATCATGGAGATTAGATACACGTATGGTATTAAATTTAGTTTGCGACTTGATTACAAACTAGGTGGTCAAGACCTGATCTTGGACGTTGGGCGATAATTGCAGTTGATACCTCATCAAAATATCGTCATTGCGTAGAACTCATGGTAATCTTCAAACCTTTTATACCTCGGATGTTATGCCGTGTTGTGGAGTTAATACCATGGAGACATGAGGATTTTTGATACGTATGAGAGTTATCTCTTGACATAGGCCTACCTCTGTGTTACATGCAATGGAGAAATATTATTTTTGTCTTGATCACACTAAGCCTAGTAAATATAGGAAGTGCAAATAAGGTTAAGAGTTTTAAATGATTTATTTGCAATTGAATTCTTTTTAGTCTTTAAAACTCATAATAGAAACAAACAAATAACAATTACATTAAAATTGATGAGCTATAGCTTCTTGAGATCTTTACCCCTTACAAACAATCCATGGAACCCATAAGGCACACGTTGAGGGAGATTCAAAGATGCAACAATATCAAGGCTAGGTGACTTAGCATCCATGACTATGAATTTTGATTTTCCTATATTTTCATCATGAACATATGAGACAATGTACCCTTCATCCTCATCTGCATCTGCATTATTTGGATCGCTTGCCACAAAAAATGGTTCACCTCCGTAACAGCCTGCCTCAAACATCCGGCTTGCCACTATGGACTCTTCTTGATCTTGTGCCATTGACACATCTAACTTAACTATCTCTTTTACCTTTGGCATTGGATCACCAACAGCGGCATAAACATACTTGTTTTTCTTTCCTAGATAGGATGGATTTAGGACTCCAAAGTCTAGGTTTCTATTGGAAAGTGGCTGCCTTGAGACCACCCCAGTCTTCAGATCGATTCTAATTTTCTCCACTAATTCATGGAGTAGGTCCATTGGTTCTAGTGTGTTTTCTGGTGGCATTATGTTTGCAGCCACAATTACAATAGCCTCATTTCCATCCGTGTTCACCTCATCCCACGCATTGAAGGCATGGACAATATTCAATCCAGGGACCTCAAACCACCTCATATCCTTCTCATCATCAGCATACCTCGGGATGACCCCGATTCTTGATAGCTTTGAGGGGTCCCAGCTCACTAGAGATCCTCCCTTTAAGATCATTTTACCAAGGTCCATCAGAATTTGGATATCAGGAAATATTGCATAGTTTTTTGTGACAGCAAAGTCATGGAGGAATGAGAGCCGAGACACGGAGAAGACAGGCACGTCTGGTTGTTTGTTTCCTTGGGGATCAAACCGGAAGTAGGTAAGGAATGGTGAAACAAGACCGTAACGGAAGGCAAATGTTTCGCCAGTGTCTTGATCAGTTTTCGGATGAGAAGTCATGCTTTTGACGAGCATTGCGTCAAAGTCATTGCGGCCAACTGTTTTAATGTCTCCCCTTTGAGTCAACCTTACCTCGTAAGGCAGGTCAGATTCTCCGAGCGCATAGAGCCGGTCACCAAATAAGGCCAAACTAGTGTTGGCCAACCCAATACCATTGCTTGGGTTGTACCGCCCTGCAATAACTCTGGCTGCAGCCAAAGTGGCCCGTGCCGTAAATCCTAAAAGGCCATTGCACCCAGCAAAAACATTTGGGATAATGCTAGTTCCAGCTTCATGCTCCATCATATATTTGTAGGTCTTGACATAGCGACTACAAAGAGTGGCCTTGCCATTAGATATCCGTACGGCATGGAGCATTCCATCCCCATCAAACAGGTGGTAGGGACCACGGGGGAGGAATTGTGGGTTAGGGCCATTGCGGATGTAGGCCCCATCAAGGCTTGAAGGCAAGGCACCTTCAACAATCTCACATTCTGTTGGAGGTAGCTCACCCACTGGAGCAAAGTTTTGTGAGAGAACGAGACTTGGATCTACTGATGAGCATCTAGGAGGATCAATGAACCTGTTGATTATGTCATCTATTGTATTTAGAAGTGCTGATGAAAGAGAAGGATTCGATGGTGCTGGTGGTTGTGATGTTTCCTTTGACAATCGGGTGCTTTTAGCCTGAGTTTCGAGAGACTCTGATTTTGTGAATGGATTAGGTAATCCAGATGAGACTTTCAGTGTCAGAGACAAATTTTTGGCTACCTGAGACTTGACTTTAATTTTCGGCATTGATGCAAGGAAAGAAGAGGATAGTGAATCCATTGTGGTGTTGTGTATTTCTTGTTAAGATCAACTTTAAACAGATGAAGAGACGTCTTCCAGGACTTGTATCTGGAGCGCTTTGATCCTGTTGGTATCAAGTCCAAGTGTTGTGTGTAGTTTGCAGTAACGTTACTATTTTTAGTTTTGATGATTTTTCGATGTGGACAACTGAACCACTTCAAACTTTGCAGTTTGCAATTAACCACATTTTATTTGTTTTTCTTTGAGAAACAACAGTGAATGTAGGACTAAATTTGCGAGTGAGAAGGACAGCCAGCAATCAAGGAATGATTATGATAATTTTTTAATGGTTGGAATTAGGCAAGTGTTATTTGGTTGTCTACAAGTTAAGCGCAAACTTCCTTTCTACATAAGCAAATAAAATGTGCATATTTGTTCGCCCGGATGGGTTTTTCGTGGTGGTTGGTGCTGATCTGCTTTTGGTTGAAGTTTCAACGAGCTGTGATTACATCTGATTTCATATTTGCTTCATTTATTTTGGTTTTACACCTGTTTTGCTGGAGAACAAGACTATGTTACGTTGACGTTCATTGTATTATCTAGACGCTGAGGTAGTTTCACTGAAGCGACATTGAGATGCCATAGTGTATGCGCTCAGTGATGTGTGTAGTGACCTGAAGGTTTGATAAGCTATAGCTTCTTAAGATCTTTGTCCCTTACAAATAATCCATGGAACCCGTAAGGTACACGCTGAGGTAGTTTCACTGAGGCGACAATGTCAAGGCTAGGTGACTTGGCATCCATGACTATGAACTTTGATACTCCTGTATTTTCGTCGTGAACATACGAGATAACGTAACCTTCATCTTCATCTGCATCTGCATTATCTGGATCACTCGCGACAAAAAATGGCTCACCTCCATTACACCCAGGCCCAAACATCCGGCTTGCCACTACGGACTCTTGTTGATCTTGTGCCATTGACACATCTAACTTCACTACCCCTTTTATCTTTGGCATTTGGTCGCCAACTCCAGCATAAACATATTTGTTTTTCTTCCCTAGGTAGGCTGGATTTAGGACTCCAAAGTCTAGGTTTCTAGCGGAGAGTGGCTGCCTTGAGACAACTCCAGTCATAAGATCGATTTTAATTTTCTCTACTAATACATGGATTAGGTCCATCCGTTCTAATGTGTGCTCGGGTGACATTATGTTTGAGGCCACCATTACAATGGCCTCATTTCCATCCCCGTTCACTTCGTCCCACGCATTGATGACATGGACAATATTCAGTCCAGGCACCTCAAACCACCTGATCTCCTCCTCGTCACCAGCATACCTTGGGATGACCCCGATTTTTGATAGCTTTGAGGGGTCCCAACTCACTAGAGATCCACCCTTCAAAATCATCTTCCCGAGATCCATCAAAATTTGGATGTCAGGAAATACTGCGTAGCTTTTTGTGATAGCAAAGTCATGGAGGAACGAGGGTCGTGTCATAGAGAAGATTGGCACGTCTGCTTGTTTGTTTCCTTTGGGATCAAATCGGAAGTAGGTCAGAAAAGGTGAAATAGGACCATAACGGAAGGCAAATGTTTCGCCAGTGTCTTGATCAGTTTTTGGATGAGCAGTCATGTTCATGACAAGCTTCCCGTCAAAGTCATTGCGTCCAACAGTTTGAATGTCTCCGCTTGGTGTCAATCTTACCTCATAAGGCAGGTCAGATTCTCCCAGTGCGTAGAGGCGGCCGCCAAATAAGGCCAAACTAGTGTTGGCCAAACCAATACCATTGCTTGGGTGGTATTGCCCTGCGATAATCCTGGCTGCAGCCAATGTTGCCCTTGCTGCAAATCCTAAAAGGCCATTGCACCCAGAAAAAACATTTGGGATAATGCTAGTTCCAGCTTTATGTTCGATCATATATTTGTATGTCTTGACATAACGACTACAAAGAGTGGCCTTGCCATCAGATATCCGAATGCTGTGGAGCATTCCATTCCCATCAAATAGGTGGTAGGGTCCTCGAGGTAGGAATTGTGGGTTAGGGCCATTGCGGATGTAGGCCCCATCCAAGCAAGAAGGAAGGGCCCCTTCAACAACCTCACATTCTGTTGGAGGTAGCTCATCGACTGGAGCAAAATTCTGTGATAGAACGAGTCTCGGATCAACTGAGGAACATCTAGGAGGATCAATGCACCTGTTAATTATGTCTTCTAATGTATTTAGAATTGCTGATGAAAGAGAAGGATTGGATGGTTCTGGCTGTTGTGGTGTTTTATACATGCTTATTGACACTATTTTCTTTGACGACCGGGTGCTTTTAGCCAGAGTTTTGAGAGCATAAGCTGATGAGTTTGATGGTTGTGGATATATTGATTTTGAGGATGGTTTCTGTAATGTACAAGGGACTGTTGATAAATGAGACGGATATCTTGATACCGGTGGCTTGGGTTCAACTGTTGCTGGAATATTGTTAATTGGAGGAGATGATGGCAAGCCTTTGATTAGTATTTGTGAAATCTTTTGCGGTGACGTTGAAGAGAGGAATACAGATGATAATGCATCCATGATATATGATGTTTTCGTTTTTCTTGTTAAGATCAAGTGACGGAATTGAAGGTGGCCTTAAATAAACTATAAGGTTGTGGGTTTGTTAGCAGTTTAAGGCTCTAACCAATGTTGCTCGGACTCGGTTAAAAGTATCCGACACGGGTGCGTGTCCAAGTGTCAGATTCATGTTTTTGGTTTAAAATGAAATGTCCAGTGTTTAACACGGGTACGCAAGGTAATATTGAAGAGTGCGAGCAACATAGGCTCTATAACTATTCAGTAGCAGCAAGTGACCTTCCGGGGCAATCATGAATGTTGTTCTGTGTGCAAGTGTGATTTTGCTCCCTCAAAGGAAGGAAAGGACAAAGGTAGCTGTTTGTGTACAGTACATGAAACATGATTGGATGCATTGATCAAAATATGTATGATCCTTCCCTTGGGTATATGTGGTTTATATTCTTGTATCTAATCTTTTTAAAATGAAACAAACAAATTTCAAAAAATAAAAACAAATAAAAGTATAAACGAGAATTTTTAATACCCCGTAGTAAAAAAATAAATGAAAATACAGTGTGTAAAGAAATCATGTTGCTCAAAGAGGAAAGCATGTAAATAAAACTGTTCGTGTTAACCTCATATCCCCACCCAAATGTTGACGCTCCCTTGCCATCCGCCACCACCACCATCACCCCAAAAACACCAATTCTAGTGTGGTTTGACTCCAGCAATAAAATTTTAATCTTCCTTTTGAATTTAACTTATGTTCAATCAGATCATTTTAAGTCGGTAATGTAGTCGAGTCCTGATGAAAAGAACAATCTACGAAAAACACACCAAGCTAAGTGGCAGCTTTACCTTTATTTTTGTTTAGCAAAACACCATGCAATGTCGGTGTTTAACGCCATTTCGAGAATTAAATTTTAACGACCCGTTTTTAGTATGGTACACGAGGACCAGTCATTTGTTTTTTAGTTACAAGTTGTTGCTAAAGGTGCACAGTGTTTTTTCGGGTGAAAGATAGGTGCACAGTGTTTAATCTTCTCTTAAGTAGGTCCAAGCCATGTGATACGTACTGTGGCTACTGTCTACTGTCTGTATGAATTATTCAAAGTCAGGCTTAGGCTCTTATTATGCTGAACATTTTGGTTTGTATGAGGGAGATCCATTTCCCGTCATCTCCAAATCATCTCCTTCATTTTCCATTGTAAATAATGAAAATTTGATTGTTAAGTCGAATTTGGACATATTTATGTTTGAAGTTGCTGAGTTACGAAAACTATTTGATTAATTAATAGTTTCCTTTCGTATCAAACCATAACATTTACCCAGTAGCTCAAAAAGTTTACGTGTGTATAAATTTGGGCGTTTATATAGTACTCCAAAAGTATCTATGCAGTATGTAATCGTTTAGGTCTCACAACAGTCAAGATGAAGGCAGGATTCTCACTGCAATCTGGACATTTCTTTTGCTGCTTTTCTACAGTAATTATGTATAGCACGTTTTCAGGATGATATCTTTAGGGTGATTTGATTTCCTGCCCTGATTATAATTGTTGTTGTTGTAGCAAAGAATGCCGTCAGAAGCTAACTTTGAGAGTCTACTGATCAATATTCTGTTGGTAGCAAAGACATTTTATGAGCTGTAAGTTAAAATCTATTCTTTGTCAGATTATGTTTTTCCATTTAGACATTGGTTTCAGACAAGTTCGCCGAGACCCAATCTTGGTAGTCGATACTACATCAAAACATTGTCAAGGTAATCTTCAAACCCTTTATAACTGCGGTCATGACGCCATGCTAAGGGTCATATTTAATTGAAATACCATGGAGACACTTTCTAGAGTTATCTTTTAAAATATGGCATATGCATACAGAGGAGAAATATTTAGGCAGATTAGAAGCAGTAAGCCAGAGTGTGTGGTCACCCTGAAGGCTTTATGAGCTATAGCTTCTTGAGATCTTTTTCCTGTACAAATAATCCATGTAACCCGTAAGGTACACGCTGAGGTAGTTTCACAGAAGTGACGATGTCAAGGGTAGGTGACTTAGCATCCATGACTACAAACTTCGATTCTTCTATATTTTCGTCGTGAACAAACGAGACAATATAACCATCATCTTCATCTGCATTATCAAGATCACTTGCCACAAAAAATGGCTCGCCTCCATTGCACCCCGGCCCAAACATGCGGCTTGCCACTACGGACTCTTGTTGATCTTGTGCCATTGACACATCTAACTTCACTACCCCTTTTATCTTTGGCATTTTGTCACCAACTGCAGCATAAACATACTTATTTTTCTTACCTAAATAGGCGGGATTTAGGACTCCGAAGTCTAGGTTTCTAGCAGAGAGTGGCTGCCTTGAGACAACTCCAGTCGTAAGATTGATTTTAATTTTCTCTACTAAGACATGGATTAGGTCCATCCGTTCTAATGTGTGCTCGGGTGACATTATGTTTGCAGCCACCATTACAATGGCCTCATTTCCATCCCCGTCCACTTCATCCCAAGCATTGATGGCATGGATAATATTTAATACAGGCACCTCAAACCACCTTATATCCTTCTCGTCAGCAGCATACCTTGGGATGACCCCAATTCTTGATTGCTTTGAGGGGTCCCAACTCACTAGAGATCCACCCTTCAAGATCATTTTCCTGAGGTCCATCAAAATTTGGATGTCAGGAAATACTGCGTAGCTTTTTGTGACAGCAAAGTCATGGAGGAATGAGGGCCGGGTCATAGAAAAGATCGGCACATCTGCTTGTTTGTTTCCTTTGGGATCAAATCGGAAGTAGGTCAGAAATGGTGAAATAGGACCGTAACGGAAGGCAAATGTTTCGCCTGTATCTTGATCAGTTTTTGGATGAGCAGTCATGTTCTTGGTGAGCTTTCCGTCAAAATCTTTGCATCCAACAGTTTGAATGTCTCCGCTTGGCGTTAATCTTACCTCGTAAGGCAGGTCAGATTCTCCTAGCGCATAGAGCCGGTCACCGAATAGGGCCAAACTAGTGTTGGCCAACCCAATACCATTGCTTGGGTTGTACTGCCCTGCAATAATCTTGGCCACAGCCAATGTGACCCGTGCTGCAAATCCTAAAAGGCCATTGCATCCACAAAGAAAATTTGGGATAATGCTAGTTCCAGCTTCATGCTCCATCATATATTTGTAGGTCTTGACATAGCGACTACAAAGAGTGGCCTTGCCATTAGATATCCGAACGGCATGGAGCATTCCATCCCCATCAAACAGGTGGTAGGGACCATGGGGAAGGAATTGTGGGTTAGGGCCATTGCGGATGTAGGCCCCATCAAGGCAAGATGGAAGCACCCCTTCAACAATCTCACATTCTGTTGGAGGTAGCTCATCCACTGGAGCGAAGTTCTGAGAGAGAACGAGTCTTGGATCTACTGATGAGCATCTAGGAGGATCAATGAACCTGTTGATTATGTCCTCTAATGCATTTAGAAGTGCTGATGAAAGTGAAGCATTTGATGGTGCTGGTAGTTGTGGTGTTTTATACGTCCTTATTGACACTGTTTTCTTTGACAACCGTGCGTTATTAATATGAGTTGTGGGAGTTTGTGATTCCGAGTCTGGATTGACTAATATGGATGAGACTGTTTGCGTCTGAAAGAAATATCTGGCGACTTGAGACTTGCTTTTAATTTCTGGCATCGATGAAAAGATGGAAGTTGACAGTGCATTCATTATGGTATTTTCTTTTGCTTATTGATATAAATTTTACAAAGAATAAGGGATGCCTTCCAGGAGTGAGGAAACTAGAGGCAGCTGTACAGATATATATAATTTGAGTGAAGATTTTGGGTTTTGGCACAAGTGTCATATGTTTGTGTTCAGGTCTCTTCGCATGTGTGTGTGTGTGTGTGTGTGGTTGGTGGTGGGGGGGGGGGGGGGGATCGGTTGGAAAAGAGTGAAGGGGCTAGTTTATAAGTAAGTGGGCTACTCCTCTCACCAATTGGTTTTAGGATGGACTCAAGAAGTGGTATCAGAGTCGACGGTTCGGCTTGGGACCACATGGTGCGATGTGGTGATAATGCTTGAGATGACGCGGAGTATTGTGGTGGTTGGGAATTATCGCCACTGCTGGACTCTCAACCTTGGTTGGCTAGAGTTGCGGAGTAGCACACACACATGTGAAAGGGGGAGGTTGCTATGATATCTTTCTTTTTCACAAAATCCTTAATCCTCTTTGAGGTTTGCTGATCCATAAAATGACACATGATGCAGGAGAAGGTATTTGGGAGTGAAACGTTGGACGAAGTACTTGTGTTTGGAGCGCATTGATCCAAACTTCTGTACTCATTTTTTCCCGGGCTTTTATTTGTTTAGCAACTTCATTCTCGTTGTGTTTCATTATTTAATAACCCCAACTCTAGTTGGTCTGTTGTTCATAGAAATATCTCATTTCATATTACATGATCGAGTTTCAGAGCTAATTTTACAATGCATTTGTATAATAATACGGTGTACTACTACTACAGGTTGTGATTTGTTGGTGATTTAAGAGTAATTACCGGTTTCATTTTGCGTAATTAAGGTTGGTTCGTTAGTGAGTAATTTCTGAATAATAAATTGCAAGTTCGGGAAAATACGGAGAGTATACTTGCATAATTATTTACGGAATTACGGTTTAGCATTCGGACGAATGACTATGACGGGGGTCTCAGCGAGTCTGGGTCCAGGGGCGAAACGCCCTGGTTTAGGGGTTCGGGGACGCAACGTGGTCCCCGATGGGGGTTCGGGGGCAACGCCCCCGAAACTTTGGAATTAATTAAATTTCGCGGGATACGGAACTTAGTTCCGTGTCTAATCTGAAAAGATAATTAATTAATTTCAAGAGAAATCAATTCAACGTATTCCTGGTTTTGAAGAGTTGCAACTCTTCATAATAACTCCCCTCCTTTCCTTGTTTTCCTCTCTATATAAACAAAGAGGAAGAGAAGAAACAAAAAAATAGAAAATTCTTCAACATCAACAAACGTTTAACAAACTACACACAATATTTCTATATTACGTCTCTGATCTTTGAGTGCCAAAGACAGAGGGGACCGTCTTATCTCAGTAGAAAAATTCGGTATAACCCAGGCACAAGAATAAGGGTCGAATTATTCTATTAGGAAAGCAAGAGTCGATTCGGTCTGGTTTTGTTTGTCAAATTTATTGTTCGTAATAATCAATCATATAACAATCTAATAGAATAATTATCGAAATCAGTCAAGATGACGAACGGTAAGGAGATGACAATCAAGAAAATATTCTTAAAGAGTATTTTTCGTTTGTGATAATGACGGAATTGATACGCACGAGACGATGTCACTGTTGGAAAATCAAGGACCTTTGCAAGTTGGGGTTCGTGGATTTATTTGGTGACTTTGCATTAACGGTTGGATTAATGGATGATAAGTAACTATGATTTGTATCACTAAGCAAATGTGGGCAACAGAACTTCAAACAACCCCAACAATACAAGGTTTTGTTACTGTTGATGGGTAACGTAGAATGACATGAGAAACAGATGAGTATTGCTTTCAAGTTTCTTTTGTGCATTGTTTAACATCTAATGATTCTAATCTCAATGCTAAATTGTTGTCATGAATGACTTTGTCATGTTGCATGGTCTTTGGTGTGTATTATATATTTAATTACACCATTGAAATACAATGCTTTTGTTGATGATCCAAACCGTAACATATGTGTGTGATGATGCATTTCAAGTATTTTGAGTTGGTCTTAATTTGTCATTTGTTAATCGTGTTTGACAAATAATCCTGGCGCTCTGAATTTACACGAACTAAATCTCGTGATTTGCTAGTATGGACTTTGTTAATGGCAATCATGACATGATCATGTTTGACAATGTTTAGTTTATGAATGTAATGCTCATAGTTTGGGTAATAATGCAAATGGCATGTTTGATTATTGATGATTATATACTCCTTTCGAATCAAATTTGCATCGCTTTTTATTGTGTCGATGACCAAGTTGCATGATCCATGGTTTTCTGGGAATGATGGCAGTTATAATTGGCTTTCATGACCAAGTTTTTAATGCAGTGGACTCATACATCATGTTTTCTAAGGAAACAGAATTGTTTTATGAAATATGATGGTTTGATCAATGGAATCCGTATGCAAGATGATATCGACATATATAAACCAGAGAGGTTGTTTGCGTTTTGGTAAAGATGAGAACGGGTAGTAACTACTACATTATTGTCAAGTTGCATTCTCATGGCCATAACAACGGATGATATGGGAATGATTGATCTCTGAGTAATATACAAATCAAAGTTTGGCATCAGTCAAGATAAGTAAATTTGTATGCATAATTGATTTGATAATTTTATCGCTTTAATTATTGCGGTTTCATGTTTTTCGTTTGGAGCATCTATTAAACATGTTGATTTAATTGACATTTGTTTAATGACATTAGAATAAAATATAGTAGTATTTGTTGTTTTGGCACAATTGTTGTTTTGGCACGTTTGCATACATTTGATGATGTTTTTGGTTGCCATGGCATTTTTAGGAATCAATCATATAATATGTATGGTATGATGTTTCATATTGTGTGATGATTTTACAGCAACTTAGTTTTGCATTTTCTGAGACGGGCATGAATATAAAATTTTGAGAGTATTTGTGTAATGAAAAACATGACGCTTAAATGTGTTTACATTTAGTTTGATGATCAATTTTTATAATGATGGTCATGTTGGTGTTATATGTGCGAAAGTTATCCATTTTTGCCCATTATACATTTGCAAAGTAAAAAGTCACAGTATCCTTCCTTTTCTTTTTGTTGAAGGTTTTACATGATGTTGGTCAGGATAATTGTTAGTTTTTGATATAACATTGACCATGATTTATAGTGTTTTATGGATATATGTTTATTGGATGGGTAAATTTGTAGTATGATTCTTGTGATAATTGTTATATAATGATTAATTGACAAGTTTATGTCTAATGTAAAGTTGTAATTGATTTTATCATATAATCTCCGGAATGATGGTTTGCTATAACCATGGTGAGATTATGGAGTTATGGTGGTTTAACCATGTAAGAGGTACATCAATAGCATTGAATGTATAGTTATTTGACGAGTCCGGTAAAGGAGTAGTCATTTGTTATAAGACTATTGACAAGTTGGTCTTTAGCATGCAATAGACCAAAGATGATTTACCTTGTAAAAGGTGGTTTGTCATCCCCTTCTTCTATAAAGGACATGGGGGAGGTAAAATGATCTTCGATATTTGGATCAAGGGTGAGAGTATGATTATTATTCTCTGGTTAATTTTACTCCTGGGTCGAGTGTGATATTTTATCCAATGGTAAAAGTGGAATTAAAACTCGGGTTTTCACAAGGTCTTAATTATTGCGGTTTAACAAGTTGAGTAAGTATACTAGTATAGCTAGTACTCATCTTTGGCAAGGGATTAAGCAAGTGTGACAATGTATAAAGTAAACCATGAATTATGGTTTGTCCTATGTTAATTTTCTTTCGGTTTTAGAGGGATAGTATTTTGCAAATTGAAGTACCAAATGTAGAAGGTGATTTTCTACTAGTGGTAGTGTATTTTACTTTGGAAAGTATCATGAGTATATGGACTTCCAATAAGCGAATTTGCATTATGAGTTTGACATTGGAGTTGGTACGCGTAGTGTTAGCATAGCCGGTTAAGGCTAAGTAGCTAAAGAAATTAATTAATCTACGGTATTACTTAAAAGTATTAGACCAATTTCATCCTCGAATTTTGATAGTGAATATCGGTGCACCAGGGTGTTTGCTATAACACGGTCTATGGACTATCATAAATGGGGATAATCTTGGTTGTCTTTTGTGAGATCTCAGTTTTAGTTGATCGCGTTGCATAAAGGGTCAATTATGGACTTAGTTATTAAGTCGGTTGACGGGATGGGTCTAAAACTCGTATAAGATCCTTGACGATAGGATACCCAATTCCCCTCTAATACAACGTTAGAGGCTGAATTCAATGTGGAAGGCCTATTGTTAAGAGATTGAAGCACACAATAATTTATATCCCGAGGTGTGTGCTTAGACTTGCATGTTGTAAGGTTGATCTTTTGAAAAAGTGTGTTTGCAAGGACACGATGAAAAGAATCAACCTATATGAACATGAAGTACAGCCGCTTCAAGGGAGTATGGGTTTGACTCCCGAAATGTTCATGAATAGATAAGGGACACTAGGCTTGTAATTAAGTGTCGGTTAATGTAATTTTAGAAGTAAAATAGTTTATGTGTGAGTTATCTTCATGTATTCAAAATGTGTAGGAGGGTTCAATGCTTAGTCACACCCCGATACTCGAATATTTGGAATGTGTAATTTCACTAAGTGAAAATTCAATCTTCGTGACATTTTCATTTATGCATAAATTGGTATGTTTGTTAGCTTATTTAAATCTTGAATTACGCTTAAATGGGAGAGGATTGTTGGTGATTTAAGAGTAATTACCGGTTTCATTTTGCGTAATTAAGGTTGGTTCGTTAGTGAGTAATTTCTGAATAATAAATTGCAAGTTCGGGAAAATACGGAGAGTATACTTGCATAATTATTTACGGAATTACGGTTTAGCATTCGGACGAATGACTATGACGGGGTCTTAACGAAATGCAGGTCCGGGGGCGAAACGCCTGTTTAGGGGTTCGGGGACGCAACGTGGTCCCGATGGGGTCGGGGCAACGCCCCAAACTTTGGAATTAATTAAATTTCATGGGATACGGAACTTAGTTCCGTGTCTAATCTGAAAAGATAATTAATTAATTTCAAGAGAAATCAATTCAACGTATTCCTGGTTTTGAAGAGTTGCAACTCTTCATAATAACTCCCCTCCTTTCCTTGTTTTCCTCTCTATATAAACAAAGAGGAAGAGAAGAAACAAAAAAATAGAAAATTCTTCAACATCAACAAACGTTTAACAAACTACACACAATATTTTCTATATTACGCCTCGATCTTTGAGTGCCAAAGAAGAGGGGGGACCTTTATCTCATTAGAAAAATTCGGTATAACCCAGGCACAAGAATAAGGGTCGAATTATTCTATTAGGAAAGCAAGAGTCGATTCGGTCTGGTTTTGTTTGTCAAATTTATTGTTCGTAATAATCAATCATATAACATGATTTCCCTGTCAACTGAAGATATGTCAAACTTGCAGGTTATTTGGTGTTTGTGTGCAGAAGTATCTGTTTTGCAATTTCATGTCAAATCTATCCTCGGGTGAGGCAGGCAACTGTTTTGCAACCATAGCATGGGAATGCATGTTGCAATTTCCTGGCAAACAACAATGCTACAGCGACCAAGCACCCAACTTATCAGATGTGGCTGATGGTTGCAGACTTGAGGTAAGTGTGCTTGGTAGTTACAAAGGTACTTATGTTGCTGAAACTGTAAGACATGTGATACTCAACATGATAATGTTTGTGGTCCACTTTGCATTCGTTTATAAGAGGAAATTGATACACTTTCTGTTTTATGTCAAATGTTACTCCATATTTGTTAGGTTGAGTTATTTCATGGGGACTGATCACCAACAACAACATTACACAATGCCTCAATAACTCCTGCAAATTACGGGGTAAGGGGGTCGACTGTATACAACCTTACCCTACCCTTATGTTAAAAAGATGAAGGTCTCACGCCCTTATGGACCGTGTATTAGCATGTAAAACATTAAACCACGACATCATTATGATATTGGCATTTAAAGTGTTGCGGGTTTGCATCTAAAACTGTTGATTATCGAACAAGCTTTTTAAATTTGTTGATTTAAATATACTAATCAAATTTTGTTAATGAAATTTGCCATTTTAATTTGCTTAGGCCTTTGGATATAAAAAACGGAGGGAAAGATAGGGAAGGGGGGGCAAATGACCAAATCTCGTCCCTCCAACTTCCCTTATTCAAACAAATGGTTAAGCTAATTGCTTCTAATATTAAATAATGTCATTTATTAAAAAAATTCTTTAAAGACTTATAATAAGATATATAACGGGAAAAAATAAAGTCGTTTTTTGGTTGGCCAAAAACATAAAACATAAATTTTCATTTGAAAGGACACTATCAGTTTTAAGTTTAACCTAAAATCTCTTTAATGTTTCTTAAATGTTGTCCTCGTAATATTATGAAGACTCTGCTTACAACTCGGAAATACCCTAACTCAAAGTAGCTTGTTAGTTTAAGGTTAAAAGTGAGCCTTATCCTTTCGACCCGAAATATATTTTCTTATTTAAAACCTTAAATAAAAATAAAAAAGTATGTACAATTTTGACCTTGATTGAACCTTTTTTTTTTTATTCAACACGGACTATCAGGCTTGTACTCGGAAAGATATATGAGTAGGAACAGGACTTTCACGCAATATTGTTGCAATCATGTTTGGCTATCACGTGCTCCGAAAAAAGCTTCTTTTATATATATACTAGATTTAATGCCCGTGCGATGCACGGGCCACTTGTAATATTCTGTCTCTTGAACCTTCGTTGAGCATCAAGTTATAAAATAACCGTTACAAATGTGAACTCTCATCTACAAAGAGGCTCGATGTGAATCCATCTCCAATTTAACAAAATTACTCATGTAAATACATTTCTAATTCACTAAAAAGCACTATAATAGCTAACACTAATTCTACGCGTTATTTGTGCAATTCCAAAATGATCAAATTACGCACCCTAATACATTTTAGACTTCTAGTGACAACACTCAAATAGGATCAACCCTTGAATGATTAAAAAAACGTGTACATAAATTAGATTAATTAAATAGTTTTATGATTATTAAGTTTTTAATTAACATTTAGTCATTTGTTAAAGCTGGATTCTCTAAAATCGCTCGAAAAAAGCATTTAAAGATTTTCATCAATTTGCATTATAAGTAAAGGCAAACGCTAATTGAAACTCTCTACATTTATCATCTTTATAACATAGATTTATGTTTTGTACTCCGTATTTTTTTAATTATGTAGAAAAAACTACAAAATATTACTCCGTACTTACTACCGTAATACAATTTGAATAAGTTAGTTCAATTCAAATTCGCCTTGTATCATAATCAATTTTGTATTAGTTATAGTTATTGTTCATCAATGATCATTGCTTTCTTATTATCAAATACGGAGTATTCTCCATGAAGAGACTTGTAACTTCTTAAAAGCACTGAAAGCAAAACATCTACTCCCTTGTTCCGAATATTTGTTTATCTATTTAATTTTTTTTAGGTTCAATCAATTGTGTACCTTTCTATTTTGAAAATACTTTTAATAAATAATTTGATCCTCACTCCCAATTTGGTCCACTTATCATCAAATAATGGCTTTCTTCTCTTTTTTTGGTCTTTGTGTCAAAATCAAAAATAAACAAATGACCGGTACGAAGGGGACTATTTACTTCTCATATTCTATATGACTTGCTAGTTGCTACAGTAGAACATAATAATTTTCAAACAATGTGCAAACAATAAAATTGATGTTTAGTTAAATGGAATAATAAATGTGTATCTATCAATTTAAAGTCACAGACCATATAGTGGTGGAGCTGGGGTTAGCAGGAGCGCTCGTCCCCGTTGGCGATTTGGTTGAGACGGAGTAAGTATATCTCTATAAAGTCAATTTACACACAATTTAATCATTTGGTTGAGCGTAATGAAATCTCGTCTCCGTCATATTTTTGTTTCATAGTATACACTCAAAATTACTATAAAACGCTCCTCCACTGCTTTTGTCAACAAACAAAGAATAACTTTGACATGTATAGGCGTGGTGTACCGAGTAACACATAGGCCTTAAATAAAAAGATATTATGTCTCTCAGCAAACCACTTACGGAATACTATATGCTTCATAACATACCAACTCAAAGAACCAAACACTCTAAATTACACATGGTATGGAAGAATAATATGCTTTTAGGTAGGTTCAAACTTAACAAAAACGACAATTTACAGCAACAAAAAATGATTGCGTGTGTGTCATATTTATATGGGTATAAACCTGAATATAGAACGAAGAAAATCAAAACTTGTAGCATAACATGTAACAAAACTAAAAACTATGATCTCAACAATAGGAAATAACAATAGAGCCATATGGTTAAAATAATGAAAACTAAGCAATGCTATGTACAAATTGGTATTCCTGAGTATACGTCAAATATCTCTCATGAAGATAAACAAATATTTGTGTTAAAATAAAGGGGGAGCTATTCAGGAGTTTATAGTGGAAAAACTGACCTTAAAAGCCGTAATTGTCGTGAGCATGAGCAATCATCAATAAACACAATTAACCGCAACCCTGTAGGCCTGTAGTCAAACAACAAATATTATGTGGCTAATAACAAAAAATAGAAATACTGAATACGTTGCATAATATAAACATAAACATATGAATATTTGATGATGTCTATTGTTTTCAGTAAATAGCTAATAACGAATTAACGATATATACACCCCTTTCAAGAAAGGGAAATTAACGATATATATATGCAGTCGTATCTACAAATCTTTCGAGAATAATATTATTAGAATTATAACACTATTAGACATCTATCTCTTATAGAGTTATGGTCCTACAATTTTGATCTTGAAGAGTTAAGAACGATTAACACCTAAGAGGAGGAGGGGGTGAATTAGGTGTACCTTTTAAAAATTTATCCTTAACTTGGTTAATTAATTAACTTAAGTAAAGAATATTTGAAGTACAAGACTTGAGAAACTTAATTAAATGTAAGTTCACAAGAAGGTACAGCAGTTCTATGTCACAGTATAGGTGACTGTGACACAGAACTTGATTAGGTACATGCAAGAGATAGCAAAGTGGAAGAACGTAAAAGTAAATGAACAAACAAACGACATTTTAAAAATTGGTTCAGCCTCTACTCCGAGGCCTACGTCCAACCGTTATTTTATTGCTTGTTTAGAAATTTACTCAAACTTACTAAACCCCTTACAACGAAAATAACTCGCCAACCTACTCCGGTTGCACTCAAACTTAAAGCTACTCCGCTTCAAGAGTTTATGGGTTCTATCTCAAGGTGTTACAGAATCTTGAATCTCAAAAGTTCACTAAATGAACATGGAGATCACAATGAAGATCTAACACGAGAATCATGGAACAAACTCATTATGTCACAAAGATCAAATGAACGATACTTGGAGGTTTTACTGACTTTTTTCGAAAACAATTTTGAAGACTTAAAATCAGAAAAACGTTTTGCAAATACTTGAAGAACAAAGCTTTCAATGCACAAATGATTTGCAAGGTTTTTACAATAAATGCTTTGGAAGTCTTAAGAAATAAATGTGACTAAGACACTCTATTTATAGTGGATTTAGTCTTAGGTAAGTACACTTTGATAAATTAAATCCAATATTAAAATGATAGCTTTGAGTGATGGTAAGTGTTAGACTTGTAGGCTTGGGGCTTAAGAAATCAGAAAACTTAAACTTCTACACTCAACATGTGACAATTTACCGAAATGGCAAAAAGCCTTTCTTACTTTAGAAGTTTGACAAGCCTTCTTTGCCATTTTGGTAAAAGGTGTTTGCACAAATCTAAAGGCTTAGTCAAGTGGGCTTGTGACTCCAAAATTTCAGATTATTTTCAAGCTTTTGAAAATTCAAATGTTTAAGGTTTAAAGTTTGCAAAGTTTTGACACTTAAAAGCATTTGGACGAAATTCCTTCTCCGTATGATAGTACCAGAAACCACAGTACAGCGTACTGTTGCATGGTTTTGCCATTACTTGACTTAAATGAGAATGTTACACTTACTCTTACATATGTCGACTAAGGCTTGGAAAATATCATTGTCTTGACTTCCTTGATTAGCTTGATCATCTTGAATCATTGTTGAAAGTCCATTTGATTGCTTCAATCACTAATTATTTCAACTAAGAGCAAACAATCAAATAACAAAGGGACTTAGCATCATCAATCCAATGTGTTCTAACAGATCTCCTAGCCAACCTCTATCATCTAACAATATCTAATTCTTCTAATCATACGTTTCTTTGGTATCTAACAGGACATTGGATTTGTTGATTGTTATTTATTCTTATCTTTTAGATATAATTTGATACATAAATAATTTAAGGTAGTTTACGGAAGTTGGAGGCTCTATAATCGCTCGAAAAAAACTTCCTTTATTAATATAGATAGATACTAGATTTAATGCCCGTGCGATGCACGGGCCTATATGTAATTTTCTATGGGATGTACTTGTATATACTTGACACCTATTGTATAAAGAATTTGAACCATCTATCCTGACCCTTTCTCACTACTAAATTGAAATAAACAAATAAAGCTAAGTTTTTCTTGGGATAATAATTTTTGTGTGAGGCAGTCTTACAGTGTACATAATATAAACATACAACTCTTTTATTATTAGCACTTAATAAATAATCGTTTTTCTATAAAAATAGACCGTCGTCTTATGATATGAGACCGTCTTATTCTAAAATTTGTTCTTCTCAAAATTATGATAGTCTCGATGAAATACATGATGATTGTTATTACTTGTTAAGATGTATATATAAGATATAATTTATATTCTTGTTTTGTAGCCGAATTCAAAGTCACAAAATAAAATCGTCACTATTTGGAGATTAATAATAATATTATAAACTAAAAATTAAATAGTTCTGTATTAGATACTTGGAAGTTCTAAATCTTCGTTTGAATAGTATTGGGTCGAGAGACGGAGACGTACAACTCTGCGTTGGAATAGTAGTATCCATGGCAAAACTCGTCTTTTCGCGCATGTTCTACTGCATTCTAATCTTATACGGAGTATTAGTTACGGAGTATGAGATAGTAGAATAAAAATGATTTTGTACTATTTTCCAATCCTATCAAAAACAATCTTTACGTATTACTTGTATGAGATGAAGTACTCTATAATAAACTTTATATGAACAAAGCTTACCATGTAATAGACAGATGATTGTTTCATAGTTTCTTTTACCAAAAGCATAAATCAGTACATGCCCTAAAAAAAATGCACAACAATTCTTAATTGTAATTAGTTATAAAAAAGGTCAAAGAAGGGAGTGAAAGCTCCTGAAAGCCGTACAATCTTCTATTTATACCAAATCATGTACAATACATAATCAATTGAAACTAATGTTAGCTTTATTAACCACAACAGTAATAATTACCAATCTATATAGATTATTAGAGTGCATCTATTTGCATGCATGTCTATGTACTATTCTCCATGTGTGTACAATCAGTTCATTCTTTCTCCATATTCCCTGCAAAGCAAAATCATAGTACCCAGCTAGTAAACAAAAAAAAAAAAAAAAAAAAAAGAATAAGAAAACAACAAACATGCAGAAACATTATGGTTTGTAAAACATGAGACAATAAGTTATATATGCACATTTAAGTAATTGTATTTGGTTAGTGTTGTTATTCCTATAAAATTGTAATTTGTGTACAATTCAATTACTACATGTTAGTAGTCAAATATATGTCATACGTAAACACATGGGAGGATGACTTTTAGTAGTATATTATCTTAATTAAAAATTAATTGTAATTAAAAAAAATAATTGTAGATAGTTCTATTTAGATTTAATTAGCATTATTTATAATCTAAGGTGTTTCGGTAAAGTTAGAGACTCTATAAAAGCTCAAAAAAAGCTTCCTTTATTAATATAGATAGATAGATAGATAGATATATTGATTTGATGAATGCCAGACAGACCTATTTTGCATTCCTGGACCGGGAGAAACATTATAGTTTGTGGATAAGAGCACCAACCCTTTGTTTGGATACAAAAAAGCGAGGGAAAGGGAGGGGATGGAGAAAAAGGGGAGGGAAAGGGAAAGGGAGAGGAGGTAGCGGAGGGGCTATGCTGAGAGAGGGTTTTCCTAATTTCCTCTAAGTTTTTTGTTTATCCGGTGCCTCAAATCAACAATAATTTGATTGTTAAGTTGAATTGGACATGGATGTATTGAACATACTAATTATGTTTGAAATTATTGAGTTATGGAATCTGTTTGTTGCTTGCATATCAAACAATAACATTTACCCAGTGGCTCTAAGAATTTACGTGTCTCTATATAGTACTCCAAAAGTCCCTATACATTATGTAATTGTTCAAGTCTCACATCGAGTCAAGTCGAAGGCAGGGTGCTCACTGGAATCTGGACATTTCTTCCTGTTTTCAGAATTTCTTTTGCTGCTTTTCTACAGTAATTCATTCTTGGGGTGATATGATTTCCTGCTAACCCTGATTATCAATTCTGTTTTCAAATCCAGGTCCTTTCGGAATTGCGGCTCCACTAATATTGAAACCATTTCTAGCTGACAATTTATGAAGTCCGACTTTTTTTTAAGTGGATATTTGCACCAAATTTGTCAGGTTCCCATTCATTTGGTACAAGAATGCAGTCAGAACTCAGAAGCTAACTATGAGAGACTAGTGGTTAATATTCTGTAAGTTAAAATCTCTTCTTTCTCCCAAGCTTATGTTTTTCCCATTTACACATGGATTTCAGACAAGGTCGTCGAGGTCATAATTGCAGTCGATACTGCATCAAAATGTTGTCATAATTTTCAAACCCTTTATAACTCAGTCGTGATGCCATGTTGTGGCTCTCATTTATCTAGCATGCTATAGGTTTACCGCTAAGTCATATGCAAAGGAGAAATATTATTTCTGTCTTTATCATCATCAACTTAGTAGAAGTATAAATATATTCAAGGAAGAGAGAATAAGGGTAGAGGCTTATATGATTCTTGATTCATGTTTACAGTCTTTCAATAGTTTTCACAGAATATACAATTTTGTCTCTAAGAAGTATTTGCCCATGTCTATAACTATTTAGGCAGATTAGAAGCAGCAAGCCACAGTGTGGCAGTGACCAGAAGGCTCTATGAGCTATAGCTTCTGAAGATCATTGTCCCGTACAAACAATCCATGGAACCCATAAGGTACACGCTGAGGTAGTTTCACGGAGGCGACAATGTCAAGGCTAGGTGACTTGGCATCCATGACTATGAACTTTGATACTCCTGTATTTTCGTCGTGAACATACGAAATAACGTAACCTTCATCTTCATCTGCATCTGCATTATCTGGATCACTCGCGACAAAAAACGGCTCACCTCCATTACACCCTGACCCAAACATGCGGCTTGCCACTACGGAATCTTGTTGATCTTGTACCATAGACACATCTAACTTCACTACCCCTTTTATCTTTGGCATTTTGTCTCCAACTGCAGCATAAACATACTTGTTTTTCTTCCCTAGGTAGGCTGGATTTAGGACTCCAAAGTCTAGGTTTCTAGCGGAGAGTGGCTGCCTTGAGACCACCCCGGTCTTAAGATCGATTTTAATTTTCTCTAATAATACATGGACTAGGTCCATTCGTTCTAATGTGTGTTCTGGTGAAATTATGTTTCCGGCCACCATTACAATTGCCTCGTTTCCATCCACGTCGATTTCATCCCACGCATTCATGGCATGGATTATATTCAATCCAGGCACCTCGTACCACCTCATATCCTTCTCATCATCCGCATACCTTGGGATGACCCCAATTCTTGATAGTTTTGAGGGGTCCAAACTCACTGGACATCCACCCTTGAAGATCATTTTGCCAAGGTTCATCATAATTTGGATATCAGGAAATACTGCGTACTTTTTTGTGATAGCAAAGTCATGGAGGAATGCGGGTCGTGTCATAGAGAAGATTGGCACGTCTGCTTGTTTGTTTCCTTGGGGATCAAACCGAAAGTAGGTCAGAAATGGTGAAATAGGACCATAACGGAAGGCAAATGTTTCGCCAGTGTCTTGATCAGTTTTTGGATGAGCGGTCATGTTCTTGACAAGCTTCCCGTCAAAATCATTGCGTCCAACAGTTTGAAGGTCTCCGCTAGGTGTCAATCTTACCTCGTATGGCAGGTCAGATTCTCCGAGCGCATAGAGCCGGTTACCAAATAGGGCCAAACTAGTGTTGGCCAGCCCAATACCATTTCTTGGGTGGTACTGCCCTGCGATAACCCTGGCTAAAGCCAATGTGGCACGTGCTGCAAATCCTAAAAGGCCATTGCACCCTGAAATAACATTTGGGATAATGCTAGTTCCAGCTTCATGCTCAATCCTGTATTTGTAAGTCTTGATATAGCGGCTACATAGAGTGGCCTTGCCATTAGATATCCGAATGGCGTGGAGCACTCCATCTCCATCAAACAGGTGGTAGGGACCATGGGGGATGAATTGTGGGTTGGGGCCATTACGGATGTAGGCCCCATCAAGGCATGAAGGAAGCTCCCCTTCAACAATCTCACATTCTGTTGGAGGTAGCTCACCCACTGGAGCAAAGTTCTGCGAGAGAACGAGCGTTGGATCAACTGATGAACATCTAATAGGATCAATGAACCTGTTGATTATGTCCTCTAATTTATTTAAAAGTGCTGGTAGTTCGGGTATTTTATACGTCCCAATGGACACTGTTTTCTTTGACAACGGTGTGTTTTTAACCCGAGTCGTGGGATATTTTGGTTCTGAGGATGGATTAACCAATATGGATGAAACTGCTGGTCTCCGAGACAAATATCTGGCTAACTGAGTCTTCCTTTTTATTTCTGGTATTGATGAAAAGAAAGAAGATGATAGTGCATCCATTGTGGTGTTTTTTTTTTTTTTTGTTTGTTTGTTAATATCAATTTTGGAAAGAATAAGAGATGCCTTCCTGGGTTGAGGATCCTAAAATAAGACAGCATATTTATACTGCGAGTGAAGAGTTGGGGTTTCGGCACAAGTGTCATATATTTGGTCATTAATCCTAACCATTCAACAGCGACAAGAGTGTCCTTAGGAGAGCACCCCTCAAGAAGTATCACTGAAAATATCTTTAGCTTTCACAAAATCGTATATCCTCCTCTTTCACGTTTGGTGATCCATAAGATAATGACATATGATGCAGGAGAAAATATCTATTAGTGAAACGTTGGATGAAAGGACTTGTGTTTGGAGCGCATTGATCCAAACTTGTATCTCGTTTTTTACCTAGTTTTATTTGTTGATCCTCTTTGTGTTTCGTGATTTCATAATCCCAACTTAAGTTGGGTCTTTTCTGCGTAGAAATATCTCGTTTCAGAGCTAATTTTACAATGCATTTGTATTATATTGTAACATGGAGTACTTGTACAGATTGCGATTTCCCTGTCAAGTGAGCATATGTCAAAATTGCAGGTTAATTGGCATTTGTATGGAGAAGTATCTCTCTTGCAATTTCATGTCAAATCCGATCCTTGAGCGAGGCCAACTGTTTTGCAGGGCAATGCACACCGGGGTATCCTGATATAACATGGGTAGCTTTCAGAGCAACGGGAACGTGTAATATTTGGCATTGGTTGATGCTGTAGGCTGCAGCCACCAAGCACCCAACTTATCAGATTTGGCAAGCAAGGACCATTCAATTGCGTGTTAGTTACAAATATACACTTATGTTGCTGAAACTACAAGATTAATAGCTTGTGGAGTATGTGGAGTTGTGGTCCACTTTGCATTCGTTTATATAAGAAGAAACAGACATGAGAAAAAGACTGTTTCTGTTTTATGTCAAATGTTCTTTGTTTTTGTTAGGTTGAGTTTCGGTATTTGCTAAATTTCGCCATTTTTTGTTTAAATCAATTTTTAAGATATTTTAGTAACATAATAACGCCGCCTTACTTTGTATTATTACTTCACGTCATTGTACTTCTTAGCTACATTCTAGTAAGTGATTCTACACACGCTTGTCTACTTTAGCTGGATCATGTACCATTTAGCCGGTCGTTGGTGTTGATCAACTTCCGGTTGAGAGCTTCAACAAGGCTCGAAAGTAGGATTCAAAAATAAAATCATTCTACCTCCTTATTAAAGGTGGGTAGTTTTAAAATCTAAAGTACGTATTATGAATTTTCATGTTTGAACACAAATATCAAGTTATAATATGGCTAACAACTATTCCAATCTTATCCTATCCCAATTAAGTATTTAAAATCAAGTACAAAAACATTCGGATTAATTTGGATTGGTAACATGGTTTTGTGAACATTTAGATTAGATGCCGTACTCTTACTGTGATTTGTGACAAGATTTGAGGTGTCTTGCTTGTTCACAAGGCTAGACGATTTTTCAAGGACATTTGTGGAAGATAAGAATCCAGTCTCTTGCGTGCTAATTGAGGAAGCAACCCTTCTTTCTAAAGGTGGCCACCAATAAAGAGTGGATAGCTATGTTGGCCGGACTCGTTTACAAGTATTCAACGCGGCCTACGCGGGTACGTGTTTAAGTGTCGGACACCTGAACTTGGCCATTTTTGTGAAAAATATGCATAATTTGGTTTAAAATAAAATGTCTAAGCGTCATATCTTTATCCAAGTGTCAAGTGTCGAACACCGATATATGGGTGAATCTGAAAAGTCATAGTAACATAGACATTTGGGAGAACATGAAACAGTCTCTCACAAGATGTTGACCCTTGCTGAAATAATTGACTCGATCTTACGTTTTCCTATATTGGGATGGTAAAAAGATCTTGTTGGATCATTGGATGGTAAAATTATTGGGAAGGGATAGTGTACCTAGTTTGCAAGTTATCACGTATGTTGAAGTTACTCGAACCGCATTATAATTACGGTTAGAGGCGGTAATCATTGACATGACCCGAAAACACGACACGAACCCGACATGAAATTAGCGAGTTAAGGTCAAGACGTTGTGACCCATTTAAGTAATTGGGTTGACACGACACGACACGAAACTTAAATGGGCCGGGTTAGGGTTGATGTCTTTTGACACAAACCCGACACGAGTAACCCATTTATTTAAAATTGTACTAATTTATTTGGCTTGAGTCAATAATTCAATAAAACAACTTAAAAATTAGCATTTTGACTCATCATTTTTGGGATAATCAATATCTATCTATCTATATTATTAAAGGAAAAATTTTTCGAGCGATATTAGAGACTCCAAGATTTTTTTTTTTTTTTTTGTGTACGAAAGAGGGGCGAAGCCCCGAAATTTAACTATTAGCTATTACATGGGGAATAGCTACCCCGAAAATATCTTCCCGAAGGATGGATCTTAAACTACCGGATGGACTGTCCAAATGAGTAGGTGTAGTGCTCGAATAAACTCCTTGGTTTGCTAAGAAATCAGCTGCCCGATTTGCTTCTCTATAAGTGTGTTCTAGTTTGACTGTCCAATGCTCTTCCCGTATTAATTCTTTGCATCGCTTGACAATAACCTTTAAGCTATTGCTGACGAGTTGATCTTCATTAATAAGTTTTACGCAAGGAGAGTTATCCATGTGGATTAGTAACTTTCTTATGTGAATAGACTTTGCTCTTTCCAATCCCACAAGAAGAGCTAATAACTCGGCTTTCATAGATGAGCAGTTACCACACGACAAGAAGAACGCGGTTGCTCATTCATGGACAAACATTACTCATTCATGGACTTTTTTCCATTATTTTTCCATACTTTACCCTTCCCCAAAAATCAAAATAAATAAAAACTCTCTAATTCTCTTCCTCGCAAAATTAATCAAATCCTTCAAATTACATAATTATGAACGCTAAATCTCATGTCGATTAAGTAATAATTCTAATCTATAAAATTATATTAAAAGGGTAACCTTAAAAGGCCACGTAGACAAAGCCACATAAACGAAGAAAAAGCCACGCGTGCATTACGAATGCCACATCTATAAATCTATATAATTTATACTATATAGTTAAAAGGCAACTTAATACATTTAATTTTTTACCATGTAGGATTATCATAATTAAATTCTATTAATTTATATTGTTAATATTAAGGCTACTTTAATAAATTTATTAAAATTCATTATAAGGTTTAGTAATATTTTTTTTTGTGTGGAAACCATAAGATCATGATTTAAATTATAAAAATAAATTAAGAATTTAGTCTCATCATTTAAATCATTCAATTTGTTCATCTAACTTCTCCTTAATCATAAATATAGTAGCTAAAAGGTCTTATATGGTAAATAAAAAATCTAATAATTTGGATTATAAAGCTACTAATATCTACAAATTTATAAATATAATTAAAAGGAAAACCAAAATATCTATCATCATCAATATGTCATATTTTAACTATATAGTTAAAAGGCAACTTAATACATTTAATTTTTTGCCATGTAGGATTATCAGAATTAAATTCTATTAATTTATATTGTTAATATTAAGGCTACTTTAATAAATTTATTAAAGCTCATTATAAGATTTAGTAATATTTATTTTTGTGTGGAAACCATAAGATCATGATTTAAATTATAAAAATAAATTAAGTATTTACTCTCATAATTTAAATCATTAAATTTGTTCATCTAAGTCCTCCTTAACCATAAAGATAGTAGCTAAAAGGTCTAATATGTAGTAAATAAAAAAATCTAATAATTTGGATTATAAAGCTACTAATATCTACAAATTTATAAATATAATTAAAAGGAAAACCAAAATATCTATCATCATCAGTATATCATATGTAATTACATATACAAGATAACTTTTTAAACGACTTTCATGAAAAGTGGACTTTGTAAGAAAATAAAATTAATAATAATAATAATAGTAATAATAGTAATAGTAATAATAATAATAATAATAATAATAATAATAATAATAATAATAATAATAATAATAATAATAATAATAATAATGCTGCAAACCTTTTACATACCATTTCTCATTTTCCCATATTTATGTTTATATTAAACTTCATAATAATGAAAAACGGATGCTCAAAAGTCATGAACTTGATCTTTATTTATACCTATATTAAATTTGATAATAATGAAAAAATAATATTTAATAGCCATAAAACTCATCCTCAATTGTTTATATATTTTTTTATGGAAGGCAAAATTTGTAAGCAAAAAATTTCTTATCTCTATCGTAGTATCGTTAGTAGAATGGTATGTGTCACCGATATTATTAACTAATTTTTTTTTATTTTTTTATTGGAAGTTTCATTGGGTTATGAAGTGTTCATCACATTTTCAGTTTCGCGTATGTGTTTGTTTTGTTCTCATTTAGGTTTTATCAAGATTATTTATTGTGTTAAGCTCTTCCAAGGTAAATATACTTACATCTCTACGATTTGATTATCATTCCCTCTTTTTTTCATTACTTAAGGTGAAACTAAGTTAATAACGATAATATTGCATAAAACAAATTCCACTATTATTGTGTTACTTTTTTTTTAATAGGTATGATTTATTGAAGAAAGAAGATTATAAAGAGAAGTGAAATACTAAGATTGCTTAAACAACTATATTTGACATACTACCTAAAGATTGGTGACATCAACGTGGAATCGTGGATGATTAATAATTTTTTGAGCATTTATTATATATATTTTGAAATATCACAAATATGGCTAAAAGGTGGAAAATTTGAGGGGATGACATAGCGTTTTTTTGTATTATATTGTTTAATAGGTGAAGTATTCGACAATAATGATCCAATTGTTGTTCAAGTTGTTGCTGCTTTAAAATTTTTAGTTCCACAATTTATTACTGTATTAGCTTCAATTTTATGGGGGTATGAAATGTTAGTTTTGTCATAACATTTCTAATTGTGTGTTTTGTGTTATTTTCAGAATTGTTGATGAAATTTTGATATCTAATTTGTGAGGGTGCTCTATCTTTGTGGATCTTTGTTTGATAATATAGTTTTGTTTAATTTGATTATGTGAATACTTATATTATTAATTCATTTTAGCTTGCATTGAGTTACTTTAGTTTTGATAGGGGTATCTTAGTATATCTAATGTATGAAATTTTAATTTCTGATAATTGTTGTATAAAAGACTAATTGAATTTATACAACCCTTAAAACATGAAAACCGTAAATTGAACTGATCGTAGTATGTTATTGTATTAAATCACTAAAGTATTACACTAGAAACAGAACAACCCGTGAATTTCACGGGTCACAAAACTAGTTTATTAACTATAATAATGCTATATCAAATTAGGGGATTAACTTAGACAAATAAAATTAGGGTTTTGCATAGAGTTTTTTTGTCAAAAACTACCTAAAATTAAGCTCATTTTCATAAATACTACCTAAAGTTTTTAATTTTGCGAGAAACTACCTAAATTTTCTTGACTTTTGTCGGACACTATCAAATTGAAAAATCCGATCAAATTAGACAAAATTCTAACTCGAAAACATTATTTTTGGCATTGAAAACACATTATTTACTATACTTAACCACCGCCAACTGTTTTGATTATCTACTAACACATTTATTTCAATTTGTTTTACTACAATTTTGACTAGTTTGGCCGAGATTGTGGCTAATTTGGACAAAATTATGATTAGTTCGATTGACATTTTGACTTATTTGTCGGAATTTTAGTTACTTTGGAAAAAAAATTGTCGAATTTGCTCATTAATTTCAATTTGGTAGTCTTCGACAAAAGTAAAAAAAATATTAGATAGTTTCTCGCAAAATTAAAAACTTTAGGTAGTATTTATGAAAATTAGGTAAATATTAGGTAGGTTTTGACAAAAAACTCTTTTACATATTATGAATGTAATTAGGGTTTTGCAGTTACGCAGTATTACTCGTCCGCTGAAATGATGATTTCATTTTATTTTAAGCTTCCGCAGTAAGCACTATTGTTGAGTTTTGCATATTATGTTGAAAAATGTTGGCCCCCAATATTTGTCTTTTCAATTACTTGGCACTACTGAACAAACGCATGACAGTTTGACGGACAATTCTTTACAAATTACTGAATCAAAGTGCAACAATCTCATCACCATTTATTCTTTCGACTGCATGCAAAGTAATAAAAGAGTGTGCAATTTTTAATGGCTAGCGGTTATGTTGCTCCATAATCAGTCTGGTTGGCGCAGTTGGTGAGGGGGTGTTTCGGTCGTCTGGGTGATGCGGTCGGTGGTATGTTGTGGAATTGAAATGATTAATTTGAGAAAATTGATTGATTATGAAACAAAGTGGAAGATGTGGAAAATGAGGGTGTAAAAATGACAAGGTATAATGGTCATTTATGTCCATAATTGAGTAATTATGTTCATGAATGAGCATAACCCTTTATGAAATAGGTAGAACATAAGATAATACTCCCTCTTATTCACCATTTTCTTCCCTATTTCCTTAAACGAATTATTCAGGTTTCTTCCCCTTTCCTTTTTTGGAAACTTTTACTCTTATTTTATTCATTCCTCTCTCCTATCACCAAACTCCACCCAACTCACAATTCCTTATTTAATTTCTAATTATTCATTCTTCTCTCCTATCACCAAACTCCACCCAACTCACAATTCATACTTTATTCCCCTCCTAAAACCTTGTGCCCACAACAAATGGGAACAAAATGGTGAATAGGAGGGAGTATAAATTTCCCGTACAAAAGTAGATAAAATTGTTTAAAGAAATTCAAATAAAATTGAAAATAGAGTTTGTAAGCAAAACAAACGTCAAAATTGACCTTGAATAGGATTATCAATGCCTCAAGAGGTCTAAATATAACTCAATTATACGCCTACCTCCAATGTTATATATATACTATATATGTTCAATACCCTTGCTTCACCATTCAAGTTTTTTATATTGGTTTTCCACGTATTTTTTATTTTCTCATAATATTGCACATACAGATTATTATTATATGATATGATTGATAATTTCTTTGTTTTTCTTTCTTTGCAGCACTTTACTTGAATTGTTATGGTATATGCGTGGTTTCTATACGAAAAAAAGGTAACAACTAATGTCATGCGAAAGTTAAAAGAATGGTATGAGGTAGTGTGGTGTGGGATCGTTTAGGATATGTGGGACGGACAACGTTCAAGCATCTTAGACGCCATTGGAACGTTGATGTTACGGAATCGGGGATGATAGTAGCAAGGCAGAAGGATTTGATTCCCAACAATTAATCCAAATGCTAAAAGCACAAAGTACTCCCTGTTGGGGTTGGTGTCCTCTACAGTTAGTGCAATGACATATAAATCTCTAAAAGGATCAAAGGGTATACTTTTGTATTATTATCAGTTGGTCCACGTTTATCAATAACGGTTGGCTTGCTAGATAAGTTTGACGTTATTGTCATACAGATGGCGGTGATCAACTGGTCCCTAAAAGTCACACCTATAGGATACGTTTGAGAGATGTGACGGTATGAAAATACAGTCATGTTGATGCCTAATATGACTAAGCAGTTAGTCGGAGTTATTGACTAAAAATTAGTCAAACGCGATGTTGAGATAATTATTTAATACGGATTAAATAATAATGGCTAAGGTGAATTAAGCAGTTAATTCGTAAATTAAATATAAACGATTATATCTAATTAATGTATATTGAATTTAATTAATTATACGATATTGTCATTGTCGGACAAGTATTAATATATCGACTGAGTCATGTTACTAGTTGATATTTTAATATCCGATGACGGATGACGATTTATAATTAAAACCCGTCATATACATTTTAGCGATTCGAGTCGGACCACGAGTTAAATAAGGAGAAAGTGGAAAGCCCACTCCTTCCCTTTGCTAACCCACGGCCGAACCAAAGAGAACAAAAGGAGAGTCTTTCTCTCCTTTTGACCTTATCATCTCATTTGAAAGAAAATTAGGGTTTTTGGAGCATTTTTCTCTGAAAATCCTAGATCTCTCATCAAAACTTCACAAAAGGCTCTCTCAATATTGCAAGGCAATTAGAGAGCAATTTCTAGCATAAGAGGCATAGTCTCAGACGATCTTGGGTGCAACGATTAGGAGGAAATCTATATTGATTTCTGTTCTTAGGCCGAATTCACAAAGGACCCGAGGTTGATCTTTGTTCTTTTATCGTTTTCTCTTGTTTTTCGTTTATGACCATTAATCACATGTTAATATTACGTTATAGTCCTAAATTTCAATGGAATTTTACGGATATTTCCCTACAAGTGGTATCAGAGAGAGGCCACGTAAATTTTTCATTGTGATTTTCATTAAACGATTTGAATCGATAATTTTTGCATAGAAAACCGTGCGGCCGAAATTATTTCTCACGGCTGTTTTCTGTTTTTTTGAAAACGGTGACCTGTTTTACACGGCTGTTTAATTTTTTTTTTCGTGCTGTTGTAAACAGTCAGCCGAACTGTTCAGGTCTGATCAGTCGATCGAGGACTGTTAGTGTCTCGATCGATTGGTTTTGTTTGCGATTTGTTTTTGCATATTGTTATTATAATCGGTCTTTTTAGCAATATGTTAAGATTTTGACAATTGTAGATTTAATTCTATACGGATTAGGTTTAAATTGCAATTGGTTTTTGTCAAATCGATTTTGTTTGGTTTGTTAAAGCTCACGGCATGAGCTGAAAATTTTTTTTTTTTTGTTTGCTCTCGGTCAGACCGTGAAAGAGAATTTTTTTTTTTTTTTTGTGTTTTATTTATTTTCGGCCATAACATGTACATAATACGGATTTTGTGCACTCGCTTGATAGTGAAACGGTTCACTCACGTACCATTTAGTTATTTTAAAGCAATTTAAAGTAACGGATTATCATGAATTAAAATTAAGTTGATAGAAGCGGTTTTGTCACATAATTTTAATCGTTAAAAGGTGGTTTGGATAAATTTAACATAATTACGGAATTATGTCACGAATAAATTTTGTTTTAGTTGATGCATTTTTATTTATCGTTACTTTTGAATGCCATGTATGTTTTTATTACGTATTTAATTTTACAAACGGTTGTAACTTAGTGTGGCCTTAGTAGAACGTGTTACCGTAATGATGGAACACGGTCTTGGTTGTATTTTGAGATCTCGCATCTCCGTTTTGGATTTTTCTTTGTAATTACAGTTTTAATTTAGAATGTAAATAGGTTTATATTTTGTAAATTTTAAATTGTAATTTTGAGAAGACCAAAGATAGAGAATCGGATGCTCACTCCCGCTACATGGATCAAGATGGAACATCAAGACAAGCTTCTCGGGTCCAACGGTGGATTCCAAAGTTGTATTATGTTCATTTTGCTAGGATAGGCCACACCAGGACTTTTATTTACGTTTTGCATTTTTTTTATGTTTTCATCGTAACGATAGTTTGCATCATATTCCGCCTAAAACCAAACCACCTAATATTTGCATGAAAACTGACTCATATAGAGGTCACGCGTTAGTTTTCTATGACATACAGATGTCACACGTATTTTTAAGCCATCACCTAAGTTAATTCATTCACGTAATGCTAGTTTTTCGTTCACTTAAAATGAATTAAAACTAAGTTGATGGGATCTTCCTCGTATAAACAAAAATTGAGAATAGTCTTTATAGGTCAAACTCCAATGAATCCCTTCTTCGTCGGTAGGCATAATATGACCCCTTCTACGTCGGGTAAGTTGGAACTGATTGACCTATTTTATCTCAACACTATGGTCACTCGTACGATCCTGTGATTATGGTGGACTATAGATAGGATTTACGGAAATCTATCGACCAAGAGTTCTAACGGTAGAACTAGCTAAACAGTTGGCTTATCAATTTACGGAAATTGAGTCTTGGGATCACTTGTATAATTCTTGAGGTAGATCAATTATACAAGTGCAATGAGTCTACACGTTAAAATGAATTTTAAATAGACTTAAATCACCTCGATGAGTTGCTTATTTCGTTTTGTTTTTCCTTTCTTTTTCAGTGTAGATCACGATCATTTAAACTGCTAATAACAAAATGGCTGGCCGTACGGACGACCCAATGCCAAGTTCCACATTGGACCGTGAGTCCTGGCTTCGGATCTTTATGAATCAGATGAATCAGTCTACTCGACTGAAGAATGATGGATCAAACTTCGCGGACTGGGAGGCGGCATTACGGAATGCTGCCATTGCTGACGGGAAGCTCAAATATCTGGTAGAGCCCATCCCGCAAAACCCAGGCCCCACGGCTGGAGCTGACGAGATCGCCAAGTATAGCGATTTCGCCATGGAAGCGGGTGCGATAAAGAACGTACTCATTTTTGCAACGGAATCCAATTTGCAGAAACGCTTCATAGCCCAAGGTGCAAACAAGATTTTCACCACGCTCACTAAGGAATTCTCGAAAGCACCGAGAATCGTGACCTATGAGCTTACCAGTCGCTTCTTTGAGGCGAAACTCCAGAAGGGCCAACCGGTTAGCCCACACATTCTCAGCATGATTGAAAATGTCGAGAAACTGGAGGCACTTGATTGTAAGATCAGTGAGAACACCGTGATTGACCGCATGCTTCATTCACTCCACGATGGTTTTGCGCTCTTTAGAGCCAATTACTATATGAATGATTTGAAGAAAAGTCCTCATGCACTACACTCCCTTCTCGTACAGACCGAGAAGGACATGAAGTTTAGTGGGAGCATGAAACAGGATGTTCTCGTTGTGTCAAACAAGGGCAAGGGTAAGGGCAAAGCTCGAGCGGAGACCTAGCGGTAGGGTAAACCGAAGTTTAAGAAGTCGGGATCGGGTAAGAGTGGGCCTGGTGAGTCGAGCACCTCACCAGGCGCGACAAAGAGCAAGACCGGTAACATGGAATGCCACCATTGCCACAAGACTGGGCATTGGAGGCGTACATGTCCTGTATACCATGAGGACATAAAAGCAGGTCGCGTTACCCCTGTTGGTATGTCTTCTTCTTCTTCTTTTATTCATATGATTGAGATTAACCACGCAAGTTGCGGAACTTGGGTACTAGATACTGGTTGTGGTTCTCATCTGTGTAATCATGTGCAGGGGCTCCGAAACATCGAACCCCTCGTAAAGTGTAACATTCCGTTTGATGTCTATGAGTGTCTTGGTATTGGATTTGATAGTTGATGATATTATGGAGCTAGCAGCATTAGAGGATGGTAGTTGGTTATGTATGGAGTTGGTGTCGTGATGAGGTATATATGTGGTAGATACGATATAGTGAGTCATGTTGTGGAAGTAAACATAGTTGGTGGAGTGGGTGTTAAGAGTTCATGTTCTATGTTCGGTCGAGTTCTTGAGTCCTTAGCTAAGTTATTGTGTCTTGGTCGAGTCAGTATGGTTGTTTTTATGTATGGGTTGAACTTCGGGGACGAAGTTCTTTTTAAGGAGGGAAGACTGTAATACTCCGTATTTATGAGTCTTTGGGTACTCTATCGAGTAGGCCTTACTCTGTCGAGTATGGGCAAGTTGCGAAATAAAATAGTTTCTGACCTGTTGGGTACTCGATCGAGTAGCTGGGGTACTCGATCGAGTAAGGGGGTACTCGATCGAGTAAGGGGGTACTCGATCGAGTACCTTGGGTACTCGATCGAGTGTCTGTTTTACGGGGGAGTTTTCTCGGATTTTGTTAATTATGCGATTAGGGTATTTAAACATAATCGTCGTTGTTTTAAAACACTTTTACCAAAACCTAAAACCTGTTTAAAAGAGAAAGCAGTCAGTCATCTTCCTAATCGCATCCTTAACAATTCCCGGAGTTCAGACGGTCAGTTCGTATCGTAGTTCGTGTCGTTGGATTCCTTGCGTCGAGGGTAAGCTTTTAATATAGTTTTTATAATGTGTTGTTAAGATTGGTTAAACCCTAATTTAGGAATTGGGGGTTTTTATGAGTAGTATTTGAATGGTAGCATCTATGTGTTGTATGATAGGAGGAGAATTCGTAGAGGAGCCGTTTTGATACAAAAATGTAGATACCGTCCTGGGGTGTTGTGCTTTCCAGGTAGGATTTCCTACTCGGTATTAGTCCCATAATGGGATATTGGTGATGTCTTTGTAGTTAGTTGTTTGATAAGATGATTGTGATTGTGATTGTGATTGTGGTTGTGTTTGTTGATGGTTCTCGAGATGCGTTCTCGGTTGAGTGGGGTCACTTGCGGGAGTGATCTCACGCCCTAGTTTCGCCCTTCGTGGAACCCGCCACGAAAGGGATGTGCACATTAATGGACAGGGTTATCGCTCGTGCGATGAGCGGGGCTTAGGTGGGAACGGCTGCGGTCCCCCATCGCGTGGTCGGTCCAAAGTGGACGGTCGGTGTTGAGATGATGGGAGTTGGTGTGTGTGTGTGTGTGATGTGATTCAAATTGTCTGTGTATCTTGTTATTGTTATCTGTATTGATTGTGTGATTAGTCGACCCGTTTAAATGTTTTAAAAACTGTGGTGATCCATTCGGGGTGGTGAGCGATTATTGAGCGGTGTGATATGACGCGTATGGGATAGCCGGGATGAGTCATCACGTGGCGCTTAGAAGTCTTCCATTTGTGTCGACGAAGTCTAGTAGCTTTGATAGTTGTAGCTGTAGACCGTATGAGAACCTTGTAATTCCTTTTATTAGTTTTGGTGAACATGTAATCACTTAATCTATAATTACATTAAAAGTACGTTTCTTTATTGTCTTATGATATTCAGTACCTCGGGCAACCGAGATGGTAGTACCCTTATACCTGAGTGGTCCTGGTAAGGCACTTGGAGTATGGGGGTGTTACATAAAGGGTGAGGTGGACCTGCGTGTCGGGAATGGAGCACGAGTGGCTGCCGTCTCGAGGGGAACATATGTGATCCAGCTTCCTAGCGGATTTGAGTTATTTTTATATAACTGCTATTATGTACCCAGTCTATCCAAAAACATTATTTCAGTTTCTGTACTTGACAAACTTGGTTTTTCATTTGTAATAGAGAATAATAGCTGCATTTTCTCATTACACGATATGATTTATGGCAAGGCAGTCTCCATGAATGGAATTTATGTTTTAGATCAGACCACCGAAATATTGCACGTAATGAATAAGAAGTTAAAGGTTGGTGACAAAGATCAAACGTATCTATGGCACTGCCGTATGGGACACATTAATGAGAAACGCGTTAAACAGCTCATACAGAATGGAGCTATCTCGGCCTTTGATTTTCAATCATTTGGCACGTGTGAATCATGTCTCATTAGTAAGATGACTCGAATTTCCTTCAAAGGTGTTGGAATGCGCGCTGCTGACCTATTAGGACTCATACATACGGATGTGTGTGGCCCTATGTCAATCACCGCACGAGAAGGCTATAGGTATTTTATCACTTTCACGGACGATTTAAGTAGATATGGCTATGTCTACTTAATGAAGCATAAAAGTGAGTCCTTTGAGAAATTCAAAGAATACCAGAATCGGGTGCAGAACCAACTGGATAGAAAGATTAAAACACTACGGTCAGATCGTGGTGGCGAGTATCTTTCACACGAGTTTGATCAACACCTTAAGGACTGTGGGATTGCCCTACAGTTAACTCCACCTGGAACACCTCAGTTGAATGGTGTGTCCGAACGGAGAAATCAAACACTACTTGATATGGTTCGATCCATGATGAGTCACACCGTGTTGCCTGATTCATTATGGGGTTATGCTCTTCTCACACCGCTTCTCTAATACTTAACAAGTCCGTCTAAAGTCATTGACAAGACTCCATATGAACTATGGAAGGGAACGGTCCCTAACTTGTCCTTTATACGGGTTTGGGGCTGCGAGGCTTATGTTAAGTGGAGACACGAGGATAAGCTCGGCCCGCGATCAGTCAAGACATACTTTATAGGTTATCCTAAAGGAACATTTGGTCATTACTTCTATTCGCCAACCGAACAACGTGTATTTGTTGCGGCTAGTGCAACATTCTTAGAGAAGGAGTTTCTCGAGAACGCGAAGAGTAATAGAACCTTCGAGCTGTCGGAGATTCCAGAACCAAATGCCGAGCAACCATTGGAGGAACCAGTTCCTTCAACCCCGGCTGCGGTTAATATTCCTGAGGAACCCAGGAGGTCGGGAAGAGTTTCTATTCCTCCGGACAGATACATTGGTATGGTCAAGGAACATGACATAGATGACATTCTGCTCTTAACAAGTAGTGAACCCGCAACCTATAAAGGTGCCATGACTAGTTCCGACTCAAAGCTATGGCTTGAGGCCATGCAATCCGAGATGGACTCCATGTATGAGAACAACGTAGGGGATCTTGTTGACTTACCTGCTAAGGTTCGTCCCCTTCAATGAAAATGGCTTTACAAGATAAAGCATTCTGTGGAAGGTCAACAAGATATCTATAAAGCACGACTAGTTGCTAAAGGTTTCACCCAAGTGCCAGGTTTGCACTACGATGAAATTTTTGCACCCGTAGTCATGCTGCGTTCCATTCGGATTATCTTAGCGATTGCCGCTTTTCATGACTATGAAATTTGGCAGATGGATGTGAAAATCGCCTTCTTAAACGGTTATTTGGAGGAAGAGTTGTACATGGTACAACCCGAAGGTTTCATCAATCCCGAACATCCTAAGAAAGTGTGCAAGCTTAAGCGTTCCATTTATGGACTTAAGCAAGCTTCTCGGAGTTGGAATCATCGTTTCGACCAAGTGATAAAAGAAAATGGATTTACTCGATCGGTCGAGGAACCATGTCTGTATATCAAGTCGAGTGGGAGCAAGATTGTCTTCCTAATATTGTGTGTTGATGACATACTCCTGATTGGGAATGACATACCTCTCTTAACTTCGGTAAAAGTATGATTGAAGAACCATTTCCAGATGAAAGATCTGGGTGAGGCACAAAGAATTTTGGGCATCCGTATCTATCGAGATAGATCACGTCGGATGTTATCTCTCGATCAGAGTCTTATATAGACAAGATTCTAGAGAGATTCTGCATGACTAACTCCAAAAAGGGGTTTCTTCCTATGGCTCCGGGGGTGCATTTGAGCACGTCTCGGCACCGAGACACCGGAAGAGAAAGAGCCCATGACCCGGATTCCTTATGCTTCGGCTATAGGATCAATCATGTATGCCATGATATGCACACGTCCGGACGTGGTATATGCATTGAGTATGACAAGTCGATTCCAACAAAGATCCGGTGAATCACATTGGATGGTCATCAAGAACATTCTTAAGTACTTACGGAGGACTAAAGATTGGGCATTGACTTATGGAGGCGATCAAAAGCTATGCGCAACCGATTCTGCAGATGATGCTAGCTTCCAAACGGATCGAGATGACTCGAAATCTCGGTCTGGATTCGTTTTTACTCTTAATGGCGCTGCATGATCACCGGAAGAGTTCCAAACAAAGTGTTACAAAGAGATTCTACGACCGAGTCCGAGTACTATGCCGCGTCTGAAGGCGCAAAGGAAGAGATATGGATGCGTCAATTCTTACAAGGACTATCTCAGAGTGCCTAGTTCGAATGACCCGATCACCATCTATTGCGACAATAGAGGTGCCATCTTCCAAGCTAAGGAGCCTAACTCTAGCAACAAGTCTAGACATGTACAACGGAAAGCTCATCTAATCCGAGATTACGTGGAGCAAAAGAAGGTAGTGATAGAAAAGATTGCTACAGATGATAATATAGCAGATCCTCTCACTAAACCATTACGACAAGATAAGCATGAAGGGCATATTAATTCCATGGGAATTAAAAGTGTTCCTGAGTTGTAGTACTCTTTTATGGATTAGATTCATTTTCTTGTGTACTCTATACGACATCATCATTTTGATATTTATATATTTTGTTTTTCATGTGGAGTTGTACGACAATTTTTGAACACCACAAAGTGAACTGAACAAACATTATATTATGGTCCTTAATTGCCCATGTGAGCTGATAACTCTGGCAATTAATTTGTGACGTTGGTTGATGGTGGGTTCAACGAGCCATAAGTCAAACGGTTGACTGACCAATCACAGAGGCGAGTTATACGGATATCTCGTAGGACACTATTGTGACAACGACGTGGAGTCCTAAATGTTTTTATAACATTCGGTGCCAGGTCGTGGATAGGACCTCCATGGTGATCCTAAGAGTCGATTCTTTTGACTATCGACTGTCTCTTGAGATTAAGGCAGATTTTGGGTGACTTTGGTTTCTTTCTCACGGTCATCCGTAACAGGGGGCCAAGTAGATTTTTTCTGGGTCATTTCATGCTGTGCTTAGATCGGCAGGAGTCGAGTTGAAGGAAATATTCAGCCTTTATCAGGTACTCGATATTTCTCAGGGCCACTCGAGGAGCTATAACTGAAATGCATGGCCATGCTCGAATGCGGATTCGTTTTATCAGTTAAGTTACTCTCTAGTCGGGGAAACCACTCTAGATACAGATCGATTGTAAAATACGACCTTTGCGGATCCGGATCTGCAAATTGTTTTACATTGAGTGGGAGATATTTTAAATGGATATGAGAATCGGTTATCGCACATACACTTGTACGGACAAGTGGGAGTTTGTTGGAGCCGGTGTCCTCCAGTTAGTGCGGATAACGTTATTGCACATACACTTGTACGGACAAGTGGGAGTTTGTTGGGGCTGGTGTCCTCTACAGTTAGTGCAATGACATATAAATCTCTAAAAGGATCAAAGGGTATACTTTTGTATTATTATCAGTTGGTCCACGTTTATCAATAACGGTTGGCTTGCTAGATAAGTTTGACGTTATTGTCATACAGATGGCGGTGATCAACTGGTCCCTAAAAGTCACACCTATAGGATATGTTTGAGAGATGTGACGGTATGAAAATACAGTCATGTTGATGCCTAATATGACTAAGCAGTTAGTCGGAGTTATTGACTAAAAATTAGTCAAACGCGATGTTGAGATAATTATTTAATACGGATTAAATAATAATGGCTAAGGTGAATTAAGCAGTTAATTCGTAAATTAAATATAAACGATTATATTTAATTAATGTATATTGAATTTAATTAATTATACGATATTGTCATTGTCGGACAAGTATTAATATATCGACTGAGTCATGTTACTAGTTGATATTTTAATATCCGATGACGGATGACGATTTATAATTAAAACCCGTCATATACATTTTAGCGATTCGAGTCGGACCACGAGTTAAATAAGGAGAAAGTAGAAAGCCCACTCCCTCCCTTTGCTAACCCACGGCCGAACCAAAGAGAACAAAAGGAGAGTCTTTCTCTCCTTTTGACCTTATCATCTCATTTGAAAGAAAATTAGGGTTTTTGGAGCATTTTTCTCCGAAAATCCTAGATCTCTCATCAAAACTTCACAAAAGGCTCTCTCAACATTGCAAGACAATTAGAGAGCAATTTCTAGCACAAGGAGCATAGTCTCAGACGATCTTGGGTGCAACGATTAGGAGGAAATCTATATTGATTTCTGTTCTTAGGCCGAATTCACAAAGGACCCGAGGTTGATCTTTGTTCTTTTATCGTTTTCTCTTGTTTTTCGTTTATGACCATTAATCACATGTTAATATTACGTTATAGTCCTAAATTTCAAGGGAATTTTACGGATATTTCCCTACACTCCCGGCAATTACATGGAAAATGTTGTGACGGAAATTCTGGAGTTATGAACGAATTTTGAATCTATAAGTTTCAGTTTCGTGAAAAAGGAGTTAAAATTTCCCATGTAGTAAATTAAGCTTAGAGATATTCCATGCGAACAAATTCAAGAATCCTAATTTCTATCTTAATCCTATCATTCTGTTGGTGTACGATATTACTTTAGTCTATGCATACCCCATACTTCGTATTATTAATTCATACATCATGAAGGTGTCAATATCATTATTATTAGTCGTTCATATATCCAAATAATAATAGTTACGCTTATTAGTCCAAGCTAACCCTAATTGAGAAAACGTAATAGCCTCGAAAAGTTGTATGTGTAGTGTAAGCTATGGGGACAAACACAATTTAAACAAACCCTGAAACAGACAAATGAGCAATTATCAGGGAATGCAATGAACTTGAGGATTTTTTTTGTAAAAATAGTAAATGGACTTGAAACATTATGAAAATTGGTGACAATTTAGATAAAATGGTAAATTTAAACTGTGCCAAATCTCAGAATTTTACACACCCCCTAAGTATTTTTATTGAATAGAAAACCAGGCTGAATTATATTGAATTTCAGACAGTTTTCTCAGCAGAATGAATTGACTCCTTTTGTGATTAAAAACCAGGATATAATTATCAAATTCTCCCTCAAGCAAGCACAGAGGTTAAACGTAATAATTTAGGATAGTTAAGACTAAATTGTTCAAGCAAGCACAGAATCAATTCAACTCAACCAGACAATGCACTTAAAACAGTTCAAGCAAGCACAGACCTGTTCTAAGTAACACCACATATCCTCAATCAATACCTAAGCAAGCACAAGGTATTATTAAGTCTGACTTATAACTAAGACTCAGCAAAGTTAGAATATTTGCAAGTTTTTGAGAGAAATCTCAAGGTTTTCATTAATCAAAGTCTGAGTAAAACAGACTGAGGAATGGTCCTTATATAGGCCTTCATGTGAAGTCTCAGTATAAATGAAATCCTAGATAACTCCATCTAAGGGCCATGGTTAATCTTAGGAAGCAAACAAAAGTAGTGAAAATATTTTACAATGGTTACAAAATGATTTAAGATAAACTGAAATAAGAACAAAAGAGCTGCATGCATGATGGTGACATGTTGTGCTTTGATTGCTGTTTTCTTTAGCTCGGTGTGTGAAGGTCAATTGGCCTTGGTTCAGGCACCAACTAAGGCTCAAGGTGCCATCTGAGGAAAGCTGGAACAAGCCAAGAGTCCTTTTGCTGAGAGTTTTCCCTTATTTGGCTAAAAATGGCAATTATGCTTTTATCCATTTTACCCTTCCCGCAACTTGCTTTTCAGTCTGATTTTTTGTGCAATGCTTTAGGAAATTGACCTGGCTCCTTAGGATTAACTCGTGACTAGTTGAACAAAGATTCAACTGGCCAAGGTGGCAGCTAGTGGTTAGCCTGATTGCTGCACTTATGGCCTGATGAACTTGGACCGATAGTTGTTGATGCCTGAGTATTGCTGCTGTGATTGTTGTTGGCCTGGTTTGTGCTTGGTATCCTTGGCAAGACAAGGGTGTGTTTGGTTTGTCCCTGTCCATCCTCTAAAATATTGCTAGCCTGGTTAACAGCTCCTGCTGCAACCCCCCCCCCCCCCCAGGTTGAACAGGGCTTGACCTCAAGCCTGGATCCTCCTCCTCCTCAGAATCTTCATAGAATGGACTGAGATCTCCTACATTGAATGTTCCGTGAACTCCATAGTCCTCTGGCAAGTCAATTTTGTAAGCATTTAGACCAATCTTTTCTAAGACCTCAAATGGCCCATCTGCTCTAGGCATAAGCTTGTTCTTTCTTTTTGATGGGAACCTTTCTTTCCTGAGGTGCAACCAGACCAGATCTCCTTCCTCAAATTCTTTCTTTTTTTTAGGCTTCTTGGACTGTTTCTTGTATAGCTCATTGGACTTCTCAATTTATTTTTTCAGAGTCTCATGAAGCTTTAGTAGTTGTTCAGTTGTTCTCTTAGCAGCAGGATTAAATTCTTCCCTTGGGACAGAGGACAAGTCCAAGGGCATAAGCGGATTAACCCCATAAACTACCTCAAAAGGACTGTGACCATTAGCAGTAGATGGTGCTCTATTGAATGCAAATTCAGCTGCAGCTAGCTTTAAATCCCAATCCTTCAAAGTCTTGCTAACTAGACATCTTAGTATACTCCCCAAAGTTTTGTTAGTGACCTCAGTTTGGCCATCTGTCTGTGGGTGGTGGGAGGTACTGAACAAGAGCTTTGTCTTTAGCAGCTTCTATAGGGTCTTCCAGAAGTAACTCATGAACTTGGTATCCCTGTCTGATACAATTGTCTTAGGAATCCCATGGAGTCTCACAATTTCTTTGAGATATAACTCAGCAATACTATCAGCATCCTCAGTTTTCTTGCAGGCTATGAAGTGAGCTATCTTACTGAACCTATCCACAACCACCATGATTGAGTCCTTGCCTCTCTGTGTTCTAGGTAGGGCCACAATAAAATCAAGGCTCATATCTTCCCAAGGCTTATCGGGGATAGGCAGTGGAGTGTATGGTCCTGCTTGGAAGGAGCTCTTGGCTTTCTGGCATATGGAGCACCTTCTAAGGACTGCCTGAACATCACCTATCATCCTAGGCCAGTAAAACTGATCCTGTAAGATCTCCAGGGTTTTATGAACCCCAAAATGTCCCCCTAATCCTCTTGAATGGACTTCCCTGATCAGTAAATCCCTGGAGAATCCCCTTGGTACACACAACTTGTTACCATGGAACAGAAAACCTTCTTGCAGCACATATCTCTTTCCCGGAGCTGGTCCTCCCTCTGTGTGAGTAATCCACTCTTCAGAGAAATCAGGATCCTCCTTATACATTTGTTACTCATGACAGTCAACAGAGAGTGTCTTCTAGATAGGGCATCAGCTACCACATTTTGCTTTCCTAACTTGTATTTGCTTGAAAATGTGAAAGCTTGCAAGAATTCCACCCATTTAGCATGCCTATGGCTCAGCTTGTGTTGACCATTGATGTATTTCAGAGCCTCATAATCTGAGTGCAGCACAAGTGGCTTGTGTTTTAGGTAATGACCCCAATGTGTAAGGGCTCTGATGATGGCATATAACTCTCTGTCATAAGTGGAGTACCTCAACTTTTCCCCATTCAGTTTCTCACTGAAGTAGATAGCCACTGGTTTCTGACCTTGGATTATGACAGCTCCTATTCCAACTCCACTAGCATCACACTCTACCTCAAACAACTGATCAAAATCAGGTAGCTTTATGGGAGTCTCACACATTAACTTCTTGATCTTCTCGAAGGACTGCTGAGCAGCTTCAGTCCATTGGAAATCTCCCTTTCTCATGGACTCAGTGATGGGTGCAACAACTGTGCTAAAGTTCTTGATGAATCTCCTGTAAAAAGATGTCAGACCATGGAATCCCCTTACTTCTGTGATTGTTTGTGGGACTGGCCATGTCTTCATAGCCTTGATCTTCTCCTAATCAACAGATATTCCTCTTCCAGATATAATATACCCCATAAATGCTACCTCATTGACCATGAAGGTACATTTCTCAAGCTTCCCATACAATTTCTGCTCTCTAAGTATTTTAAAAACTGCTTCCAAGTGTGTCAGGTGTTCAGATGGACTGTTGTTGTAGATGAGTATGTCATCAAAGTATAATACAACAAATTTTCCAAGGCAAGGCCTCAGAACTTCAATCATTAGCCTCATGAAAGTGCTTGGGGCATTAGATAACCCAAATGGCATAACAAGCCATTCATACAATCCATGCTTGGTTTTGAAAGCTGTTTTCCAATCATCAGCTTCTCTTATTCTTACCTGATGATATCCTTACCTCAGATCTATCTTTGAAAAGATTTGAACCCAACTGAGCTCATCCAACATATCATCCAACCTTGGAATAGGGAACCTGTACTTGACTGTGATGTTGTTTATGGCCCTGCTATCAGTACACATCCTCCATGTCCCATCTTTCTTAGGCACCAGTAAGGCAGGTACTGCACATGGGCTCAGTGATTACCTCACAAACCCCTTTGTCATCAATTCTTCAATCTGATGCTGCAATTCCTTGGTTGCTGTGGGATCACACCTGTAAGTTGGCCTGTTAGGAAGCACAGAACCAGGTACAAGGTATATGTGATGCTCAATTCCTCTCAGAGGTGGCAATCCACTAGGCAACTCAGCTGGGAAAACCTCCTTGTATTTCTGAGTCAGAGGTTCTACCTCTGCAGGCACACCAGTGCTCTCCTCAGTGTCGATTTCTCTTGATAGCAGAAACATTACAGGCTGCTCTTACTTTATCTCTTTGATCATGGCTGCTTCAGATAGAAACAGCACTCCATTGACTTCCTCAGGCATATTAGGACTTCCATATCCTCTTTGATTTGGTGGCAAGGGAGTCAGGGTGACTTTCCTGCCATGGTGCTTGAAACTATAGACATTTTCCTTCTCCTGGTGAGTGGTGTTCCTGTCAAACTCCCATGGCCTCCTTAACAGTAGGTGGCAGGCATCCATAGGGACCATATCACATAACACTTCATCCTTGTACACCTTTCCAATTGAAAATGGAATAATGCACTGTTTGTCAACTCTCACTTCAGAACCTTTGTTTAACCATCTTAGCTTGTATGGATTGGGGTGCTCCTGGGTGGGTAAACTTAGCATGCTAACAATAATGGTCGAAGCCACATTGGTATAGCTACCTCTATCAATGATCAGATTACACACTTTCCCTTGGACAGTGCATCTACTCCTGAATATCATGGATCTTTGATCAGCTTCTAGAGGAGCTGGTTGAGAGTGCATAACCCTCCATAGGAAACTGTGCCCTGTGTCAAGGTGGGCTACAACTTGTTCTTGATCAGTTTCCCCCTCAGCTTCCAATTCTTCTAGGACCAGTGTCTCATCTTCCTCATACTCAACTAGACCTTCCCTTTCCCACTCTTCAATCTACATAGCTGTGAGAGCCCTGTTAGAAGGGCAATCCTTCTTGAAATGGCCAAAGCCTTGGCACTTAAAGCACTTGATCTTATCCCTGGACAGAGGTGGGTTGGTTTTGGGATACATGGGTGCCTTTCCTTTGTCTGCTGTGGGTTGGGTAGCTGGTTTAGGTGTCTCAGTGATCTTAACACCAGTATAAAGGTTTGAATGTTGGTCTGGTGGGAAATTTGGGTGTTGCAAGCTTCACTTTCCCCAGTTTCTCAATTCTTAAGGCTAGGTTAACTGCCTCATCAAATGACCAAACCTATTGCATCCTTACTCTGCTAGCTATCTTAGGATCCAAACCCTCAATAAACCTAGCAATCTTTTGCTCAGGTTTCTCAGTAACCTCACATTGCAGGGTTAGCTGTTCAAAGCTCCTAAGGTAGGCCCCAATAGATAACTGTTCTTGTCTCAACTGAGTCAGTTTAATGAAGATATCCTGGGTGTAGTCTTTGGCTATAAATTTCTCTTTTAATTTCTTTTTCAACTTAAGCCAAGACCTGACTGGTTCCTTACCATCTCTAATCCTTTGGTGTTTCATACTCTCATACCAAAGAGATGCATATCCTTTGAGTTTTAAGATGGCAACTTTAAAAGCTTTTCTATCATCATAACCTTTAAACTCAAAGACTCTCTCAACAGATTTAAGCCAGCCTAACAAATCCTTAGGATTTAAACTACCATGGAAATCAGGGATTTCTACTTTAACATCTTTATTTCTAGCTAAGTAGTTACCTTCTTCCATCATGGATTCTTCTGATTCTGAGTTGAGTTCCTCTTCATTCTCATGCTGTGGTTGGCCCCTTTCTGCTCCAAGATACCTCTACCCCTGCCTCTTCCTCTGTAGGGTGGTGGTCTTCCTCTTTCTGGAGTGGGAATGTTTGCCATGACAATATTCACAGCTTGCAGGGTCACATTAACCAGGTTGGTTAACTGATCCATCTTTGCTTCCATTCCTGCTAATCTCTCTTCATTCATTGGGTTGTTTTTTGTAGTTTTGATGTAGCTGGGAAAATGAACTCACTTTTACCTCACTCAGGACTAACACAAGATAGGATTGTGTTATAACCTAAGCTCTGATTACCAGAATTTGCAGTGTAAGCTATGGGGACAGACATAATTTGAACAAACCCTGAAACAGACAAATGAGCAATTCTTAGGGAATGCAATGAAGTTGAGGATTTTTTTGTAAAAATAGTAAATGGACTTGAAAAATTATGAAAATTGGTGAAAATTTAGTTAAAATGGTAAACTTAAACTGTGCCAAATCTCAGAATTTTACACACACCCTAAGTATTTTTAATGAATAGAAAACCAGGCTGAATTATATTGAATTTCAGACAGTTTTCTCAGCAGAATGAATTGACTCCTTTTGTGACTAAAAACCAGGATATAATTATCAAATTCTCCCTCAAGTAAGCACAGAGGTTAAACTTTATAATTTAGGATAGTTAAGACTAAATTGTTCAAGCAAGCACAGAATCAATTCAACTCAACCAGACAATGCACTTAAAACAGTTCAGGTAAGCACATACCTGTTCTAAATAACACCACAGATCCTCAATCAATACCTAAGAAAGTAGAAGGTATTATTAAGTCTAACTTATAACTAAGACTCAACAAAGTTAGAAGATTTGCAAGTTTTTTTAGAGAAATCTCAAGGTTTTCATTAATCGAAGTCTGAGTAAAACAGACTGAGGAATGGTCCTTATATAAGCCTTCCTGTGAAGTCTCGGTACAAATGAAACCCTAGATAACTCCATCTAAGAGCCAGAATTAATCTTAGGAAGCAAACAAAAGTAGTTGAAATATTTACAATGGTTATAAAATGATTTAAGACAAACTGAAATAAGAACAAAAGAGCTGCAGGCATGATGGTGACAGGTTGTACTTTGATTGCTGTTTTCTTTGGCTGGGTGTGTGAATGTCAATTGGCCTTGGTTCAGGCCTAACTGAGGCTCAAGGTGGCATCTGAGGAAATCTAAAAACAAGCCAATAGTCCTTTTGCTGAGAGTTTTCCCTTGTTTGGCCAAAAATGGCAATTCTGCTTTTATCCATTTTACCCTTCCCGCAACTTGTTTTCCAGTCTGATTTTTTTGTGCAATGCTTTAGGAAATTGACCTAGCTCCTTAGGATTAACTCGTGACTAGTTGAACAAAGATTCAACTGGCCAAGGTGGCAGCTGGTGGTTAGCCTGATTGGTGCACTTATGGCCTGATGAACTTGGACTGATAGTTGTTGATGCCTGAGTATTGCTGTTGTGATTGTTGCTGGCCTGGTTTGTGCTTGGTATCCCTGGCAAGACAAGGGTGTGTTTGGTTTATCCTTGGCCATCCTCTAGAAGATTGCTAGCCTGGTTAACAGCTTCTGCTGCAGTATGTCATATAATATTGCAAATTTGAAATATTTAACTAGGTAATTTAATATAGAAAAGTCTATTAAAGTCATTTTTTACTGTAAATTAATCGGGAAAATTATTTTACAATTTGAAATAAAAGTCGTACCAAAACTAATAAAATAGGTATGTATAGTATAATATTATATGGTTACTATAAAACCGATCATGTTTAACGATGGAATGGATACACTGGTCATAATGAAAACATGAACTACGTATCTAATAGAAGAGTTATCTTGAACCACAATCGGTAATCAATAATAAAAAAAAGGGCTACAAAAGACCCATATGGAGGAAGATAAAACTCATCTCAGTAACTTAGTGAGAGTTTGCATTTCATAAGTCTTTGGGTTGCCTATTAAAAAAGATTAATAGAATTGTTTTTACTTTCTATACGTTATACGTATATAGACAATTATTTACAAATCCTAATAGATTTTAAAAATGAGATTTTAAGCATAGAAGATAACGGGAAAGATAAGAGTTTAATTACATGACATCCGTTTTAATTGGTGTGGTGTTGGACAAGGTATTAGCCCATAAAGAATTAGTTTATGTCAACATACATGTAAATGACCTACTTTATAGAGTCATACATACAGGCCCGTGCACCGCACGGGCGTTAAATTAGTAAATATATATTTGAGGCTTTTTTCGAGCGACGTGGTAGTCTCTAACTTTTTTAAAACACTTATTTAAATTTTAAAATTAATTACTTAATTTTTTCCTATTAGAATGAGGAAATAATTAATCATTTATAATTTTTCTATTAGAATATATATTTGAGGCTTTTTTCGAGTGACGTGGTAGTCTCCAACTTTTTTAAAATACTTATTTAAATTTTAAAATTAATTACTTAAAACCTTTCTATTAGAATGAGGAAATAATTAATAATTTACAATTTTCCTATTAGAATTAGAAATTTTTTTTTTTAATATTTATGCACTTTATTTTAAAATAACTTTTGCAATTTTTCTATTAGAACTATAAGATTATTTATTAATATTCGTGTTTATTTATATATTTGAAAACTTCGATATGCTATAGAAAAAAAAACTTAGATATATTCATATTCTCCAATTTTATACGCATTATTCAATATGGTAATTCACCACATAAAACGTCTGTAAGCTTAAAGTTTTTTTAAACACTTAAATAAAATTAAAAATTAATATAAAAATAATGTTTAATAAAAATTAACACATATATAAAATAATATAGAAATAGAGTTTAATACTGTAATTATCTAAACATTATATTTTAAATATTATATCTAATAACTTAATAATAGTTTCAAGTCTTTGTAATTAATCCAAGTGACTTAATTTTGTTTAGTACTAACTTCTCTCGAGAATGCAAATGAATTCCTTAGCAATTCTATCATTCTAAAATTTTTGTTAAATGACCTGATTAATTTCTATGACAAGCTAAATTGATCTTTACATGATCCATTATTCATGGTGTATTTTATGATTATCAGAGCAAGCATGCCCATTTTATTTCATTATAATAATTTCTCGACCATCGCTTGAAATTTTGCTATAATTGCGTATTCGCCTATATCATTCTAACATCTAGATTTGCACAAATTTCTTGGGATGTCCAACCTCTACTACACACGTAGTAATATACTCCGTATTAACAACAATTTTTCTAAGGATGTTTTCTTCAAAGGTACATGATAAGTTAGCTTAGAAAAAAAAGTTTGACATTCCTCACGTCCCATCATTTATTTATCCTTTTAATTTCTATGAGGAATATATTAATCAGATGTAAAAAAATGATTGGGACAGAGATAGATCTGGCAAACGAGCCACCGGGTCAGGTTTAGGTCTGAACAATTCAGGATTTCAAGAATTTGGTTCGAAATGGGTCGGGTTACATAAGTGGTGGAGTTAGGGGGGCTAACAAGGGTGAGGGCGGTCAGAAATTTCATTGTTTTAGTTAAAAATTTCCAACTTTTTTCGAGTTTACCTTAAACCATTACCCGTTCGCTCCCTACTGAGATGTTTCACCCCCACTGGGGTTAATTTCTGGCTCCACCACTGGGTCGGGTTATTTCAAGTTCAGGTCATTTTCGGATAGGTTATTATCACACTATTTAGGGGTATCAGTCTGTTGCAACAATAAACATTATAACCCCCGTTTCTTCCTCATATTCAAAATTGAAATCAAATAATTTTAAATAATTAAATTATACTCCCTCCATTATTCTTTATATGTCATTTTAGGTAATTGATAAATTTAGTCTTTATATGTCGCTTTGCATTTCCTATGCACTCTCTTTTTTAATGGAATTGCAAATTAATTATGGGTCATTAATTTCATTCCATACAACATTTTTTCATTGGTTGACAATAAAGAAACGTAACTTATTTTCGTAGTACAATTTTTACTCAATACAGTACTCTTTGTCTATTATTTTCCATTTGCATACCCCTACTAAAAAATGAGATGTACTACATCAAAGAAAAAAAACCCAACAAAATAAAAAGCTACACAGTACTACCCATCACCCACCACCGAGTACAACCACCACCCTGCACCCACCGTGGCCCCACCGCTGGAGTCTCGCCTGCCGACAGCCATACCACCTGATGCGTGTCTAAAATATGATGTTTCACACTTTATTCTACACGCATTTCAGAGCTCAAATGTGCAATACAAGCTACATTTCTCCCTATTTCCGTCTACTTCCGTATTTTGTACTTTATTGCAGAAATGTGAAGAATTCAGCGGGAAATCAAGTCAAATCCGCCCCCGAGTAATCTGCATTGCAAATGACGTAAAGGAATTGCTTAAGGAACGAGCTTGGTGCGCAATCCAAGGCCCAAAAGACGAGTCCACGAGTTTAAAGCAGTCAATTAGCAGCTCAAGCAATCGATCGACTAGACCCATCAGTCGATCGACCAACTATCGGGATCCAGAAGCTACTGTTGCTGAGATCCAGTCGATCGACCTCCCTGCTTAGTCGATCAACCACATCGCTGCTTCAGACGAGAATTAAAAGATCGAGGAACTTAAAGCCCATTGTGTTTAGGTTTTGGAATAAGATGTTACGTATATTTCCTATATAACGTAACCTAGATCATCAGTTTATAATGAAGTCTATTATTCAGAGTTTTACATCAAGTTTTGACATTAAGTTTTCATTCAAGTTCTTTATCGAATAGTTAGGGTTTGGGATTATTGTGAGCATCGGAATTTCGGTTCTTAATAATCAATCTTTCCCCTGCAATTCGGTATTCTTCCTGTTTACTTTCAGTTCATTTTATTTTACTAATAGATTAGAATTGCTAGTAGATTCCCGAAACCATCTTTATTATTGCATGTTAATTGCTTCCTTTCCTGTTTTAAGCATGAATTCAGTAGCTAGTTTTATCGTTTATGTTGTTGTTTCTACCCTTAGCATGAGTAGCTAAATCTATAGTGCTAGGATGTAGGGGAATTGTAGCATAGGCGGCACTAGATTGAACACGGACTGAACCCGCGTGTCAGTCGATCGACTGACATTGTTGGTCGATCGACTGACCTTGTAAAGTTATCCTTCATTTTAATTGTTTTTAATCTTGTATTTAACAAATCGAATGCATGCGACCAGTTAGATACCTATGTTGTGACCGACCCATTAGATCGAAAGATAGGGAAGGTTATTTGACCGTCAATTAAATCGACTAAACTGTGCTAAGATCGAAAGATAGGTATAGTTTAGACCATTAGTCACTTTTCAGGACGAAAGTTAGTATTAGTGACATTAGGGACCTATAGCGAGATCGAGAGATGCTATTTGTTAGGAGTGGACCGAGAGGACCTCTTATTTCCCGCCTTACCTTTGTTTGATTCAGACCGACTTAGTTTGTTGCCGCCGAAGCTATAATGAACCGATCATCCTAGTACCCTTTCTTTTATCTGTTTAAATCGTTATTTTAGTTTACTGTCTTAGTCATAGACCAATTCAAATCAATCCCCATAATAGTTACCTCAGACTGAATATAAATCAACTAAAGTTTACAACTGCCTCCTTGTGGTTCGACCCTGTTACCACTAGCCTAGGTTAGTCTTAATAGGAGATTATAAATTTTATCTTTGGTACTCACAACGACGGGTATCAAATTTTGGCGCCGTTGCCGGGGAGGCAATAGTCCTAATTTTAGTTGTTTTAATTTTTAGTCTTTCTTAGTTTAAGGAACATCCGTTCCTTAAACTGTTCTTATATTTTGTTGTAGTTTCCTCTTATGCGCAGGTCACAGGGTGGTCCATTACTGCCATTTGATCCAGAGATTGAAAGATCTTTGCACGTAAAGAGGAGATTATTTCAAGAACAACAGCTGGAAGAGCCAAGTTCTCATTCTAGCTTTTACGAGAACGAGCTGTTCGAGGAAAATCCACCATCTTCACCCGTTTCTACATCTTCAGCCGAGACAGTTACTTCTCCAGAAATTTCAGTCATGGCCGAGGAAGCAAGTATAACTAGTTTTTCTGAGCCGACAGCCGACAATTTATACAAAGGGTTCGAGTTACCGGGAGATGCCAGGAAATTCGAACCAAAGCCTCGCTTACATTACTATGGTCGAGAGAAATCGGTTTGGGGAGCTGCAAATGAAGATGCAAAGAAGGCATATGGAGACCTTTATTGACTCTGCTGCTCCATTCCCCCCACCGGGCGTGACCCAGGATCAAATCAAAGAGACCATGTTCATCTTCTCCCTTCGTGATGCTGCAAGGGAGTGGTATAGAGATTTGGACCGGACCGCTCAGGAGATCACTGATTGGAATACATTGGCATTGGCGTTCTACAAGAAGTACTTTTCTGCTTCGAGGACGATCGCTATTAGAGCTCAAATCACGGGCTTTAAACAAGGGCCAGATGAGAATTTCCACGAGGCATGGGTCCGATTCAAGAAGTTAGTGCGAACCATACCGCACCATGGGTTTGAATAGTGGAGTTTGTGCAATCATTTCTACAATGGGTTGTACGACGATCGAGGGCCATTTTGGATCTTTGCGACCAATGGAAGATTCGCTGAAAATTTGGGAGCAACCAAGGGGTGGAAGATCATCGACGATCTAGCTACCCACAAGGCCGAGTATGGGAATTCGAGAGGGAACCAGAGGCGAGCTGCTGAATCTTCCTCTGTTGCTGCACTTGAGGCTCTCACCGCGAGATTTGACAAGTATGAGCTCGGAGGAGCTTCTAAAGGTGGGATATACCAAGTCAATGCTGTGTAAGACGGTCCCTTCCTTTGTGAAAGGTGTGGAGTTGAGGGCCATGTCTCGAAGAACTGCCCCAGTCCCTTTGAATCTTGTGCTGCCTTTCAACACTATAGGCAGACAAACACCTACTACGAGCCAAGCCACCCAAACTTGAGTTGGAGAAGCCAAAATGTCCAAAATCCAACCCAACATCCGCAGCAGCAGCAACCATATGTGCCTCCTCATCAAAAGCAACAGCAGTATCAAAAGCCTCCTTATGTGCCGCAACAACAACAATCACAGAATTCTGAGTTCTCCGAGCTAAAGAATTTGTTGCTGAAGGAATCCCAAGCAAGAGAGGCCGGGATGAAGTTACTAGAGAGCCAAATTGCTCAACTGGCTAGTAAAAGTAACACTCGAGCTCCCGGACACTTACCCACTCAACCCGAACAAAAGAAGACCCTAAATGCCATCACTTTGAGGAGCGGGTCCACCCTTGATGGTCCTGCCATGGTTAAGGATGCTGCTAAGAAAGATGAACCGGGAACAAACCAAGAGAAAGCTTCAACGAACAAAGCAAAGAAAAAGACGTCTGCCAGGCATTTCAGTCGATCGACTGAAGTACCTAGTCGATCGACTGAATTACGGGTTACATAAGCTTCTGGAACTGTGCATCCCAGTCGATCGACTGAGGTTGGTGGTCGATCGACCAATATCACTGCTGATGTTGAAGAATTTCGTCCTTTAATGCCAAATAATCTACGAGACCATTTGTTTCGGGGAACCACGGTCCCGAAAACTTTGGGGGCAGACCTGAGTGCTGATGGGTCAGTCCCGGCTCCGAAGTTCGATCCGATGACGGTCAATGGTTCTCATTTGAGACGGTCTGAGGAGGGGTCTAGCTTCAACAAAGAGAAGGTGACGGACTTTCAGCCTAAGTCCAAGGATACCGGCACACGCGAATTAGAGGAGAGGGCTAAGGTGCTCCTCACAGCCCCATATCCGGAGAGACTCGTGCCAACCAAGGAACATGTATCTTTCAGTAAGTTTGAGAAAGTTATCCGTAGTCTAAATGTACAAGTCCCCTTCCTTGAGTTAGTTAACCAAGTGCCAGCATACACTAAGTTTATGAAACAGTTGTTGTCAAAGAAAAAATCGCTTGAACAGGTTCACACTGTTGCGTTAACTAAAGAGTCTTGCTCCTACTTGTCTCACACTGCGCCCCATAAGTTAGAAGACCCGGGCAGTTTTTCCGTCCCTTGTAGCATAGGTACCTTTTCTATCGAAAAGGCATTATGTGACTTAGGAGCTAGCATAAGTGTCATGCCCTTGAGTCTAGCTAGGAAGCTCAAACTGACCAGGTTTGCTATTCGAAATGACAGATCCGGATGGTGACCGATCCGCGGTCGAGCCCATAGGAGTCCTAGAGGACATACCCGTCCAGATAGGGAAGTTTTTCTTCCCTGTTGACTTTGTTGTCCTCGACATGCCTGAGGATGACCATATTCCCATCATTTTGGGTAGGCCATTTCTGCACACTGCTGGTGCAGTCATCGATGTCGGTCTAGGTACCCTGACTTTCAAAGTGGGAAAGCACTCTATTGTCTTTGCCCAGCCGGCTAAGAAAAAGGATCCCATGTGGCCTGTCACTTGTAACACGGTCTCTGAAAAGAGATCGTACTTTGTGCTTCCTGAATCGACTGTCCCTATTACTACTGCTGCGTTAACCCCCCCGCCCCGGATTGGGAGCAAGAAGGAGGAAGAATTTGTTGTTTTAGATAATGCAGGAGCTGGTTTGGGGAAGGAAGAGTCGTTGGATGCTCCAGCTGCGACAAAGCCTATCATTCAAAGAGGAGGTCTTGGATGCCTAATCTATGGGACCGATGAGGAAGTGGAAGATGAGCCAGCCAAGGTGAGATGGTCTGATTTGGATTCCGATGATCCCAAGGAAGTCCTTGATTGGGGAGATGACGAAGTTGATCAGTTAAGCTCTCCGACTGTTGAAGCTAAGAAGGGCCCAACTGATGAGATGAGCACCATTGAAGCTACCTCTAGTAGCCAGAAGCCGACGAAGTGGGCCATACCGTGGTCCTTCTTGATCAACTATTAGTTGATCAAGCTCGTTATAAACTTCTTTTTAATTGCTTTGTTGAGACAATTTTATTGCTTATGTGTGCGCGAAAACTTCGCCTTTATTTCGTTTTGTTTAGGATTTTTTATGCACTTTCGACATTCTTCTGGGTTTTTGCGCAATTTTGGGCGCGTATTATTGTGCTTTTGCAGGTATTTAGAGCTTATTAGCTCAAGTCATTGAGCAATTACGAAGAAATAAGACACTGCAGCAGTGTTTTTAGTCGATCGACTGGCACCATTGGTCGATCGACTGAATTGCAGGTTTACAGGAGCTACTGTTCACGCCCACCTGGTCGATCGACCGCTGCTGCTGCTCTATTCATTCACGACCTCTCCCCTGCTGTGATTGGTCGATATGCGGACCTAAGGGAGTCTTCTACTCCACTCTATTTTCCGTCGAATTATCTATTTCTTCTATTTGTCTCATTTGTGCATAATTTTTACGTTTTACAATTGTTTTCTTCTGTCTTATGCGTGGTTTTTAATTGTCTTTTTAGGTCCTTATTGGTAGCACTGCTGGCTGCTGAAACCTCCTAGCTCACGCTGGTTTGGGGAGGTTTCCTTTGCTGCGCTCAAAGTCTTGTGAGTTCCTGATTTCTTTCCTTCATGTCTTGCTTATTTATTTCTCGCAAATTCCCATTTCTCTTTTCTTCATTTTAGGATTTTGCACAATGGGGACATTGTGTGATTTGGTTTGGGGAAGGGTTTTGCGTCGCATTTCATTTGTTTGCATTCACGTTTAATTCTGTTTTGCATTGTTTTATTCCATTTCATCCATTTATACAAAAATTCAAAAAAATTGAATAAATTTCAAAATGCACGTTTATTTTAGCATATAGATTGAGTCGGAACGGTAGTATTTCTATGATGATTTTGCATTTGCACCTGTTTCGCCTAAGCCTTGCTAGATCAACATGTTATTAGTAGAATCATATAAGTGCATATTTACGAGTTTTCGTTAATTTACTCGCTGAATCTTGAGACTTGACTTAGAAAATTGGCAAGCTACATCATATTTCTGAGTTTTAGAGCCTATAACTGGTGACATTCATGACCAGTTTATCTAGGAATGTGAGTAGTACTCCTTATGAGACATGTTTCCTTAATTTGCATAATTATGAGTTTGATCTACTTAATACCTGTATGCATTCGGTTTGTGGTTTGTTGACACATGTGGTAGAGGTTGCCTTTTCTCATTTTACCCATAAGCTTCACACTGCCAAAAACAGCCTTTTTGTCCCATTACTACGTCCTACATTTAGCCTGTCCCTTGTCAAGCTAGTAGTCTGTGTTTTTGGGGTTGTTACTCGTTTTTGGGGGCATATGCTCTGTTGAGATGATGTTTGGAAAATGAAAAAGGAAAGAAAGAAACAAAAGAAAGAAAAAAAAAAAAAGATTCGAAAAAGAAAAAAAAAGTGTTCTGTACTGTTCATATCAGTCGATCGACTGCCCCATATGGTCGATCGACTGCGATTCGAAAAGAAAAAAATCAATTCGCATGATTTAATCCTTATCTTTTGCGATTTTTGCTCCCATGTTTCATTCATATTCTATGGGGAGTTTATTGATTTGATAGTTTGGAGATTGTGAGTTTTGTGCTTGCTATAGCACTGTTTCGTTTGATTATGAGCAAGAAGTTGGATGTTGCCACTTGGTTCCGTTTTGGTACTAGCTTGATCACCTGTACCTCCACTTTACCATAAAATGTTTTGCCTCTTCTTACCCATACCTCACATATCCCATATATACCTCGGCATGTGTCATTGGTCATCTGTTTGGTTGGAATGCATATGTACGGTCATAGAGGTCATCTTCATAATTTATTGCTGGCATGTTTTCATAGGTCGCAGTTAGGTGAGAGTCACTACAAAATTAATTCTTTCTATCTTACATATATACCACCTGCGCTTATTGAGTGATTTGAGCGACCCGCGAGAGTCCAATTTGATAAGTCTCTATAGTCAACGGTTCAGCATGTCTTTGACGACTTTATAATTCGTTTGCATGATTCACATTACTAATTGATTGTTGGTTGTGCATTAAATTGGTTTAGGCCTTACAGTTTGCATTTCGCTCTGAGATTAAGCTCGTTCCATTAGGTCATTAGATCGAGTCTAGTTCTTGCTTGGGGACAAGCAAGGTTTGGTTTGGGGAGATTTGATGTGTGTCTAAAATATGATGTTTCACACTTTATTCTACACGCATTTCAGAGCTCAAATGTGCAATACAAGCTACATTTCTCCCTATTTCCGTCTACTTCCGTATTTTGTACTTTATTGCAGAAATGTGAATAATTCAGCGGGAAATCAAGTCAAATCCGCCCCCGAGTAATCTGCATTGCAAATGACGTAAAGGAATTGCTTAAGGAACGAGCTTGGTGCGCAATCCAAGGCCCAAAAGACGAGTCCACGAGTTTAAAGCAGTCAATTAGCAGCTCAAGCAATCGATCGACTAGACCCATCAGTCGATCGACCAACTATCGGGATCCAGAAGCTACAGTTGCTGAGATCCGGTCGATCGACCTCCTCGCTTAGTCGATCGACCACATCGCTGCTTCAGACGAGAATTAAAAGATCGAGGAACTTAAAGCCCATTGTGTTTAGGTTTTGGAATAAGATGTTACGTATATTTCCTATATAACGTAACCTAGATCATCAGTTTATAATGAAGTCTATTATTCAGAGTTTTACATCAAGTTTTGACATTAAGTTTTCATTCAAGTTCTTTATCGAATAGTTAGGGTTTGGGATTATTGTGAGCATCGGAATTTCGGTTCTTAATAATCAATCTTTCCCCGCAATTAGGTATTCTTCCCTGTTTACTTTCAGTTCATTTTATTTTGCTAATAGATTAGAATTGCTAGTAGATTCCCGAAACCATCTTTATTATTGCATGTTAATTGCTTCCTTTCCTGTTTTAAGCATGAATTCAGTAGCTAGTTTTATCGTTTATGTTGTTGTTTCTACCCTTAGCATGAGTAGCTAAATCTATAGTGCTAGGATGTAGGGGAATTGTAGCATAGGCGGCACTAGATTGAACACGGACTGAACCCGCGTGTCAGTCGATCGACTGACATTGTTGGTCGATCGACTGACCTTGTAAGGTTATCCTTCGTTTTAATTGTTTTTAATCTTGTATTTAACAAATCGAATGCATGCGACCAGTTAGATACCTATGTTGTGACCGACCCATTAGATCGAAAGATAGGGAAGGTTATTTGACCGTCAATTAAATCGACTAAACTGTGCTAAGATCGAAAGATAGGTATAGTTTAGACCATTAGTCACTTTTCAGGACGAAAGTTAGTATTAGTGACATTAGGGACCTATAGCGAGATCGAGAGATGCTATTTGTTAGGAGTGGACCGAGAGGACCTCTTATTTCCCGCCTTACCTTTGTTTGATTCAGACCGACTTAGTTTGTTTCCGCCGAAGCTATAATGAACCGATCATCCTAGTACCCTTTCTTTTATCTGTTTAAATTGTTATTTTAGTTTACTGTCTTAGTCATAGACCAATTCAAATCAATCCCCATAATAGTTACCTCAGACTGAATATAAATCAACTAAAGTTTACAACTGCCTCCTTGTGGTTCGATCCTGTTACCACTAGCCTAGGTTAGTCTTAATAGGAGATTATAAATTTTATCTTTGGTACTCACAACGACGGGTATCACCACCATCCCCATCCCCATCCCCCGTTGTACAACCTGTCCAACATTGTCGTACCAGCCACGCTACACCATCCAACCCCTTCGTCATCCTCCACCTCCTCCACCCTGCCCACCATCGTCATTATCGCCGTCATACCACGCCATGCCACGCCAACTCCACCTTGACAAGTAAACATCAATCGAATTTAAAAACAACCGTAACGGAAAAAGCGAACATGGAGATCTGATTAATTTCATTCAAAATGGAGTCGTAGTACAAAAAACAAAGATTGGCACAATTACGCAGACATCATGATCATGACATCATCAATTGCATATCTCAAGTCCCTTGAAACAATTAACTAGAGTTTTAATCGTCTATGGTGATTAGATGTGCAAGCCGAATTATGGGTTTAGGTTAGAGACACTTAGAGAGAAAAAAAATGAAAATTAGGGGGAAAGTGGGGAAATGAGAGGGGTAAAAGTGAAAAGTGTACTGTATCGAGTAAAATGTGTACTGCGAAAATCAACACCCTAAAGAAATTCACTATGTATTGTAAAGAACTAAGCATTTCGCTCTTTCCAATGCTTTATCAGCTAAATACATATTGTGTAAGGTCGTTTTAGCCTCTATTGTGTGAAGAGGATTATATGTAGGACAACTGTAATACTAACATAATTTGATTTACGATTACTATTGCTAACTTGTGATTTGATTAGCTAAACTAATTGACATTTGGATGATTAATATGTAGATAAAAAAACATTTGAAAGGAGTGCACGCACAAAAAAAAATATTTGGCGAAAGATCGGTGTCGCTAATAGAAATAGAATGATTTTCAACTCTAAAATCAAATTCACACAAAGATAACGTAGCGAAACGTAATTTATATAAAAAGAAAACATAATCAATGAAAAAATTCGGTTAAACCAATATTATTTATTAGTAAGATTTGCATAAATAGTTACACAACACAAGTAAAGTACTATGTATCGTATCGGTAGTATAGTTTAGGAAAATAATATCATAGGCCATATCATATATCTCATATTAGTTCATCTTCGACTCTTCTACGTAATAGAGACATGACACAAGTAAAAAATAACGTAAATAGATACAGAATATAATGCTTTTGATGGGATCTCTCAAAATAATCATATAGTATGAAAAGGATAAATAGAAGTAAGACAAATATAGGTTAATCATCATATTTTCACATACCCCACATTAATATGGTATAATTATTATTTTATTACCGTGCAAAAACCAATGAGGTATTTACCTCATGTTGTTGCCTTTTTATTTTCGTGAATTGATTTCTTCTAATTTGACAAAATTTCATTAGGTTTCGATTCAAATTGGGCCTTCATGACCACTTGGACGGATTTCTCTCTCTCTCTCTCTCTCTCTCTCTCTCTCTCTCTCTCTCTCTCTCTCTCTCTCTCTCTCTCTGTTTGTGGATAAATGTTTTCTTAATCACATTTCTTTATATGTTGACATGTGTTTATTTGTTCAAACTGTAAAGCCAAGTGGATTTTTTTATCTGGGTTGTGAAATGTCGTCGACGTTTTATAACGGATCGTCGACGCTTTTCATAAAAAAGACCTCCCTTACCCTTGAACTCTCTCTTTCCCTCTTACCTCTCTTTCACTCTCCCCTTTCAACCAAACACCACCAAAATTCCGACACCCACAAGCACTGCCACCTCCGACCACCACCACCACACCACCGCCAACGAACAACACCAAACCAGCACACCGCCGTCGACACCACGCACCATTGCAACACCTTTTTTTCTCGATTCCATTCTCGCAATCCGGTTTTTTATCTCAAGTAAGTGCAATCCGATTTTCTTCATTGTCAAATTTGTATGTTTGCTCAATTCCATTAGTTTAGTAATTGATGTTTGCTTGATTTGAATGAATTATTGTTTCATTCTCGTTCTTCTTCTTCTTCTTCTGTTTCTTCTTTATTTTCCTCAATTTCGTTCTTCTTTTTTTCTTCATTCTCGTTGTTGTTGTTATTGTTGTTTGTTGTTGTTGTCGATGTAGTTGTTGTTGTTTGTTGTTTGTGTTTTATTGTTGTTATTGTTGTTTGTTGTTGTTGTCGATGTAGTTATTGTTGTTTGTTGTTTGTTGTCTGCAATGGAGGGACGATTATAGGGTCTGGGTTGGGGATGGACGTTGAAACACAACGTCTTGGTTGGGGATGGACGTTGAAATTCAACGTCTAGGTTGGGGATGGACGTTGAAGATCAACGTCTGAAAGGGGGAAGGACTTTGATAACCAACGTCTACCATGTAGTGATGGAGGGACGTTGAATATCAAGGTCTGTCGTGGGCAAGGACGTTGATATTCAACGTCTTACCTGGTGATGGACTTTGATATTCAACGTCTGATCCATGATAGGACGTTTGAACTCAAAGTCCGTCTATGGTGTGGACCTTTTTTTTAAAAAAAACCGTATATCTTTAATTTTAATGTGTAATTTATATTTTTTTTGTTTTAGAAGTTGTTTATTTTGATTTGTAATGGTTAAATTTATATTTGTTTTGTATTAGAAGTTGTTATTTTGTATTTAAATGTGTAATTTATATTTTTTTAAATTAAAAGTTGTTAATTTTGTATTTAAATGTGTAATTTGTATTTATTTTGTATTTAAAGTTGATAATTTTTATTTTAATGTGCAATTTTTATTTTTCTTGTTTTAGAAGTTGTGTATTTTACTTATAATCGTTGAATTTATATTTATATTTTATTAGAAGTTGTTAATTTTATGTTATATTTTTATGAAAACTTTTTTTTTTTATTTTATTTAACTAACTTTTTAATCTCGTAAATGCAGATGTCGAACAGCGAAGATTACATTATGACTTCACTAGGTCGTAAGAAAGATCGAAGAGTAACGAGCTCTAAGCGGCGTATCCCTTTACCGTTAGCGCCTCGTCGTGGTCGGGGTAGGGGTAGGGGTAAGGGCATCGAAATACGCCCTTGTGTTGACCCTACTCCCGACGCTACTCCCGAGCCCGTTATGACCGAGATGGATTTACCGAGTGCGTTTTTTAGGCAGCCATTAGCCGATTCTGATGTTGAGGAGGAAGAGCATTTTGACCATGTGGTTGAGCAAGATGATGATGATGATGATGAGGAGGAGGAGGAGGAGGAGGAGGAGGAGGAGGAGGAGGAGGACGATGACTCTCGTTTTCTTGACGAAGAGGCCGCCGTACTACCACCTAAGAAGGTGGTACGGGATGGTAGAGGTCGTATATGTGCCGCTTGGTGACGGTTCATCTAGTAGCACGGGGAGGAAGAAGACAAAGACTCAGGATACTTCTTGGCGTCTTACGGGTCCGGTTGAGGGTGGTCCGAGCGTCCTTAGCGTCCTACGTAGCTTTGGTGGCCACGTAGCTTATGGTAGTTGGACCGGTCAGGGAATGAGATCGTGGATCACGTGTTACGAGAGACCGAGTGCTTTAGAGAAGATAAGTAAGATAAAGGTCTGTGACGGTGTTATGGAGAGAGTTAGTACGAGTGGCCTTGGTCATTTGAGGCGTTCTTTGATGACCGGTTTGGACGAGAACCTCATTAGCGCTTTTGTAGAGAGGTGGCAGCCCGACACCAACACTTTTCATATGCCGTTTGGTGAGATTACTATCTTGTTGCATGATGTTGAGAAGATCCTTGGGATACGAGTGGATGGCATGAGGGTTATAGAGGAGGGTCCTATGAGGGAGGAGATTGGTATGAAGGGGAAGGTTGCTGCTTTATTTGGATTGCCTCTGAAAGAGGTGAAACCATCGTTGTACAAGGGTGGTGGAGTGACGGTTAAGAAGTTGATAGAGCTTGCGGAGACGGGTAACCAGCATGACTCGCTGAGGGCTTACATGATGGTGTTGGTAGGACAGACTTTGTTTACGGACAAGTCTAGTGATAGGGTTATTGCCCGTATGTTGCCGTTGTTTAATCAGTTGAGTGATATCGGCACGTATGCTTGGGGGGCTGCGATATTGCCCTACTTGTATCGACAGTTGGGGATGGCTTCGCGTAGGGAGGGTCAGGGTGTTAGCGGTTGTCTACCGTTACTTCAGGCTTTGATATATGAGTACTTTCCCATGTTCCGACCACACTCCGGATATTATGTCGAGGGGAGACCACTTGTCGAGGCTTGGTCACGACTTCCTAGGTTTAGGGGAGATGTTCGGTTGTTAGAGCAGCACAGGCAGAGGTTGGACGGGCTTAGGGCGGAGCACGTGACGTGGCTCCCTTATGGTGTTAGTCCTCACAGGGGGTGCAGTATTTCGCTCTACTTGGGCTTGATTAGGTTTTTGGATATAGTAGAGCCGTACCAGCCTGATAGGTGTCTCCGTCAGTACGGGTATGTTTAGGTTATCCCGAACTCTATGCGGTTCCCGACTGTTGACTATCGTCCGGCTAAGCCGGCCTTGGGTTATAAGCTGTCTTATGGTGATTCTCCTGATTTGGAGTGGGGTTTGAGTGATGTCGAGATAGTTTTGAAAGAGCGGTTTGACCGGGCTTTGATGACTTTTCAGAGTGATCCGCGATACATGTCTTGGTATAGGAAGATTTCTCACCCACACTTCTACCCCCCCTGCACGCCGTACTCAGTTTCGCTCTCTTCCTTTGAGCGAGGAGCCCGAGGTATCCCGAGCTCTTAGTCGTCATTTCTCACAGATTTATAGACAGCCTACCGCGGACAGGAAGTGGCAATATGCGCGGAGATTGGTGGAGGAGATGGAGCCGTTCTTCAGAGCCGAGGACAATGCTGAGGATGATGCTGGGGATGATGATGATGATGATGAGCGTACCCCGTAGTGTAGATTTTTATTCTTATGTACGGATATTTTTATTTGTGTTGCGTATGGATATTTTTATTCTCTTTCGTTATGTATGAATATTTTCATTGTGTGAACATTTTTAGTGTTTTTAATGTTATGCATTGAAATGAACGAAAGTACTTAAAACTTAATTAAAATACAACTTTAATTAAAACGCAGTCCAACACTTAATTAAAACACGATACAATTTAACAGTAGAACATAATACAGACACAACACTTAATAAGATAAAACATAAATTAAAAATACAACGGGAATTAATACGTAGTTAAATGGAAATGCAACGACGACATAAATCTAAAATACAACGATTATTAATTAAAACATAACATAATTAAATAACTACCGAACTTAGTTATCTTTCGATGATGAAGTTGACGATTCCTTATCTTATTCATGATCTTGAACCTCAATTTCTTCAGGTTGGGTAGACATATATTGAGTCAACAAATCATTCATGTAGAGATAAACATTTCCTAGGTTGAGCACTCTACCGGCACATAAGTCTGATAGTCTTGGGTAATCGATCACGGTGAGGATGCGCTCAAAATATGTAAAAAGATCACTTCTTAACCTGAGAAACTCCCACATCTTCTCGGTTAATGCTTCATCAGAAACAACCTCATCTCTAACTGCTGGAGTTAGAATTTGATCCGGGTTTCCAGCTAAAATTATACAAAGGCTACCAATTGGAGGCTCTTCAAGCATGTGCCATACAGTGGCACTGGGAACCACTAATTCAAGACGAGAAATTAAAACTGGTAAATTTTGAACAATTAGATCGATTCTGCCTTGATAACCTCTGATTTTTTGAGTATTTGTGAGAACCATTTTAATATTGTAGAGAGTGAATAGGATTGGATGTTGTGATTGAAATTGACAGAGAATGGCCTATTTATAAGCTATTAACTATAACGGCTATTTTTGAATTCTAACGGCTATTTTTGAATTCTAACGGCTATTTTTGAATTATAACGGTTATTTTGAATTGTAACGGTTATTTTGAATTGTAACGGACATTTTTTGAATTATAACGGCTATTTTTGAATTATAACGGTTATTTTGAATTGTAACGGTTATTTTGAATTGTAACGGACATTTTTGAATTATAACGGTTATAGGCTTCTTCTAACGGTTATTTTGAATTGTAACGGACATTTCTGAATTATAACGGTTATTTTTAGTTGTTATGAATTCCAGTAATTTCATAATTAGTAATATGATTGTTATAACAGTAGAGCATATTTTAAATTATTACATAATCAAACTTTAAATGCATTATCAAAGTTTAATTTCCTTGCAGTTTCTGGGTTAGTTGGTGTGGAACGCCGTCTTCTGCCATAATCTTTAGGTGTAGTTCCCATCAACGTATGCCATTTCTCGATGTTTGTCTTGTACAAATCAGCATATGGTGCAACCAAAGGGTCTCTCGACCCTAGCCAGAAAGGATCGATCGGTGGCATCGGTGCATCTGTCACTGCTACTCGACAATGCAATCTCATCCAATGGAGATGGTAATTAACGATCCACAAAACACCATATGGCCTCGACACTTGGGCTGTGGGCCTTAGGGGTAAGTATGTGCTACAATGCCAAGTACGAGATTCTCCAACTTCATGCTGGGCGATGACAAAAATAGTCCAGTTAAACAACGATGCAAAGACAAACAAATATTCCCCGTACATCCAATGGTTAGGCCCACATCCTCCACTGCTAGTAAACTCCATCCGTCTCAATGCCTCCTCGTATCTGGTAAGACCCGTAGGCAACACACAACTATCAGCAAAAAAATGCTTGTAGAACTCGTATGCCTTAATCTCCCGAATACCCCACTCTCTCATGACTAAATGGTCACTTTCCCGACCCCGTGCAACATGCGAGACCACCCGATAACCACAATGACCATCATTACCGACATCTACCCAACCATCAAAGAAATCCCGTACTTCTTCAGGGACCGCATACTTTTTAGTCCAAGTTGACAAAAATACCTTAGTGTAGCCAGACTCCAACGGTGCACCAACCGGTCCTTGATCAAAATCACCCACCGTATGTTGAACAAATGTCGTCGCAGGAGTAAAAACTTTCGCAGCCTTCTTCTTTGCATGCGCAAATCCCGACTTGTTCCGGGTAGTAGAACCCCTCGGTCTCCCTTTGGGGTTTTCTCTAACAGGAGGTGGTTTAACTTCCTCGTCTTCCGGGTGAAGACCATCTCGCAATTTCTCAATGATTACCCGTTTCTTCGCCGGGTCACAAGCTCTAGCTTCTTCAAACAACTTCTCCAACTCATCATCATCGGTCTTGGGTGGTACACCGTCCTCCAAAAAGCGTGAACATCTTCAAGATGGACCCTCTTACCCGTTCTTTAGAAATGGATCAATACACAAGCACAAGGTAATCCATGAGTAACCCTTAGCACACATCCACAATGCTCTTCCAACACATTCCCGAGCTCTATCCCTCTCTTAATCTCTTCTTCCATTATCTCAATGGCATTGATAGACACATTTCCTTGCAACAATAAAAATACACGATCTCCATTTCGTGGCCTACTCCTCGAAACCTCTAGCTCATATCTAATCTTCGAGTGTTGCGCTTCAAGCATGGAATGAATATGAAACCACATAGTGTCAAGGTTTAGGTTATTACTCTTCAACCAAGCTTTTAAAAGTGAATGAGAGGACTCTACTCGGGAAGTTGCTGTGTTTCTGAGATGAAAGTATTGGTTTGTATAACAGTTCACGAACTTCTTCCTGTATTTACCCCATGTACTGATCACATAAAGCGCCATCTCTTCCCACTTTTCACTAAAACATTCCCAAGCGCTCCTAAACTCATCAATGGTGGATGCATTGATCATGCGGTACCAACCGCTTTCTAGACTGTGCATTATGATATCTTTGTACCACATCAAATTCTCCTTTGAGAGTGCTTGTTTCTCCATAGCACGGTTAATGTGCCAACGACACAAAAGGTGAGGAGTGCTCGGATGAAGGGACTCAAGAGCGGTGATCAAACCCATCTCCCGATCAGTGACAAAGGCAGAAATAGATGAACCCGTACAACTTAGTAGCTCCCCTAATCTCAACAACATCCACCCATAATCATCTTCCGACTCTGACGGAAGAAGCACCGTAGCAATTAAGAAGGAAGAACCACACGGTGTTACACCAACAACCTCAACAAGAGAAATTTTGTAAACATTTGTCTTGTATGTCGAGTCAATAAGAACCACATGTGGATAAGCACGGAACAGTTTAACCGCTTCCGGATGAGCCATAAAAACATGACTAAGCTCCTTTGTCTCGGAATCTGTTTTGTGCCATTCCACATAATTAGCAGCAACGGCTACAGCCAACATTTGTCGAACGGTATTGCGTGTTCCTCTAACTTCACGCTGAAACTTGTTAACCGCACTATAAATTTGGGTGATTGTAGGTTGGGGTTTATCGGGAGTTCTTTGATGAAGACCATTTTTAATATCTCTCGGGGGAATCGACGCCCGGACTTGTTGCCTCACGAACTCTTTCTCTTCGGCATTCAAACCAGCAAAATGCCTATGACCGTCTTTGTACTTTGTTACTTTGTGGTTGTGATATCCACCTTTCTCTGAGGTCAAAATGTTCCAAACAATCAACTCCTTTCCATTTATATCATTAGCCCGGTTCTGAACGGCTCGAACCCGAAACAAACACTCACACTTAGGTGTCCCTTTCTTCTTAGGCTTCTCGGGAATATTGGGATCGATCTTCTTTCTACTTCGGCCGTATGTTGAACAACGAAAGTAAGAGCCTAGCAACTCGGGTTGTTTACGATTTTTGGCCCCATTTGATGCTTTTACTAAGGCAAACCCGTTATCAAAAGCTATTTTTTGAGCCCACTCAAACGCCTCATCCCGACTCGCAAAACATGTAACCGTCTCAAATAGGTGGTTGTAATTAACATCGTTTCCACCAAATTCCTCAAATGAATCCTGTTAAAACACAAAATTAATAATGATTACATGCTAAAATATGTAAAAATATCTAAACTTACGAAAAAAAGTAAATAAAATGAAGAAAAACCAATTTAATAGTCTGAACCAGGAGCGGACATTGAATATTCACGTCCATCACCATGACAGACGTGAACATTCAACGTCCCAACCTGGCATGGAGGTGAATAGTACACGTCCCTCCCCATGATGGACTTTGAGTTTCAAAGTCTGTCCATGGTGGACATTGAAATTCAAAGTCTCTGTTTATGACGGACTTTGAATATACACGTCCCAGTCCATGAGGGACGTTGAATATCCACGTCCCAGTCCATGGGAGATTTTGAATTTGCACGTCCATCACCATGGGGGACTTTGAGTTTCTACGTCCTAATTGACGACTACAACTATTTTCGACGGGTTTGGGCGTGTTTGTTCCATTCATCCTAATTCTATGAAGACTTAACATGTAATTCAATATATCAACTTAACATCTAATTCAATAATCATACTAAATCGATTGAAATGAAAATAGATTGTGTAATTACGTACCTCAGATTCGTTTTTAGCTTTTGATGTGGATTGCTCGTTGTTTGACATTGATTCGTTGTTTTGTTGATGTGGATTGTTCGTGTAGTTGTTCAACCGAGTTAGAGCATCATTTTTTTTAGTGTTGTTTGCTTGGGAGAGAATTGGGTAGAGAGAGGAAGAGGAAGGATAGGGGGCGTCTTTTTTATGAAAAGCGTCGACGATTTGTTATAAAACGTCGACGACGTTTTATAGCCCCCTTTTTTATTCAGTTTAATCAATTAGAAAAACATTTTAAAAATATTATCAAACGACATTTTCAAGGAAATTTAAGATAAACAATTTCAAATTTACACTAAAATTTCATAAATATTCCAAGTTTTAACAACCACGCGATTGCACAGGACATAAAGTTAACTTGAATGACAAGTAATACAACTTAAAAGGGGCCTCTAAATGATCTTGGGCAATCCAACCAATACCCACCAAAAGAGCAGACGACTACATTCGTTTTGTGCCATGGGAAATCAGGAGGGGCGTAATATATTGGTTTAATAGGTGTTTGAGGCCAGGTTTTAAGAATGCTGGCAATAAACCAAGAAGAGCAATGAACATGAATAGAAGAAACTCAATGCGGGTCCAGGAGGTTTAAACACTGAGTTGAACAAAACCACTAAAAGATTAATGAGAAATGATCAAAGTAAATCAAGACGAGTTGAAGTGATTAAGGTTTTAAAAGAATGTAGGATGAAGGTCAAATTAAAGGAGTAGAAGGTAAGCGGGAGCTGACAAAATGAGGGACAGACCCACACAATATGGATGATGCTCTTAGAATAATGGTGACACATGCTAAAGAAGGCGAAAAAGGCAAAACTCAAGAGGAGAGACTAACACTATGTGGGAGTATACCCCCACCAAGAAAGCTACAAGAAAAGAAAATTACAATGCTTGGTACATGTGGAACATAATCATTTAAGGTTGGCCATAAAAAGAAGGGTAAGGAGAGGGTAAGAGCACTATTTAGAGTAACATAAGTCTAAGGAGAAACTTTTAAAGTAGCACCGAGAGTTGATATAACAGTCACAATAGGGGTAAAAAGAAATTGAGTAAAAAGAATATTTTGATGATGAAAAAAGAGCACATTGAACTCATTGTAAGAAACGTTTCAAGAGACATTAACAATAATAAAAATATGAAACACATTGTTGATGTGGGGAGGATAGGTCCAAAAGGAAGGAATCTAAGAGGCTTAAGGGCATACTGCATGACTGCATCTATTTTAGTCGTTTATCATACTTTAAATTCAAAATCAAAAGACAGGCCGGAGGCGTGTACATGTTGTATGTAACAAATGCAATGTTAAACGAATTAAAATACAAATGGATTGTCATTTTTTTGTTTTGTTTACCAATTAAACCTCTCCAAACTACTATCTAAGGAAAAATGTGCTATCCAATAAGTGTTGATTAGTTTAGCATTAACTACTATCTAAGCAATATTTATTGTTAATCAAATATATTAACATTAAAATTGATCTATAGTTTCCTTTAGCATGTGTCACCATTATCCAGGGCGTACGAGAGTCATACTAGAGATAGGATGCTAAAGAGGGACGATTCCTTATCTTTAGTACCTATGTCAAACACCGCTTTTTGCCTTGGTTGACCTAGGTATAAAGTGGATTCGAACGGGTTCCAAGCATCCCACAAATGCTTGGTGGCGACTTCGAATATATGTTTCATCGTTTTGAGACCCTTGCCAAGACGAAACCGACCGATCTAAAATGATCCGGTCGAAAGCATTTTTTACGCCGCCGAGCGTGGCTTTCAAAAAGACCGTTGCATGTCCACAGATCAGCTGGGCGTTGCAGGTGGGCTATGTCCACAGATTAGCGACTCCGCTAGGACACTTGTGTCTTTGCGATCCCTAGATGGTGAGACTCGAACGAGGTCTTGGTTGAAATGCATTAATTGATATTAAGGTCATAGTCGGGTTCCTTATCCGGGCCCACAACCTAACCCTTTTCGACCAATGGGCTCGTCTCGTCGGCGTGAGTTTTCTCATCCCCGCGTTTCGAATCCCGATTGAGTCAAGCATACCGTTGACGTTACAAATTTCTGTTTCGTCAAAGAGCTTTCATCACCTTCGAGAACGAGAGTAGGGCACCCTCCTTACACATTTTGTTTGGATTGGTATCCCTCTCGAAAATCGGGGTTTGATTGCTTGGTATGTAACCCACCCTTTTAAGCCAAAACCCGTGTCAGCATCATGCATAATATAATGAAACTGCGAGTGCTTATGTGTTATGTGATCATAAGTCCTTCTGTGTCATTTCAAACTTTCAAAACACCCTTTTTGCGCCATTATAATGGTCGTTTCAAACCTCGGTCTTTCGCCGACCGTTGCATTCCATTTCAACACGCCTTTCTAGGCCGTCGTAATAACGATTTTCAAACCCGGTTTTCTACAACCATTTTAACACGCCTTTCTAGGCCGTCGTAATGACAATTTTCAAACTTGATTTTCTACAACCATTTCAACACGCCTTTCTAGGCCGTCGTAATGACGATTTTCAAACCCGATTTTCTACAACCATTTCAACACGCCTTTCTAGGCCGTCGTAATGACGATTTTCAAACCCAGTTTTTTACAACCGTTTCAACACGCCTTTCTAGGCCGTCGTAATGACGATTTTCAAACCCGGTTTTCTACAACCATTTTAAACACAGCCTTTCTAGGCCGTCGTAATGACGATTTTCAAACCCGGTTTTTACAACCATTTCAAAAACACCTTTTACGCCGTTATAATCGCCGCGTCAAGACACGGATTTTAACCCGTCTCGCGCCGACAATGGCTCTTTCAAAACCCGAGAAAGGCACACACCCCTTTTTCAAAACATTTTCAAATCCCGAGGACCATACACCGTCTCCGAGACCTTTTCACACATTTTAAAACTCGATTTTCAAAACATACAATTTTGAATTTCAAAAACCGTCTTTGGAAACAGTACATTGTTTTCAGAGCCGCCCCAACTCAAACTCAAACCGTCTTTTGAAAACAAACTTAAGACAACTCTTCAACTGATCGACTTTCGAAGATCCCTATTCTTCGGAAGCCGTCCATAAAGCGACAAACGAATCCTTTTGAAAATATCTATCTTCGAAAACTTCAGTCCACCATTCCGATTACGCCTCGTGTCTATCGAGTCGAAGCAAGCGTACTTATGGGTCTTTACTTATGAGGCGTCTCACCTCGAGACTCGCAACGGCGTCACACCACTACGTTGGACGCGAGTCAAAGTCCAGTCAACACCGTCAGATTATAAATCGAGTCAGCACCGAGGCACCACACACGGTCGCCCTCGTCTTGTTGAGTCTGATCTCTTTTCCTTCCTTTGTGTTGTCTGCGTTTAGTCATTAAACCGTGTCAGATTGAGATGTAATGTGAGCCGTTTTTCTGCCTCAGAACCATGGCCCCATCTTCAGCTTCGTCCAACAACAATAATGACAACAATGATGTTACAAATGCTCAGCTAGCCAGCCTACTCACCGCTCTTAAGGTCACCCTGGACCGTGTCGAGACCCATATCAACACTCTGGAACACAAGGAAATCGGAGAACACAACAATCCGCCTTTGACTGAAACTGAGAAAAGGCTCAAACTTCTGGAGGAACAACTCCTTGCCCGTGGTAACAACATCCACCTTGAGAACAACCGAAGATTCGAACTCGTTGGGGACCAACTACCCGACTACTTTACCTTGACTGATGTACCCAAGTTCAAAGGAGTGGAGGACCCACTCAATCACATTCGAGCCTTCAAAGATTACATGGCCATAAAGGGGGTCAAACAGGAACTCTTCACCCGGATCTTTCCATCATCCCTAGAACTGATCCCTCGCCAGTGGTACTATTCCCTTGACTCGAAGAACCTTACTACCTGGGACGAAGTCGCTGTTGAATTTGCTAAGCAGTATGCCGATAATGTCGAAATCCAAGCTAACGCCCGTACTCTTGAGGCCTGACTCAGAATGATAAGGAAGGGTTCACAGAATTCCTAACCCGTTGGAGGAGGGTAAGCACTCAATTGGTCAGTAAGCCGAGTGAATCAACTCTGGTGGATAAATTTGTCATCAACCTCCGCCCGGTTTATGCCAACTTGCTGAGATTCCAAAATATCAAAACGTTCCAGGACCTACAAATCCTTGGGACCCGCATTGAAGACGACCTCCGCAAGGGTGTCCTAGCCAAAACCACTGGTAGAGGCTATCAAGGATCTACATCAACCGGATCTCGCCCTTATGGTCAGAAAAATAAAATTGATGAGGTCAATCTCCTCGAACCAACCACAAAGAAAACCGAGCGTCCTCAAAGGGTATTCACTAACTTGGGATCCACCTATGCTAGTGCCCTAAAAAGACTCATCGGCCAAGGAAAACTACAACCAATTGGGCCCACTCCGGACCCATCCGAGGCTAGGAAAACCCGTTTCTGGAATCCCAATGCCTATTGCCAGTATCACCAGGGAAAAGGTCATGACACGGAAGCCTACTTTAAGATTAAACACATCATCCTAGACATGATCGAGAAAGGAGAGCTACCTTTACCTCCACCGATAAAACCAAATAACAAAATAAACCCCTTGGGCATCCATGCTATCTCTGACGACGAGCCAACCTTGGATTGCTCGCATCTTATCCTGCCAATTGATGAAGAGGTGAATGCCTTGGAGAAGGATACCCCAGACGGGATATTCGTATTCAGCGCCGCAACCATACTCACCATGTTCCAACAGGTTGAGGAAGCCATAGCCAGTCTCTCAGCAAGGATTACCCGACTCGAGGACGCTTACCATCGGTTGATTTTCAACCCACCAACACCAACACCGCGCTCGAGGGAGGGTCCTCCAAATGCCCAAAACTACCCTTACCAGGAAGGATCGCTCCCGCGACCATTCTGGCATGCACCCTATAATAATCAACCTCACAAAAACTTCCCTCACAAAAAATATCCACCCAGGAATGCCCTACCAAAGCACCCTCGAGATCCTGAAATCAATGGTATCTGGAGAGACGATGCGGAAGATGTCTATATGGTTTCGGGAAAGGGCAAACAAGCAAAAGAGATCGGTCATCTTACCCGGTCCGGACGCCCCTACCAAAACCCGAACAATTCAAGGGTCGTTCCGACAACGAATGACCGGGTCATCCAGGACATGGACACCCAACCTAAGGTTCCCGAAAACTCGATCCTCAAACAACTGCAAAAAGCGAAGGCCGAGATTTCAATTTGGCAACTGATTGCTACATCCTTCGAACATCGGCAAGCTTTGCTGCAAGCCTTGGGAAAGTTGACAGTTCCCTCTACCTCCTCTCCAGAAGAAGTGGTGTCACACATGACAAGGGATGTCCCCGACTTGAACAACCCAATCATCTTCTCTGACGAAGATATCCCTCCATTCGGAGCCAACCATAACCTGGCCCTATACATCACCGTACAATGCCTAAAAAAAGATGTGCCTATGATTCTAGTGGATGACGGATCTGCGGTTAATGTCATTCCCCTCAAGACGGCTCATAAACTGGGTATCAAAGAAACTGATTTGGTCCCAACCAATCAAGGAGTACGCGCCTATGACGGCACTCGTCGTAAGGTTGCGGGGCTTATCACCCTAACCATTGCAACTGGACCCCTGGAAAGGCAAGCCATCTTTCAAGTGGTCGACATTGACGCCTCTTTCAACATGCTTCTGGGACGCCACTGGATTCACGTCGTCAAGGCCGTTACCTCAACCCTTCATCAGAAAATCAGGGTCCCTTTCAACGGGAAGACGATCACGATTCCCGCTTCCCCGATCAAGGCTATCATGAAAAAGGGAATACCCTCCCAAGCTATTAAGGAGGACGACAACAAAATGTGGGGATTCCAAGCTGTGAACGCCCTAACCGATGAATCAACGCCTTTTGATTGTGACCCATTCTCCAACCTCACAGTCAACCGTATTCTAATGCGCCAGGGTTATTTCCCGGGTCTACCCCTCAATCCGCTGAAGAGCACCTTGCTTCCCTTAAAACAGGCTAAGGTCCCCAACATCCCCTTCGGGCTAGGCTATGATCCTACTGATGAAGACATCCAGGAGATGAACCTCCTAATACGGAAGCGCAAAAAGCACGAAGTCATCCTCCATCTCTACCACTTAACTCTCAATGGATACGTCATCCCCGAGGGAGAATCTGAGCTCTATCACGGCTTTCCTGAGCCGATCTACGATTCCGTAGCCAAGGTCAAACACCCGGGTGTAGAAGTCTTCCAAGACTGCTACTTCATCCCCGACAACACCAAAGATGCGTCAACCAAATCTGAGTCAACCCCATGCCTCGACGGACAAGCCGTCAGCCTTCTCTTTGGAGAAGATAACATCAAACACCTCGGCTATGAGGACATCATCGACATTGCTCTGAAGGACAACCAGTTCGATCCCACCGCCTTAATCTCTGACACTGACCCAAAGAAAGCTACGCATGGCTAGAGGAAAACTATCAAGTGGACCGATCGTCAAGGCCGCATTCTCAAGATTACAACTGGAGAAGGCCCTATGTTCAAAGAGGGAAGTGAAGAAGAGTCTGAGTCTGAGTCGGAGTCAGAGTCTATCTTAGCTCCTAGCACTCTTGATGTCCCAGTCAAGGTCCCTTTTCCACTGTTTTATCACAAACTTGTGGCTGCTTCAGAGGCTGAGTCAACTAGAGTCATCCCCACTCCCATGGAAGGTAGCAAACTGGAGCTTGTTCCAGGGGCCACCTCCTCTGCTGTGTCGCTTCTGACTGCCCATGAGATGTCTGTCCTATCCGAGCTTTTCGCTCAAGTCGACTTAATGAAGGCTAAGTTTGCTTATAACTCGTTTCAATTTAACTACAATGCAATTCTGAATGAATATGACGAATTTGACTTGAGTGACTACCCACCTCACTTAGCCAAAGAACTTGACAAACGAGAAAATAGGACCCCCATCATTGAGGAGACAAACCTATTAACGTAGGAATCGACGACACACCTCAAGAACTTAGGATAGGGACAACCCTTGACCCCTCAGAAAGACAGCAGTTCATCGACCTTCTACACGAATACAAGGACGTATTCGCATGGTCCTACAAAGACATGCTTGGGATCGACAGGGAGATTGCAGGGCACAGGATACCCATTAAACCCGGAGCTAAACCCGTGAAGCAAAAGTTGCGCCGAATGCGCCCTGAATGGGCCCTGAAAATCAAGGAAGAGGTGGACAAGCAGTTCAAAGGCGGATTCATCAAAGTGTCTGAATACTCTGACTGGGTGGCCAACATAGTTCCTGTACCCAAGAAAGACAGGAGAATTCGGGTTTGCGTCGACTTCAGGGATCTGAACAAAGCAAGTCCAAAAGACGACTTCCCTGTGCCACATGTTGACATCCTGGTGGATAACACCGCCGAGCACGCCCTACTATCATTCATGGACGGGCATGCTGGGTACAACCAGATCAAAATGGCTGAGGAAGACATGCACAAAACTGCATTCACTACACGATGGGGTACATTCTGCTACACGGTCATGCCTTTCGGTCTAATCAACGCCGGAGAAACTTATCAAAGAACCGCTACCACTCTCCTATATGATTTAATGCACAAGGAGGTAAAGGTATATGTTGATGACATGATCGTCAAATCCAAAGAGCGGGACGGCCATATCAGCGCCCTCCGGAAGTTCTTCGCTCGTCTGCAGAAATACAACATGAGACTGAATCCTCAGAAATGCACATTCAGAGTCACCTCAGGAAAACTCCTGGGACACGTCATCAGCAAAAGAGGCATTGAAATTTATCCTACCAAAATCAAAGCTCTTCAACAAATGCCTCAGCCTAAGAACGAGAAGGAGATTCGGGGATTTCTCGGTCAAGTTCAATACATCAGCCGCTTCATAGCCAAACTCACTATGATTTGTAAACCAATCTTCAAGAAGCTCTGCGCCTCCGATTACACCGACTGGGACGACGACTATCAAAAGGCCTTCGACAGGATAAAGGGAATCCTATCCAAGCCTCCTGTCCTCATGCCACCTCAATAAGGAATTCCCTTATCCTTATACCTGACTGTCACCGACACAGCCATGGGAGCAATGCTAGCACAAACAGTCGACGGCGAAGAACGAGCTATCTACTACATCAGCAAAAAGTTCATCGAGCATGAGACAAGGTACACCCAACTGGAAAAGACATGCCTTGCCCTAGTATGGTCAACAAAGAAGCTGCGACACTACATGCTCAGCTACACGATTCACATCTACTCCAAGATGGACCCGGTCAAATACATCTTCGAAAAACCCGTACTAAACGGAAGGCTGTCTAGATGGACACTCATGCTATCTGAATTTGACCTCAAATTGGTACCCCTCAAGGTTATCAAGGGAAGGGCAATCGCCGATTTCCTGGCAGAAAACCCCGTCAACGAGGATCCAACGACCGATATATGGTCACTTCCTGACGAAGACATCCTTTGTGCCGACACTGACGCATGAGATCTATACTTTGATGGTGCATCAAACCTAAGAGGCTTCGGGGTAGGAATCCTTCTAACATCACCAGAGGGAAAACATGTTCCGATCTCAGCTAAACTGGACTTCGCCATCACCAACAATGCCGCCGAATATGAAGCATGCCTCATCGGCCTACAAGCAGCCATAACACTTAGCATCAAGAGACTGAGCGTCCACGACGATTCCTCACTCATCATCAATCAGGTGTCCGGATCATGGAAACTCCGAAGCGACAGCTTAGCACCCTACCGAGTAAAAATCAACCAAGAGGCCGAGTTCTTCGACCAAGTCGACTACTTCCACTTGCCCCGCGAGGAGAATCAATTTGCTGATGCCCTGGTAAAACTTGTCGCGCTCGTCAACATACCTGACCACATGACATCAATGCCCCTATGTGTCGAGAGAAGGAGCGAGCTAGCTCACATTTGCGCCATAACAACGATGAGGAAAACTACGATGAACCTTGGTACCTAGCCATCCTCAACTACAAAACCAAAAACGAATTTCCTCCCAACTCTAATACAAGAGGACAAAGAGCCATCCGTTTACTTGCATAACAGTTTGTGATAAACCAAGAACAACTATACAAAAGAATACCCCAAGGGATTCTTCTCCTTTGCATTGACCATCACAAAGCCAAAAAAGTCATGGGAGAGGTCCACGACGGAGAATGCGGCCCTCACATGAACGCAATGATGCTGACCCAAAAAATCATGCAGTTAGGCTACTACTGGACCACCATAAAAGCCGATTGCAGAAACTACATCAAACATTGCCACAATTGCCAAATCTTCGCCAACATACAATACATACCACCATCCCTTTTATACACCATGACATCACCCTTGCCTTTCTCGATCTGGGGCATCGACATCATCGGGAAAGTCAACCCGATAGGCACCAAAGGGCATTGTTTCGTCCTCATCACCATCGACTATTTCACCAAATGGGTGGAAGCACAGTCCTATGCAATCTTGACCGCCAAACAAGTGGCCAAGTTCATCCAGGACAACATCATCTGCAGATATGGGGTACCCCATGAGATCATCAGCGACCAAGGCTCCCACTTCCGAGCGGAAACACAAGCCTTGCTGGACAAATACAAAATCAAGCGACATCGATCATCCCCCTATCGTCCCCAAACCAACGGAGCAGTAGAAGCAGCAAACAAAACCCTTGTCACCATCATAAAGAAGATGCAAGATAATTACCGCAATTGGCCGAGCAAACTCCCATTCGCACTCTGGGGATAACGAACCTTCATTTGAACACCAACGGGAGACACACCCTTCTACCTAGCATACTGTATGGAGGCGGTTCAACCAGTAGAGTTGGAGGTCCCATCTCTACGCATCCTACTGGAGAGTCAAGTTCCTGAGGCGGAATGGACCCGTCTAAGGTTCGAACAGCTCACGCTTCTAGACGAACGGCGACTCAACGCTTTGCACAACGTCCAGCTATATCAACGACGTATACAACGGGAATTCAACAAAAAAGGTCAAACCCAGGAACATCAAAGAAGGCGACTTAGTTCTCAAGTCAGTTCGAGCACCATTACCCGTCGATCCGAGGGGGAAATTTAAACCCAATTGGGTCGGGCCATACCTGGTCAAGAAAGTACTTTTGGGGGCGCAGTGCGACTGAGTGACCTAGACGGAGAGGATTTCACAAACCCGACCAACCTAGAACAACTCAAGAAATACTACCCTTGAACTCTAGCAACCAACAAACCTTACCCTAGTTTTACAAACTAGCGACCACCATATCCCTTTCAAGTCAAGTTCCTCAATGCGTTCTGATTTGAAATTGCATGTTTTATCAAGTCTAAGTTGTGGCACCTTGCCCCGTTTCAAATGTCCTTTGATCTGTCTAAGGCAACATCTATTTGCACTCAATCAAAAACTTTTCGAACTACGAGCATGGTTTGATTTCAACTTTTCAGGTGGATACGTAGGCAGCCCTTTCTTACATAAGAAGGACACAACCACAAAACCCAAATAAATTAACAAAAACTTTAACGAACTACGAGCATGGTTTGATTTCACCTTTTTAGGTGGATATGTAGGCAATCCTTTCTTACACAAGAAGGATACAACCATCCCCACAAAAAAACATCACCCATATCAACTTCAAAAAACAAAGGAAAAGGAAAAGACATTCCCTTTCCCACAAAATACAAAAAAAAAGCCTTTCTCTCTTCCCACAAAAATCCCATTTTCCAAGTGCAATGTTTAGGATAATTCGAACCGAATTACCTTTACGAGATGGAGTGAAGAAAAAAGCGTTCACAATTTCTTTTAACACAAGCAATCCTCTTATTTAATTAATAATGAGAAGGATTACAAATTCGATAACAAATGAAGCTAAACAAGTCTACAACTTGTCAAAGCTAGAATGTCGACTAAGATATCTCACATAGTAAAACTAGCACAAAATACACAATACATAGCTAGTACAACATAATAAAAACTCACAACACTAATACAACATAATAATAAGGTGGGTAATGGAGATCTTCATTCTTCCATTCTACCTTTGCCTTTTCCCTCGGGGTACATCTTCCCCTTGCTTTTCTTGTTGGCCCGCCTAGTATGAACTTCCTCTTCGGAGCGGATCTACAACGGCGACGGCCTCTGGTCTCTTTCATGACCCCATATCGGTCCAAGAAGAGCCCATACACGTCCCATTACCTCTTTGGGACCCGAACTTCTCCAATTTGGTGGCCTCATTACATCCGGGCTAGCTCCATCAACAAAGTCGTCAAAGAAGGCACGGTTGGCCTTGCCAACCTCTCTATACTTCAAGTCAACGACCTCGTCCTTACGAGATTTAGACCTTTCCTCCAAGGTTTGCGCTCTTGACCACTTGACATAAGCAGGAGTCACCCATGTCGTGGCGATGGGGTTTGGTACCTCCCAAATCGGCCGAGTGGCCCACCATCTTTCGAAGACCTCCACAAGCTCGAAGTTCCGGAAAACACTCTCTTGGATGAGAGTATCTTGAGCGGGCACCTTTTGTTGACGCCCCATTTGCCTCATGAGCCTTTTGGGATAAATGAAGGAAGCAACCTTCAAACCCACCACCATCAAGGAACAAGAACTAGCAACCAAAGCGGGCAACCCCGTGAAGGATCTCAAGTGCCACCATGGCACCACCCAACGGATATGAGGACCACCCTCCTCCACCAATCTCGAGGTCCAATAGGTCTCGGTGGATGCAAAACTATTCGAGTACAATTTCTTCCTCATGGTAAGATGACGAAAGGAGTAAAAAGAAGAATCGGTCGGAGGCTCTACATACCTTAGCCTCTCCAATAGCCACACTTGGAGGATCCTTGGAGACCCGAACGAAGGAGCTTCTCCACAAGAGCCCTTCTTGTCCAAAGCTTGGATGATCTCACCAAGCACCAACCATGATGGATCCCTACCATGCTCCATTTATTCAAACACATGCACAAGGGTCATACTACCATAGCATTTGGACCCCTCCTTCTTTAAGGCATCGACAAGGAGGTATGTATGCACTAGGCAAAAGGCAAGAGCCCTTTTCCTAGCCACCTCCGAAACATTAACATCCAACCGGTTTGAGAAGATGTTGATGAGAGCCAACATATCCACATCATGAGGAGCAAGGAAAAAGTTGACTTGGCTTGTTGACAAGCCCAACATTGAACAAAAATTCTCTTTGTAACACAACCGAGTCGGGGGAAGCACCGGAGTACAACCCGGCATCCACCAATGGCGCCTACTTCTTTGTCAAGAGGAAAAATTTCACCTTTCGGAAATACGAAAACATGATGTTTCGAATCCCAAAACCGAGAGCATGCTTCAAGAAACGAGAATTGCACCTTGACTTGACGAAGCACCAACAATTGACCAACTCCCATTACAACGAGTTGATACTTCTCGGGAGGTGACAAATCCCGACACCAATGTCGCAACCTATTCTCGAAAGCATCCATGAATAATTTTGTGGAAGAAGAAGAAAGGTTTTTCTGGAGATGTTTTTTGTGTTTCGGATGATGAAACAATGAAGCACAAACGTCCCTATTTATACAAAACAATCAGCGCTTTTTTTTCCGAAAAAAGGGGAAGCTCCCTTCCATTGCCCAAGGCCTCGCGCCTCTTTGGATTGGTTCTCAGGATCCGCACCTTGATTTGTCCTTTTCAAGTTGTGTTTCTTCCTGACACCTAAAACCTCCTGCCATAGCACTCGCGCCTCTTCGGGCTTATCCAGGAATTTTTGTGTTTTCTCACACACACATTTCCTTGTTTTCGCGTTTTACGAAATCCGACACGGTTTCCGTGACGCAGCTTTAGGCATACGGGTTTTTCTCTTCTTTTTTTAGTGGGGAAGGGCTAGTCGCCTCGATCCGCGACGGATCGTTTTCATGTCAGTCGAAAATTCGGAAAAATTTTCGCTTTTTCGCATTTTCCACAAAATTGAAAAATGATAACACGACGTCAATTTTCTTCAAAAATTCAAGCTCTTGAAAATCCGAGTCTTGATCTCACAAAAATCAAATCAAATACACTCGCAAAAATCTCTTTTAAAAATTCACCCGTGATGGTTTGAGTTTTAGTTTTTCGAGTTACAAATCAATTCTAGCAAAATTCGGTGCAATTTAATTCAAACACGAGTTAATTGCTCGAAATTTAAAAATCAATTTCTTTTTTGACAAATCCAAACGTGACGACCTGCCGCGGAATTTTCAAAATGTCAATTTAAAATTCAACTTTAACTTCGAGCCATCGTGGTTATTTTTGTTTTCATCAAATACTTTTACGTGCTTACGTTTGGGCATACGTGCTACCTGTTGCCTGTTTTCTACACTAACAATGCAGGAACAAATACAAAGAAAAGGAGAACTAGCAGCTGACCATGTTTCTCCGAAACACAACATAAAAAATCCAATCACAAATAAACCACAATCCAAAAACACATATATACAAACCGCCTCACGCAAAATGTAAATATGTACAAACAAAAGTCAAAAACACGGACAAACAACTACAACTACTCAATGCCTCCCGGTGGGCCAGTCTCGGTCTCACGAGGAGTCGCGGGCAAATCAGACACCACCTTCTGCTCGGGCCTCCTCTCCGGAGAACTCTCCAGCGTCTCGTTCTCCATCGTGACGCGAAGCTCCTCCGCCGCAGCCAGCTGAGCCCTGAGAGAGGCAATCTCTGCATTCCGGCTCCGCAACCCGTCCTAGCGACGCCTTAACTCCTGGTCCCGACTGATGATCCCCAACCCCTGTTCCTCGATCATCGACCTCACTGCGTCCAACTCAGCACGGACCCGAGCAATCTCCGTTGGATCCGCAGTACCCTGCAAAACACAATACAGGTCATTGAGATCTAGACGTGAAATGCAACACAAAACACACAAAAACAACCTATAAAAAGCACATGCGCAAGCCGAGACTCCCTCGCAGCCAGGTCACCAGCAAGCGCCCTCCACCGATTAGCCATCCGCCACAAAGGCTGATGACTAGCGGTCGACACCTACAACCAGAAAGGTCCTTCAATACAACAAAAATGCAAGGCAAAACATAAACGGGGAGGAGTATTCAGATCAGAAACTCACCCTCAAAACAGTCAACCTCCACTCCATGCCAGCGTCGGTCACCTCAGCGGCCGCAAGCTCTGACAGGTGCAGTTGTAGCTCCTCACCACCCGGCCCCTGAAAGGTGGTCTGTGTCGGGAAAACTGGGGGCTTGGTACTCATCAACGCATCGACACCCTACAATATGGATCCACATCAAAGGTAACAAATCCTTCTATTAAAAAGAGGCACTGAAAACAAAGAACAGAGGAAAACATACCTCAATCAGGTACCAGGCAAGCCTCGACAAACGAAAGGTGTCGTAGTCGGCCTCCCGTAACAACAGCTCCTCACCTCCGTGGTCGTGAAGGTGCTCCTCAACCTCATCGGGTGTCGACTCCTGGAACAACACCCTAGGCGAATCGACCGGTACCACAAAGGTCTCACTAAAGCACTGACGAGCTAAAAGCTCGCCCAAGTACCAAACCGGCTCGATCGCCGTCTCAAGGTACAAATGCAAGGAGCTGCGAGGTCGCAGACGCTCCCTGACAGCGGCCGGCACGCCTGTATAGTGCTCCCAAGGTCACCCGACAAACTGCACTCAAGGCAAAGCTAATTAACTAACTGGGGGCTTTCTAAGCTACCTAGTCATCCTATCTCTATCCGTTTCTACAAGATAAAAGAAGTAGGAAGCAACAACTTACGCCAGCAACTCGGAGGGAGTTCACCCGATGCCTGCAGTCCTCGTAAGTCGAATTGGTCGACTTCTTGCGAGCCACCGTCCAAGCCCTCACAGCGGGGTAAGCCGAAGGAACACCACCTGTCGTCCCTGGGCGCAGGGGGACGAAGTAAGCGTATAACCAAGCCTGTAATGAAACACAGCAATCACAAATCAGCCAATTTTTCAAAAAATTTCCAAAAGTCAAAATCAATCCAAAAATCAAACCAAAAATCAAAATCAAAATCAAATTCAAATTCAACAAAAACCACAAAAAAAAACTCGTACCTCCAAGATGAGGTCGGGACCAACCAAAGCGGGAGAACTCCCGTCCCCCATCACCTGCGGACGCACCGCAGCGTGCAAGTACCGGGTAAAACTCGCCAAAGCCGACGTCACCCAGTCAAACTGACCCAAAGTGTCCAGGTCAGCAAGCAGAGGAAGTACCTTGGTCGACAAGCGCTCGCCCTTGTCACCAAAGTACGTGGTACCCAAGAATTACCACAACCACAACCGCGCCTCCTGCGCGTCAGCCTCAGCCTCCAGACTCGCCAACGGCGCAAGAATAAAACACACCACTCTCCCCCTAAAATGATCCCTCACATACGAGTTCGCGATCAAGTAAGGAGTGATGTCAGAAGGTGCGGGTAAAACATTGCCGATCAAACCGGTGACCACAGGGGAATACACCCTCTCCGGCGTCTCCGGGAACGCAACAGGCGTATCGCCACAGGGGAGGCCCGATATCATGGCAAAGTCCTCTAAGGTCACACCGACCTCCCCAAACTCCATGTGGAACGACGATGTCGTGTCCCAGTAACGGTCCAACATGGCACGGATCAGACACAGGTTTGACCTAATCGAAGCCCTGTGAATATCACGCCAAGAAGCCACCAACGGCCCCATAACCGACCTCTCTATCAACGCCCTCGTACCGCCCAGAGAACGTCGTAGAAACCCAGACAGGTCGAGAAGCCTGAGAAGTCCTCATGGTGGAAATCTCCTGAAATTGGGAAACAAATAACGTCAAAATACCTATTCAGGTTTGAAACAGCAAAAACAACAAAAGCTCGACAAAGCAGTAAACTCACCAAGCCCTCGTGTGCACGGTAGGAGAGGTGAGTGTCTAGCCGCAGCAACAACTGGCTACCGTCGAAACCCTCAGCCCAGGCAGGCGCCGCCCGCAGGTTCAACCCCCGCGGAGTTGTAACCCGTCTGGCGTCCCAACCTGCGACGTAAGCGTCATCCGCTTCCGTCTCTTTAGCCCGCGAGACTCCACACGACAGGGAGGAGCCCTCTCAACGAACCTAACGATGTTATGAAGCTCTCGTCTAGTAGGCCGAGGACCCCTCCTCCTAACAGTACTAACCCTCTTCCCGGAGGTACCGGCCTCAGTCCCTGTCTGAGCCCTCCCAGCACCAGCAGCCTCAACAACAGGCTCCTCCCGAGCCCTAGCCGCTCCATCAACACCCACAGCCCCATCAACGGGCTCCTCACGAACCTTTGTGGCTCCCTCAGCCCTAACAACCTCCTCGGTGGGCTCCTCCTCCTCGGAAGCGTCCTCTACCACCACCTCAGGTGCACTCGCCGGGGTACTAACCGGCCGGTCCCAAACAATTCCTCTAAGGTCTCAGCAACAGACCCGGTAGGCCCAGAACACTCCCCTGCAATCAGGACAAAACATAAATGTCAGTCGAAATTTCGGCACTACGACGGCACAAAATGGACAAATCCAAAAAAAACACCTGCAAATGTAAAACAAAAACCAGGGCGAACCCGCCCGAAACCCAACCAACAAAAAACACAAAACATTTCACAAAAACGCACAAAAATGACTCGCCCTTCTTTTCAAGCAAAAGACGAGTCAAAATAACAGAAAAATTCAAAAATCACCCAACACCTCAAGGCCCACACAAGGCTTGCAAAATAACAACAAAATTCCCGACGCAATTGGGTATTTTCCAGAGTGCAAAAAGGCAATTTTACGCCAATTCGGGCACAAACAGGTCAAAAAATGACCACAACAAAACAACGTGATTTAATCACGTCTCAAAGTGACCTATTGGTCGGTACTTATCGTGTGTTCGGTAACTTGTCGTTAGGAGTTACCTAGACCAAAACAATATTTATAACTTCACAAACTACTCTACTATTAGTAAAGAGGTAAGTAAAGGTCGGATCCCAAGGGACGGGTATTGATGTAGGATTTTCGATTGCAAATGGTCGTGTCTAAGGGTGTCATAATTTGGGTTGAGATAAGAGATCACTAAACCAAATAACAATGTAAATAAACAAGCAAGATGATTAAAATGAGATGTAAATAATTGATTAAAAGCACTAGGGTGTCATGGGTTCATAGGGGATTCATGGGATTTGATCATACAAACATGTTTTCTACTAGATGCAAGCAATTATTGTTGTGATAGGATCGAGTTAGTGTATGTCTTACAATCCCTAGGAAGGTTTGGGTCCCGGAGTCGAATCGATTAGATTGTACAACACCTACAAGTCGACTTAATCCTCCCTATCCAACTATATGCATGGTCTAATGAGACTCGAGTTGGTTTATGTCTTACAAGTCTTATTGAAAAGATAAGTGATGGGTAAAAAATGCAAGGATTCATAGGCTCGCATTTCATCAAACATAACATGTGCATAAGTTGAAATCACAACAAGCAAGCAAATTAATTATGAAAGCATATTAGATTAAGCATGAATCAATCCCCATGTTGGTTTCCCCTAATTCCCCATTAACCCTAGCTAAGGAAACTACTCACTCATTATCAAGTTTAACATGCTAACAAGGTTGTCAATCATACTAGCAAGACAAAACATGATGAGTAAATGAAGATGATTAGCAATAATTAAAACGGAATTAAGAGAATTATACCTAATGATGATTCCAAATAATAAGCCAAGAATAATAGAAGTACTTGATGATTGATGGAAGGTTGTCAATCCTCCAAGTAAACCCCAAATAATCTTCAATTACTCAAAATAAATGATGAACAATAAAGAAAGTAAGGAAATGAGATTTGTATTAATGCTTAATTAAGAGTTGATTACAAGATTAATATGAGATTAAAATTGAATTAGAGTAGCATAAAAAGAACATGCCAATCTAATTAGTACAATGGGGTATTTATACTAAGGATTAAGTACATAAATTAGGGTTACTAAGGGCTTAAATGACGATTAAGACCCTTAAGAAAAATTGAGGAAGTGTTCCACTCGAAGGAGATGCTCATCTCCGCTTTGCTAGTCTTCATAGAATATGCTCATCCCGAGCGGCTTGAGGGAGAGACGGTCTGCACTGGAGAGGAATCCGAGCGGATTGGTGAGGGCGACGCTCGTATTGAGAGGGACCAGGACGAGCGTCTTGACCACGGGACGCTCGGATTGTGGCAGGCCAGGATGCTCGTCCCGTGCACTGCGACGCCCGGATCAGTAGCCAGTCAACTTCTCTTCTTTTCTTTCTCCAACAATCCTCAAGGATCTTGTTGGAGATGCAAGGATCTTCCCATCATTGCCCATTTACTTCATTATTTACATAGGCCTTCTAGCATTGCCTTCCCTTTGATGCTTGGTCATTAGGTTTGATCAATTTAGCTCCATTTTGCCATGAAAATGCAAGGTTCTTAGTCCTTTCCTACCAAGGGATCAAAACCTCAAAGAATATGCAAAACGAAAGGCTAAAGATAGTAAATGACCCAATTAGGCACTAAAAAGCATAGGAACGAGGCTAGTTCGGGGACTAAATATGCTTTAATATTGGTCACATCACCTAAACTACCATTAAGGTCCATTTCAAGTAAAACTGACTCAATTTGAGCTCAAACAAACACTCATTTCGACAGACATAAGACCGTCGCAAAAGGTAAAAATTCAAAATTTTGCCCACAACACCCGACGAAGGTTCAATATGGCAAACACGGTCTTCCCCGACTACAATACAACCTAGTAGGACACACAACTCAAGCAAACAAACTTGGCATTGTGAAATAAGACGGTTTAGTCGTCTCATTCACGTTTTTCGAGCATAGGGAGCGGGAACGGGGACAAAAATGCAAACTAAAAGCACCCCTATACTCCTAAACAGGTTTCTTACCTAATGCAATCATCAATTTCACTCGAAAATGGACTAATCAAAAACGCCCAATTCGATTTTCGAAAGGTTAGGGTTTCGCCCTAATTCAATCAACAAAAAGACAAACAAATTCAAATGGATTCAAGAGGATTTACATACCTTGAGATGACATGATGATAAGGGCACAAAGACAAGCAAAGGACGAGATCAAAAATGGCGATTTATCGGGTTTTTGAGAGGTTTGTCGAAGAAGACGAAGTGAAATGGGATCGTCCTGATTCTCGCGTTTTTTTTACGAAAAACGGGGAAGCTCCCTTCCTTCGCAGATGTGCTCGTGCCTCAATGAGGCATTCCCTGCTTCATTCAGCGAAATTTTGGGCTTTGACCCAATTTCCCACACAAACTTCAATTATTCAACGACGGCATTAAAAACCGTCATTTTACAAAAAACAAATAGTGAAATTCAAATTCGCTATTTTCACAAATTCCAACGACGGCATTTAAAACCGTCATTTTCAAAAAAAACAAATAGTGAAATTCAAATTCGCTATTTCCACAAATATCAACGACGGCAATAAAAACCGTTCCCCTCCTTTTTGAGATTCAAAATCACCGCCGACCACGGGAGCCAGGCTCATAAGCCTATCCCTTTCCGGCGCCACAAACATTCAATATAAACACCGAAATTCCCCAATAGGATATCAGAGGCCCCCCTCGCAGAGCCCGCTAACTCAAGCAACCTCTCGAAGTAGGCTCGTCCAACCCACAGTCGATCAATCGATATGCAATATGGCTGGCAAGCCTCACAACGCACATTCGATATGGCTGGAGAGTCTCACAACGCACATTCGATATGGCTGGCGAGCCTCAGAAAGCACATTCGATATGGCTGGCCAGCCTCAAATTGCAACACAATCAAGCGGCTGGCGAGCCCCTTCATATCCGCAACGCGGCTCGCGAGCCCCTTCATATCCGCAGCACGGCTGGCGAGCCTTTGTCCGAAAACAAGAAATGACTCAAGGACATATCCCGAAGACGCCTCAGGTATGACTCCTTCTTATGGCTGACGAGCCTTTGTACGTAGTCTAACGGACTTTAAACGACCCGCACAGACACTCGACAGTCTCTAAACTGTTCCCGACGACAGGTCCTTGACTCGTACCCCCGAGTCGCCTTGGCGTCGCCCTTCCCGACGGCAAGTCCTTGGCCCGAATCCTTTCGAGCCGCCTCGACGTCGCTTCGATCTCCAGGTTATAAGCTTCGATTGACCTGGGGCTATATTTTGACTTTCGCCCTGTCCAAGCCTCAGTCAAAGTGGGGGCTCTGTAGATACCCAGTATCTGTTGAGTCTCCAACAAACATCCGATGATTATCGGACTACAAAATGCTTAGGAATTGCAGCGTTCACTACAAAAATAACGCGGGAAACTGACGTTAATTCTGACGGAATTATCAAACCATCAGATAATTAGGGAAACTGACAGAAAAGTGACGGATATGCCGTCAGTAACTGATTACTGACGGAATTTCCGTTAGAATACGTCAGAGGTTACTGGCACGTTAAAAAAAGCAAAGGCGCCAATATATCTTGACGGAATTTCCGTCAGAATTCACTACTACTAACGGATATTCCATCAGATGTCCCCTTCAATAAACCAACCACACAGGCAATAATTGATAGAACACTCCTGACGGAAATTCCGTCAGAAAAGTCAACATTTTGTTGACTTTCCTGACGGAATTTCCATCAGGAGTGAACAGAAACAGAATATCCTGACGGAAATTCTGTTAGGTGTTTCCTCTCAATTATTGGCCAAATGGCAATAATTGAAAGAAATTTACTGACGGAAAAACCGTCAGGATCCCGTGTTTTTGAACGTTCCTAACGGAATTTCCATCAGGAAAGTCAACAAAATGTTAACTTTCCTGACGGAATTTCCGTTCGGAGTTTTCTTAAATCTCAAAAACACACGAAACAGCTCGTCATTCTATCGCACAACATTTTTCCCCAAATCATTTTTTCTCCCAAAACCTAACACTAAATCCGACACCACCACCACCACCCTCCTCTCCTTCCGACCACCGCCATCTCCACCCCAGGTTTGTCCTTTCTCTCTTCTTTTTCCTTTTCCTTTTCCTTTTCCTTTTCCTTTTCCTTTCCCTTTTCCTTTTCTTGTCTTTATTGTTTTTTTAGTGAACTTTGAAACTTGTATTAAAATAATTAAGAAGTTTAAGTACAAACTGTCACCTAATTACATCAATTTTTCATCTCTTCACAATACATGTATATGAGATGAGCTATTTGCACTAGTATCCTGTTACTTGAACACTAGCCTGAACCTCTGCAAGTACCACACACGGCCTTGAGATCCTGTACGCAACTCTGCACTTGTTATGTACATTCCAAATATGATAAACCATAGCAACCATAGTAGCAAGAACCATCTGTTTTCTCATCAGAGAACGGCAACGCCATTTAAGTCCCCATTCCAGGACACCTACCAACGACATGTTGATGTTCAACCAGGCTTTGAAGAGTACCCAACAATTAGCACTGAAAGGACATTCATATAAAATATGTTTGTGATCCTCCTGCTGGTTCAATCACATGTCACATCGAGCATCAGTGATAATGCCAAACTTGATAAGCATGTCTTTGGTCAATAATCTATGTTAGATGCCAAGCCAAACTATAAAATAATGCTTAGGGACATTCATTCTATTCCAGACTAAAGGACCCCAGGGTATTTTATGTTGATCCCCCTGCAACCAAGCATAACCACTTGCTACTGAATATCTCCCCTGATCAGTATACCAGGTGCCAGTAGTAAACCCAGCTTTCATTTGCTCTTTAACCTGACAAATCTTCCTCCAAGTCCAACTTGTATTATTAGTTGGTTGATAATCGAGCCAAGCATGATATTTAATATAAACATGACTAACCCATTTGATCCATAGGTGGTCTGCCTTAGTCACCAGCCACCAAACATACTTTCCTAGCATTGCCACATTCCATAACCTACAATTGATGATGCCCAATCCCCCATGTTTTTTATCCCTACAGACTTTGTCCCATGAAACAGGTGGAGATTTATGAGACTGGTCACCCCCATTCCATAAGTAATTTCTGCAGATTCTCTCTATCCTGTCAATAACAGTCAGAGGAATGATAAAAATTCTGGACCAGAAACAATGTAGCTGAGACAGAACAGCTTTAACAAGCACCAGTCTGCCTGCATAACTGAGTTTCCTAGCTCTCCAGCTTCTAATCCTCAACACAACCTTCTCCACTAATCTGGAACAATCCCCAATGGCCATTCTTTTATGAGAAATAGGTATGCCCATATACCTAAAGGGAAACTGCCCTTCCTTGAAGCCTGACATTCTAAGAATGTATGATGTATCATCCTCACCTATCCCATTGAAATAAATCTCTGATTTATCACAGTTCATCTCAAGACCAGAAGCAACAGAAAACATTGCAAAAGCTCTTAATATGATAGTAACAGATTCCTTATCCCCTCTGCAGAACATTAGTAAATCGTCTGCAAAACAAAGGTGAGTTAATTTAAGAGCTCTACAAAGGGGATGGTAGCTAAATACCATACTATCAGTTACATTAGCCAAAACCCTGCTGAGGTATTCCATGCACACAGTAAAAAGGAGAGGGGACAATGGGTCACCCTATCTGATTCCTCTTTTTCCTTTAAAGTATCCAAAACTTGTACCATTCAAAGATAAAGTATACCATGGGGTGGTGACACAGGCCATGATCCAGTTAATCAGTTTTCTAGAGAATCCAAGAGCCTTCAACATCTGTTTAAGGAAATCCCATTCTATGGAGTCATAGGCCTTTTTTAGATCAATTTTCATGAGACATCTAGGGGAACAAGCATTCCTCTTGTATAACCTGATCAAATCCTAGCAGATTAAGATATTGTCCACAATATCTCTCCCTTTGATGAAGGCACTTTGGTTCTCACTCACAATTTCAGGTAAAACCTTAGCCATTCTATTGCAAATGACCTTGGAAATAATCTTATATACCATATTGCAACAAGCAATTGGTCTAAAATCAGCAACTGTCTTAGGTCTTTCTTTTTTTAGGTATCAAGGTGAGGGTGGTGGTATTCAGTTGTTTCAGCATCTTTCCTGATATAAAAAACTCCTGAACAGCAGCCACCAGATCCTCCCCTAAGAGTCTTTGAAAAATTGAGAATTATACCCATCAGGTCCAGGGGCTTTAAGAGGAGGGATAGAGAATAAAGCATCCTTGATTTCCTGACTTGTAACCCCAGAAGTTAACATCTGACAATGCTCAGCAGAGACTACCCTTCCCATCTTGACAGTATAGGTTGTTTTTATTGTTTTTCTTTGTATAGGTTGTTGCCGCCCTCCACCGCCATCGTCCACCGCCGTCCACCACCACCGGTCACCGCCGCTGCCCTCCACCTTCTTTCTCATCCTTTCTTTTTACTTATTAGTGAAGTTAATTAGGTATTTTTTAATCTCCTTTTAATTAATTTTTTTGTTTAATGAGCTTAATTAGTAGTAGTTGGTGTTGATGCATGTTGAATTAGGATAGAAGCCATTTTGTTTATATGTTTTGTGAAGTGTTAAATTTTGTGTAATAGTTAGTAGTTAGTAGCTTAATTAGTAGTAGTTAGCAGTAGTTTTGTGAATTAGGATAGAAGCTTAATTAGTAATAGTTAGGAGTAGTTTTGTGAATTAGGATAGAAGCTTAATTAGTAATAGTTAGTAGTTGTTTTGTGAAGTGTTAAATTTTGTGTAATGTTAATGTTTTTAAAATGATAATTTCACTTAATGTTAATTAGATTAGATATTTAAAATGAAAAATTAGTTATGTTACTTAGTTTTGTTAATTGACATTATTAGGAAAGTAGTCATTGTTGTATGTTTTGTTTTTAGTATTATTGAAATTAATGTTCATATTTACTTAGTACCCGTTCAAAAATTACTCATTAGGAGTAATTCTTGAATAGTCCCCGTTTTGGGACTGTCTTTGTACGTTTCAAGTCACTTAGGTAGTAAACATGTATTTGTGATTTGTTAATGAGGAAAGAGCTCGGTGACAATTCCTTTAATGTTCTCTGAATGCATATGTGGAGTAATTATTTATTCTACATTGTGTATTTGGAGAACAGAGGGGAATTCCTGCCGAATTTTTTTCCTCATTAATAAATCACAAGTGTGTTTGCTAGTGACTTGAAATATACATTGATGGGTTTAGGTTGGAGTGATAAGGACCCAATTCAAAAAAAGAAAGATTACTTGTTGACAATAGTTATTTATTGGTGATAATGTTTTTTCAGTATTATTTTTGGCTGTTATTGTTTTTTTATGACATATATACAAACAAAATGAATTGTAGATATATAAAAAACATGAAAAGATTAGAACGATAATGGATGTATGAAAGATTAGACGAAAAAAAGAAAACCAAGCGTTAATTTGCAAAGGGGGTGAAAGAGTTTATTGACTTCGTGGAACAAAGTAGTATGTATAAGAATTTTGGTGAAATTAGGTGTCCATGTAAGAAATGCAATAACAGAGCTTTTAAAGGGAAGAAAGAAGTTCAAGATCATCTTTGGTCGAATGGTTTTGCCGATAATTACTATGTATGGACGTATCACGGTGAGCAACTGCCTACCAAAGGAAGTTTAAGTAGTATCGTAGTTAGTGAGAATCCTTACCGGGAGCTCGTGGAAAATGCATTACGTGATAATGTTGAACAAATATTGGACGAGCAACTCAATCCCGACGACCTTAGCGATGAAGAAGTGCGTTATGAAACCCCAAACCCCCAAGTTTCTTCCTTCTATAAAATGCTAGAAAAAGCCGAACAACCAGTGTATGAGGGAAGTAATATGAGTTTGTTGCAAGCGGCAGCTAGGTTGGTAACACTCAAATGTGACAATAACATATCTCTTAGATGCACGAATGGGTTTGTGTCGTTCATAGGTGACATTATTCCAAAGAATAATGAAATGGCGCGCAATTTTAATGAGATTAAGAATGTGCTTAAGGGAAGATTGATGCATGTCCTACTGGATGCATGCTTTTCTGGGAGGAAAATGCTAATCTTGAGGAATGTACAAAGTGTCATGCATCTCGGTACAAAAGTACAAAAAATTCAAGTGGGAGGCGAATTCCTTGTAAACCGTTAACTTATTTCCCGCTTGCGCCAAGGTCACAACGATTATATGCAACCAAGCACATAGTAGGTGAGATGAGTTGACATCATAGAAACTCTCGATTAAGAGAAAAGGGGACAATGGCACACCCAAGTGATGGAGAAGCGTGGAAACATTTCGATAGAGAGCATCCAGAATTTACAAGTGAGCCTCGTAATATTCGGCTTGGTTTGTGTACAGATGGATTTAACCCTTATGGGAAATTTGGGAAGAATTACTCATGTTGGCCTGTGATCGTCACTCCGTACAACTTACCTCCTTGGTTATGCATGAAGCGAAAATTTATGTTCTTATCTCTACTCGTTCTAGGTCCTAAGAACCGTAAGACAAATTTGGATGTGTACCTGCAACCGTTGATCAAAGAGTTGAAAGAACTTTCGGAAACCGACGTGTACACCTACGATGTTTCGAAGAAATAAAATTTTCAATTAAAGGCTGCATTAATGTGGACGATCAATGATTTCCCAGCATATGGCTGTTGGAGCTTGTGTCCTCCACAGTTAGTGTGATAACGTATATAAATCTCTTATAGGTTCACAAGGGTATACTTAGTATTTTATCAGTTGATTAACGATTACTTAATAACGGCTGGCTTGCTAGAAGTTTGGCGTTATTATCATACTGATGGCGGTGATCAACTGGTCCCTAAAAGTCACACCTAAAGTATGTGTTTGAGAGATGTGATTGTATGAAAATATAATCACATTGATGCCTTATATGACTAAAAGATTAGTCCATGTATTTGACTAAACAGTTAGTCAATGTGATGATGAGACGATTATTTAATACAATTAAATAATATTAGCTGAGACGAATTAACTGTCAATTCGTAAATTGAATATAATATGTTATATTTAATTAATGTATATATAATGTTAGCTTAAACGAATTAAGATGTTAATTCGTAATTAAACGTAATCAGTTATATTTAATTAGCAAATTATAAATATGCGATATTTATAGTTAATGTATATATTATACGAAATTGTCATAATAAATGTTGACAGACCGGTTTTAATAAATGGACTACAAACTGTTGTGGACAGACTTATTAATATATGACGACATTAATGACAATTGATAAATAATACACATTTTATACATTTTTAGAACAACCAAAAATAAGAAGATTTTTCTCCTTATTTTTGGTAGTTGGTGAAACCGAAAATAAGGAGATAATTCCCTTTATTTTTTTTTCGGTTGGTTGGACGAAAAAAGGGAAAGAAATATCTCCCCTTATTCTCCTTTTCATTTCGGTTATATGAAGAACTAGGGAGATCATTTTTCTAACCGAATTTTTGACCTAATTCACTCATCATCACAAAAACATAAACCCTAAAAATAATTAACAATTTTGGGGATCTCATTCTAGCAAATTGAGAGGCATTTCTTGGTGCATCTTGGGTGCAACAATTAGGAGAATATCAATTCGATATTTGTTCTTAGGCCATATTTGCTAGGACAAAGGTTGATTCTTAATCTATACTATTTTGTTTATGCAATTTCATTTATGACTAGCAATTTCATTATTATAATTTCGTTATAATCCTAAAATTTATAGAGGAAGTATACCGATATTTCCAACAATGGCATGCTTTCCGGTTAGTCCACTAGTGGGTACCGTGCTTGTCCTTATTGTCAAGAAAAAGAACATAGATCTTTTTGGCTTAAAAATAGCAAAAAGGTTTGTTGGTTCGATTGTCACCGTGAGTTCTTAAGACCTGATCATTCTTTCTGCAACAATTGTAAGCATTTTCTAAAGAACAGAAAAACTGAGAATCGCATAGCCGCGTCGAAATTAACGGGTGATGAAGTGTGGGATTCCGTAAAAGACTTGCCAAAAATAGTTGATGCTTCTGATCAAGAATTGAAAAGATTGAAAGACAAGAATGAAGGTTGGTGGAAACAAAGCATACTTTGGGAACTTCCTTACTGGAAAACGTTCTTAATTCGACAAAACTTAGACGTTATGCACATTGAGAAAAATATTTTTAAACAGCTTATCAACACAATGATGGATGTACGAGGTAAAACTAAATTTGGCCCTAAAGATAAACTCGACTTTAATGAACTTTGTTATAAACGGCCAATATCATCTAGGTTTGTTTTGGAAACTGCGGAGAAAAAGGCTCTATGTGAATGGGTTGCTAATTTAAAATTCCCGGATGATTATGCTTCATATTTGAGTCGGTGTGTTGACCATAAAAATATGGTGTTGCATTCCATGAAAAGTCATGATTGTCATGTCTTTATGGAACGGCTACTCCTTGTTGCCTTGAGAGAGTTGCTCCCGACTGGTTCTTGGAATGCAATAACTGAGATAAGCCAATTTTTTAGAGACCTGTGTACTTCTACGATTAGAGTTGATTCTATGGAACGTCTAGAGAATAACACTGCGGAGATAATATGCAAGTTAGAGAAGATATTTCCCCCGTCTTTCTTCAATTCCATGGAGCATTTGCCTATTCACTTACCTTATGAAGCGAAGGTTAGAGGACCTGTTCAATATCGATGGATGTATCCATTTGAGAGATTTCTTAATCATATAAAAAGAAATATTGGCAACAAAGCTCGAGTGGAGGGTTCCATATGCAATTCTTTTTTGTTAGAGTAAATTGCAAATTTTTGTTCCCTATATTTCGAAAGTCACATTGACACAAAAGCGAAAGATTTAGATGTTGGTGTGAATTCCGATGACGACCTAGATTCAATAAAATTACCCGAGTTATTCAATGCTGACATGGGAACTACAACCGGGAAATGTATTCAGAGGTACTTGGGTGAGAAAGAGTATGAAGAAGCTCATTTTTATGTGCTAAAGAATTGTGGGAAATTTTTAGAGTCTTATGAAAAGTAAGTTATTACTTTGTCATTACTTAATACATTTTTAATGATCAAATTAGATCAAAATTATAGGTAATACATAATTAAAACATTTTTCTGGTACATATAGGGAATTTGAGACACATATCAAACTCACATTTCCTGATGTCACGTCCTCTGATGATGTTTGGAGCAAGCATGACAAAAGTTATCCGAAATGAAGTAAGTAATACGTTTGCTTCATACTCATATACCAATGCATTTATTTTGTTTGTCCATATCTTTAGTTATGGAGAATAATATATATAACACCTTAATTAACATATTATTTTATTAATAGTCTTATATATTAAAGGACCCTTTAATAATAGCTCTAGCATTAAGTCCTAGTAGCAAGGTGAAGACATGGAGACGATATTCTATCAATGGCTATAAATTTCGAGCTTATAAGGAGGGAGTTGATCTTTCGAAAGCTACCTCAAGTAATGGGGTTTGTGTGAATTCTACAGAGGGGTTGGACTACTATGGAACCCTAAATGAAGTAATTGAGCTTGCTTATTATACCGAGGAAAGGGCTTATAGGGTGATATTGTTTAAATGTGATTGTTTTGATAATCCCAACAAGGACTTAATATCCATAAGGTATACGGACTTGTAGATGTAAATGAGAAAAAGAAATTTTGTGGACATAACCCATTCGTGGCAGCTTTTCAAGTCGATTAAGTTTGTTATGCTCCTTATCCAACCACTAAGAAAGGTAATTAATGGTCCGCGGTTTTTAAAATCAAGGCAAGATCACATGTTGATGCTCCTGTTGACGAAATTGTCTTCCAAGAGGATGCGGTTGTCAATGATCACTCATTTTCACCAATTTTGGAGGAAGAGTCACAAACTGAAGATGAATATGAAGTGGTTGTGGAAATGGGTGAAAGGGAATATAATGGGGATATCGGAGAAGAAGAGGACAATGAAGTTGAAGTTGAAGAAAATAGAATAGAGGAAAATGAGGAAGAAGAGGAAGAAGTCGGAATGCTTTTTTCAGATGATGAACCTCTTTTGATTCATAGTGATAGTGATAGTGATGAGTGATGGGAGTTGTTGTAATTCTACTATTTTAATGTATGAATTTTGATCAAATCATTTTTATGTGTGAATTTTAATCATTCAATCAAATTTAAAGCACTTGTAAGGAGTTTGTTTGATTGCATTGTTCATAGTTAGTGTTCATGACACTTCATTTTTGTTGGACTAACAATTTGCGTTGTTAAATTATATACTTATTATATTGTTCATGACACTCCAATTTTTTTGGACTAACGATTTTTATTGGACTGACAGTTTGTATTGTTTATAATTAGTATATAGCAGGTTTCATTCAAAAGTTGATAGGGAGCGGTAGTAGGGGAGGTCGCCGTGACGAGGAGCACGAAAAGGTTAATGATGATGACGAGGATGTTGAGAATATAACACAGGAACAGGAGAACATGCAGATCATTCTTTCGCAACAACAAGAAGGTGGTCAATGGTAAGTGTTCTAATATTTTATTTTACCTTTATGAAAAATATATATCATTCAAATAATTTTATTTGAATTTCCAATATCTATGTATGTTTTAATTTTCAGGGGGAGTGACACGTCTGTTAAATCATATGTCAGTTGGTCGTTCACTAATAACATTTCAGATGACGAGTACTTCACCAAATGGAGTGAGGCGAGCCATGCGCAGCGCTTGAAGATGTGGAATTGGTTTAGGGTAATCTGAAAGTTACCTATTATTTACTTTACGTTAATAATTTTTATTTTATTTTTTTAATTAAAGTCATCTCTTCTATTACTAGTTAAACACTTGTTTTTGAAATAGAAACATGTGAGGTCCGTCGATGAAGGCTATGACGCTAAGTCGGGATGGCAAAAGCGGTCACGAGGCGGATTACCAAGCTTCTTAATGGACTCAAATATTCAAAGAAAAAACCCGATTGGGTCCCGGTCACTTGGTGGGTGAATCTCAAGGCTAGAGAAGAAAAAGACCCTGAATTTGCCAAAATTTCTAAAATAAACATGGCAAATAGAAAGTCGGGTGCTAAAGACGGGAAAGCATTAGGCACTCATACTCTAGGCCGTAAGAGTTTCTCCGATGCTTTCAAGGAATTGGCAAGTATTGTATTTATTATTTTCACAAATTGGTTAGAATTACTGATTGCCGAATATAATCAATTTATGTTTTTATGCTACTTTCAGGGTGAGTCGGCCACACCCTACAAGTTGTTTCAAAAGACCAAAAAAAATAAGAAGGGGGAGTGGGTTAATCCTCGAGCTGCTAAGACCAACGTAAGTTAATATTTATAGTATTTCTCTAATTCTTAATGTTAATATTTATTGTATTTACCTCATTTTTAATTATAACATCATTTTTTCCTTATTTGTTGTTCTTTTAGGCCGTTTATCAGGAAGAGATGAGTCGGCCAACGCCCCCCGGAGAGGCTCCAGACGAGTACCGTTCGTTCTACACCGCTGTTGATGGTTTTGACAATCGTGGAAGGATATTCGGGAACGGAGATATAGCGGCCGAAATATGGTTTGAACGTCCGTGTAACAAAGGTGCTCGTCGACCATTCTCTTACACTCCTACCATGGTTTCTCAATTTGCCACCCAAATGAACCATGAGCGAGCCGCACAACAAACTCTTGAGGAGAAAATGCACACCACTCAAGAAACAGTCTATCTCCAAGCTGAGCAGATGGCAGCCATGGAAAAAGCTTTGGCTGAGATGCGGCAATATCAACCCCCTCCCTCGTGCTCAGGTTTCCCCCGCCCTTTTGGTAGAGACGACAATGCGGATGATGGGCATGGCTTTGGTAGTGAACAAGTTGAGCCTCTAGGTAATTATTAGTATCGTCGTCTATGTTCTTATGTTAGTATGTTAAGGTTACCTTGTGTTAGAAACTTATGATTATGGATTAGTATTTTAGTTGGTATGTAAAAGACATTGTTTTATGAGACATGTAAAAATTTGAGCTTTAGTTTTTATGTAACAACTTCGTTCTTCCAATCGTGTTCGGTTTTCTATCAATAATTTCGTTGTCTACTCTTGATTACCGTCATGCGGTCGACATGAAAATGGATTCCCGCTTGGCGGTCGACGGTTGTATATGGTTTTTTGCAGGTTTGGTGTGTAAAACAATGCAAATTCCGCATTGTGGCTGGGCAGCAAGCTGCTGTTTCGAGCCAATGCCCATAATTTTCCTGATGGAAAACCTTCAGGAAAGTCAACATTTTGTTTCCTTTTCTGACGGAAAAACCGTCAGATTTTATGAAATACTGACGGAATTTTCGTCAGTAAAGTCAACAAAATGTTGACTTTCCTGACGGACAATCCGTCAGGAAATCCTAATTCCTGACGGTTTTTCTGTCAGAAAAGTCAACAAAAAGTTGACTTTCTGGCCCATCCTAGATGAGGGCTTTGACGGAATTACCGTCAGTAAGCCGTCAGAGTTTTGAAATCCTGACGGAATAACCGTCATGAATCCGTTTTTCGTGACGAATCGTATTGACGGTTGATTCCTGACGGTTTTTCCGTCAGGAACCCGTGTTTCTGACGGGAAAAGGGCTTTATTGACTGATTATTTCCGTCAGTTTTCCGTGTTTTTTTTTGTAGTGAGAGGGGCTTTAGGCGCGAGCCATGCTCCTATACAAGCAGCCCCTGTCTCGGCCAAAAATCCGGTTTTGGCACATTTATCCCATTTTTGAACCATGTTATGCATGTTTTAGCATGTTATAGTCATGAAACAAATGAAAAACATGATATAAGAGGATTTTTACGCCCTCATACTTACATGCTAGGCTTGAGATGAGAAATCGACAAAAGTGTATCAACTTGTTTTGTCGGAAAACTCGGTTTGAAAATCGTTTTAGCAATGTAAAAGAGTGTTTTAAGTTTAGTGATGGTGGAGTTCGTCGAGATGGTCGGTCAAGTGATTTAATGCACGATGACGGTACCAAACAATGTGTAAGGCTTGTGTTTTCGATCCGTAAATCGGAAACACGTGTCGGTTGTGACTTGAGAAGTCGAGTCTAGAATTTTAAGGGAGAAATGAGGGGCGGATGCTCGCGTAACTCTCAAATGGTGGCATTTGAGGGGTATTTATAGAGAAATGGGTGGTTGTGTGCGTTTTGAGCGACGTGGCCGCATGGGCTGCTCGAAGAGGTGCGAGCCATTTCGAGGGTCTTCGAGGTGTCTCAGGCCTTATTCCAACCGTGTTTGGTCTCTTCTTCCCCTTTTGTTTTCATTTCATATTTTTAATCGGTTTTTACCATTTCAAATATTTCAAATCATTTTTTTATGACAAACTTTTAACCATGAAACATTTTTCACCCTTGGTTCCTAATACCATGACGGTTTAATCCGTGTTTCGGTGATAATATTTGGTTAATTACATTTTAAAAGGTGTTTTAAAGCCTTTTATTTTCATTTCTTTACATTTTCAAAACAAATGTATTAGTCATAAATACAAGATCACCTTTGGTTCTACATACCGTGTCGGATTTTAACCCGAGTACGATGATAAACATTGACTAATTACAAACAAATGAACTTAAAACAACTAGTTCATAATCATTTTCAAAACTATTCATGTCAAGCTTGCAAAACCGAACCCGACATCGAATATTGTCAAAACAATGACGATTATTCAAGTCCCGTTCTTCACATCAACACAAAAGCGGTCTAAACGACCTTTTCAAACCAAGACGGGTTTAAACACCCCTTTTTAATCCATCTTACAAACTTTTTCAATGGTCAAAAGATGTTCTTCAATCGTCTGTTGACCCGCGCCTAATCAGGCCACTCATTTTTCCATTTTCAAATCAGGACAGGTCTGCTTGCATCGCCTGATGGCTCGCGCCTATATAGGCTGCCCGATCAGTGGTCTGTTCCTTCCAAAGACTTGTCTAGGACGATCCCGACTTCGGTTAACCCGAATACAGGACGGATCAGATGACAAATCTGCCCATTTTACATTGTATTTGCAAAACGTCTTACTAAGACAAATGGATCACGTTACACACCATAAACCTAACTCGGTAAATAGATGTTTAATTTTCGTCTTGCATGCAAATCAACATTAAATCCAACTCGACATCAAATACTTGATGCTTGGATTAAACCACTGACATAGAAAGCTCACATGTTAGGTTCAAACTTTTGGATGCGCATTCATGCATTTAAACCGTTTTATCAACTTTTGCATTTAACCAACCAAGATCGATCAGTAGAGGCCGCTACCGCGGGCGGGATTGGGTGTCCGATTAAAGGGCTTCCCAATACGTACCTTCACCTCTTACTCATAAACTTTTGATAGTGGACGCCCTTATCCAAGGCGTACGAGAGTCATTTTAGAGATAGGATGCTAAAGACGGACGATTCCTAATCTTTAGTACATATGTCAAACACCGCTTTTTGCCTTGGTTGACCTAGGTATAAAGTGGATTCGAACGGGTTTCAAGCATCCCACAAATGCTTGGTGGCGACTCCGAACATCTCTTGCATCGTTTCGAGACCCTTGCCGAGACGAAACCGACCGATCTAAAACGATCCGGTCGAAAGCATTTTTTACGCCACCGAGCGTGGCTTTCAAAACGACCGTTGCATGTCCACAGATCGGCTGGGCGTTGCAGGTGAGCCATGTCTACATTGTCCCACATTGAAAGATTAACATAAGGTGGGTGATAATATAATTATAAATAAGATTCATCCTTGGAACTTAGGTATGAAATCAAAATCTTTTGAGTCTCTTGAATATTGTTTTAGAGACTTATAAGAGTTTATATTAATTATTATATCCACAATAATGAAATTTATTTGTTCCTCAACCATAATCAATAAAAGGTTGGTAACGATACGCCTCAGTTCCAACAATAACATACAAATGTTAATCACGTAAATATTTTTAAAGGTACCGAAGATGTCTTAGTCTAGTGGGTTAAGATAGAGGTATTGTGGACAATAGGTCCCAGGTTCAAATTCCCCCTCCCCTTTATTGTAATGCGACTATGTGCGCGCTTCGTGAGACCAAAAAAAAAATTTGTAAAGGCGATTCCATATTAATGCTCTTAACAAACGATATTATAATATGTTTTTTTTAAGACAATCGATAGTGTAGTAACTTTATTTAAGACAAATCACAATTTAAAATAAAATGGGGTCAAATATACCTATGTTTGGTTATTAATATGTCATAAATAATGATAGTTTCTATTAAAATAAAAAATTTATAAGTTCTAATAAAATCAGGTAATTAAATATTTTCAAATATAGGTAATTATTGTGCTTCATAACATTTGAGTGAAACGAAACTAAAATACATCGTAATTTTTAACCATTAATCGAAATCACAATAGTAAACAAACATTTTACATTTATTTATACATTTTATTGCTCCCTCCATTTCATATTAAAAGTCGTGTTAAAATTATGTAATTTAAACAATTATATTGGTGGAAAAAACTTATTATATGTTTTTAAAGATCAATAATTGCATTTGCATATAACTTATAAGACTAACACTTTATTAATTTATTTGCAACATCCTAAAATGATTACTAAAATGAAACAGGAAATAATTTAATTTAATTTTTTCTATAAAAACGATAAATAGTTATAAGCTTATAAAAATTATGCTTTTGAATTTGATAGTTTCGCATTTCTATAATTACATATAGTTATATCATCTCCTTTTTTACTCAAATTTAGTAATTTAGCAATAAAGTTATTTATTTTTATTTTTCAAGCCGAATTTTTAAATAACGAACATACATCAGTAGTATACTTATTACATAAGAGACTTTAAATGAAACGTTACGTTAAATATTCATTTTTCAAGTTTTAACATTTTTTTAGGTGGGAGAAAGAGCGATAAAATGGTCAATTTTAATGGAATCTCTTACTTATTATAATGATATTATTAATTAAATTTTTTATTTGAAAAGAGAAATATCCGTACCAACAAAACAATGCTCTGTATATGTAATTTATATGATGACTTGATTTCAAATTGTCACTAAACAAATTCAATGTTAAGTATCAACGAAATGTACTCTACCATATTCATCACACTCATATTTATCTTTTATTTTTCTTTAAAAGAGATATTTTAATCATATGTAAACAAATGATTAGACATAAGATGTAAACATTAAACCCTTATAACGTTTTTTCATTATAATTATAACTAAGTTAATTATCCTTTTGTAACGCATGGCCTTTCAACCTACAACGTGATACCTAAGAAACACGTATATGTACATATATAATTTATGTATATATATCATGCAAAAAGAGGACTAGCATGTAGCATGATAATGTGTAAATAAATCATTTCTATTTGAAGGGTAGATATATGATTCAAACAAAAGATATATTGATTTGTTGAATGTGGCACGAGCTGGCGCTTTAACTTCACACTTGTCATTATAATAATCGTAACACCTTATCGATAATGTTTTATCACTTGGTTTTAAAATAATCAAAGTGTAACACCCCTAATTTCCGTAATATAATTCTTTAATTTTATTTTCCCATATTTCATATTTTACTTTCCGGGAAAATATCCGTCTCTTGTCGTTTTTTAGCCGTTGGGCTCGAAAACAGTGAAGACCCATTCTTTTCTTAGGTTTCACGTGTGGTTTAGTGTTTAAGGGTGAATTTTGAGCCCAAGCTTAGAATAAACCCATGAGCTTTTCTATAAATAAGAAGGGAAACCAAACCCTTGCTTTTCTTTTCTCAAAACCCTAAACCTAATTCTCTCCTCCTCCTTCCTCCTTTGGTGCCGTGAGATCCCCTCCTCCCTAGGGTTTCGTGTCGCGCCTCCTTCCTCCTCCCTTCTGTAACACCCCCATACTCCAAGTGCCTTACCAGGACCATTTAAGGCATGGAAGTGCTACCATCTCGGTTACCCAAGGCAATGGTAATCAAATGACAATGAAGAAACATAATTTTAATAACAATATAGTTTAAAGTGATTACATGATCAAAACCAAAACGGTTAAACTGAAAATACAAGATCCTCAGACGGTCTACTGCTAAAACTATCAAAGCTATAAAACATCGTCGTCGACACAAATGGAAGACTTCTAACAGCCACGTGATGACTCATCCCGGCTATCCCATACGCGTCATATCATACCGCTCAATAACCGCTCACCACCCCGAATGGATTACCACATTTTTAAAACATTTAAACGGGGTCGAAGACTAATTACATAAAAACAACAACAAATCACAATGAAATGTAAACACGATACTCAAACCAATCTCCGCTCCATCTCCAATCTCCACACAACCGACTACACACTAAAGTGTGTAGCCCCGCCAGTACCCATCGCAATGTACTCCTCGCCGCCAATGAGGGACCGCAGCCGTTCCCACCTAAGCCCCGCTCATCTCCATCGAGCGATAAACCCATGTTCATTAATGTGCATATCCCTTCTCCGGGCGGGTTCCACGAGAAGGCGAATCAAGGGCGTGAAGTCACTCCCGCAAGTGACTCCACTCGGCCCGGGACGCACCCCAAGAACAACAGATGATAAACAATAACCATAACACCAAAATCAACAGTAAATCAATCAATCAACAATATACAATCACAACCGTTTGAATCAATCAACAATCACTATCTACAGCACAATCACCACACATATCATGTAACTACTACCGAGTAGAGAAAACCCTACCTAAAATACAATCACAAGCAGCAGACGATCTAACAGCTGTCTCAAAAACGCTCTTCTACGAATCCTTCTCCTATTCACATAATCATATAATTACTAACAATCATAATAACTAAGACGAAATTTTTGATGACAGTAACCAAAATCAAGCACCAAATATGCTACTACTAACATCCCTTATCGCAGCCATTAATTAGGGCTCTTTAATTCGTTATTATGGCACGAAATTCAGCAAAGAAAACACGTAGTAATCAAAGATCAGCATCTAAACGAACCATATCTGCAAAGAAGCCTAGCCATGGCCATAATAATGGAAAAAAAAGAGGACCAAAGGAGGAGGAGGTTTTACGTACTAAGCCAATGCATGAGGTACATCCCGTGACTGGTTTATCCTTTGATGATGAAGAGGATCCGGTCCCAACCACAGCATGGGTTACTCAACGTGGCAAGAAGACTGAGGCAAAAAAAGGATGATAGGGTTCCTGAGACTGCAGAGAGCCCTATTGTGGAGACTGCCAGTGATGAGATGTTAGAATTTACTCCTGAGGACGTAAAAGAGGAGGTGGAATACTGGAACCAGGCAGTATATTGTTTTGTTCTTGGGGCTAACCCTCCATGGGAAGTGTTGAATGGATTTATTCATCATATTTGGAGCAAGTATGGCATTGATAAGGTTTCCTTTCTTCATAATGGAGTTTTTTTGGTAAGATTCAAGGAAATGAAAGATAGAGAAGCTATACTCACGGCTGGTTATCATATGTTTGACAACAAGCCACTAATTGTCAAGCCATGGCAGGTTGATGTGGACCTCTTAAAGGAGGATGTCAAAGTGGTTCCTGCTTGGATAAGATTGCATGGTCTGCCACTAAAATTTTGGGGCAAATATCTCCCACCCATTGCTGGACTAGTTGGCAAGTATATCAGAAAGGATGTAGCAACAGAGGACAAAACGAGGCTAGGTTTTGCTAGAACCATGGTGGAACTAACAGTGGGACAAAAGTTCCCAAACTCTGTTAAATTTAAGGATGAGCAGGGCAAAATAATTGTGATAAATGTGGAATATGAATGGAAGCCGACCATTTGCACTAAGTGTAAGGGCATGGGACATGAGGAGAAGAATTGTAGGAAGGAGAGTCAGAAGGCAAAGCCTGTTACAAGGGTTTGGAAACCAATTCCAAAACTTGTTACAGCTGACAGTAAGCTTTCTACAATTGAATATCCTGTGCTGACTGTAGCTAAAGGGACTCCTGGGAAACGAATATCTACTCCCATAAAGATGTCACCTACTCAGGAGAACCTAACACCTCAGAATGCCAAAAGTAGGCCAATTCAGAAGAATCTGAACTCTCAGGGTGGCACAAGTAATCCCACTGATCAAAATTCTCAGCAAGTGATAGTAGTTGATATTGGTAACCCTCCTCTCCAAAATGATAATAATGAATAACATTGGCTTTTGGAATGTCAGGTGCTTTAATAATGTAAATAAGCAACATATAGTTAAGAATTTTATTAATAAGCAGAATATTGGTTTATTTGGATTGATAGAAACTAAAATAAATGCTGGAAATGTGAGTAATATTTCTCATAATTTGTTTGATGGCTGGTGTGTTACTACTAACTGCCATACTCATAAGGGTGGTAGAGTTTGGATAATATGGCAGCCAAGTCTATTTGACATCTTAGTACTGGAGTATAACCCTCAATTCATCCATGTTAAGGTTATTGTGGTAGCTACTCAGCAAGTCTTCTATTTATCTATGATTTATGCTTTCAATGATGGGAATGAGAGAGTTGAGTTATGGAATTGGTTGAAATCCTTTGCCTTGCAATGCACTGATCCTTGGGCTCTGGCTGGGGATTTTAATACTGTCATTCACCCTGATGAGAGGATGGGAGGACACACAAAGCAGGAGGACATGGAGGATTTTTTGAATTGTCTAGGGCTATGTGGAATGACTGATATACCTGCAACTGGTGCCTTCTTTACTTGGAATAACAAGCAGGATGTTGAGCATAGAAAGTACAGTAGGCTTGATAGATTCTTAATCAATCAGGAATGGGTGGAGAGAATACCAAATATGGCTGCACATTTTCATCCTGAGGGTTTATTGGACCACACACCCTGTGTGGTGAGTAATTTGAAGCTGAACAGAGGTAAAGCTAGAAGCTTTAAACACTTCAACATGTGGAGTAGTGCTACTACTTTCTTACCAACTATGAAAGAAGTCTGGGAAAGACCCGTGTTTGGGACAAAGATGTTCTGTTTGACCAAAAAATTGAAGGAGTTGAAGTACAAACTTAAGGCTCTTAATAATGAATGTTTCTCTGATATTGAAAATCAAACTAGTCAAGCTGCACACTTGCTAGCTGCTGTTCAGGTACAGATTGCTAGTACTGTTCAGAATGAAGAGCTAATTGCAAAAGAAATGAATCTCATGGATGATTTAAGAAAATTGACTAAAGCCAGGGATAGCTTCCTTCAACAGAAATCAAAAGTACAATGGATGGAAGAAGGAGATGCCAATACTGCTTACTTCCACTGTGCTATCAAGAAGAGATGCCTGAGAAATATTGTTATCCAAATAGAAGACAAGGAAGGAAAGTTATGCAAAGACACTGAAACCATTCAAAATGCTTTCTTGGATTATTATGAGGACTTACTTGGTAAGAGGAGTCCAACTGAGGAAGTCAAAGATGCTGTGTTGGCCAAGGGAAAAGTGTGTAGTCTTGAGCATGCTGCTATCCTTACAAGTACTGTCACTTATGAGGAGGTTCAACAGGTAGTCTTCTCTATTCCTAAGGATAAAGCCCCAGGGCCTGATGGGTATTCCAGTGGATTTTTCAGGGACACATGGGACTTGATTGGAAAGGATGTTTATGCAGCTGTTGTTGATTTATTTACTACAGGTCAGCTGCTTCAACAGATAAATGCCACTAATATTGCTCTTATCCCTAAGTGTGATAGGCCTACTTCTGTTAAGCAATTCAGACCTATTGCTTGCTGTAACATGCTTTATAAAATTATATCCAAGCTCTTATGCAACAGGCTGGCTCTTGTTTTACCAGACCTTATTCATGACAACCAGGGAGCTTTATCCAGGGCACGTCTATCATTGAGAATGTGTTAATTTGTCAGGACATTGTGCATATGTATGCAAGAAGCCATGTGTCTCCAAGATGTCTCTTCAAAATTGATCTACAGAAAGCTTATGATACTGTAGAATGGGATTTTGTGGAACAACTTCTATCTGGTCTCAAATTCCCTATCCATTTCACTAAGTTGGTCATGGCCTGCATTACATCCACCTCTTTTACTCTGGTTCTTAATGGAAACAACTTTGGATACTTTAGAGGACAGAGAGGGCTTAGACAGGGTGACCCAATTTCCCCTCTTATTTTCACTATTTGTATGGAGTACTTGACTAGACTAATTGCTTTTGCTACAGAAAGATGGCCCTTCCACTATCACCCCCTCTGCAAGAACTTAAAGCTCACTCACCTGATATTTGCAGATGATCTTCTCATGTTCTGCAAAGGGGATGCTCCCTCTATAATTCTCCTTATGAAGGCCTTCACTTCATTCTCTAATGCTTCTGGTTTGAAAATGAACAACACCAAGTCTGAAATTTTCTTCAGTGGTATGAAGCCTGAGCTTCAAACTGATATCTTAAGAGTCACTGGATTTCAGGAGGGCACAATGCCCTTCAGGTATCTAGGGGTTCCTATTCAACCTGGTAAATTAAGCAAGAAGGATTGTAGTTGCTTAACTGAAAGGATTATTAGCAAGATTAGAGGATTGGGTGCCAAAAAACTCTCATATGCTGGCAGAATTACTCTAATCAACTCAGTTCTAAACACACTCCACAGCTATTGGGCTACTATGTTCTTAATTCTCAAATCAGTGATAAGGAAAATTGAAGCAATTTGCAGAAATTACTTTTGGGATGGGAGCCCTGATTACCACAGAGTCCCTTTAGTAGCTTGGGATAGGGTTACTATGCCCAAGGATGCTGGTGGGTTAGGTGTAAAGAAAGTGGAAAATTGGAATTGGGCAGCTGTAGGTAAATTGGTGAATTGGGTGTATACCAAAGCTGATAGGCTGTGGATAAGGTGGATTAGTAATGTATACCTGAAAGAGCAAGACTGGCATTCTTATTCTCCCCTTGCAGATTCTCCTTCGACTTGGAAAAATGTATACAAGATCAAGGACAAACTGAAGGATGGTTTTGGTGAGAATTGCTGGCTGCCTGATGAGAATGGTTACACACTCAAGAATGGTTATAAATGGCTATGTACTCAACAACCTAAGGTGGATTGTTGTTCTCTGGTATGGAACAGCTGGAACATACCCAAGCACTCAATCATTACTTGGCTTATTATGCAGGAGGGGTTAAATATCAAAGCCAGGCTATTCCAGTTTGGCTTCTGTGAGGACAACCTATGTTTGATTTGTGGAGAACAACCTGAAACGATAACTCACCTGTTCTATGAGTGTAGCTACAGCTGCAGAATCAAGGAAGCTCTTGCTGTCTGGTTGGGGAGATCTTTTCCTAGTCTTACTGAGCTTCAGAATGGTAGGAAAGACAGTCTACAATGGAAAGCAATGGCTATGGTATTCAATGTCTATCTTTATACTGGCTGGCACCAGAGAAACAATACAAGACTTCAACATTCTGTTCTAAGGCCTGAATTGTTAGCTGCTCTTATTGAGGAGGTTGCAGGAAGAAGAGGGTGCAGTAAAGCTGGCCCTGGATTGTCTCACAACACCAATGACTAGTTAAGCTGCCTTGTAGTGTAGTGAGACCTGGTTTGTGTTAAATCTGGTTTGGCAATAAGGTTCTTTTTTATGAGCTTGCTGGGGTTCGAACCCCTATCCTTGTATATGAAACTTGATGTTTTGATATAATATAAATACTCACATTTCAGCTAAAAAAAACAATCATAATAACTAACAAAAACCCCCAATCCCCCAAATTAGGGTTTAAACAAACTTAACTAATTACTATAAAATTGGTACGTAGATCTTACCCTCGACGCAAGGATCACAAGGATGTAAAGAACGATAGATTCCGACCTCTCAAGCTCCGGGATTTGTCGATAATGCGAACGATGCGAAGAACGTAGTTTGAAATCTCTTTTGATGTAATTAGGTTTGATAAAGTGTATTATGAAAGTGACGGAAAGGTTTATATATTAATTCGCATTATTAACAAAACCCGACAAAACATTACCCGTGAACCGAGCCACTCGATCGAGTGCCCGACATACTCGATCGAGTGCCCCCTACTCGATCGAGTACCAAGGCTACTCGATCGAGTACCCTACAGACAGAAACTATTTTAAAAACTCAAAACACCTTTACTCGACAGAGTAAGGCCCGCTCGATAGAGTACCCAGAGACTCATAAAACCGTAGTATTACAGTCTTCCCTCCTTAAAAAAAAACTTCGTCCCCGAAGTTCAACCCATACATAAAAACAAACATACCAACTCGGTCAAGACACAACAATGCTACTAAGAACTCAAAACAAAACCCCAACCTATAAAACATGAAACCATGAACTCTTAACACCAACTCCACCAACTATTCCTACCTCCACACATCGCTCACAATATCGTGTCGACTACATTATATCTCTCTCTACACTAACTCCATACACTACTAATACAAACGCTGCTAGCTCCGTAACATATCATCCACTAGAAAATCCAATATCAAGATACTCATAACATCAAACGGAATGTTACATTCTACCACCCTTAAAAGGAACTTCGTCCTCGAAGTTTACTCACACTCATAAGCATCATCATCCAACTGCCAAAAACTATCGAACTCAAAATCAACATCATCCAACTGTCAACACTATCGAAATATTCTCACATTCCTAAACATCCAACTACTACAAGCACGGCCGTGACCTTTTAACAATATCAACCACAACAAAGATTCATATTTTATGCTACACCAACATTCTACTTCCAATTATGCTACCACATGCACAACCATGAAACTCTCTTTTATCGTATCCTACTCCTCTTAAGACAAATGTTACGTCCTCGTAACTCACTAATACTAGATCCTTAGCTATATCCTCTCATTATCTTCATCATCACCACATGTCAAAGATAACCGCCTATACCCTCACACTTATAACCATTCCTATTTTCAAGGCTCTCTTACTTAAACAGTTCTCATACCTCAACTCATTCTGCACTCCATCTAACCAATACCACAAAATCCTGATCATAAGAGACACTCTAACTCTTCCACATTACCGCAACTCGACATACCTCTCTATATAAACTATATAAAACTCCTATCACCAAAAGCATAAATCACGATCCACACTTGTTACGTACACTCACACTAGATCCTCAAGTTCCTTTCTCTCATTGCCGCAAAACTCATACATAACTTAACATGACACTAATTCCCAACACCCTACACTCACTGTCCCAAAATCTGATTATGAACCACCCGCAGTCCGGATCGGACAACACATGTTCCACCAATCACTTACCATGACTATGTCTAATGCCTCATCTTAAAACAAGATCAAAATTACTGTAACAACTTCTCCCAACTGTGGCCCCTCAACCGAATATCGCTATACCATGACAACAATGAAAACATATACAACTCTCTTTCATATCATACTCTACCCTCATTCCCAAACTGAAACTACCAAGAAACATCAACAAACAAAACAACAGTCTATATGTACAACCAAAACTCACAAGAAACAACAGCAACAAAACAACAATCTGTGCATAACTGGTATGTACTTTCGAAACTCAAATCATAATCACCCCGTATACTCCACGACAACCGGTGACGACATCGCAACACCGCCACCAACAGCCGCACCGCAGCGCGAAAATAACCGCATCACAACACAAAGTACCGTACCCGGATCACCACCCGAGGCACAACAACCACATCGAGAAACATCACAACCACATACAATTCCCATGAGCACTGACTTAGTACAACTTCCCGGACAATAAAACTTACTCAAAACCGCTTTTCTAGATCACAATGCAACGTATTATATGGAATAAACAGATAAGCACCTCATGAACATCATCCCTACCATTTCACAGAATACACATGTGTCATCAATACACATAAAATTATAACTAGCCATGCCAAATCAATCAAATTATTACCTTTTTGAATATCATTCAATTAGATTAGCGTACCCAACATGCATTACAGAACATTCAAATAACAACTTTATAATAATCACACCATACAACTTCTTGTGAGGTCCGAACCTCACACAAACATTTATATATATCACAGACCCGTAATCACATCCAACCAGTCAATCCTGATCACGTAATTTACCACCTGATAAAAGTTACCTCTCATCCGAGCTTAACTCGTATACCCCTCATAACATATTCTCCCATTCGCATATCCATCACCCCCTGCTAAATGTAACCATACTATTAATACTCAACTACTAACAACCGCCTCATATAACTACATCTTATACACTCTCACAACCATACATATCAATCTGGTCTCTGCAAAATCAACCTCATTAGAATTGCTATCTTTCTTATCTATCATCACCCTTAATCACTAGTGACAACACCTCAACACTACCGTCGTTCGGACATCAAGCCTCTTACACTCATCTCTAAACATCACGGTTTCTTTCTTATCTTCGGTTAATTTCCCAAATAACGAACATCAACCTATCAACAAAAATTACCACAACATTCTTCCCAAACTATCCTTAAATGTATCGTCATCTAACTTTCCACCAAAATCTCATATCGTGGAGATACTCTTTCAACCTCTTACTCCCTTAATTCCTCAAAATTCATGACTAATCATGTTATTCAGAAACTCCTATATAACCATTAACTAATATCCTCATTCATAAATCTCGACGATTCCTTACTTTTATATCACATAACTCTGGTCAACATTTTTTTTTTCTCGGCTTACTTTAATCCCTCTTTTCTCTTTACATTCAACAATACCAATTAATACCTCAACTCCTTATTACTTCTACCTAACTCTTTAGTGCTCCGGTTACCTTCTCATTGCTGCAAAACTCAAATCTCATTACTTCTTATCGATATTATCTCACTCTTTCTTACCATGGATCTTCTCTTATCATGCTATCACTCACACTTCTCACCAATCAATCTACACGGTCAGTCAAAACTCATATCATACTATTAACTACCCAAGGAAATCACACATTAGTTCCACCTTTTGATAACCAAATTCCCCAGACTAAATCTCAATCCACAAATCCACATCGCTGCATAACTCAATCTAGGCTCTTAATACAACATTTCTTTCCATTTACCTATAACGACCTTTCCATTACATATATTCTTAACCAACCGAGTGATAATTACCTCCCTTCATAATCCTTAAACATCCAAAGTTATCACCATATGCGTCTCCTCTCATTTCATTCTTTCATTCTCACGTTCCATAAAATTACGTCGCCCTTTGCCCACATTCACTTACTTTTACATTACTCAATACACAACCATATCACTCACCTTATCCCGCAACACATGCTCCATGCCTCAATAAGCCATACTAATCTTCCTTTTTCATTTTCCACTATCTATCGCAACCACATATAACTCATGTGCTCCCACCGAATTCATACTCACCAAAGGTGCCACTCACTACACCATAATACTTGGTAACTTACGCATCAAGACCAACATACATGTAAAACAATGCATAAAGAAGCAAAACAACACCTTTGAATTAAACATAATATGAAACGAAGTCAAAAGATAAGCATATGACCCAAAATAGGGGTCACTAGATCGAGTACAGGCCACTCGATCGAGTAAATGACTTACTCGATCGAGTAGGTGAAAGTCAGAGACACGTATATAAAAATTACCAGGGCTACTCAATCGAGTAAGGGGTACTCGATCGAGTACCAAGGTGCACTCGATCGAGTGTGGGCCACTCGATCGAGTACCCTACGCATTTCTCAGCACTGTCCAGTTTTCGTAAAACGGTCATAACTCACTCGTTTCTTGGTCGTTTTGGGCGTGTGACATATCGTTAGAATCCCAGAAGAACAAGCTATCACCTCCAATTGGAATCACATCAAAATCATATATACATCTCAAGTTATAACATTTTAAAGACAACCTCTCTATAATCGAAAAAACACAACTACTTGATTTTACTTTCAAACAACTTAAACGACAACAAGGTAAACAAAAACAACCCAATACTCATAAAACCAGTAGTCCCAATCACATGTTACCATTTTCGAAAGAAAAGCAACAACATTCATCATGCACATAATTTATTTAACTTGCCAATCATGATATACCGACATGCTTTTATTCTATCAATTTTCGTAAACAAAATCACAAATACATGACATCAAGTCCCCTATTCACATGTTACTAGCATAACAACATTATAAAATAACTTCCATTATATAACATGCTTAATCATAAATCATATTATCATGCAACAATTATTCACCTTTTTCCACCAATTATTCATGCTCTTACTCAAACTTTCAGCTATATAAACTCGTACAACACTACCAACAACATATATATATATATATATATATATATATATATATATATATATATATATATATATATATATATATATATATACATAACTCTATGTATAACTCAAAACAAACCAACTTTCTTTCCATACTTCTATAATGCCATATCGTAAAACAACTATCATGCTTTCAATCAATAATGTATAAAATCACTTCATTATCATCTTTCTCCACACATTCCCCATTCTCCACATACATACATCCATCGATTCATACCACAATTTGCTACAAAGATACACAATTCACAAGATAAACACATAGCGATCCCGACTCATATCCCATGGTGACCAGTTCAAAATTGAAGGGCGAGTTCGCGACTTTAGGATGTCTCCCAAGCCTTTGCATTAGCTCCTACAACTTCTACCCCGGGTTCATTTTAATTGACTCCCTATGTTCATTAGATTCATTGGTTACAGGTTTCAGGATCGTCGCTCTGATACCATTTTGTAACACCCTCATACTCCAAGTGCCTTACCAGGACCACTTAAGGCATGGAAGTGCTACCATCTCGGTTACCCAAGGCAATGATAATCAAATGACAATGAAGAAACATAGTAATAACAATATAGTTTAAAGTGATTACATGATCAAAACCAAAACTGTTAAATTGAAAATACAAGATCCTCAGACGGTCTACTGCTAAAACTATCAAAGCTATAAAACATCGTCTGACACAGCGGAAGACTTCTAACTGCCACGTACTCATCCCAGCTATCCTATACGCGTCATATCATACCTGCTCAATAACTGCTCACCACCCCCGAATGGATCACCACAGTTTTTAAAACATTTAAACGGGGTCAGTACTAAATACATAAAAACAACAACGATCCACAATGAAACAAAACACGAGATACTCAAACCAATCTCCAGTCTCCATCTCCAATCTCCACATATCTGACTACACACTAAAGTGTGTAGCCCTGCCAGAGTACCCATCGCAACAGGTACTCCTCGCCGCCAGTGGGGGACCGCAGCCGTTCCCACCTAAGCCCCGCTCATCTCCATCGAGCGATAAACCCATGTTCATTAATGTGCACATCCCTTCTGTGGCGGGTTCCACAGAAGGCGAATCAAGGGCGTGAAGTCACTCCTGCAAGTGAGTCCACTCAGCCAGGGACGCACCCCGAAGAACACAGACAGATAAACAATAACCATAACACCAAAATCAACAGCCGTCTGAATCAATCAACAATATACAATCACAACCGTCTGAATCAATCAACAATCACTATCTACAGCACAATCACCACACATATCATGTAACTACTACCGAGTAGGGAAAACCCTACCTGAAATGCAATCACAAGCAGCAGACGATCTAACAGCTGTCTCAAAAACGCTCTTCTACGAATCCTTCTCCTATTCACATAATCATATAATTACTAACAATCATAATAACTAACAAAAAACCCCAATCCCCCAAATTAGGGTTTAAACAAACTTAACTAATTACTATAAAATCGGTACGTAGATCTTACCCTCGACGCAAGGATCACAAGGATGTAAAGAACGATAGATTCCGACCTCTCAAGCTCCGGGATTTGTCGATAATGCGAACGATGCGAAGAACGTAGTTTTAAATCTCCTTTGACGTAATTAGGTTTGATAAAGTGTATTATGAAAGTGACGGAAAGGTTTATATATTAATTCGCATTATTAACAAAACCCGACAAAACATTACCCGTGAACTGAGCCACTCGATCGAGTGCCCGACATACTCGATCGAGTGCCCCCTACTCGATCGAGTACCAAGGCTACTCGATCGAGTACCCTACAGACAGAAACTATTTTAAAAACTCAAAACACCCTTACTCGACAGAGTAAGGCCCGCTCGATAGAGTACCCAGAGACTCATAAAACCGTAGTATTTCACCTTCATCATCTTTCGTGCTTGGATCGATCCTACTTCTTGGATTTATCTATCTTCTTCGTAAGTTTTATGCTTTTCGCGTAGTTTATATAGTTTATATATATATATATATATATATATATATATATATATATATATATATATATATATATATATATATATATATATATATTAGTATATTTATTAGATTCGTTATCCTTGGCACGTGGATGATTTTCAATAAAGGCGTGGAGACCGCACCTGGAGAAGACATCTATACGATCTCTAGGATTATTTGCTTAATAAGGTAACTAGGTATTTTCCTTTAATTGTGTTTATTCCAATTGATATAATCTACATGATTTAATAATTTACTTGTATAATTAGGACGTGTTTGATTGTTTATTTTCATATTTAATTATGTTTGTGTGTTTACGTATATGTTTTATTGTTTAATTTGCATCACGTGTCTTGTTATGCCTCGTTTTTGGGTGTTTTGAGCGTGCGGCTAGGGTTCCCCATGGAAACCCTAGTGGCGGCTTGTTGGGTGTTGGTGAGAAGGCCTAGAGTTATAGCTAAACTAGTATAACCTTGAGATTATGGCTCAATGTTATAGCTGATTTGGTACAACTCTGGGGTCGTGATAAAGTTATAGGTGAAGCCGTATAACGTTGAGATTATAGCTCAATGTTATAGCTGGGCTCTTATAACTTAAGTCACATGTCGATGTTATAGCTAATGCAAATGTAACATTAGGCTAATGAAGTCAATGTTATAGCTGAGCTAATATAACGTTGAGTTACAAGGTAAGGATATTGTTGAAGTTATAGTTGGGGTACTATAACATTGAATGGTTAATGTTAAAGTTATAGTTGGAGTACTATAACATTGTATGGTTGATACTTGTTCACATGCTGTGTTGTGTTCAGTTATTTAATGACATTGTGTTTGCATATAACTTTGGTTACTCTTGTTCATGTGATAAGTAGGATAGTCAGTTATACTATCCTATGAGTTGAGTCGTGATGTTGTTCACGCATGTTAGTACAGTTAGTTATACTGTGCATTTGTGGTTGGCTAGTTTGAATAGATGACGGTAGTATCAGTTATATACTATCGAAACGAACTAACCTCACCCGTCGATGCGGGATTTGTTTGGTCTATGTTCCGGAGGTAGCAGAGGCAGTGGTTATACGCTCTGTTCCCTGAGTGTCGTTCGGTTTACCGAGAGACTGGCCAGGTCTTAGACATATAGGCAGTGGTTATACGCTATACATAGTACAATGGAGGCAGTGGTTATACGCTCCACACCGATGGAGGCAGTGGTTATACGCTCCGTCAGCTAGAGGCAGTGGTTATACGCTCTGGCAAGTTAGAGGCAGTGGTTATACGCTCTAACAGGCGTTCGCTCTATTTGCTATGCTTGATTGCTAGCTTTGTGCCTTCTGTTGCTGTGGATTGTGTGTTACCGTGTTTGCTATGCTTTAATGCTAGCTTTGTGCCTTAGGTTGTTGTGGGTCGTTTGTCGCTACTAGTCTTGTAAGTGTTCATGGTCTAGTGGTTGCATATGGTCTAGGTTTGCATGTTTACATCCATCTAAGATTGATAAGTCTTGGTAATTTGGTGTTGGGTTTCATGAGTATAAATGATCTCACATGTTTACTGTTTATGCCTTTCACTTGTTATTGATTGTTGATTATATTCAATTATTGTTGTAAACATGACTGGGAGAGCATCTAGTTACTCTCGACTGATTGTCGACCCCCTTCTCAGGTTGTTCAGATTGTTGCTGGTTGGTTAATGCTTGCTTGTGGGGAATGTGCGAAGCGAGCTTGATAATAAATTAGGAGTTTGCCTTATATTTTAAGAACCTTCGAATAATGTATTAGTTGTTTTGGATTTAGTAGCGAACCGGATTGGTCAGGTGTTTCCGCCACCTTGTCCCTTTTATCAGTATCGTATTCTGATATTTACTTTATATTACGTTTTTCTTTTGTTTTATAATCCGAGTTGTTACAGTTGGTATCAGAGCGAACACGCTCCCAACTTTCGCTTAGTTTATGACTAAAATAAATGGCCTAGTTAATGAGTGAGAGTAAATGGGGTAGAAGCCAATAGGATTGGTTGGTTTTATTTTGTTTGTCGAGTGTATGAGTAGTTGTTTGGAGTGGTACTTAGGTTCTACCACTTATAACGAGATTTCGTTCTTACAAATGGTGCGTCACGCGAATGGTGAGACCGATGCTGACCGCATCAGGAGACTTGAGGCCGCTTTGGCATCTACGGCCGAAGGTTTCACTAATCACCTTTACAACAACAACAACAACCATCTGCAACTGACTGTTTTTTATCGCTTTGCTCGTCACCGTCCTCCTACGTATGATGGTGCGAATGATCATACTGCTTTGGAGGCTTGGATTCGAGAGATGGAGAAGTTGTTCCTCGCTACTGGATGTCCTGAGGATCAGAAAGTGGATATTGCCACCTATTATCTGAAGGATGAGGCCGACAATTTGTGGGCTCTTGCTAGAGCTGGTCTGGAAGTTCAGCCAGGATATGGTTGGGCTCTTTTCTCTGAGGCTCTAAAGAAGAGGTTTTATCCCGAGGAGATGCGCTGGCAGAAGGAGCAGGAGTTCCTTCGTCTACAGCAAGGTTCCATGACCGTTGAGGAGTACACCAACAAGTTCATGAATTTGTCACGTTTATTTACTTCTGTTGCTATGGACGAGGTGTCTAGGACTCGTCGCTATGAGAAGAATCTAGCTCCTAAGGTCCGGACTGCTATGTCTGGTATTCCTTCAACTTCTTTCCAGCAGGCTTACGATCGTGCTCTTAGTATCTATGATTCAGTTCTTCTTACCGAGGCTGAGGAGAGTGCGAAGAGTAAGTTCGTGAAGAGGCCTTATGTTGCCCCTAGTGCTTCCCAGAAGAAGCAGAAGTTCGAAGCTCGTCCGTATGCTCCGCGTGATCAAGGTCAAGCCAAGAATGATATGGTTTGCTTCAGATGCGGGAAAGCTTACCACCCGGGTACGAGTTGTGCTCCTGGTACTCCTATCACATGTTTCACGTGCAAAGCTCCGGGACACAAGGCTGTTGATTGCCCCCAGAAGACAAAGTTTGATGCTCCTAAGGCTGATGCTCCGAAGACTGGACGTGTGTGTGTGATGAGTCGTGCCGAGGCAGATGCCAATCCAGATGTGTAACACTGATACGTGCATTTTATATAGTCTTTTTAGCCTATTTTATGCACGTATTTCTATGCTTTTATCGTGGTTTTATGCTACGAAATGCCCCGAATATGCTACTTTGGTGTATTTTGTCTTAATTGCAGGAATGAACCAGAAAGTAGCGAAATCAAGTCATTTACCGTCCATTTTGCATGCATTTGGAGGAAGAGTGGATTTGGAGCGGGAAATATTGCTGTCTTGGGATGCGTGAAGGTGTTTCGGGCACTAAAAGGACAAGTCAAAGTCAAACTAACGAGAATTGTAGCTGCTGAAGTCAAGACCCACCTGATCGAGTGATTTATTACTCGATCGAGTGGTTTATTACTCGATCGAGTGGTTTTAGGTGCAATAAATAGTCGATCGAGTTGCTTCCTTAGTCGATCGACCAGTCCCTTATGTGTAATCAGTCGATCGAGCACTATACATGGTCGATCGAGCCGTTTTCTGGCTGAGTTTGCTCGATCGAGTGATTTCTCTACTCGATCGAGTGGATATTGATGACGGGCTGGGCTTTTTAGTTATTTTCCGTCATTAGGTTTAATCCTACTCCTAATTTCTTATAAATAGGAGTAAGGGTTGTCATTGTAAGGATCCAATAATCCGGGGATCACATTGCTTTTCTCCCTTTTCTCTATACACTGTCACTTTGTTCTCTTATTTCCGGATCGCTTAATTTCAGTAATTCTTCTTCCCTTATTCACTTTTTAATGTTTATTTCTTCTTTTATTATTGTTCTTGTTTATTTTATCATGCATAGCTAAATCCCCTTAGTATGTTAGGATTAGGGAAGCCGTGGTAGCAATGCTTTAATTATATTAAATAGGTTAGCCCTGCGATAAGAATTGTATTAGGCAATTTAATTGTTATCCGGTCGAATGTATGCATGCAGGGGACCATAATTCTAGTTAACCCCGACCTAGATCGAAAGATTGGAAGGGAAGGCTTGCTTAATTACAATAGGGTATTGCAGTGAGGGCGAAAGTTAAGCTGTTTACACTCTAGAGCGGTTTAAGGACCGAAAGGTGACGACCATAGCTCTTCCTATCAATAGTCTAATCGCCTTAATATTCCTGATATAATAGATCTGATAGCTGCCACGGTGGACCGACTCTTAGCATACTCCTTTCTCTTATTATTTATTCATTTCCCTTGCCTCAATCATTAGTATAGTTAATTCAATCAAACCCCCAATTGTGACATTTAGACGGATAAACGGACAAATAGATAGTACACCGCCTCCCTGTGGAGATCGACCCTACTTACCGCTGACTTCTGTTAGTTGTACTTAGGTATTTTATTTTTGGTACGAAACGACAAAGATCAAATTTTGGCGCCGTTGTCGGGGAGGCAATCTATTTATTTATTTGTTTAATTTTATCTTTTTTTAGCCTCAAGGGATTTTTCCCTTGAGGCCGTTTTAATCTTTTTCCTTGAGTCTTTGTTTTGATAGGCCTTACAGGTACTACCTAGACAGTTCTAGGTGAAAGACAATCAAAGGGAAGGCTTGAGTACCTTTGACCCATCACCGATGTCCCATTATATGGAACAAATGGGTGATCTCACTACGGAGATGTGGTTCTGCGAGCACAATGCGGCTATAGTTGTGCCGCCACATCTACCCTATCAATGGCCGCCGCAACAAGATCCCCCTGATATACAAGAAGAAGACATTGCGGAGCTGAAATCCTTGATGGAGACTCTTGCATTCCAAGCACAAGAATATGTCTCGCGAGTTGATAAGCTCGAGTCAGTAGTTGCTCAAATAGCACCGAGATGCAAGAAGAAGAGATCGCGGAGCTGACATATTCAATGGTAACGCTTGTATCACAAATGCAAGAGAGTAATAAAAATATGGACGCTCGATTCCATGAGCTTGAATCAGAGTTGCTCGGATAAGCGGTGAGATGCAAGAAGAAGAAGTATACCTTCTTTGAGAGAGCGGTTCTTCCCCTGAGGATACCGTGTTACCCAATGTTGAGGAAGACTTCTATGACTCGGATGACGAGTTTCAATCATATTTCACCGCCCCACGAGGATTTCAGCAGATACAGGAGGAATCACTCGATCGAGTGACAATTATTGGTCGATCGAGTGATTTTCCAGGAGAAGGTGCTCGATCGAGTGAACATTCTACTCGATCGAGTGGAAATCGAGGAGAGACCGCTCGATCGAATGAAGATTCTACTCGATCGAGTAGTTTGGCCATTGGGAGCTTTGGTTCGTCATTTGGGTTTGATTTTGATGACGATTTCGATGACGATAATGGATACGGTGAATCTTCCCTATTCAAAGCCGAGTTGGATGCACTTGAGGCTGCGATTTACGGGACGAATTCCACTAAGAAGGGTGTCAAAGAGGCAGCTGAGTCGGTAATTGCTCCTAGCACGGAAGAGGTAATATCTTCCTTTATCGATGATTCCGTCATTGAGAGTGACCGACACGAGGTAGTAAACGATAATTTATTTATTGTTTGTTTTAATAGTAAAGTGCCTCAGTTGACTTTTGCTGCGCATCCCAATGCTTTACCCCTTCCCAGTAGGTCGTATAATTTGACGATTTTTCACCGTCCTTATCATTTTAATTTCGTTAATCTGAAATGGAGCCCTACTTTTTTGACAATTGCTCCCGCGCTCCTATATTTTGTGGATAAATTTAGGAGCGCCCATAGGAAATTTGTTAGACTTAAATGTTTACATATCTTTATTTCCTACTTTGCTATTCCACTTTGGTGCTACTTACTCTTCTGTGTAGCACATGCGCAGCTATTTGACAGGTTGCTGCGCGCTTTGAGCTGTTTTGATTGTATTTGATTATAGAGGCTCGAAGAAAAAGAAGGTCGAGCTGGGACCTGACTGAAGCTAGCGCTACCCGGGAGGCAACCCGGCGATTTTATTTTTCATTTTTATTTTATTTCAGTTGTAATAAATGGTTTTATACCATAGACTATCTCAGTATGCTTGTCTTGTTAGTTTGCGGGCTGTTTTTCATTGCGTTTTGCAGGTACTAGCTGAGAATCACTCGATCGAGTAGTCATTCTACTCGATCGAGCACTTTTGCCGGCAATTCCATTCGATCGAGCGGACCTTCCTCTCGATCGACCACCTGCAAGATGAGGAACTACTCGATCGACTGCTATTTTACTCGATCGAGCAGTTTTAGACGCCCACGTTACTCGATCAGCTACTATCCCTCTTGATCGAGTGTTAGTGACTTGGATTAGCTTCCTGAGACGGTTTTCCGGGCCCTTAGCAACCTCCCATTTCATGGTCGGTTTGGGGAAGTCCCCTTATTCGCGCTATCTTGTGAGTTTTTCCGCATTTACTCTCTCTTCTTCCTTTAGTTTGCATTTCCTTTCCATGTTTTGGTACAATGGGGGCATTGTACGGTTTGGTTTGGGGAGGTTATGCATCCATATCTGTGTCTGCATATTGTTTTTAATGCATTTATGTTATCACGTTTTATTTATGTTTGCATTGTTGTTTATTTTTGTTTAAATGCATAAAATTCAATAAAAATTTGAAAAATTGTTAAAATTCAAAAAAATTTCATGTTTATTTTTGCATATAGGTTGAGTCGGAACGGTAGATTTCTATGATGAAATTGCACTGCAACTGTCTTTTTGCTTAAGCCTTGCAATAAACTGTTATCTTTTAGTTTTGTCTTTTGCATAATCTACGAGTTAATGTTTAATTTAGCTGAACGAATAGACTTGACCTGAAATTTTGGCAACCTACTTATAATTTCTAAGATTTAGAGCCTTATAAACTCAAAAATCATTTATGACCAGTTTCATGTAGGATTGTGAGTAGTTACTCCTTGCATAACATGTTCATCAATTTGCACATATATGAAATTCAATTGCTTTTTGCCGTCATACATTCGGGTTAGTGGTTGGTGTCACATGCAGGGAGGTGCTTACAAATTCCCTTTCTTTCATTTTACCCATAAACTCCACATTAGCCAAATTTGCCAGTTGACCCTTTAGCTACATCCAAATTTAGCCTGCCTTGTCAAGCTAGTTTAGATTGTTGTTTTGCGGTATATATTTCATTGTATCAAATGTTGGCGCATATTCTATTGAATCGGAGTTGGTAATCTATGAAGAAAGGGAGGAAAAGAAAAAAGAAAAAAAAAGAATCGAAAAAAAAAATGAAAAAAAGAATGAAGAAACCGAAAAATAAATAGAAAAAGAAAAGAAAAAGATGTTTAAAAATGGTTGACGGTTTCTGCTCCTATGTTTTATTTATATCTTTTGAGGAGTGTTATCAGTTTGGTTTGGTGAGATTTATGCCAATTGAAGGGCATGTGCTTAATTTCAAAATTGAGTTGGAAATGGATATGTTTCATATGGTTTTGTTTAGGTACTAGCTTGGCCGCCTATACCTCCACATTCCCATAAATGTTTTGCCTTTTCTTACCCATTGCCTCACTTTACCATATCTTTGTAAGCTCTCGGCTGTGACAGGACCTTGGTTGGTTGGAATGTGTGTTCGGTAGTTAGAATTGTCTATCATATTAGTTGCATGCATGTTTATGTGGGTCGTAGTTTAGGTGAGCGACTATTTTTCTTTCTCTCTTATACATATATGTTCGCCCTTTGCTTCATGAGAGAAAGAGTGACCCGTGAGAGTCCATTATTAACGGTCTGCAAGGTCGACGGTTCAGCTTTATTATAAACATCCTATAACTCGTTTGCATTTGACTGTCTTGCTATAAGTTTTAGTTTGCTTGCATTAAATTGGCTTAAGCGGGCATTTGTAGCTAGCTCTGAGTTATTTTTTTTCCGTTCCATTAGCGTATAGTTTTGAGTTTACTCGGGGACGAGTAAAGGTTTGGTTTGGGGAGATTTGATACGTGCATTTTATATAGTCTTTTTAGCCTATTTTATGCACGTATTTCTATGCTTTTATCGTGGTTTTATGCTACGAAATGCCCCGAATATGCTACTTTGGTGTATTTTGTCTTAATTGCAGGAATGAACCAGAAAGTAGCGAAATCAAGTCATTTACCGTCCATTTTGCATGCATTTGGAGGAAGAGTGGATTTGGAGCGGGAAATATTGCTGTCTTGGGATGCGTGAAGGTGTTTCGGGCACTAAAAGGACAAGTCAAAGTCAAACTAACGAGAATTGTAGCTGCTGAAGTCAAGACCCACCTGATCGAGTGATTTATTACTCGATCGAGTGGTTTTAGGTGCAATAAATAGTCGATCGAGTTGCTTCCTTAGTCGATCGACCAGTCCCTTATGTGTAATCAGTCGATCGAGCACTATACATGGTCGATCGAGCCGTTTTCTGGCTGAGTTTGCTCGATCGAGTGATTTCTCTACTCGATCGAGTGGATATTGATGACGGGCTGGGCTTTTTAGTTATTTTCCGTCATTAGGTTTAATCCTACTCCTAATTTCTTATAAATAGGAGTAAGGGTTGTCATTGTAAGGATCCAATAATCCGGGGATCACATTGCTTTTCTCCCTTTTCTCTATACACTGTCACTTTGTTCTCTTATTTCCGGATCGCTTAATTTCAGTAATTCTTCTTCCCTTATTCACTTTTTAATGTTTATTTCTTCTTTTATTATTGTTCTTGTTTATTTTATCATGCATAGCTAAATCCCCTTAGTATGTTAGGATTAGGGAAGCCGTGGTAGCAATGCTTTAATTATATTAAATAGGTTAGCCCTGCGATAAGAATTGTATTAGGCAATTTAATTGTTATCCGGTCGAATGTATGCATGCAGGGGACCATAATTCTAGTTAACCCCGACCTAGATCGAAAGATTGGAAGGGAAGGCTTGCTTAATTACAATAGGGTATTGCAGTGAGGGCGAAAGTTAAGCTGTTTACACTCTAGAGCGGTTTAAGGACCGAAAGGTGACGACCATAGCTCTTCCTATCAATAGTCTAATCGCCTTAATATTCCTGATATAATAGATCTGATAGCTGCCACGGTGGACCGACTCTTAGCATACTCCTTTCTCTTATTATTTATTCATTTCCCTTGCCTCAATCATTAGTATAGTTAATTCAATCAAACCCCCAATTGTGACATTTAGACGGATAAACGGACAAATAGATAGTACACCGCCTCCCTGTGGAGATCGACCCTACTTACCGCTGACTTCTGTTAGTTGTACTTAGGTATTTTATTTTTGGTACGAAACGACAGTATCAAACACCCCGTAAATTTGAAGACCTTTATTATATTTTAAAAGTAATATTTTAATCTATTTTAATTTTATATTAATTTATTTGAAATAAATTATTAATTTATTTGAAATAAAATTTATTTGATAAAATATAATCTTATTTTATTTTGAAGAAATGTAATTATTTTTGATAGTTTAGAAATGTTTAAAAGTGATTTAAACTATATTTAAACCTTTTCCTTTGATAAAATAGATTTCGGATAAAAGTCGTAAAATTGGGACTTTCCCATTTCTTACGGTCGTTGGGTAAACGAGTTTGGATATTGGGCATATGAGTACTTAATCTTTTAGTAAAATCGTGTTTAAGAACTTTAATTTTCTCGGAAATCGCGTTCGACGAATATTTCTAATTTACGTCGAAACGAACCAAAACGTAAACAAATGACCCATCTCCCCATGCCTTTTGGCTGGCCACCTACCCTCCATTTGTCCCCTCTTTCAATCTTCATTTCCTCAATTCTCATTCTATCACTTCCTTCTCTCAAACACCAAATTCCTCTCAAAATAATCTCCTTACAATCCCTAAATTCACCATAACTTCTTCATTTCTCCACCAAATCGCATAAAAATTATATATTTGGAATCCTCTCTTCAATCCTCATCTACTAGTAAACTTTATTTTCATTTCCCCCAAATTTTGTTTAAGACACTTTTTTTAGGGTTTCGAATTTAAGCTTAATAATTGTGTTTTTGTTGTTCTTATAGGTGAAGAATTTGAAGATGAGTTAGGTGACTCATATATTTTAGAAGATGATGCATAATTTTGGGTTTTAGAAGCTTTCTCAAGTTATTACTTGTCTCTTTGCTAGCTTAAGGTAACTATTCCGAGCTACTCGACGAATTAATGTCACATTAGTAGTTGTGTTTGTTGTTTGTTGTTGTTTGTTGTTGTTGAGACGATCTTGTTGATAAATGAATGAATGGAGTAAGATGAGTATGCTTATGTTTAATTTATGTTACCCATTTGTATATTATTGTTTGGAACAACTTTGGATGAGGAATTATGTGTTGTGACAAGTCCGCGTGTTGGCTGGAACGCGTCAGTACCGGACCGAGACGGTTTCCAATGTTTCCAAAAATATGACAGATTGAACGGCATCGAAAAATTAGGTGGTTTAGCCACTTGAATCACTCAATTCGGAGTCCGTATGAGTAAATGGCGTCGTTTTATCGATTAAAATTTATAGAAAAGTTTACCCTTGTGTGAGACGGTTATTTATGCTATTTTACTATGCGAGAATTTAATTAAATTGGATATTTTGTAAGTTGGAATATATTTCCTTATGTTGATAGTTTTTCACATGATAGAAATTGGAAATAGCATGAGAATGATATTGTGATGAATTTTGTGATTTGGGCCAAAGTAGGCCAAGACTACGAGTGGGCCGTTGACCGAACGAGTTTGGTCAAACTAGGTTTAAACCGGTCAGCCTCGATTTGACCGATGACCCGTCGCGGGACTAGGGTCGAGGGTTTGTCTTTGAGGTGAGATTGGTTGTTATTGGATGTTTTATGTTATGCCTTGATATTTGTAATTATCATTTCACATGTTGGTTGTTGGATGATTTGGATGCCTTATGCTTGAGTCTTGTTGCCTCTTTGCCATTTTAGCTTGTTCTCATGGATTATGGTACTGTTGGTTACCTGGAAGTTGGATTATTATTGATATTGGAGATATTGTTGGATTGTCAGCTGAATATGCTCTTGCGTAACCTTTCATATGTTAGGGTGTATATGATCACTTGTGTGTGCAAGTTTGGACTCTTTGACCCTCTTATGGTTAATTGGGTGTCCTACTTGTCTTGTGTGGAGTGGGCTAAAGTATTCAAGCTGGGACTAGGTCCTAGGTGAGTATTTCGACCTTCGTCATAGATAGGCCCTTATAGTCTTTGACGAGTATATGTTTGCGGCTTAATAGCCTTTGTGTCTTAGCTTGGTGGGCTTATATCCAAGTTAGGGCATGACCTCCTGACGTACTCTTAGAAGTATGTGGTCAGCTTAAGTACTAGCCAACCCTTTGGTGGACTCCTTAGGGGTACTCATGTGTGTGATCATGGGTCTTGGATGCGGTATTTTCCGCATGTCGCTAGGTCTGCGCAGGTTTAGGACTAGGGTGTTTACCTTACCTCGTGGTATAGACTCGAGTTACAGAGTGACTATTGACTGTACTAGGAACTTATGCCTGTCTCTAGATATATTGTCCTTTCTTGTTTGGTGATTCTATGAATCATAGAAGGTGAGATGCAAGCCGGCTATGATTGATAGAGTTTGGATTCCTGGATGTTATGTGATTCATATAATAGTGTAGTATGAGTCAGTCTAGTATTCACATGCTAGGACTATGTGTTGTTATATTGTTGTTCACATGATAAGCACGATTGTCTAGCATCTATATGCTAAGGCTATGTGTTATTCATATTCATATTCTTATGTTTACATGTTATATTAATTATGACATTTCGTGGCTGGGAGAACTCGGAGTTACTCCCCACTGACTGTGGCTTTCGTATTTGTATAAAATGCGATTGACAGGTAGGTGATGCATATATGGGGTACATGGACGAGCTAGCGAGCAAAGTAACCTTGGGACCTAGATTGGCTTTATTTTATTGTGACCCTTGAACACTTTTTATGTCATATACTTTTTAGGGACATATGTCTCCCTTTTTCATACTTGGGTTGTATAACTTTATTTCGCGACTTTAGCGATGTTTTATTTATGAGGTTTATTTTGGACCTTGCATGTTTGACACCTTCCCATTTGGATATTTTTATAATAGGTTCAGGTTTTAAAAATTACAGGTTTTTACCCAAATAAACCTATTACAAACATATCCATGCAGTTTTTATCTAAAATTATGTGTTTACTTTTCCGCAATAAATGAGGGTGTCACAGTTGGTATCAGAGCATATTTGCTCCCGACGCACGTTTGTGCACCCCCAATGTAAATAACTTGACCTTAAAATAATAAACTTGAGAGATGGGTAGGATGGGTAGACTTAGGACCTTATGTTGTAGTCTCTGTGTGTTTGCTCTTTGTTAGGTTCTAATATGTTTGTTGATTGCCATCACTACTACAAATCCAGGCAACTACAACGCCCCTTTAACAACGATTATTCACGAAAATCACAATAGACGTTGTAGAATGTATGGCGCGAATTTTACTAAAATCAATTACAACGGGTATGGTTATAAAAACCGTTGTTATTCGTTTTATCAACGGGTCACACATGCACAACCGTTGTTAATAATTTGGCGCAAAATTGGCGCAAAGTTAGTGAAAAGTAATCACAACGGTTATTTTTGAAACCCGTTGTTAAATCTTATTTAACAACGGGTGTTTTCTACAACCGTTGTTAAAACATATTTCACAACGGTTGTTGTTTAATAACCGTTGTCAATACCTTCCATACTATAAACCACACAAACACAAGTCTGCTGCCCACAAAACACAAACCAAAGAAGAATGCCAAACACAAACACAAAACACACACTTTCTCATCGTCTCTTTCTCTCTTTCTCATCGTCGCTTTATCTTCTCGCCGTCACTGTTGATTTCATCGTCTCTTTACGTACGTTCTGTAATTATCAGGTTTGTTTCATCGTCATTATTTTATTTTTCTAATTATTTCATTTCCATGTATGTGTTTTTATCGACCATTAGGTTCCGTTCAAAGATCTCGCTAATTATTTCATTTCCATGTATGTGTTTCTAATTATTTCATTTCCATCTTCTTTGGCGTCCTTGATGCGGATCGAGCATAGTAAGAGTCTTAAGGATGATATATCATTCATTTTGTTGGAGTTTGGAGTTTGTTTTGAAAGATTAAGGAGAGGGTTAATTTATTTGGAGTTCGTTTTAGCGATTTAGGGTTTGGAGAATATATTGAGATAATGGAAATGCATGTTAGTTGACATAATGCAATGTATTTATACTAAGCAATGTGTGGGTTGAGTTGTTTTTTAATTAATATATATGTTAGGAAGTTGTGCCATAATCAAAGATCATCATATCTCTCAATGTCTTTGCTTCAAATCTTATTGATGATGATGGCGAATAATAATCTGGATCTTGATGATGACTGATAGATCTATGGAGTTGAAAAAATGGAAGCAAATCAAACAAGCATAACTCAACACTTTCAAAATGATCATTTCATTTAATTTTAAACCAAATACATTACAAAGAATTATCGAAAATCAAAAGATGTATAATAAGCCGGAACAACCCCGGTTAAGCGTAAAAAGCGCTTCTCAACCCGCCACCAATCACGCCACTCTGGTATACCGCTAACTTCCGGGGTCATTGGCTTCATATTTTGCAATAACAGATTGAATATATGCAAGGACACGACTTGCATGTGGAGATAAGGTTGGAAGAGTACAACTCAACATATCTCTCGGCAAGCACCAAGTTGCATGAGTAACAGTGCCGACGAGGGTATGAAGATGATGATGATGATGATGAGGCTTTGTTGACAAGCCGGACTGCTTCACGCCTCTTAATCCAATAATTCCGTTGATGTTCAAGGGATGCTTTGATTAATGGGTGTTGATCGGCGGGAAGCCCGGCGAGAACCTTCCCATCATCTTCAATCGTTTGTGTAAGCCATTCTTCGTTGTTGATAAAATTAGGGTTCATTGCCATGTTGTTTCAATTAATGAATGTTAGTAAAGGATGCTTTAATATTTATTATAGCTAGTCACATTTATAAGTTTTTTCAAAACCGTTGGTAATTAATTTAAGGGATATTCTGCATGGATCGGAATTCAAACGGGCCGTAATTATACATGCATCTAGTAATATTTAATTTTTTTTTTTTTTTTTAAGAAAAAACAACAACAGTTATTTACAAACAACCCGTTGTCGTTATATATAACAACGGTTTTGTATATTCAAACCCGTTGTTATAACTTTCCCCCCAAAATTGAGTCACACTTTCCACAACGGGTTTTTATACTTAAAACCGTTGTTAATATTTTTCACAACGGTTTCCTTAAGAAACCAACCGTTGTTAAAACCTTTTACAACGGACGCTTTAACAACGTCCGCTTTTTTATATAACAACGGTTTTTGACCATTTTTATAGCCTGTATCTGTAGTAGTGCATGTAATATTTGTTGTGCCTTGTATCAATAACCGTAAACCTACCAACGTGAAGACCAAGATTTGGTGCCTATTGCCGAGGACTAAAGATTTGTTTACCTTTGAAGAATGCTTCTACTTCCTCGAAGATGTTTCTCATTCTTTGTGTACCTTGTCTTATTCTTTATCTCTTGGTGCTTATTCTCCTTCTAAACTCTCTTTTCTCATTCCTTGGAAGTTACTCTTGTACCCTCCTAACTTGTCCTTTGTTCCTTGCTTATCCTACCTTAACGCCTTTTTGATAGTACTCTTTCTTTTGAGGAACGTTGACCTTGGTTTGGAAAATTCGACTTTTGAGGACATTGTTTGTGGTTAACCCATAACCCTGGTTTTAAGAGGGTGTGATGTTAGAAAGACCTAGGTAGTGTGATGAGACATACTTAATGATTCTTAGACCTAGATCCTTGATAAAGTGAGTATTCTTGATTGGTGGAGTTTGTGTTGTCAAGTGTGAGTTGCGTTTGTTACTAAGGCTATTGAACTTGGCTTTGTTGTTTAGGTTTGGGATTACAAAGGCTTGGGAAATGTAGTGAGACTTGTCTTGGGATGCTAGTGCTTGGAACTTGACTTAAAATGGATGAAATTGAATGGTGGATTTGAGGATGTAAGATTGAGAGAGTAAGTAAGTTGAATTTACGATTGGCTTTCGTAATCACTTTGGATATGAGGGTTTTATAAGGTATATGTTACCATATGAGAAATACTAATTTTGGGATTATTAGTTGGTCTAAGTGAGTGATCTTAATTACTACTTGAGGTATGGAATGAGAGTGAGACTAAGCTACATTGTTGGGAAATCTTAGCACTTGTTTTAGTAAGTAGAAAGGATAATGGTATGGTTGACGCCAATTGTTAAGTTGAAGGACATAGTTTTAATTTATGGTGTTAGAATGTGGGAATTTAGAGATTGGAATTAGGACCCTTGATTGAAGATTTTATCATTTTGAGAAACCCATGGTTGACACTAGTTGGATATGAGTATAGCATTGTTGGAACTTTGACCTTGATCTTGTGGAAGTTGTTTGTGGATGTTTGAGGATTTGGAGTGGTGAAATCATACTTATAGTGGAGTACCCTGTTTCAGGGAATAGATTAGGATGAAGTAACATGAGCGTTTTGAGGAAATCCTTGGGAGTGATGTGGTTATAAGTTTTGTTGCTAAGAAGTTTTCGGAACCGCTTAGGTTGATGTTGTTGTGTGAGATTTGAGTACCTGGCGTTTCCTTGTTGTCTAATTTCCTTTCTTCTTTGACCATAAGCGTTACCGTTCATACCTCCTTTCCTCGCTTCTTCTTGCTCATGATCTTGAATTAGCCGCCGTCGTACATGCCTTGAAGACATGGAGGCATTACCTTATTGGAGTACATTGCCGCATTTATACCGATCATAAGAGTTTGAGGTGTATCTTTACCCAGAAAGAATTGAATATGAGGCAAAGAACATGGCTAGAGTTGGTGAATTATTATGATGCTGAGTTGATTTATCATGAAGGGAAAGCAATTGTGGTGGACGATGCTTTGAGTAGGAAGACTAGTCACTCTTTGAGCACTATCCGTGTGTTACCTGATGAACTTACCACGGAATTTCAAAAGTTAGGGATAAGACTTGTTGGGAAGGGCTTTGACTATCTTAGTGTCTTGAGTGCAGAACCCTACTTTTACCGTGAGTTCCGTACTTGCCTACCTGAGGATGCTACTTTCAAGTGCATTCAAGAAAAAATCCAACTTGGGCAAGCTAAGGATTGTGTGGTGGATAGTGATGGATACCTTCGTTACCAAGATAGTGATACCGTCGTTTTAGTATCAAAAATAATATTTATAAAACCAAATTACTAAAAGGTAGTAATAAGGGTCGATCCGCAGGGAGGCAAGATATCTGTTTTAACGGTTCGTTTATTCGGTCACAAGTGGGGGTTTTATATAATTGGTTTTCTAAACTACGAGTTCGAGAGTGTAAGAGAAAAGCAAGGGAAGAGGGATAGCTAAGACAGTCGGTTCACCATGATTAATCAGTTTAGCAATCTAGGTCTAAGGTCAAGCAAATAGATTTAAGGGGTAACGAACGTCACCTTTCGGTCCTTAATTCGCCCTAAAACACAAATAGCTTAGCTCTCGCCCTCACTACCGTGCCCTAATATATCGCTACGATTCTCACCATATCCAATCTTTCGATCTAGGACGAGGTTTACTAAGGTTTATAATCTAATTGCGTCGACTCAATTAAACTATAGCAATTAAATGTAGCGACAACAACATAAATCATACGAGCATTATCATAATAAATTGATTACTAATCTAACAAGATCATGGATCCCCTATTGTCTTAGCAAGAGAATTAGCAATGCATAATTAAAGAATAAAGCATAAAAGAATGGGAAGAAAATACCGAAATGAATTAAGAATAGAATAGAGTTTCAAGATCCGGAATAAGAAAGGGTCGAAACTGGAGAAGAGCTTCAGTCCCGTCTGTGTATCCCCCATGTGTTTGGCGTGCAAGCCTATTTATAACAAAATAATGACTTGCTAAACCTAAATAACAAAACAGGCCAAGCCCATCAAAGATTGTTGCTCGATCGAGCAAATGGGCTCTCGATCGAATAGAAATAGTTCTCGATCGAGCACTTCTCAGCGCGTAATTCCTGCTTCGCGCACTGAACTTCAAACGGCTGCCATTTCTTCGTTACTTGTCCGAATCAAGCGATTTTTGTGGCGTTGGAAAGCTAAGAGGATAAGCTTTCATCTATAATTCGAATCACCTGAATATCAGTTTTAGAACTCGAGATATGGCTCTTTGAATTAAGCACTCGTAATTTGGAGTTCTTATTTTGCTCGCCTAGCTTCTTTACTTCCGCGCGCATCTCAAATCAATAGTTCCCAAGCTGCAATTCAACTCATCTCCTAAATGCATGCCTAAGGACATGTTTTAGGCTTGATTTACTCCTTTCTGGCTCATACCTGCAAATATGACAAGAGAACCCAAAGTAGACTATTCGGGGCATATTCGTAGCAAATTACTACTAAAATAGCATAGAAATGTGTGCATAAATGGCCTATAAAGACTATGTAAAATGCACACATCAAACTTCCCCAAACCAAACCTTTGCTTGTCCTCAAGCAAGCTAAATGCAACTAACTAATGAGCTAAATGGAAAGGAACAAAAACTAGGACAAGCTGAAACCGTTTACTCAAACCGATTTAATGCAAAAGAGTCAACTACTAATAGCGCAATAACAAAGCAAACGAATTTATACATATCTCTTAAATAGTTGAACTTTTGACCTTGCAAGACTTTCAAAATTGGACTCTCCCGGGTCACTCTCTCTCAATTAAGCACAAGGTAAGCATTATATGTAAGAGAGAAAGAAAAATAGACGCTCACCTAAACTACGACCCACATAAACATGCATACAACTAATATGATAGACAATTCTAGCTACTGTACACATACATTCCAACCAAACGAGGTCCGTCACAGCCGAGAGCTTACAAAATTATGGTAAAGTGAGGCAATGGGTATGAATAGGCAAAACATTTTTTGGAAATGTGAAGGTATAGGTGATCAAGCTAGCACCCTAACAGAACCAAATGGAACATATCCATCTCTTATCCATCAAAATTAAGCAGAGGTGTTCTTCATTTGGCACAAAACTCATTGAAAATACTCCTCATATGATTATAATAAAGCATAGGAGTGAAACATCTTTCTCTTTTTTTTTTCTTTTTTTCTTTTTTCTTTTCTTTTTCGATTTTTTTTCTTCTTTTGATTTTTTTCATTTTTTCCTCCTTTCCTTCATAAATTACCAACTCCCACAACTTTAGATATAAGACCAAACTTGGCACAATAAATAATATACCACAAAACAATCTAAACTAGCTTGACAGGGCAGGCTAAATTTGGATGTAGTTAAGGGACAAAAGGCAAATTTGGCTAAATGTGGAGTTATATGGGTAAAAATGAAAGAAAAGGTAATGTAAGCATCTCCCTGCATGTGACACCAACCACTAACCCGAATGTATGTAGGCAATAAGCAATTGAATTTCATAAATGTGCAAATTGATGATACATGATATGCAAGGAGTACTACTCTCAATTCCTATATGAAACTGGTCATAGATGTCACCAGTTTATAAAGCTCTAAACCTCAGAAAGTTATTGTAGTTTGCCAAAATTTCAAGTCAAGTCTAATTGTTCAACATATTTAGAAACGAAATTCGAGAAATTGCTTTGAAAAATTACTAAAAGTCGTGAGAAATTTGCAAGGCTTAAGTGAAAACAATTCTAGCATAGAAATGTTCCATTCCGACACAACCTAAATGCAAAATTAAACGTGATTTTTTTTTTTGAATTTTTGTGAAATTTTTAAGTTTTTATGGGTTTAATAATTTTTCGAAATTAAGTGCAATGCATACGGAAATTCAAGAAATATGAATGCAAAACGAATGCAAATGCAGACTCAAAAGGATGCAAATACCCTCCTCAAACCAAAACAGACAATGTCCTCATTGTCTTCACAGCTAAGCAACAGCAGCAAAAAGGGAGATGGGGTACGCAAACCTAATGTTCCTAAAATACAGTAAATGAGATGGAAAAGCAAGGGAAGTCGGTACTCACAGGACGCCTTCCCCAAACCAGCATCAAACTAAGGAAGCGAGTAGCCAGCGTACTACTCAGTAAGCGCGCATGAGACAAAAGCATAGCAGAAGAGGTGGCTACGGCAACAGCAGGGTCCGTAGTCCTATTTGGTATTTTCTGGGCTAATATAAACAGATAGAAAATTAAGGAGGAGGGGGTGCACGAAATTTGGAAGTAACAAGAGGAGGAAATAAGGTGAAAAGAAATAAGAATAGTCGAAAACTCCCCTATCTTCTCGATCGAGATGTTCTTCCTCCATAATCCTCTCGATCGATTAACAAAGTTACTCGATCGAGCCTTCACTAAGGTCTGCTTCCTCGATCGACCAGAATGGCCTTTCGATCGAGGCCTTGACTTTCCAATTTCCCCTCGATCGAGTAAAAACTACTCGACCAAATCCTTTATCAGCTACCTGCAAAACTAAACACAAAAATACATCCAAATACCAAATAATTGTTTCAAGCAAAACATTGTCTAAAACTAATAGTCTAAGAAATGTCTAAAGAGCAAAAGAGGTTTTAAGTATAAAATTTATTCCGAATTGCACGAGGTTGCAAACCCGGCTTAATAATTAATGAAATAAACCGCCCCGCCTTGGGGCTTTTGACTGAACGCGGTTATCTCAGCCATTAATAGCTTCACTACCGTCCTCCATAGTACAGCAGCAATAAGACGCTGGCTCTTCACAGCATTTAGCACAACTCTTTTGACCCCTATTGCTTTCTTCTTTGGCGGGGTAGAATCTGTTGATCCCTTTTCCGAGTCCCAGCTTTTTAGACCTGTATAAGAAGAAATAGCGCGATTTTCCTCCAAATTGCTCCCGAGTTGGGGCGGAGGCGTCAATTCAAAAACAGCATATGAATCAACGGAAGGACTAAAACTAGTCGTACTAAGGTCAATAAAAGGAATGATAGTACCTTCTATTGGAGCGGTATGACCTTCGTTAGCCTTCACATCATTAATTGGGACAGAATCGGATAAATAACCATTGATGTCCGCAGCTACTGTGGTCGATCGAGAGGTTGCAGCACTCGATCGAGACTCTTCTTCACCTAATCTGCTCTATCGATCAGTGGTAGCAGGTCGATCGAACAACTTCTCCCCACCAGCAGTCGATCGAGAGCTTTGAGGAGCTCGATCGACCAATTTTTCTGCTGGTATTCCCTTGTCAAATATCGCAATGAAATAATCGTCCTCGGAGTCTGAGTCGTACACATCAAAGTCTGGCTCGATTGTTACTTGAGCGACCTGGTGCGTAAGACTCTCAATTGAGGCATTCCTCGTTTGTTCCACTTGAAGAGTGAGTGTCGCTAATAGCGATTTTAACTCATCGAACTCTTCATTGTTGACAGCGGGAGCGGGGGTTGGTTGCTGCGGTGAAAAAGGATAGGAGGGCTCTTGGAAGCCACTTTGATAGTACGGATGTGGCGTATAACTGCGCGGTGGGAGCGAGGCAAAATGACTTTGTTTATACTGTCGATAAGCATAAACATCGTCAAGATCTGCAAGGCAACAAATCGCATCGTGTCCCACGACACCACATCTCTTACAAAATACCTCCTGAAGCATCGCCAATAGAACCTGTCAGACCTATCAAACAACACTAGAGAAGGAATAAGAACTATCTCAGGAAATAAAATTCCCTGAGACGAAGGTGAAATAAACGAAACAAAAACAAACAAATAGGGCAATTGCCTCCCCGGCAACGGCGCCAAAATTTGATACCGTCGTTTTAGTATTAAAAATAATATTTATAAAACCAAATTACTAAAAGGTAGTAATAAGGGTCGATCCGCAGGGAGGCAAGATATCTGTTTTAACGGTTCGTTTATTCGGTCACAAGTGGGGGTTTTATATAATTGGTTTTCTAAACTACGAGTTCGAGAGAGTAAGAGAAAAGCAAGGGAAGAGGGATAGCTAAGACAGTTGGTTCACCATGATTAATCAGTTTAGCAATCTAGGTCTAAGATCAAGCAAATAGATTTAAGGGGTAACGAACGTCACCTTTCGGTCCTTAATTCGCCCTAAAACACAAATAGCTTAGCTCTCGCCCTCACTACCGTGCCCTAATGTATCGCTACGAGTCTCACCATATCCAATCTTTCGATCTAGGATGAGGTTTACTAAGGTTTATAATCTAATTGCGTCGACTCAATTAAACTATAGCAATTAAATGTAGCGACAACAACATAAATCATACGAGCATTATCATAATAAATTGATTACTAATCTAACAAGATCATGGATCCCCTATTGTCTTAGCAAGAGAATTAGCAATGCATAATTAAAGAATAAAGCATAAAAGAAGGGGAAGAAAATACCGAAATGAATTAAGAATAGAATAGAGTTTCAAGATCCGGAATAAGAAAGGGTCGAAACTGGAGAAGAGCTCCAGTCCCGTCTGTGTATCCCCCATGTGTTTGGCGTGCAAGCCTATTTATAACAAAATAATGACTTGCTAAACCTAAATAACAAAACAGGCCAAGCCCGTCAAAGATTGTTGCTCGATCGAGCAAATGGGCTCTCGATCGAATAGAAATAGTTCTCGATCGAGCACTTCTCAGCGCGTAATTCCTGCTTCGCGCACTGAACTTCAAACGGCTGCCATTTCTTCGTTACTTGTCCGAATCAAGCGATTTTTGTGGCGTTGGAAATCTAAGAGGATAAGCTTTCATCAACAATTCGAATCACCTGAATATAAGTTATATAACTCGAGATATGGCTCTTTGAATTAAGCACTCGTAATTTGGAGTTCGTGTTTTGCTCGCCTAGCTTCTTTACTTCCGCGCGCATCTCAAATCAATAGTTCCCAAGCTCCAATTCAACTCATCTCCTAAATGCATGCCTAGGGACATGTTTTAGGCTTGATTAACTTCTTTCTGGCTCATACCTGCAAATATGACAAGAGAACCCAAAGTAGACTATTCGGGGCATATTCGTAACAAATTACTACTAAAATAGCATAGAAATGTGTGCATAAATGGCCTATAAAGACTATGTAAAATGCACACATCAGGTAGGATGTATGTACCGAGAGTAGCCGAGTTGAGGAAGAAGATCCTTGATGAAGCCCACCTTTCTCCTTACTCTATTCATCCTGGTGGTGACAAGATGTATAAAGACTTGAGATTACAGTTTTGGTGGCCTAGGATGAAGATTGATGTCCTAGAGTATGTTAGCAAGTGTCTTACCTGTCAGAAAGTGAAGATTGAGCATCATAAACCCTGGGGTTTGCTAAAACCTTTGGATGTTCCCCTTTGGAAATGGGAGTCCATCTCCATGGACTTTGTGATGGCTTTACCTAAGACTGCTAGCGGAAAAGATGCGGTTTGGGTGGTTGTAGATCGATTGACCAAATGTGCTAGGTTTATACCTATCAAGGAGACATGGAAATTAGATGTCCTAGCTGGTGCCTACGTGAAAGAGATAGTACGCTACCATGGAGTGCCTAAGGAGGTAGTTTCAGATCGTGACCCTAGATTATGTTCCCGTTTCTGGACTGCTTTGCAAGAAGCCATGGGTAGTAAGCTACTGATGAGTACCGCTTTTCATGCCGCTACAGATGGGCAGACTGAGAGGACTATCCAGACTTTAGAGGACCTCCTCCGTGCTTGTGCTTTAGACTTCCACACTTCTTGGGAGAAATGTTTACCTCTTGTCGAATTCTCCTACAACGATAGCTATCATTTCTCTATCAAAATGTCACCTTATGAGGCTTTGTACGGTAGGAAGCGTCGTAGTCCTGTTTGTTGGGATCAAGTCCAAGATGCTCATGTGTTGGGACCCGATTTGGTGACTGAGACCATCAATCAGGTTCAGATCATTCGAGAGCGTATGAAAACCGCTCAAGACCGACAGAAATCTTATGCCGATGTCCGTCGTCGACCACTTACCTTTGAGGTTGATGATCGAGTGTTCCTTAAGGTATCACCTATGAAAGGGGTGAAACGGTTTGGTGTGAAAGGAAAGCTGACTCCCAAATACATTGGACCTTTCCGTGTGCTTGAGAAGATTGGCCCCGTTGCTTACCGTTTAGAGTTGCCCCCGAATTTGAGCAAGGTTCATAATGTCTTCCATGTATCTCAGTTGAGGAAGTACATTAGTGATCCGAGCCATGTTATTCAAGAAGAAATCCCAGATTTGGAACCCAACTTGGCATTCGAAGAAAGGCCGATCCGAATCCTCGAAAGGGCAAACAAGCAACTTAGAAACAAAGTGGTGCCCCTAGTTTGTATACTTTGGCGTTGTGGAAATGTCGAAGAAGAAACTTGGGAGTCTGAATCCTCTATGTTAGCTAAATATCCCGAACTTTTCTCATGAGGTAATCCTCTTTCCTTTATCTAATTCTTGTGAGTTTTAGCTATCCTTTCAAGTGTTCCTCTCCTTCTCTTAAATACCCTCCGCGTTAGTAGTCCTTGCTTAGTTGTTTAAAAGCCGTAGTTAGAGTTTGGTCATAGCTAGTGGAGTTATTATCCTTTTTATAGAGTTTCGAACTAAAGATTTTTGAAAATGTTTTACTGTTTTCCACTGGTTTTAACGTCAATGAGTGGTAAAGCTCGTTATTGGAGACGTCCGATAATTGGTTTTCTCATTTGTTGGTGTAAAAATATATATTTTTGTGTCTTTGATTTGGAATGTTGATGTTCATGAACGGCCGACGAGAATATTCCGTTCCATTGAAAAGACACTTATATTTCATACGTTCATATTTCGAAGATTTTGTTTACTTGATTTTAAAGAGATAGACCTACATATATACAATGTTCCTTCTTCTAAGTTTCGGGGACGAAACTTCCTAAAAGGAGGGATGATTGTAACACCCCATAAATTTGAAGACCTTTATTATATTTTAAAAGTAATATTTTAATCTATTTTAATTTTATATTAATTTATTTGAAATAAAATTTATTTGATAAAATATAATCTTATTTTATTTTGAAGAAATGTAATTATTTTTGATAGTTTAGAAATGTTTAAAAGTGATTTAAACTATATTTAAACCTTTTCCTTTGATAAAATAGATTTCGGATAAAAGTCGTAAAATTGGGATTTTCCCATTTCTTACGGTCGTTGGGTAAACGAGTTTGGATATTGGGCATATGAGTACTTAATCTTTTAGTAAAATCGTGTTTAAGAACTTTAATTTTCTCGGAAATCGCGTTCGACGAATATTTCTAATTTCCGTCGAAACGAACCAAAACGTAAACAAATGACCCATCTCCCCATGCCTTTGGCTGGCCACCTACCCTCCATTTGTCCCCTCTTTTAATCTTCATTTCCTCAATTCTCATTCTATCACTTCCTTCTCTCAAACACCAAATTCCTCTCAAAATAATCTCCTTACAATCCCTAAATCCACCATAACTTCTTCATTTCTCCACCAAATCGCATAAAAATTATATATTTGGAATCCTCTCTTCAATCCTCATCTACTAGTAAGCTTTATTTTCATTTCCCCCAAATTTTGTTTAAGACACTTTTTTTGGGGTTTCGAATTTAAGCTTAATAATTGTGTTTTTTTTTGTTCTTATAGGTGAAGAATTTGAAGATGAGTTAGGTGACTCATATATTTTAGAAGATGATGCATAATTTTGGGTTTTAGAAGCTTTCTCAAGTTATTACTTGTCTCTTTGCTAGCTTAAGGTAACTATTCCGAGCTACTCGACGAATTAATGTCACATTAGTAGTTGTGTTTGTTGTTTGTTGTTGTTTGTTGTTGTTTGAGACGATCTTGTTGATAAATGAATGAATGGAGTAAGATGAGTATGCTTATGTTTAATTTATGTTACCCATTTGTATATTATTGTTTGGAACAACTTTGGATGAGGAATTATGTGTTGTGACAAGTCCGCGTGTTGGCTGGAACGCGTCAGTACCGGACCGAGACGGTTTCCAATGTTTCCAAAAATATGACAGATTGAACGGCATCGAAAAATTAGGTGGTTTAGCCACTTGAATCACTCAATTCGGAGTCCGTATGAGTAAATGGCGTCGTTTTATCGATTAAAATTTATAGAAAAGTTTACCCTTGTGTGAGACGGTTATTTATGCTATTTTACTATGCGAGAATTTAATTAAATTGGATATTTTGTAAGTTGGAATATATTTCCTTATGTTGATAGTTTTTCACATGATAGAAATTGGAAATAGCATGAGAATGATATTGTGATGAATTTTGTGATTTGGGCCAAAGTAGGCCAAGACTCTGAGCTGGGCCAGATTGACCGAACGAGTTTGGTCAAACTAGGTTTAAACCGGTCAGCCTCAATGTAACATTTTGTTTTATGGGCCTAAGTTCTTGAGTTCTTATACTAGAAAATCTGTTTTGGTACCCACGGTGATGCTTCGAGGTTTGATAGATGAGCGAACTTCGGGACGAAGCTCATTTTAAGGGGGGAAGACTGTAATACTCCGTATTTTATATTACTATTTAAGTCGGGTTAATTGTTTAATCGATAATTACGTTATGTTATTTTACTTGACTCGTGTTGTATCGTAAGATCGAGTTGTTTCGTAAGTTAATTGAGACGGGTTTACATGGAATTCGAAATGTGAGCTAACCCATTTACCCTCGACCCATTGGAGTTTACCCAATAACATGTTTAACCCAACACCCAACATCATGTTTTAACCTAATTCTTAACCTAATTTTTACCCTAACACTACACAACCCTCATCTCACCCGCCTCCCTCTTTTCGACGCACACCAACACACACACACACGATCCTTTCATTTGATTGAAGATTGCTCATCGATTCCAACCTAATTCGATTCCCTGTTTGTAAGTCGATTTCATTCCATTGTTTATACTGTTTTAAAGTCGTCTTTTTCGAAACGTTTGAAAAGAGAGTCCTGTTTATTTGATGTCTAGTTTATGCATATAAAATCTCATAGTCAAATTCTTTGTGGTTTGTCCTAGGTGATTTATTTATGAACATGTCGCTGAAAAGTCCGCGAATCTGATTTGGTTGTGGAAAATGATTTGAAACCTTAATTTTTATGTGGATTCAGTTATGAGGCTTCTTCATACATAATATTTGTATAGTCTAGATGATAATAGGATTTGGAATTTCTGAAAAATAATGTTTTAAACTCGTTTTATGAATCAATACTTTTTATGCGACGGTTTCTGTCAGTTTTTGGAAATCAGTCTGGAAACCCTTGATAAGTATGGAATTTGGGAAACCCACGTTAGATATAATTTGTAGCTAAGACTCATGGGGTTCCAATTCAATTGGCCTTGTATCAATTTGATTTTTTTGGAATTAGTTATGTATTTTATTCCGAGTCTGTCATGTGCTGGAAAATCAGGAAAAATCGTGTTTGTTCTTTAAGTTGATATTCCTATTAAGTTATGATGAGTCTAGGTTATGTGCATGATTATTTGATTGAGTAGGTGGTAATTATATATAATTATGTTATGTAGGTGATGGATATGTGAAGGTTCATAATTGATTGCTTGTGTGAGCTTGGATTGCGAAAAGGTAGGGAAATACACTTGACTTATCAGCGTTGTTGTTAAGTTGTGTTGACTCGTTGTGTTTCATATGACCAAACTGTGAACGTTGACTTGTTTCGTGGTTGTTGATTTATGTTATGATTTATGTCTTTGGAATGTGGTTGATCGAATCGATCGTGTTGAGTATGTTATCACAACATTTTTGGTAGTCGGCATGATTTCATTCATTGATATACATATTGTGTTGCATTGATTACTTTTGCATTCATATGCATTGGAGATGGAGGATGTTGTGGTGATGTGGTGTAGTGATGATGATGTTGTGATAAGGCCCGGGCGGGTTGCGGATTTGCCCTGGTGTCCTCAAATGGAAATGGGCGGATCGGCTACGGTCGATATATATAGTCTACCGGGGATCGGTATGGCTGGGTTGTCCGGGTTATGAGTTATGAGATATGAGTTATGAAATATGAGTTGAGATGGAGATGGAGGTGACGGAGGAGCATGCATATCATATTTTTGTTGTTTCATTGTTTTCCCTACTCAACCTCGTGGTTGACCCCGTGTATTCGTGAACACCGTGATGAACCTTTTAATGGGGAGCAGATTGACAGTACCTCGAGACCGATAGGAGCCGGATGGGAAGAGAGCTTGGATTGCCCGACTTAGAGCTAGCCCACTTTTATTTCTCGTTTAGTTATCGACTTTACTTTCGATTTGAGACTTGTTTCATTTCAGATGTATAATTATACAAATTGCCTTGGAGTTTAATTTGTTATTCACTACCTCGGGAAACCGAGATGGTAACAGTCTGGTTTATTAGGGAATGTCTTGCTAAAGGCTTCTTCATAAATCGGGGTGTTACAAAGTGGTATCAGAGCGAACGATCCTCAGGCCTAAACCAATGAACCCAATAAACGTAGGATGTGTCTAAATAAAATGAACCCCTGGGAATAAACTGTTAGGAGCTCACAGTGTGGTTAAGAAGGCGCCCTTAATACGTGCTCTTTTGCCCTCTCAGTTTTGAACCAGGTAACCCGAGAGAAATTGAGTGAATGGGGGTAGTTAGAAGGAAAACCTTGGATATAATCGAGTGGATGTACACCTTGAGACCCATATATTCTAACCATGCTGCAGGACAACGTTACGGTAAGTATTTTGTATGAATGATGGCGTGATCATGTGATGTTGTGGAGATGAGAATTAAAATTTTCGTGTTCAGGTTGATAATTGTTGGATTGTGGTAATCGTGAGCGTGAAAATAATTGCGAATTGATGATATTTATCTGGATGGATGTCGAATGACGTGTTGATAGTGCTATTATGTCTCGTGATATGCGGTTATGTGATTCCGAAGCCATGCTAGGATAGTATTGTGATAGTAATGAGAAACACTATTGAATTGCATGTTTCTAGTCATAGCAATCGTGATTAGATGTAAGGAGTAGATCGAGATGCTTAGGGATGCTATGGGATAGATGTTTACGTAAGTACAAAGTGTGAGATTTAAGTTAGGTTGGGTTAGTACCGATAGTGTGGTTGTAAGAGCTTGGAACATAGTAAATGAATGACCTAGTGCAGAAACACGTTTTGTTTGATTTTACTCTCTAATTGATCTTACTGCCATTCGTTTTCTGTTTGTCTCCTATGGATAAAAATTTTCTGAGAGATAGCCTCGTGAATTATTGTTCATTTGGCGTTGGTTTCATACTTATAGGATATACGGATTAGGAGTAATAAATATTTTAGTAGGCTGTGGTCAGGAAGTTCCTGTGCAGTGATGTTTTGACCAACGATTTTGTAAAAATCCTCATTTAAATTGTATTAATAATTTTTGCATAATTCCAACTCCATCTATCAGAAGATTCGCATATGTTTTCAAATTGATAAGCCACGAAAATCCTTGATGTCTCTATATTAAATGGTAAGTTTTGCAAACTGACCTAAGTTTCGGACCAATTGCTGTCACATACTTGTTTGGACCAACTGAGTTGTAAAATTCTTTAAAAATTGAATTCTTGAGCTTTGGACCTCATTCTTTTTCTCACGAATTATTAACTCTCTGTATGTTATAAAAAGTAATATAACTCAAGTTTTCGTTGAACGGTTATTTATTCGTTATTTTTGGAAGTTACCACGCGAATCATAACTTTTAAAATGTGAATTCTATGTTGAGTTTTCATACAGTTGTTCGATTATTTCATGAGCCTTATTAATGTGAAATTATAGTGTCCTTATATGATGATAGTAGCACACATATTCATTGGTTATGTATCTTAACAAGTGATAAAAAAAATTAAAGTTTAGTTTATAACATTGTTGGCATGATAGTATGAGTGAAATTGAATAGCTTAATTTGATTCTTAATCGAGGGTGAAATATTTTTATACGAGTCCAGTTGTTGCATATTTTATATATGTTTGGCATGTTGTAATATCTCTGGTGTGTTCATCATATTTGTATAGTGGTCGGATATATATAAATATAAAACTATATTGTCATATCTTGGTAAAGTTGGTGGCGTTAAACGTTAACTTGATTGTTCTAATATACTCGCGTGAATAATTATAATAATTATGTTTAAATGTTTACACATGGATGGTAGTAATGAGTATGTCTAAATGTTCACATGTAGGATGTCATCTGGGTTCTAATGTCTTTTATGTGAGTCTGTGTGCCTATAGTTGTACTTATTACTTTCATTGCATTAAATTATTTTAGTTGAACCTAAACTATGACATGATAATAAACAGTGTTGTTACTCCTTATTGCATATGTTCGTTGTTATTTTGTCATAAAATGCTAAAGTGATTCTTGCAATGGTATGGGCGTGATATAAAGGAAACTGTTTGAGGTAGCACGACATTTGACATATCTATATTCTCGAGTGGTTGCTATCAATTATATTCTAAGGGAGATTGTTTATGATAACTACGTTGGCAATTATAATGGGATAACCCTTTGATGATTCACGTGATATGCGTTGGTTTAAATAATAGTCGTTATGGTTACGTTTAATTGAGCCTACGCGTTGCCTAATTATTCAAATCGTACTAATCAGAGAAGTTGTTCAAGTTGCTAATCTTTTATCATAGATAATGTCCTACAAAGTATATGAAGGCAAATGTGTATGTTTAAGCTAATTATGCGATATCTTTTGTTTTTTGAAAATGAGTTATACTACGTTCTTTGGACACAATTGAACGATAAGGTTGCTAAAATGTTAAACACATGTGTGATATGGAAGTAATGTTGTTGTTGTCATGGATCATATGTTGTTACTTTTATTGGGAAATATGTTTTCAGAATTGATATTATGCAAACTGACTAATTCGTGTTGCATAGCTGATGAGTCAAATGGTTTTGATTACATGTTATGTTTTCTGTGGTTTCAAAGTGTTTAAGTAGTGCATATGTGCAGCATGTTTTAATACTCCTGGTGATTGTTAGTAGTAAGGCGGAATGAATGCGCATATGGATCAATTGTTCGGAATTAGTAGTAGTTTTGACTTGAGAGAGGAATTTGGTGGGGTCAATGTTAAAATTGTATGCTGGTATACGTATATCCTTATGGTTGATCTTTCTAAGGTTGTTGTTCTCACGGTAGATAATGCGAATCGTGATAATCTTGAGTTGACCAAAACCCTGGGTCTACAACAGCTACTCTGAAAACTTGTTATATGACTTTCGCACACTTAAACCTCGTGAATGAATCCTTATCTTAACATCCTTCTACGGTATCACCCGTGTGTCCTAATTTGTTTAGCTTTCAACTCTGTAGGATGGATCCCTACAATGTACACCCGCGAGACTGTTACATGTCACTTGATGCGACTTCAATGAGCATTGTGAGAAACTTTGTCTTTGCCATGGACAAGTATGGCCATAATGGGCACCCCGAGTACTTAACTAATACTCGATTAAGAGCGTATACCCTTATCGATATTATCCCTACTGCATACTAAAGGACAACAAACACTTCTATATGAGAGAGTTGTCCACCCATTGCATGAGGTTATGCCGTGACCCCAATTCATCGCGGCGGGGCCGATTACCCGCCCGAGCATACCTTTGACTTTATATCAAAGCGACACGAGATACGAATTTTATGCTAATGTACCCGATGCCGAAAGTACGATCGAACCGCCCAAACCAGACTTTGGAGAAGAGGTGAACCAGGTAGGGAATGACATAGAAGTCACCAGAAGCAGAATAAGCGCGACCTAGGACGGTTAGGTTAGAGCTAGTAACACCATGATCGGTCTGTTATGAAACCGTGTAAACCTTTAGCTCCTTTCTTGCTGTTCTTTTAGTTTGATGTTGTGTTTTAAGTTAAGCATGAGCTAAGTAATAAGTGTTACTTGTTGACAATCAATTAATTCCATAAATAAAACCTTGTTTTCGACTTTAATGTTAATGCGCAATCTCTTATCATGTGTTCTTTCCTGTTACATGTGGTTGACATGATTTTGCTTTGCATATGTATATGAAAGTTGAAAAGAGGTTACGAGGACGTAACCATGTTTCTAGTTGGGTAGGATTGCAAAATCTTAAGGTTTACGTTGCACTTGTTTGTAGATTGTAGTTTTGATCAAGTTGATGTTTCGTTGTGGGGTACCTATGCAAATGAGTTCTATATGTTTTGTTCCTACTCCTGTTAGTTGGTTGATGTGTAAAGGAGAGTGTGGTTAAACTACTGGTAATGAGTTATGAGTTATGGGGCCTATGAGCCGAGTTATGTTTACGGGAGTTATGTTCACGGTCTAATGTGACCATGGTTATTGAGTTACTTGAGTTTGAGATCGAAATTTAGATGGAAGATGACGGTGTTCTCAGGTGATTATTTAGTTGTTATACACTTGTGTTCTCAGGTAGTTATTGGTTGTAGTTAGTTGGGTTAAGGGCGGATGAGTTAAACTTCGGGGCGAAGTTTATATTTAGGAGGGTAGAATGTAACATTTTGTTTTATGGGCCTAAGTTCTTGAGTTCTTATACTAGAAAATCTGTTTTGGTACCCACGGTGATGCTTCGAGGTTTGATAGATGAGCGAACTTCGGGACGAAGCTCATTTTAAGGGGGGAAGACTGTAATACTCCGTATTTTATATTACTATTTAAGTCGGGTTAATTGTTTAATCGATAATTACGTTATGTTATTTTACTTGACTCGTGTTGTATCGTAAGATCGAGTTGTTTCGTAAGTTAATTGAGACGGGTTTACATGGAATTCGAGATGTGAGCTAACCCATTTACCCTCGACCCATTGGAGTTTACCCAATAACATGTTTAACCCAACACCCAACATCATGTTTTAACCTAATTCTTAACCTAATTTTTACCCTAACACTACACAACCCTCATCTCACCCGCCTCCCTCTTTTCGACGCACACCAACACACACACACACGATCCTTTCATTTGATTGAAGATTGCTCATCGATTCCAACCTAATTCGATTCCCTGTTTGTAAGTCGATTTCATTCCATTGTTTATACTGTTTTAAAGTCGTCTTTTTCGAAACGTTTGAAAAGAGAGTCCTGTTTATTTGATGTCTAGTTTATGCATATAAAATCTCATAGTCAAATTCTTTGTGGTTTGTCCTAGGTGATTTATTTATGAACATGTCGCTGAAAAGTCCGCGAATCTGATTTGGTTGTGGAAAATGATTTGAAACCTTAATTTTTATGTGGATTCAGTTATGAGGCTTCTTCATAAATAATATTTGTATAGTCTAGATGATAATAGGATTTGGAATTTCTGAAAAATAATGTTTTAAACTCGTTTTATGAATCAATACTTTTTATGCGACGGTTTCTGTCAGTTAATGGAAATCAGTCTGGAAACCCTTGATAAGTATGGAATTTGGGAAACCCACGTTAGATATAATTTGTAGCTAAGACTCATGGGGTTCCAATTCAATTGGCCTTGTATCAATTTGATTTTTCTGGAATTAGTTATGTATTTTATTCCGAGTCTGTCATGTGCTGGAAAATCAGGAAAAATCGTGTTTGTTCTTTAAGTTGATATTCCTATTAAGTTATGATGAGTCTAGGTTATGTGCATGATTATTTGATTGAGTAGGTGGTAATTATATATAATTATGTTATGTTGGTGATGGATATGTGAAGGTTCATAATTGATTGCTTGTGTGAGCTTGGATTGCGAAAAGGTAGGGAAATACACTTGACTTATCAGCGTTGTTGTTAAGTTGTGTTGACTTGTTGTGTTTCATATGACCAAACTGTGAACGTTGACTTGTTTCGTGGTTGTTGATTTATGTTATGATTTATGTACTGGAATGTGGTTGACTGAACTGATCGTGTTGAGTATGTTATCACAACATTTTTGGTAGCTGGCATGATTTCATTCATTGATATACATATTGTGTTGCATTGATTACTATTGCGCATTCATATGCATTGGAGATGGAGGATGTTGTGGTGATGTGGTGTAGTGATGATGATGTTGTGATAAGGCCCAGGCGGGTTCTGCAGGATTTGCCCTGGTGTCCTCAGCTGCGAGCTGGCAGATCGGCTACGATCGATATATATAGTCTACCAGGGATCGGTATGACTGGGTTGTCCGGGTTATGAGTTATGAGATATGAGTTATGAAATATGAGTTGAGATGGAGATGGAGGTGACGGAGGAGCATGCATATCATATTTTTGTTGTTTCATTGTTTTCCCTACTCAACCTCGTGGTTGACCCTGTGTATTCGTGAACACCTGTGATGAACCTTTTAATGGGGAGCAGATTGACAGGTACCTCAGAGACTGATAGGAGCTGGATGGGAAGAGAGCTTGGATTGCCTGACTTAGAGCTAGCCCACTTTTATTTCTATTTAGTTATCAGACTTTACTTTCAGTTTGAGACTTGTTTCATTTCAGATGTATAATTATACAAATTGCCTTGGAGTTTAATTTGTTATTCACTACCTCGGGAAACCGAGATGGTAACAGTCTGGTTTATTAGGGAATGTCTTGCTAAAGGCTTCTTCATAAATCGGGGTGTTACACTCGATTTGACTGATGACCCGTCGCGGGACTAGGGTCGAGGGTTTGTCTTTGAGGTGAGATTGGTTGTTATTGGATGTTTTATGTTATGCCTTGATATTTGTAATTATCATTTCACATGTTGGTTGTTGGATGATTTGGATGCCTTATGCTTGAGTCTTGTTGCCTCTTTGCCATTTTAGCTTGTTCTCATGGATTATGGTACTATTGGTTACCTGGAAGTTGGATTATTATTGATATTGGAGATATTGTTGGATTGTCAGCTGAATATGCTCTTGCGTAACCTTTCATATGCTAGGGTGTGTATGATCATTTGTGTGTGCAAGTTTGGACACTTTGCCCCTCTTATGGTTAATTGGGTGTCCTACTTGTCTTGTGTGGAGTGGGCTAAAGTATTCAAGCTGGGACTAGGTCCTAGGTGAGTATTTCGGCCTTCGTCATAGATAGGCCCTTATAGTATTTGACGAGTGTATGTTTGCGGCTTAATAGCCTTTGTGTCTTAGCTTGGTGGGCTTATATCCAAGTTAGGGCATGACCTCCTGACGTACTCTTAGAAGTATGTGGTCAGCTTAAGTACTAGCCAACCCTTTGGTGGACTCCTTAGGGGTACTCATGTGTGTGATCATGGGTCTTGGATGCGGTATTTTCCGCATGTCGCTAGGTCTGCGTAGGTTTAGGACTAGGGTGTTTACCTTACCTCGTGGTATAGACTCGAGTTACAGATTGACTATTGACTGTACTAGGAACTTATGCCTGTCTCTAGATATATTGTCCTTTCTTGTTTGGTGATTCTATGAATCATAGAAGGTGAGATGCAAGCCGGCTATGGTTGATAGATTTTGGATTCCTGGATGTTATGTGATTCATATGATAGTGTAGTATGAGTCGGTCTAGTATTCACATGCTAGGACTATGTGTTGTTATATTGTTGTTCACATGATAAGCACGATTGTCTAGCATCTATATGCTAAGGCTATGTGTTATTCATATTCATATTCTTATGTTTACATGTTATATTAATTATGACATTTCGTGGCTGGGAGAACTCGGAGTTACTCTCCACTGACTGTGGCTTTCGTATTTGTATAAAATGCGATTGACAGGTAGGTGATGCATATATGGGGTACATGGACGAGCTAGCGAGCAAAGTAACCTTGGGACCTAGATTGGCTTTATTTTATTGTGACCCTTGAACACTTTTTATGTCATATACTTTTTAGGGACATATGTCTCCCTTTTTCATACTTGGGTTGTATAACTTTATTTCGCGACTTTAGCAATGTTTTATTTATGAGGTTTATTTTGGACCTTGCATGTTTGACACCTTCCCATTTGGATATTTTTATAACAGGTTCAGGTTTTAAAAATTACAGGTTTTTACCCAAATGAACCTATTACAAACATATCCATGCAGTTTTTATCTAGAATTATGTGTTTACTTTTCCGCAATAAATGATCACAAGATGTGGTTATGAGTACCTTTCTCGTTCACTCTTTATCTGCTTTTGTTCTTTTTGATACGGGTGCGTCGATGTCTTTCGTATCCGAATCCTTTTCCATCCCAGCTGTACTCACTTCCTCATCATCCGTTCGTACCTCTATATCCCTTCCTACGGGTGAGATTATTTCTTGCTCCGTTCTTTTAAAGGACGTACCTGTCAGTATTACAGGGGCGATCCTTCCTGCGGACCTTGTCCAATTCAAACTAGGAGAGTTTGATGTGATTTTGGGCATGGTCTGGCTATCTCGCTATGACTCTAGGTTCATGTGTCGTGATCAGAAGATCGTGCTTAAGAGTCCTACGGGTTCGAGGTTATCTTATCAGGGTGTTAGGGTTACACCTACGGTCAAATGGGTTTCTGCTTTGAAGATGGTTAACATGGGTAGAAAGGGTCATCAGATATATATGTGCAGTGTTCAGGATGTTTTAGTTGAGCCTAAGTTAGAGGATATCCTTGTGGTTAAGGAGTTTCCCGGTGTCTTTCCTGAGGATCTACCTGGTGTCCCTCCTGAGCGAGATGTGGAGTTCTCGATTGAGTTATTGCCTGGAACTGTTCCCATTTCGAAAGCTCCATATCGTATGGCACCAGCTGAGTTACAGGAACTCAAGAAGCAACTTGAGGAGATGATCGATAAGGGTTTTGTCCGACCAAGTGCTTCGCCGTGGGGTGCTCCTGTTTTGTTCGTTAAGAAGAAGGATGGTAGTATGCGGCTGTGCATCGACTATCGTGAGCTGAACAAGGTTACTATCAAGAATCAGTATCCTTTGCCGAGGATCGAGGATTTGTTTGATCAACTCCGGGGTGCGAGTGTGTTCTCGAAGATCGATCTGAGGTCTGTTTACCATCAGATTCCAGTTAGGAATGAGGATATTCCTAAGGCTGCGTTTCGTTCAAGATATGGCCACTATGAGTTCATGGTGATGCCGTTTGGTTTGACGAATGCACCTGCTGCTTTTATGGATTAGATGAACCGCACCTTTAGCGAGTATTTGGATAAGTGTGTCGTGGTGTTCATAGACAACATGCTGATTTACTCGAGAAATGAGGTTGAACACGAGAGTCATCTTCGTGTTATCTTGGAGACTCTACGTAAGCAGAAGTGGTATGCTAAGTTCTCGAAGTGCAAGTTTTGGCTAAGGGAAGTTACCTTCTTGGGTCATGTGATATCTGGCGAGGGAGTTATGGTTGATCCATCGAAGATTCGAGCTGTGGTCGAGTGGGAGAGTCCCACGAATGTGAACGAGGTTCGGAGTTTCCTTGGTCTAGCTGGGTATTATCGTCGGTTCATGCATGACTTCTCTAACATCGCGAGACCGATGACTCAGTTAATGAAGAAGGAATCCAAGTTCATTTGGACTGAGGCTTGTGAAGCTATTTTTCAGGAGTTGAAGAAGAGGTTGACTACCGCTCCTGTGTTGACTCTACCAGAAGAGGACGTTGAATTCGATATCTTCTGCGATGCGTCTAAGTTTGGGTTGGGATGTGTCTTGATGCAGAAGGGTAAGGTTGTGGCTTATGCTTCCCGTCATTTGAAAGTTCACGAGATGAACTATCCGACTCATGATCTTGAGTTAGCCGCGGTGGTCTTTGCACTTAAGTTGTGGCGACACTACTTGTATGGAGTCTCTTGCAACATTTATACGGATCATAAGAGCTTGAAGTATATCTTCACGCAGAGAGATCTTAACATGAGACAGAGACGTTGGTTGGAGCTGCTTAGCGACTACAAGGTTGAGCTGTAGTATCATGAGGGTAAGGCAAACGTGGTTGCTGATGCTTTGAGTCGCAAGGCGTATCATGCTATGAGATATGTGTTGGTGTTACCTGAAGACTTGAGTCGCGAGTTCCAGAAGATGAGCCTTGAGGTAGTTCTTCCTGGTACTTTAGATTTGAGCGCGATGGTTGCTGAACTCGAGATTCTTCATGAGATCCAAGTTAAGCAAAGAGAGGATGAATACTTAAAAGGAGTTTGAGTCGCTATAAGCGAAGGGCGCGCCAGAGACTTCGACGTTGGACCTGATGATGGTGTACGATTCCAAGGTCGTTGGTGTGTGCCTAGCTGTGAGGTCTTAAAATGTAAGATTCTCAAGGAGGCTCATAGTACTCCCTATTCGGTTCATCCTGGTGGTGATAAGATGTATAAGGATCTGAAGCTACGGTTTTGGTGGCCGGGTATGAAGAGAGCGATCGTCGAGTTTGTGAGCTGTTGCTTGATCTGTCAGAAGGTCAAGTTCGAATATCAGAGACCTGGTGGTCTACTACAACCTTTGGAGATTCCCACATGGAAATGAAATTCGATTTCGATGGATTTTGTTATGGGTTTGCCGAGGTCGACGAGAGGAATGAATGCGATTTGGGTCGTGGTTGATCGTTTGACTAAGGTCGCACATTTCATTCCGATGAAGGAGACTTGGAGTCTCGAGGAACTAGCAAATGCTTATCAGCGTGAGATCATTCATCTTCATGGGGTTCCCAAGGATATCATTTCTGACCGTGATCCGAGGTTTAGTTCTCAGTTTTGGAAGAAGCTTCAGTTGGCTTTAGGCAGTGAGCTTAAGATGAGTACGGCTTTTCATGCCGCAACTGATTGTCAGACGGAGCGTACGATTCAGACGCTTGAGGATATGTTGCGAGCTTGTGCTTTGGAGTTTCAAGTGAGTTGGGAGAAGAGTTTACCGCTTGTGGAATTCTCCTATAACAACAGTTACCAAGCTAGTATTCAGATGGATCCGTTTGAGGCACTTTATGGAAGAAGTGTCGTAGTCCTTTGTGTTGGGACGATTCTAGTGAGGCTGTCATTCTTGGTCCAGAGTTGGTTCAGGAATCGATTGAGCAAGTGAGGTTGATCCGTGAGAAGCTTAAGGCAGCCCAGGATCGACAGAAGACGTATGCAGACTTGCGGCGTAGGCCGATTGAGTTTGAGGTTGGCGATAAGGTTTTCCTTAAGGTTTCGCCGATGAAAGGTGTTAAGAGATTTGGGCTTAAGGGCAAGCTTAGTCCTAAGTACATTGGACCTTATGAGGTGCTCGAGAGAGTTGGCGAGGTAGCCTATAGGTTGGCTTTACCTCCGAATCTATCGAAAGTTCACGATGTTTTCCATGTGTCGCAGTTACGTCGTTATCGTAGTGATCCTTCCCATGTTCTACAGGCTGATGTTATCGAGGTTGAGCCTAACCTGACTTATGAGGAACGACCCGTTCGTATTTTGGAACGTCAGGAGAAAAGGTTAAGGAATAAGGTTATACCTTTGGTTCGGGCTCTGTGGAGGAGTCAAAAGTTCGAGCAAGAGACTTGGGAAACCGAAGCGTCTATGCGAGAGAAGCATCCGCATCTTTTCGAGTGAGGTAGTTCTCTTATCAAGTTTCGAGGACGAAACTTCTTTTTAGGGGGTTGGATTGTAACACCCCTAATTTCCGTAATATAATTCTTTAATTTTATTTTCCCATATTTCATATTTTACTTTCCGGGAAAATATCCGTCTCTTGTCTTTTTTTAGCCGTTGGGTTCGAAAACGGTGAAGACCCATTCTTTTCTTGGGTTTCACGTGTGGTTTAGTGTTTATGGGTGAATTTTGGGCCCAAGCTTAGAATAAACCCATGAGCTTTTCTATAAATAAGAAGGGAAACCAAACCCTTGCTTTTCTTTTCTCAAAACCCTAAACCTAATTCTCTCCTCCTCTTTCCTCCTTTGTTGCCGTGAGATCCCCTCCTCCCTAGGGTTTCGTGCCGCGCCTCCTTCCTCATCCCTTCATCATCTTTCGTGCTTGGATCAATCCTACTTCTTGGATTTATCTATCTTCTTCGTAAGTTTTATGCTTTTCGCGTAGTTTATATAGTTTTTATAGTTTATATATATTAGTATATTTATTAGATTCGTTATCCTTGGCACGTGGATGATTTTCAATAAAGGCGTGGAGACCGCACCTGGAGAAGACATCTATATCGTTGAAGACGATCTCTAGGATTATTTGCTTAATAAGGTAACTAGGTGTTTTCCTTTAATTGTGTTTATGCCAATTGATGTAATCTACATGATTTAATAATTGACTTGTGTAATTAGGACGTGTTTGATTGTTTATTTTCATGTTTAATTGTGTTTGTGTGTTTACGTATATGTTTTATTGTTTACTTTGCATCACGTGTCTTGCCTATGCCTCGTTTTAGGGTGTTTTGAGCGTGAGGCTAGGGTTCCCCATGGAAACCCTAGTGGTGGCTTGGTGGGTGTTGGTGAGAAGGCCTAGAGTTATAGCTAAACTAGTATAACCTTGAGATTATGGCTCAATGTTATAGCTGATTTGGTACAACTCTGGGGTCGTGATAAAGTTATAGGTGAAGCCGTATAACTTTGAGATTATAGCTCAATGTTATAGCTGGGCTACTATAACTTAAATCACATGTCGATGTTATAGCTAATGCTAATGTAACATTAGGCTAATGAAGTCAATGTTATAGCTGAGCAAATATAACGTTTAGTTACAAGGTAAGGATATTGTTGAAGTTATAGTTGGGGTACTATAACATTGAATGGTTAATGTTAAAGTTATAGTTGGAGTACTATAACATTGTATGGTTGATACTTGTTCACATGTTGTGTTGTGTTCAGTTATTTAATGACATTGTGTTTGCATATATCTTTGGTTACTCTTGTTCATGTGATAAGTAGGATAGTCAGTTATACCATCCTATGAGTTGAGTCGTGATGTTGTTCACGCATGTTAGTACAGTTAGTTATACTGTGCATTTGTGGTTGGCTAGTTTGAATAGATGACGGTAGTATCAGTTATATACTATCGAAACGAACTAACGTCACCCGTCGATGCGGGATTTGTTTGGTCTATGTTCGGGGGGGTAGCATAGGCAGTGGTTATACGCTATGTTCCCCGATTGTCGTTCGGTTTACCGAGAGTCTGGCCAGGTCTTAGACATATAGGCAGTGGTTATACGCTATACATAGTACCGTGGAGGCAATGGTTATACGCTCCACACCGATGGAGGCAGTGGTTATATGCTCCGTCAGCTAGAGGCAGTGGTTATACGCTCTGGCAAGTTAGAGGCAGTGGTTATACGCTCTAACGGGCGTTCGCTCTATTCGCTACGCTTGATTGCTAGCTTTGTGCCTTCTGTTGCTGTGGATTGTGTGTTACCGTGTTTGCTATGCTTTAATGCTAGCTTTGTGCCTTAGGTTGTTGTGGGTCGTTTGACGCTACTAGTCTTGTAAGTATTCATGGTCTAGTGGTTGCATATGGTCTAGGTTTGCATGTTTGCATCCATCTAAGATTGATAAGTCTTGGTAATTTGGTGTTGGGTTTCATGAGTATAGATGATCTCACATGTTTACTGTTTATGCCTTTCAATTGTTATTGATTGTTGATTATATTCAATTGTTGTAAACATGACTGGGAGAGCATCTAGTTACTCCCGACTGATTGTCGACTCCCTTCTCAGGTTGTTCAGATTGTTGCTGGTTGGTTGATGCTTGCTTGGGGAATGTGCGAAGCGAGCTTAATAATAAATTAGGAGTTTGCCTTATGTTTTAAGAACCTTCGAATAATGTATTAGTTGTTTTGGATTTAGTAGCGAACCGGATTGGTCAGGTGTTTCCGCCACCTTGACCCTTTTATCAGTATCGTACTCTGATATTTACTTTATATTACGTTTTTCTTTTGTTTTATAATCCGAGTTGTTACACAAAGTCATTAACCCGTACGAAGTACCAGCTTTCAAACTACTAATACAATAAACTCAGAAGACGTGATCTGACCTAAACTCAACTAAACTGAATTTATAAAACTTGTTTTAAACTAAACTACAGTTAAATCCTAAAAAACTGGGTCTGAATACTATTCTTGACTGGATTTTGGTTTGGCCTTAATAAATAAACGGAATTACTTTTTCACATACGGATTTTACTCTTTCACATACACTTTGTCATTAACTTTCCATCTAATACCCCTTTAATCACAAACCTAATCAAATTATAACTCTTTTTTCTAAAACCTTATTTAATTGTTCTAAGGTTTTCAACAATCAATCTTAATTCACTAATCAATAAAGTAACTTAATTGTTTATCAAATATTAATATATTGGTTATAATTTGTTATTAATTATTGACAATTGCTTAATGTAATTATTCCCTACGGCGTCGATGAATAAATAAACTACATCAGGGAAAGGCATACCCACAAATGATTTGGGGACATATTCTGCAATTGATGATAGCAAGTACAGAAATCATGTGCATCTATGATGCAGTAATAATTATATTATAGTTGGTTCATTTGCGTTGTTCGCCTAGTTTGCCATATATCGCCTTTTTTAGGCACAACTGCGGTATCGGAACTGGAAAAGACGGGGCCAAAGGGAGGGAGGGATGGGATGAGCGGTGTGGGGGCAAGGGAAGCCGGAGCAAGGAAGGGGCGGGGTGGGGCTGGGGTAGTGGTTAATGGGAGTTTTATTTGCTTGAGATGTTGAGTGATGGGTGAGAAAAAAAATAATAAGGGTAAAATAGTAAATATTGTATGTGAAAAAAGTAAAGTTTGTATGTGAAAAAGCACGACCTTAAATAAAAGCTTCCAACAATGCACGTACTAATGAGTTTTTCTACATGATAATCCCTTGTTTTTTTCCGATTCTACATTAACCTTACATTTCCAAAACATACACGTGGTAGCCCTCTGTTCTATTAGTACGTATTAGTATGACACTAAATTTGTATTCCGTTAATTTTTCCGTTAAGTATATAACGAAAAGTGACGTGGCTAATTTAATTTTGAGTTTTTTCTACAAGTTAACCCTGTGTTTTAAAAAATTTCTACATGGTAACCTTACGTTTTAAAAAATTTCTAGTGTAATCGAGTGAAAACGAGAGAAAAATGATTAATTGAATGAGTATTTTTGCAAGCGTGTGTTTTGTACAAAAATAAGGTTATCGTATAGAATATTTTAAAACATGGGATTATCATGTAAAAACAAGATCAAGGTCATGCTAATATATGTATTAATAAAATAGAGGGTCGCGTGCCGGGGAGGATCCAACCTCCTCGTTATCAAAAAAAAAAAAAAAAAAAAAAACAGAGGGTCACCACGTGTGTTTTGAAAAAGTAAGGTTATCAGGTAGAATCTGAAAAAACACAGGATTACCACGTAGATAAACCATGTACCAATAATTGCAGATGTGTTAAATCTCGATACTCCTTTAATAGCAATGGTATGCAGATCAAATATGGTCGTAAATTCTTCATTAATTTCCCTTGCAACACCTATTTATGGCGTAATAATAGACTCACGAAAAGTCATATAATCACAAACTTATTTTCCTCATTCAACTTCGAAATATGGTCGTAAATTCTTCATTAATTTCCCTTGCACCACCTATTTATGGCGTACTAATAGACTCACGAAAAGTCATATAATCACAAACTTATTTTCCTCATTCAACTTCGCTGGTGAAAATATTTTTGTATAATGAATAGTATGGGAAAATATTAGTCAAAACTGATTTCGCCTTGCCACAACCATCAAATGGGGACTAAATACATTAGGCAATGAAATCGTCTATCGACTTGATAGGGAGTAGAGGAATGCTAAATGAAGCACAAGCGATGCTAGACGCAGCATAATGCTACAATGTCGCATATAAAAGTTAACTTGCCCTCCCAATGAGTAGTTTAGCTTCACTTTGTGCATTCAACTTACAATGCATAATATCAATTCGGAATTACTTTTTTCACATACGGACTTTATTCTTTTACGTACATTTTTTCATTATTTTTCCATCTAATACCCTTTTTTACCTAAAACTAAGCAAATTTCTTAAAACCTAATCTAATTACTCCAATTAGATTGAACGATTCAATTAATCAAACTAGCCCATACAAATACTCAATTAGCTGAATAGATTATTTCATGTTCATCACCAAATTTAATATTAACCATAAAAATTAACCGACGAAGCAGCACAAGTATGCAGATAATTCTCAATTTTTTTGGTCATAGGGTCATTTTCCCACGTTAAAGCCGTGCAATGATGACCCACCTGTGCCATACATCATGGCATGTGCCGTTCAAATGGTTTGATCTTCTTCCGATGTAAATGGGCATGTGCTATATTTGGGTCAAGTTGGGTTTTCGTTTATGAATCGGAGTTGGTGAACGAAGAGGGGAGTGCAGGCGAGGGAGGGAGAGTGCGGGGACAGAGGGAGGTCGGTGTGATGTCGGCCTAAGCGTGGTCGTCCGGAGCATGGTCAGCCGGAGCAAAGAGCGGCACAGGAGGTGGTGCCTTGTGGTGGTGAAAGGAAGTGGTGATGGCCTGATGGGAGACGAGGGAAGAGAGGAGAAAATAATTGGGTAAGGGAATGAAAAAATGACGAGTAATAGTGGAAAAGTCGTATGTGAAAGAGTAAAATTCGTATGTGAAAAAGCACGTCCCTATTAATTTTGATTTGGCTTTGTAATTTACAACCCGATCTCGATCACTATTCCATAAAGGTGGATGATGCCACTTCAAAATACAGATATAGGAAACTGTAAAATCTTTACATACAATTACAGGTGAAAACACATTCCAGATAATGGATAAATATGATGATGAATCCGAAGGAGGTGTAGCCAGCATTCAGATTTATCAGAAAGCGGTGAGGCTTAAAGAGACATCCGGAACAAACAAAAACAAAATGCAAACTCAGCAATACTGAGATGTTACCATCCGTATATAGATCACAATTATCGAAACCATTTTAAAAATCTCACAAAACAGAGTTTCTTTGTTTAAGATGACTAACAATCTTCAAAAATTAGGCAGAGAATTTGACACCTTCATCATCAGTGGAAGATCCTTTAAAGATAGCAAGCTTGCCCTTGTTCTCTAGAAGCTTCAGCGCTCGCATTAGGACGGTGCGGTCCATCCCATGGAGCTCTGACATACATAATACAAATATAAGCAAGACATCACAAACACAGATTTAGAGGCCATATACTTATAGCAGTACAATAAAATATCACCCCCTAAAAGTGATCTATCATATACTCAAACATCAAAAGGATTCGTTGTTGTTTACCTGTCTCCTGGGACTCCACCCCAGTTCGCAACTCTTCAACTGTCATGACACTGTCCTCTAATCCATTATCCTTCACCTGGAATGACACAATATGTGACCCTCTACAAAGTTGCACAAAACGGGATATAAAGCCAAAAAGAATAAATTGTTCACTCACAAAATGTAAGATAATTTCTGGCCAGTCTTGAATTCGATGCCAAAGAACTAGACACTTCCTATGGCCTTTGTCCATCCATTCTGCATGACCTATGTAAAATAGATCAGAGAAAGGTTACAGCTCCAACCAAAATAACCAGTAAAGCTGTTTCAGGCCAGCATAAAAATTTATAATTACAAACAGCAATACATATAGAAACCTTCTGCAACTAAGGCTGACAAAAATGCTTCCCTTGCTTCATGGCTAAGAGATCCTGCACTAACCAACCGAAAAAGATAGGTCAATTGTCACTGAGAAGTCCCAGAGGGGAAAAAAACATATTAAATGATCCTCCCCTTACCCCTCGGTCCTCCAAAAACAAGTAAAAAAACCCACCTGATTTAATAATGGGGAACGGAGGGGTCAGGTTATTTGTGGTTCTTGATACTAGAGTCCAATCACAACGGAGAAGGATGGTTCGTGCAGTTAATTCAAATACATGATGCATAAGAAAATAAACCATACAAGAGCAGTGCTATGCTAAGTCAGCTGCAAGGTGTAAAAAGAATTATGTAAATTTTGTTCCAGCTGCTATAAAAGAGTGGAGTAAGGCATTCACCACATATCTTTGCTCTTTCATTACTAAGAACCTACACAATTTATGACCAGCTTCTTTATGGTGCAAGTCAGTGGCATTAAGAAGGCAAAAAGTAAAAGAACACCTAAGACAAGTGATGATTTGCTCAAGAGGTTGATATGCAACGTTTGATTGATCTACAAACTGAAATGAGTGAACATTGGTCAGATGACTGATGTAGCTTCATTTTCTATCTTCCCTCAAGTACCCACGTTGAACACTCACACTCAACAAAGGTAGGGCACTCGGCACCAAGACGCTTCATTTTAAGAAAAGTAGTTAAGTCGGTCCCAAACACAGGCGCCTGCATGGGCCTTGTAGGGCAATTGTAACCGAACGCAAGTAACATAGACCACAAGTTGGTAAAAGTATGTTTTTCCCAAGCAAAAAATGAAATCGACCTAGGAAAATACCTAAAACTCATGACATCAATGATCTCATTGCCCGAAATCACTTAGTTTTAAGTTTTTATCTCTAGGACCAAAACTTATCAAAGAATTCCTCACGATATCCCTACATCAAAGCAGACTAAGGACATCATTTAATTACAGATATCTCACAGAAACTGCAAACAAACTACGCTTTTCCCCATCCGGTGTAGGTAGAAACTCAAATGAAGATAGAAGCACATCAATCTAAGAAAAATATATAGCCTAAGAAAAAATACGGAGCCTTGAAGGGCGATAAATTTTACTCCTCAGGTGACGTCAGAGTATTTCAATAAAGGCATGTGAATAAAAATAGTCCACCAAAGTGGAGCAAACTTGTAAATCTGCAACTACTTGAATGGATAATCTCTAAGTGCACATGTCAAAAAATTAGAAAGATGAAATTGAATATATGGGAAGGAAGAAATCTTACTCTCAATAATAGAATTTGAGAACAATGGAAAGTCTTCTTCAAGGGTGATAACAAATATTTTCTGTGTTTTGCAGAATTCAACAATTAATTCCTTCCAGAGCTGTATCTGCTTTTCTCTGGTCTCTCTTACTGGCTGCAAACTGAAATCTCCACCGCAAATTATGAGAAACCAATTAAATTATGTAAATATGGTACGTGTTAAAAATGAAGTTATCAGTTGTTTATGAAAGAGTAGTTGTGTCTATATTCAACTTAATCATGCATTTTCTTCCAATATGAAGTTATGGGATAGTTTAAGGACGAAGAAAATATCTTACACGACGCTGATATGGCCTCTTTGTCAACATGTCAAGGATACTTGCAAAATGTTCATGAAAATACCAAATAAAAACATAATGCTTTAACAATGAAAGAAAGCTCACACAGAAACAAAAGAATAAAATATCTTCCCTCATTTTCAGAAATGTGACGTTCAATCTACGCAGTGTACTTTATAAAACCCACATTGTAGCATGCTCCTTACTCTCAATCTCCCAACTCCCACCAAATGACTCAATTCTATGTGCCTTACCATGCTATTTTGTGTGTTAACCGAAACCATCATTTTGATTGTGTTGTGCATCACTACGCAACACACAATCCCAAAGGGTCTGAAGTCTGAACTAATTCATCACACAAACCAAACATAAAAGGAAATTATGGGAGTTATGAAGTGAAATAACATGATAAGTTCGTGAAGACGTGAAGTTAAGTGAAGTTCTCCTAGATTCACCAAATTAGATCTACTCCGGTAAGAAAAGTTGTAACAATTATCAAGACCATCTATACAAATAACAAATTATGCTCCAGTATAAACTAGTCATGAGTCATATTCGAGGTACAGAGATACCTCCATACCTCCTACAGAGACCTATGAAAAAGATACAGTAGAGAATAATCAATAAGAAGCCTTGTAATTAGCAACATAAAGCAATTTGGATAATTCAATGAAAGTTTAAGAAAGGAGAATCAACACTTGCAGCCTACTCCAAGACACTCAAAATATCAACTCACACAACTTAAAACATAGAGGCACCCATGTAACCATATACATGAGTACATGGGTTACTCACAACTGAACACTGCTCTTGTGGGTAAAGTCTACGGTCACACACAGTTATACAGTGGCATAGCCAAACGTACGTAGTCCACCCATAGCTTTAGTGCAATACCGCAAAAGTACTGCAAATATATTTAAAGATCACTAATTTTACTATATGAGGCCACCTTATCTCATAGAAGAAGATACCTGGACAAAATATTTTATTAAATGTTTACGTTGTTTGAGACACATATCCCAATCTTTCTAACTACGCCACTGGTCACACAATTAGAAGTTCGTGTGTATGAGGGATGACTTTTAGTGTTTAAGGTTTCTGGGTTAGCTTCAAGACTATTAAATAAACGACTCCCTCTGTTCCAGACATTTGTTTACCTTTTTTACTCTTTGTAGGAGATATTTTTATCAAAGCTAAACAAATGACTGGAACGGAGCAATGTTAGAACCTATACAATTAACCCCAGTTCATTATGAGGCCATTTCACTAAGTTTTTGCTCTTTAAAAAGCTAAGTTGCTAACTTTATCTAACAATACTCACTTCTTAACCGTCGCAAATAATCTAAAAGTTAAAACAAATGATTGGGACTACGGAGTAAATTTTATCAATCAAACCTTGAGTAAATTAAAAAGGGTTAAAATACAAAGACAAGAAGAAATTACGTGAAGTATGGTGGGTAATTGAAGAAATTGGGCAGCTTGAAATCCCCCAATTTCTGCATCTGTACCTGAACTCAGAACAAAAATTAAAGTCAAACCCATTAACCATAAAACCTAAAAGAACAGTAAAAAAAAAAAAAGAGAGAGAAAGAAAAGCTAAATGGGTGAATACTGAATAGAAACAGTTGCAGATTGTAGTTTAACCCGTAAGATGTAGCTTGATTTTTTCTATTGAAAATAGTGTTGAGTGCAAGTTTAGGACTTAAATCTTTGCGATGTTTTGGGTTCAATGTTCAAGGATTCCAATTATGTTACTTTATGGTTATATTCAGGTTTCTAACTCCATTCCCCTTCCATATAATTTTAGAGTGAACCAAACAATAAATAATAGGTATGGGGTTCTAAATCCATCCCCTCATCGTATCTCATTCCATTCCAACCTTTTGAACCAAACGGCCCCTAAATTAGTGTAAGACATATCCAATTATTGGTTATTCTATGCTCTACTCGCACTTACCTTTTTTCCAAATTATACGTTGTAAACTTGTAACCCAAACTCTTTTAATGACTCCAAATACAAGACGAATTATGATGATGAAATAAACGAGTACAATACATGCAGTAACACCATATATGAGTTAGAAAGGTACGAGGACCTTACAGAAAGGTATAAACTCCAGAACATATTGACAATACCTCAATTTCTAATTGTGTATATAAAAAGGTGTAAGCAGAAAAAAGTGCAAACATTCAGTGATGGACCCAGGAATTACACATATAAAATTTCATCACATAAATTGATCGTCAACATTACATATCAAAATAACGTCAATGAAAACACAAAATCTAAGAGTGAATCTAAGATATCAAGTTTTGGAAGCGCTTAATGATATCATCAATCTACTAATCTACCAAGACAAAAGACAAGTACTAGCAAACTGAATGCCATGCCCAGGGAATATGGAAGTAGAACAAAACCAAAACTTCTCTATCCTCATTGCTAAATCACAGAAAAACTGGAAAATCAATCAAAACCATCATATTATCACAATATAGAGTAATTAAACACAGTTGCATGGCTGTCGCAATAGTTTTCACCTAACTACAAATCCTAATTACGTTACTAATTAAACTGCACTAAATTTACAAATTAAATGATAAAAACATAAAAATTGAATTGGGGATTTAGGGTTTGAGAGTTAAGAGTTGGGAAAATTGACAAATAATGAAATAACCACTTACAAAAAAGAGATGAAGGTAACTGCGTGAGACGACGCGCGGCTGGTGGGCGGAGGTGAACGAGGATGAGCGGCAGTGGTGGTCTGTTAGACCAAATTTCGTTTACTTTTCTACTGTAAGTGATCCTTTTATTTTTCAGTAATTCCGGTAGTTGTACGATTTTGTAAGGATTATTTCATAATAATAAGGAAAAATTCAAAATTACACCCTTATATGTGCACTTTTTTCAAAGTTACTACCTTTTAAAATAAAATTTCAAAATTACTCCCTTATAAAAGAGTTCCGATCAAAAATTGCTACCAAAACCCAACTCTGGTCATAATTAAACCAAATTTCCGACTAAATTCAAATTTCTTATAATTTTCTTCCCATTTTACCCTCTTCTTTTTACTTTAATACGTCCCTCATCTCTTTGTGGCTTACCTCCTTTTTCTCTGCCTAGCTACACTCTCTTCTCTTCCTCCATCTCACTTGTTACCTCCTTTCTCTCTCTTGTATTCCTCCATCTCTTGCCCCATTTCCCTTTTATTTACCGTGGCATATGAAATCAATGTCAAGTTCTAACTCGCGCTCAAATTCTCATTGTAGTTGTGATGGTCCAAGGTTGTGCTTTTGTGGTCTTGTAGTTTCTAAGCTAACTTCTTGGACAAATTAAAAGATAATTTGGGTAGAAGATTTGAAGTATGCCAAATTTACAATCAAGTGACTAAGGGTCGCGAATGTAAGTATTTTTGTTGGTTGGATCAATCTCAAACCAATTGGCAAAGGAAGGTGACTAATGAACAAAATAAACAATTTACAAAGTAAAATAGAAGAAATAAGAATAACTTACCTAGCTAGCAATGATCAAAAGAGGACTTGAAATCAACAAATTAAGGTTAATTGCTTTTAAAGAGTAATTTTTGTTGAGAATATTTGAGAGTGAATCAATAGTAAATTAAGGTAAACTATAATAAGGTTTGAGTTCTAAACAAGGGTAATTTCATCAATTCCTTCTAATTATGACCTGAGTTAGGTCTTGGTAGCAATTTTTAATCGGAACTCTCTTATAAGGGAGTAATTTTGAAATTTTATTTTAAAAGGGAGTAACTTTGAAAAAAGTATACATATAAGGGTGTAATTTTGAATTTTTCCTAACAATAATCCATCCTATTATTGGTGGTCTGCAATAATTACTCCATTCTATAAATAATCCCAATTAAATCCAACCTAAGCATCATATTTTCTAATAATGAACCAACTGATATTTTTTTAAGTTTATGTTGGAATATTTGATAGTTTTTTTTTTTTTTTTTTTTGAGAAAAGATCATTATCATTAATAAAAAGTCATACGACATCTACAATATATGTCAAGCTTAATCGGATACAAATCGATTACAACCATAGGAAATAAATTCTTGTTCAAAGAATGAAACACTGCAACAGAGTCTCTATCATCGATTCGCGGCAAAAGGCTTTCATCCATAAGAGGGTCTCCGAATCTTCCATGACGAGTATCCATTTCTTCTGACGTGATTGATTGTAGCCATGAATCGGACATAATATGTAAAACCATATAACGATCTATAACAACGTTGATCTTCTGCTGACTTATTAGAAAACTGCAAACGAACCAGAAAACGAAAGCTCTCAAACTGAGAGAAGGACACCACCGATAGACGGGGACAGAACCCTCAAAAAGAGAGACGAAACAAAAACGAAAGCGAAAATTAAACAAAAGCATAAAGGAAACAAAGCGGAACACAGGAAAAAAAACGGAAGCCACCACCTCCCTACCAACCCACAACACCGCCAGATCCAAGCACCACCCTGCCACACCACCTCAAAAAACTCGTCCGATGAGACCCGAACAGCCCACATACACCACGCAGACCGAGAGGAACGGGCAGACCCGTATGATCCAGAACCGGGTGTGGGTAAGAAAGGGGATGAGGGTTAATCGGAAGAGAGGAGACGGGTCGTCGGAGAAAGGTCTTGAGAGACCCCATCCCCGGCGACATGGTAAGGGGTTGATGGGTGGCGGTGGGAGGAAGGAGGAGTACGGCGGCTGCAAAGGGGAAGGATTTAGGGTTTTGTTTTTTAGAGAGAAGGGGGAGAGAAAACTAGAGAGAGAATTATGTAACTAAATGAATGGTCTCCCCATTTTGTGTAATATTTGATAGTTTTTGGACAACCTAGATGGTATATGTGAAGTTTATGGGTAATATTTCAAGTGATGAATCAAGAACTTGATTTATTTGATACTCATAAACATCTCAAAATATGAGTTGGTTCGTTATTAGAAGGTATGGTGTTTAGGTTGGATTTAATTGAGATTATTGATAGGATGTAGTGATTATTGCAGACCACCAATAGGATGGATTATTGTTATGAAATAACCTTTTTTTTTAAGGTGAGGTTATTTTGCAACATATTTCACAATTTAGGGTCGAGTTTAAACTATTTCTTCTTGCTGAGTCTACGTTATCACTTTTTTTTATTTTTATTTTGGACCGATTTTATGTAAATCGCTACCCCACCTTTTTACGATAAATCGCTACTCTAAATAGCGAATTTATCCTCTTAAACTTATAATCATTATGTCAAAACAGGAAAGGAAATCGCTAGTTAATCTAACGATCATCACTCTAAACAAGACAAAAGCATGGATGACCTCCCTCAAGACTATCATCTTCTTTTTCCATTAATGACTTCAATTTCTTGACTCTTCCATAATCACCCTTTATCCTTCATCTACATATCCCCCACTATTATTTGAAATATGGGAGTAAAGTATCCTTACTCGGTACTTAAACGGAGGTGTCTACCATTACTACGGACGTGTCGGACGATTTGAAACCTATGCTAGTGTGTAGCTTACCGCAAGAGCAATCCAACAGTGCAAAAATAACCTGAAACGATGGAAAGACAAAAGAGAACGACGGTTGAATCAAAGATGCGACGTGTGAATGGCAAAGAGAAAAGGAAACAACATATTTGATGCAAATTGCTAGATGATCTAGCGATTTTGCCTACTCTTGCATATCAATACTATATATATTTGATACAAGAATGTCAATTTGCTACTTGGAGTAGTGATTTACCGTAAAAAGGTGAAATCGCTATTTTAAGTAGAGATTTACGTAAATCTGTAATTAAAAAAAAAAGATTACGTGAACCCATTAATAAGGAGAAATGGTTTGAAACCGATCCTAAAACGTGCAATAGTTTGCAAAATAAAGAAATTCTTTATCCCAGTTGACTTTGTGGTACTAGATACGGCTGAAGATTACCGAGTTCCTATTATTCTAGGACGACCATCCCTACACACAGCGGGGCGGTCATAAATGTTAAGAATGGGAGTCTTACACTAGCAGTTGGGGATGATACAATTACTTTTACTATTGACAATGCATTGAGGGATCCCATGTTAGAAGCTACTTGTAACATGAGATTCAACGGTTGATCTATGGAGAAGAGCCTCATCTTGAGACGGTTTACAACCTTGTTGACAGTGACAATTGGGAAGCTGAGCTCGATGATTTGGAAGTTGAAATATTTAGAGAAGAACCCGTCAACATGGTTAGCAGTATAGTGTATGGAGACGTGATTCCTAGTATGGGTGAGGTAGTGTACTCTTTTCCTATGGGTACCGAGTTGGAAGGTAGTGAACATTCATGTCTACCTTTTATTTTGAATTTTGAGTTTATTGAGCCTAGACAATGTTTTTTGTTGATTTTCTATGCCTGCATTGTATCTTGGTGCTACTTATGTAACACCCCGACAAACCAAGGTGCCTTACCAAGACCACCCTAGCATATGAGGATGCTACCATCTCGGTTGCCCGAGATAATGTATATCACAAGTGACCATAAAAGAACATAATTTAAAGTTCAACTGTTTAAATGTAAACAACTGAGAAACTGAAACCAAAAGTACTACAACTGGCAAAACCAATGTTGAACCATATAGAATATATGTTTATGTTTTGATGATGTCAAGAATACTTTATATTATATATACTCGTTGCGCGTAATTGTTTGTTTAGTCTTTTAGATTGGACTTACTAATCGCAAGCATTAAAGAATTATGATGGAAGTATACAAGAACATATTGTGATAAAGCCCTCAATCACGAATCAAGATATTACAAGATAGTGAAAGAGTTATTCAAGCGTCATGAGAAGATAAAGCTCATCTAAAGATTGATCAAGCTTGAATAATGAAGTAGCCTACACTCGAAGATCTCCTAACGAAGATTAGAATAGCGTAGGTGATTATCTCGTAATGGTAACGTAAGAATGGACTTGTTACATTGGTAAAGTTATGCCTCACAGCTATAACATTACTTATATAAGAGCTCAATGTTATAGCTCTTCTACTATAACATTGAGATGTGAAGTTTATAAAACACACGACAAAATAGTTTTTAAATTGTTTTTGGAAAACCGTTTTAAATGTTTTAGTAAAAGTATTTGTTTTACAAGGGAGCTTATTTTAATATTGAGTATGGTTCTACTATGAGCTTATAATTAGTAATTATGATTGAATCAACTTATGAGTTGAGGCATCTTGCTAATTAGGGTTTCTAGTTTCTACATACTCTAAAAAACCTTAAACCTAATTTATCTTACCTAGGGTTTTCGTGAAAGAGAATTGGGCTTATGAGTCGTTTCTTTCTCATACACGGTTACTCTTTGTACAAGTTAGGGCTTTATGTAAATCATTAAAATATTTGATTAGAGATTTAATATCTCTTTTATATTATTTTGATTTATTCTTTCCTAACGTATAAGATATTATTTTTGCAAAGATAGAAGGAAAAGATTGAGTAAGTCTTTAAAATAATATTTGATTAGAGATTTGTTATCTCTTTATTATTTGATTTATTCTTTTCTATCTTATAAAATTATTAGGGATGAATAGTGCTGCGTGAACAGTGCCGTGAATAGTTGCATCCACGTAAGGCACTACCTATGAAAAGAAAGAAGAAGACTATTTCGAGGCCGACTACAAGAAAGCCGAAAAGAACTCTAAAACAATGAGTCTACTGCAAAACGGCATGACTTCTACAGAGTTCGATCGGTTTTCTTCGTGTTCAACGGCCAAGGAGATATGGGATGGGCTTGAACTAGCTTATGAAGATAATTCCATTGTTAGGAAGCACCGTATAGATTTGCTAATGCAAAAATATGAGCTTTTCATAATGGAGCCTAATGAGTCGTTGGATAGTATGTCCGCAAGGTTTTCAAGCAGTATAAATGAACTGAAAAACCTAGGTAGGAAGTTCAGTACCGAGGACATTGCAAGGAAGGTTCTTAGGAGCCTGACTAAAAAGTGGCGTGCCAAAGTCACAGCAATAGAGGAATCACGAGATCTTGAAAACCTATCCTACCAAGAACTCATTGGTGCTCTCATGGCCCATGAAATTACTCTTAATAAAGATGATGCTGAACCAAGTAGAAATAAGAGTATGGCTCTAAAAAGTGAAGATGTTAGCTCCGACATAGAAGATGAAACCGTCTTGTTTGCACGCCGTTTTAAAAATAGGATCTTTCGAAACAAACAAGCTAAATCATCTTACAACAACAACAACAAGTCATCCAACAAGAAAGTGACACAATCAAAATTATCATTTGCAAACAGAGGTTGCTTCAAGTGTGGAGAATCCGATCACATGATCAAGGATTGTCCAACTTGGGAGAAAATCAAGGACAAGGCGAAACGCGAGAAGATAAAGAAAGAGTTCAAACAAGTAATGATGGCTTCGTGCTGGGGAGATCTCGATTCAGAAGATGATGAAGGATCCGAAGATGACGAAGTAGCCAACCTTTGTCTCAGCAGCATCAGTCTTGACCTAATCTCCGACAGCGACGATGAAAGCACCAACTCTCATTCAAACTATTGCTTTCTTGGAGAATCAGACGAAGATGACGATGAAGAGGTAAGTTATCTTGAACTCAAAAAACGTGTTAAGAAATTGTCTAAAAGTGTCTTGATAGAATTTTTTGAGCAATCCCTCAATAAATGTCACGAACAGGACTTGGAGTTAAAATATCTGAAGGAACAGATTCTTGATATTGCAGAGGAGAATCATACTCTAAAGGCCAAAGCTAAGAAGTTGAAATCTAAGGTTATAGCTGATAAAGCTACAACATTAGATTCTGCTATGGCAGAAAAGAAGGAATTAGAGTCCAAAGTTATAGCTAATGAAGCTATAACTTCAGACCTAAAGCTTAATATTAAGCACCTTCAAGCGAAAGTTATAGCTAATGAGGCTATAACTTTAGAACTTAGAAAAGCCAGAGAACTTTTAGAGACTAACGTCACATCTAATGAAGCAGTGATCTTAAACCAAAAGAAACAGATAGATTCCCTCACAAAGCAATTAAAGGAATCTAAGACCGATATGATCAATGTTAAGAAACAACATTCAGACGTTGTATTCATTCTTAACAAAAGATTCCAAGACTTTCGTGATAATTTTAAGAAGGATAATGATGTAGATCACACGAAATGTCTAGAAGAAATCAAAACCCTAAAGGATCTACTCTTACATGCTAGGAAAGTCCATGATAAGTGGGAGGGTAGCACAAAAGTCCTAAACTTCCTAACCGAACAATCTGATAATAATATGAAGATGGGGTTAGGACATGAGTGCTACAGCCGTAGAGATCACGCTAAATGCAAATCAACACCTTCGGACTTTGATTTCGAGAAAAGGAAGTATCTTGATCTTCCCGAATATCGATTTGCAATTACTGTGGTCATACGGGTCACATCCAAAACAATTGTGTCAAAAGAGCACATGATATACGGAAAAATACCGACCATGCTAAAACGGTTGACACAACTGTCGAGGATGATGAATCTCCCGTAGATGAACCTAACGAAGAAAGGAATAATAAATTTTGTTGGTTCTATGACATGGCTTTTGACTACACCAAGAAACCTAGCACTTCACAAACTCCTTGTCGACCTAAACCAAGTAAACCTATTCACAAGGAAAACAGTCATGGTAAACCTAGAGAGATTCCTAGACCTAAAGAAACCCCTAGATCAAGAAAAATCCCTAAACCTATAATTCCTCCTAGACAAAATAACCCAAGGTTTAGAAAACCGATCATTAGACAAGTTTGGGTACGAAAGGATTTAGTATATAGAATAACTAACCATAAGGGACCCAACCTAGCTTGGGTACCTAAAAACTGTATCTAATCCTTTCTGCAGGTAGTAGTGAAAGAAAACAATCAATGGTATCTTGACAGTGGATGCTCAAGACACATGACTGGAGATAGAAATTTATTTCTTTCACTCAAGCCTTTCAACGGAGGAAAGGTGACGTTCGGGGACAACAAAAGGGAAAAGTGATCGGCGTTGGCAAAATCGGAATTTCTAAGTCACACGCGATCAGTGATGTCTATCTAGTGGATGGTCTAAAGCATAATTTGCTTAGCATATCTCAACTATGTGACAAAGGTAATAAAGTTGTTTTCCATACTAATAGTTATCGCATTATCATTGAAGGAACTAGCAATGTTATTCTTGAGGGCCACAGGAAAAGGAATGTATACATGGTAGATTTAAATGTTGTGCCTACTAACTCTTTTTCATGCATAAAAGTTACTCTTGACGATCCTTGTTTGTGGCACAAACGGTTCGGTCACATTAGCTCACTAACCTTGAACAAATTCAAGAAGTGGGACTTGGTTGAAGGGTTACCTAAGATCAAGTTCGACCAAGAAAAAATGTGTGACACATGTGCTAGGTGCAAACAAGTGAGACCATCTTTTAAACCTAAAAGAGTAGTAAGCACAAATAAAGCCTTGGAACTAGTACACATGGATCTATGTGGTCCTATGAAGGTAAGGAGTAGAGGAGGATCCAGGTACGTCTTTGTTCTTGTAGATGATTACTCGAGGTATGTATGGCCTATCTTTCTTCATTTAAAAGATGAAACATTTGATGAATTTGATTATCTTATGAAACGTGTTCAAAACAAATATAAGACTAATCTTGTATCCATTCGTACGGATCATGGCACCGAGTTTGATAACCAAGCATTTATAGAATATTGTAGAGTTAATGATGTAGGAATAACTTTTCTGCACCAAGAACTCCTCAACAAAACGGTGTTGTGGAACGCATGAATAGAACACTGGAAGATATGGCTCGTACAATGCTTCTATGTAGTGGTTTACCTCGTAATTTTTGGGCTGAAGCCATTAGTACTTCTTGTTATATCCATAATCGTGCTATGATTAGACCTATTCTAAGAAAACTCCCTATGAACTCCTTAGAGGTCGCAAACCTAATATCTCCCATCTTCGTTGTTTTCGGAGTAAATGTTTCGTTCACAATAATGGTAAAAATAGGTTAAGCAAATTCGACCCTAGGAGTGATGAGGCGATTTTCATAGGATACTCGGATCATAGCAAGGCTTACAAAGTCTTCAATAAGAGAACTCTCTGTATTGAAGAAAGTGTCCACGTTATTTTTGATGAAGATAACGTGTTTGATAAGCCCTTACAGGATGAGAAAGAAGACTTGGATGAACCCGACTTTCGTCTTTCTAGAGACGATCCCCCAGAATTGGAATTGGAGGACAATGAGATTGAAGGAACAAGTGATGAACTTGAACGTTCCTCAAAAGATAAAAAGGAGAAAACCAAAGTTATAGTTGATGATACTATAACATTGACTCAAAATAAGGACTCCCAACCTAATGTTATAGGTGATGTTACTATAACATTGAATCCAAATCAAGGTGTAGAGTCCGAAGTTATAAACGACTCTAATACAACACCTGGATTGGATTAAGGGGGAACTTCCTCCAATTCTGAGCCAAATAAAGTTGGGTCAAGCTCAAATAATGATGAAGAACCAAGTACCTCAACCAAATGGAAATACAAGAGCTCACACCCAATGGACAATATTCTTGGAAATATTAAGAAGGGTGTACAGACAAGACGATCCCTGAATAACTTCTGCTCATTCTACTAATTTCTGTCCATGATCAAACCAGCAAATATCAATGAAGCTCTTGCAGAATCAGATTGGATTATAGCCATGTAAGAAGAACTTCAACAGTTCGAACGAAATAAGGTTTGGCACTTAGTTCCTAGACCTAAGGATCGATCTGTCATTGGTACAAGATGGGTTTTTAGAAACAAACTAGATGATGCCGGAGTCATTATTAGAAACAAAGCAAGATTGGTGGTTCAAGGTTATAATCAACAAGAAGGGATAGATTATGACGAGACTTTCGCACCTGTTGCTCGTCTTGAAGCTATTAGACTTCTGATAGCATTCGCAGCTCATAAATGAATGAAGCTCTTCCAGATGGATGTCAAAACAACATTTCTAAATGGGTATCTACAGGAAGAAGTCTTCGTAGAACAACCCCCTGGATTTAAGAATAGCAAATTTGAAGACCATGTTTTTAAATTAGATAAAGCCCTATATGGATTAAAGCAAGCACCAAGGGCATGGTATGACATGTTATCAAAGTTTCTACTTGACAGTGGATTCAGTAAAGGATCTGTTGATAAAACCTTATTTCTAAAATCCGAGGGTTCTTACCTTTTGGTTGTCCAAATCTACGTTGATGATATTATCTTTGGATCGACCAACCGAAGCTTGTGCAAGTATTTTTCTGAGTTGATGACTTCTGAGTTCGAGATGAGTATGATGGGAGAATTGAAATTCTTCTTAGGTCTGCAAATTCAACAAACTGAGGAAGGCATTAAAATCCATCAACAAAATATATCAAGGAATTGATTCGAAAGTTCGGTATGGAAAATTCTCATGCTATGTCTACTCCAATGGTCGCAGACAAGAAATTAACTTTAGATGAAGACGGTAAGTCAGTTGATGAAACAACTTACCGCGGAATGATTGGGTCATTGCTATATTTGACTGCAAGTAGACCAGATATTATGTTCAGTGTATGCGTTTGTGCGAGATATCAATCATCTCCCAAAGAATCGCATATGATGGCTGTAAAAAGAATCTTACGATATCTTATTGGGACGTCAAAGCTTTATCTATGGTATCCGATGGAATGCAATTTCGATTTGGTCGGATATTCAGATGCCGATTACGCAGGATGCTCCCTAGACAGGAAAAGTACGTCAGGTGTTTCCACGTTTGTTGTACCTTACATTATCACATGGCGTTCAAAGAAGCGAGAATTCGATTGATGCGCTTTCAACAAAGGTTTAAATATATTGCAGCAGGACTGGTATGTACTCAATTATTATGGCTTAAGCAACAGTTATGTGATTATGGTGTTGATGTAGGTTTTATTCCTATTTTATGCGATAACACGAGTGCTATTATTATTTCCAAAAACCCCGCGCAGCACTCGCGTACCAAACACATTGAAATTAGACACCATTTTATACGAGACCATGTTGAGAAAGGGAATATAAAACTTGAATTTTATACTACTGAGAAACAATGGGCAGACATTTTAACAAAACCTTTAGCTAGAGGATGTTTTGAGACTTTACGGTTGGAAATTGGTTTAATCGATGGCCCCTAAACTATCATAATTATTTCCTAACCGTATGACTGACTAGTTAAGACGATATTGTATGTCTGTGTCCGTATTTTCCGCTGCAAGTACATTCTTATATAGTATTTTATTATTTTATGAGAATATTTTGTTTGCTAGTCTGTTATATTTTGTGTTGTATACAAACCACAACTCTTGTTCGTCACATATACATTCTAAGGTTTAGAGCTTCATAAACCAATGACATTCATGATTGGTTTCATTTAGGATGTGAGCAGTACTCCTTACATGGCATGTAACATCAATTTGCATAAGCATGAAATTTGTCTCTTATTACCTGTATACACTCGGGTTTGTGATGGTGACACATGTGGAGAGGCGACCCTTCCTTCACGTTTTACCTACTAACCTCACATTAGCCAAATTTGTCTTGTTTTGACCTATTTACTCAACTACATTCCATATGGCCTACCCTTGTCAAGCTAGTCTTGTTGGTATATTTGGAAGTCTTGTTGTGGTCAATTTGGTTGGTATTGTGATGAATATTGGAAGGAAGGAAGAAAAAGATGAACTGAAAAAAATGAAATGAAAAAAAAAATATACGAAAAAAAAGGAGAAAAATGTTATTATAAAAGATGGAAAAGCAGAAATCTCTTATTACTCCTATTCTTATTCATTTCCATATTACTTGAGGAGAAGTACTTGTTGATGTGAGTGAGTGTGTGCCATACTTGGCATGGTGTATCATCCTTCATGTTGGGTTGGAAAGTGGAATATGGTTACTTTTGGTTGTGATCGGTGCTAGCTTGGCTTTTACCTCCACATATCCAAATTATTTTGCCCCTTCTTACCCAATTACCTCTGCTCACATTCATATGTAAGTCCTTGGCATGTGTTTTGGACTTCGCATGGTTGGAGTGTATATGTACAGTTGCTAGAGATATCTATCATGTTAGATTGCATGCATGCTTTTGTAGGTCGTAGTTAGGTGAGTGACTAATTTCTTTCTCTCTTACAAAATCTTATCTTGGTTTGTTTTACACACTTGATATTTTCAGCTGGCTTGTGTTGAAATCGTTCTTATGCTATAATATATGCTTGGGTTAATATACATTCTTGCCTCGGTTGATATCATTCTAGTTATTTTATGTCTGATCTCGTCTTTTCGATGATGTCAAGAGGGGGAAGAAATGACCATGATTTAGTATTTGTCTAAGCTTGCTCCTTGTCAGAACCAATTGTCTCTTAAAGTCCTTAAAGTTTCGGTCTTGTATATATTCGTTTGATCTTGCGTTGATCTTTATCTATAAAGATGACGGTATTATATTGAGGGGGAACTATATACTTAGTCACAATTTTAGGAGATTTGCCATCATCAAAAAGGGGGAATTTGTTGAACCATATAGAATATATGTTTATGTTTTGATGATGTCAAGAGTACTCTATATTATATATACTCGTTGCGCGTAACTGTTTGTTTAGTCTTTTAGATTGGACTTACTAATCGCAAGCATTAAAGAATTGTGATGGAAATATACAAGAACATATTGTGATCAAGCCCTCAATCACGAATCAAGATATTACAAGATAGTGAAAGATTTATTCAAGCGTCATGAGAAGATAAAGCTCATCTAAAGATTTATCAAGCTTGAATAATGAAGTAGCCTACACTCGAAGATCTCCTAACGAAGATTAGAATAGCGTAGGTGATTATCTCGTAATGGTAACGTAAGAATGGACTTATTACATTGGTAAAGTTATGGCCTCACAGCTATAACATTACTTATATAAGAGCTCAATGTTATAGCTCTTTTACTATAACATTGAGATGTGAAGTTTATAAAACACACGACAAAATAGTTTTTAAATTATTTTTGGAAAACCGTTTTAAATGTTTTAGTAAAAGTATTTGTTTTACAAGGGAGCTTATTTTAATATTGAGTATGGTTCTACTATGAGTTTATAATTAGTAATTATGATTGAATCAACTTATGAGTTGAGGCATCTTGCTAATTAGGGTTTCTAGTTTCTACATACTCTAAAAATCCCTAAACCTAATTTATCTTACCTAGGGTTTTCGTGCAAGAGGATTGGGCTTATGAGTCGTTTCTTTATCATACACGGTTACTCTTTGTACAGGTTAGGGCTTTATGTAAATCTTTATAATATTTGATTAGAGATTTAATATCTCTTTTATATTATTTTGATTTATTCGTTCCTAACGTATAAGATATTATTTTTGCAAAGATAGAAGGAAAAGATTGCGTAAGTCTTTAAAATAATATTTGATTAGAGATTTGTTATCTCTTTATTATTTGGTTTATTCCTTTCTATCTTATAAAAATATTAGGGATGAATAGTGCTGCGTGAACAGTGCCGTGAATAGTGCTGTGAATAGTAAAACGTGAATAGTAATTTCTTTCTTGCACAATAAGTCTTTGCTTGGATAAGGGTTAAGGTATTAGGATAATATTTGATAGAGATTTTTATATCTCCTTATATTATCTTTCCTAATCTCCAAGATATTGGTGAGTTGTTAAGATAGAAAGATATTATTTATTAAGGCAAGTCTTGGAGAAGAATTAAGGAAGATTTAACCTAATTCTTTCTTGCTTTACAAGACTTCCACACGGCACTTAGGGTTTTTAATAAACCGAAACCCTTGCTCCTCTTTTACTATAAATACTCCATACTTTACATCATTAAAAGTTAAGACCTTTGAGCATAACTTTTATATATTTTCAAAATGCAAAAACCGTGTTTTAGAGCAAAAACCATTTTGATATTTTTCGAAAAAGGTCGTGTGATTTATAAACTTGTGCAATCGTTCTTATTGTTATCGTTATAAGATAATAGTGCTTAATTGATTTCTTACTCGTTCATTAACATGAACTTTTTAGTAGAATCATTAGTGCTTTCTTATTAGCGTAAGTTAGTCACTCGAGTATTTAACGGTACTCATTGAGTTACAGCTAGAGTTAGTTGTACGAGTTGGGTTAGTAAATTTGTAATCCGTAGAAAGGTACTAAATTTATTAATCGAGAATAGTGGACGTAGGTTTCGATTTATGAAACTGAACCACTTCAAAAGTCGTGTGTCTCCTTCTCTTTCGTTCGTTTGTTTACTTCGTTCTTACTTGTTCATTAGTTGATTAGTTAAAGTTTAATCAATAAACTTTAAATAATCAATTATACTCATACAATCGAAAAAGCTTTAAAAGTTTTAAATCCTCAATTCACCCCCCCCCCCCCCTCTTGAGTATTTTGGAAATATAGACTCTTCAACCAAAATATCCAAAACTATAACAACTGTCAGCGGAAGACTAAAAACTCCAAAACAAGTGATGACGCCATCCTAGCTAGATCCCGCGAGCTATCCATAGAAGTACCTGCTAATCAACTGCTCACCACCCCCGAATGGATCACCACAGTTTTGTAAAACATAAACGGGGTCAGTTCACTGAATAACCAAGATAAGAAAAACAACAATAAGCATCCAAATAAACCATTCACATTCCTCCAACCTCCAATTCATCGCCAATCACTGACTACACTAAAGTGTGTAGCCCTACCAGATTACCCATCGCAACAGGTAATCCACACCGCCAGTGGGGACCGCAGCCTTACCACCTAAGCCCCGCTCAACACCAAGAGCGAATAACCCATGTCCATTAATGTGCACATCCCCCTTGTGACGGAAACCACAAGGGGCAAATCAAGGGCGTGAAGCCATTCCCGATGATGACTCCACTCATTCGAGGACGCACCTCGAGAACTACAGACAAACAAACAACCAAACTCACAACACCAATATAGACATCTCAAATCCTGTAACTCCCCCATCTACCAAGGAGCCTTAACCAGACCTTCCCTAGCAGATACAGGCATTACCATCTCGGTTGCCCGAGGAATAGTATATCATAAAGTCAATAAAAGAACTATTTAAAGTTTATTACAAACTTAAACTCAACAAAAGAAAGATACAACTGATTAACAAACAACTACGGTGAGACTACTTCATGCCAAGACTCGGTGAAAAACTCGTCCCTCCAACGCACCGAGATAAGCTCCACATATCAACACCTGCTAAGACTGAGTGCTCACCATAATGGATCACGGCAGACACATAACAAGAAAGAAACACGGACAAACCACACAAGGTCAGTAACTGAAGATCAACATACAACACAAGGTACAACACACACACACACACACACACACACACACACACACACACACACACACACACACACACACACACACACACACACACACACACACACACACACACACACACACACACACACACACACTAATCTCCAACTCCAATACTCCATCAATCACCTGACTAACCCGGAGGTAAAGTCCTGCCGGATTACCTATCGCAACCAGTAATCCACGCCGCCATAGAGTGAATAACCCATGTCCATTAATGTGCACATCCCCCTTGTGACGGGAACCACAAGGGGCGAATCAAGGGCGTGAAGCCATTCCCAATGATGACTGCACTCAGCCAGGGACGCACCCCGCACAAAAACACAATGATATTATCACACAATCAACGATGCTGCACACCGCATATAACAACCAATCAACAGTACTGAGTAGGAAAACCTACCTTTAGCAATCAGCAGCAACACCGCATACATCCATATGAAGACAAGACAACCTCCATCAACACCTATCACAACCAGTAGGGAAAACCCTATTACTAACAACCATAACCACAAACAAACCTAGGTATGATGATGATGACTTACCTATGCTCGACATTCCGGCGACAAGACCGCTACCCGACTCAAGTCTCTATCCCCATGGTGTCTCCAAGTGTAAGGGATCTCAAAAGGGTGAAGGTTGGTAAGGAAGAAGGTGTATCATCGATTAGGTTTAGGGAGAAAAGAAATGAAAATTGATTTGGGTTTACGACTTCACGATTTATAACTTATCGCTGAACTCGACGTACTCGATCGAGTATGGGACTTACTCGATCGAGTGACCTCTACTCGATCGAGTCACTAGACTACTCGATCGAGTAGTCTACACTAGATCGAGTTCCCACTTCCCAACGGTTACTATAACGCAAGGTCGCTCGTGTGAAAGGTTCCAGGATTTAACATGTGTCCAGGGTCAGTCAACGGGTCCCTAACGGGGTGGGTATTACAGTCTTCCCCCCTTAAAAATAACTTCGTCCCCGAAGTTCAACTCATCACCTCCCACAAACCGAAAGTGTATCCTAAGCGAAGATAACCAGTAACAACCCAACCCGACAAGAACCATTATAACCATACTCAACCATACCACCCAACCTCCTATGCCGACTAATCATCATCATCCTCTCATGCCGCGAACATACTATCAGACACAACTCTATCACGAGTCATCGTCCAAATGTTAACAATTGAAAATATGCATTCATACAACTATTACTTCCCCTTTTACTACGCACTATACAACACCCAAACACCCCAAACAAGTTCAACACAATTAAATTGCTCAACAAAATTCATATCTCCATGACAATGCAACAACAGAAATTACTCCACTATTGATAAATCATTTAAACAACACTTTGATTATTTCCAAAAGAAACAACAATTAAATTACTAATAAATTACTTTAAAAGACGACGTTTTTGGCATTTTCACGCGCGACATTACTCTTCCCCTCTTAAAAGGAACTTCGTCCTCGAAGTTCACCTTTAAGATGACCTATATCATGATAAAACGAAACTCACAACCTATCTTTTGGCATTACAACTAATCATGGATTTATGTTAACATATAATATGAAAATAACAACACAAAAACAAATTTATCACGCCCACCAATACCACCCGATATATATAGGAATTAGAAGTAATTCATCCATATAACATCATGACACAATGATTACCAAACATAACCATCCCAAAATGATTACCAAACAATTATATAAACTTAACAATCGCATAGAATGATACTTAAAGAAAATTAGTAACCACATAGAATTAAAATCATTGCATACCGTCTTGATACCACTCATACCTAAGTATAAAACACAAGGTAACAATAAACGACCATGATAACAACATATAATGTCAACAAATACTCCCATGATCCCAAGTGACATAAGTAATGTAATACTCCGTATTTATAAGTCTTGGGGTACTCTATCGAGTAGGCCTTACTCTGTCGAGTAAGGGTAAGTTGCGTTTTAGAAAAGTCTCTGACCTGTAGGGTACTCTATCAAGTAGCCTTAGGTACTCGATAGAGTAAGGGGGTACTCTATCAAGTAGCCTTAGGTACTCGATAGAGTAAGGGGGTACTCTATCAAGTAGCCTTAGGTACTCGATAGAGTAAGGGGGTACTCTATCAAGTAGCCTTAGGCACTCGATCGAGTAAGGGGGTACTTGATCGAGTACCTTGGGTACTCGATCGAGTGTCCGGTTTTACGGGGAGTTTTCTCGGGTTTTGTTAATTATGCGATTAAGGTATTTAAGCTTCGTCGTCATTATTCTAAACCACTTTTACAAAACCTAAATTCCTGTTTAAGAGAGAAAGCAAATAAGTCCATCTTCTTAATCGCATTCTTAGCAATTCCCGGAGTTCGACGGTCGCGCTTGTCGTTGTTCGTACCGTTGAGTTCCTTGCGTCGAGGGTAAGATCTATGTACCCTTTTATTGTATTTCCTTTGATTTGGTTAAACCCTAATTTAGGGATTTGGGGGTTTTTGTGTAGATTGTGATTCGGTAGTGTTTGTATGTTTGTATGATAGGAGGAGGTTTTGTAGAAGAGCCTTTTTGATACAGCTGTAGAGACCGTCTGATAATTATGCTTTCCAGGTAGGATTCCCTACTCAGTATTAGTCCCATAATGGGATGATTGTTGATGTGTGAGATTGATTGTTTGATATAGTGATTATATTGTGACGGCTGTGATTGTGATTGTACATTGTTGATAGATTCAAACGGTTGTTGATGTTGTGATTGTGATTGGTTGTCTATGGTTCTCGAGATGCGTTCTCGGCTGAGTGGAGTCACTTGCGGGAGTGACTTCACGCCCTAGTTTCGCCCTTCGTGGAACCCGCCACGGAAGGGGATGTGCACATTAATGGACAGGGTTATCGCTCGGTATGATGAGCGGGGCTTAGGTGGGAACGGCTGCGGTCCCCATCACTGGTAGGGGGTCCAAAGGGGACGTCGGGATTGAGATGATGGGAATTGGTTGGGTGTGTGTGTGTGTGTGACAGCTTAAGTCAGTCTGTTTATCTTATTGTTGATATATGTATTGAATTGTGTGATTAGTACTGACCCGTTTAAATGTTTTAAAAACTGTGGTGATCCATTCGGGGTGGTGAGCGTTATTGAGCGGTATGATATGACGCGTATGGGATAGCCGGGATGAGTCATCACGTGGCGCTTAGAAGTCTTCCACTGTGTCGACGGTGTCTTGTAGCTTTGATAGTTTTAGCAGTAGACCGTCTGAGAATGTTGTATTTCAGTTTATTAGTTTTGGTTTTGATCATGTAATCACTTAAACTATTTACTTTTAAATATGTTTCTTTATTGTCTTATGAATATCATTGCCTCGGGTAACCGAGATGGTAGTATCCTTATACCTGAGTGGTCCTGGTAAGGCACTTGGAGTATGGGGGTGTTACAAATGGTATCAGAGCGACGATCCTGAAACCTGTAACCAATGAATCTAATGAACCTAGGGAGTCTAATTAAAAATGAACCCGGGGTAGAAGTTGTAGGAGCTAATGCAAAGACTTGGGAGACGTCCTAAAGTCGCGAACTCGCCCTACAATTTTGAACCGGTCACATGGGATATGAGTCGGGATCGCTATGTGCATAATTTGTGTGTTGTGTATCTATATAGTAAGGTGTTGTATGAATCAATGGATGTATACATGTGGAGGATGTGAGATGTGTAGTGAAGGATAATGATGATATGATTATAATTGTCATTGATTTAATACATGAATTGCAAGACGGTTGGTTTATAATGTTGTTTTGAATTGGTTGAAAAGATGAGTTAAGGAATTGCATGAGAATATGAAATTCATGTGGAGGACATGTTTATGTGATGGAAGTGGATTTTCTACTTTTGCGATGTTAGTAACATGTGAATAGGGGATTTTATGTCGTATATTATATTATTGTGTACGTAAAGTTATAAAATAAAAGCATGTGGGTAAATCGTGATTGACAAGTGAAATAACCTATGTGCATGATGAATGTTGTTGCTTGGCTTTTGAAAATAGTAACATATGAGTATGAATACTGGTTTTATGAGTTTTGGACTGGTTTTGTCTACCTTGTTGTTGTTCAAGTCGTTTGGAAAGTAAAAATCAATAGTTGTGTTTTTCGATTATAAAGAGGGTGTCTTTAAACTGTTATAACTTGAGATGCATAAATGATTTTGATGTGATTCCAATTGGAGGTGATAGCTTGTCCTTTTACGATTCTAACGATAGGTCACACGCCCAAAACGACCAAGAAATGAGTGAGTTATGACTGTTTTACGAAAACTGGACAGTGCTGAGAATTGGGGTACTCGATCGAGTATCCTTGGTACTCGATCGAGTAAGGGGGCACTCGATCGAGTACGTTAGTTACTCGATCGAGTAGCCCTGGTGATTTATTTTACGTGCTTCTGATCTTGACCTACTCGATCGAGTAAGTCCCTTACTCGATCGAGTGGCTCAGATCGATCTAGTGACCCCTATTTTGGGTCATATGTTTATCTTTTGACTTCGTTGCATATTATGTTTAATTCAAAGGCGTTATTTTGCTTCTTTATGCATTGTTTTACATGTATGTTGGTCTTGACGCGTAAGTTACCCAATTTTGTGGTGTAAAGAGTGGCACCTATGATTAGTATGAGTTCGGTGGGGAGGACATGATTTATAGGTGTTGGGATTAGTAAGACTTAATTGAGGCATAGAGCATGTTGTGTGAGACGAGATGAGTGACATGATTGTATGTTGAGTAATGAAAATGTAAGTGAATGTGGGCAAGGCATGATGTAAGTTTAAGGAACGTGAGAATGAAAAGATTGAAAGAAAGGATGTGGATAGTAGCAACCTGAGATGTATAATAAATTATGGAGGGAGATGGTTAGAAATAGTGTTGAGTAAGAACATATGTAATGAAAGGTCGTTTGGAAATAGTGGTATATAGCGAACTTAATGGGACATGTCGCGACGTGGATTTGCAGGTAGTGACTGAGTTTGGAAATTTGTGTTATCGAGAGACGAAACTACTGTGTGATTTCCTTGGGTAATTAACGGTATTAAATGAATTTTGATTTCTAGAGAGGTACAAAGGAGATGCAATTGTTTGAACAGTGAACGTTGATTTTATGGATAGATTAGTGGCAAGTGTGAGTGATACCATAATAAGAGAAAACCCATGGTAAGAAAGAGTAAGAAGATATCGATATAAAATAATGAGATGTGAGTCTTGGAGCAATGAGAAAGTAACCGGAACACTAAAGAGTTAGGAAGAAGTAATAAGGAGTTTTATGGTTAATTAATTTTGCCGAGAGTAAAAGAAAAGAATGAGGGGAGTAAAACTAGGAAGATGTTGACCGGAGTTATGTGACATAAAAGTGAGGAATTGTCGAGATGTATGATACTATCAAGAGTAAGTAAGTTAATGGTTATACGGGAGTCTCGGGACAACATGATTATTCATGGGCTTTGAGAAATTAAGGGAGTAAGAGGTTGATAGAGTAGCTGCACGATATGAGATATTGGTGGAGAGTTAGATGACGCTACGGTCAAGGATAGTGTTGAAAAGAATGTTGAGGTAATTTTGTTGATGGATTCGACGTTCGTTATTTGGGATGTTAAGTAAAGATAGGAAAGAAATCGTGATGTTTAGAGACGAGTGTAAGAGGTTTGATGTCCGGACAGTGGTAGTGTTATGGTTTGTGACTAGTGATTAAGGGTAACGGTATATTAGAAAAGCAGCAATTCTAAAGAGATTGATTTTGTAGGGACAAGATTGATAAGTATGGTTATGAAAGAGTATCAGATGTGGTTATATGAGGCGGTTGTTAGTAGTTGAGTATTAATGGTGTGGCTATATTTGGCAGAGGGTGATGGATATGCGAAGGGGAGACTATGTTATGAGGTGTATACGAGTTAAGCTCGGGTGAGAGGTAACTTTTAACAGGTGGTAACTTACGTGATCAGGATTGACTGGTGGGATTTGATTATGGGTCTATGTCATATATAAATGTTTGTGTGAGGTTCTGACCTCACAAGAAATGGTATGGTGTGATAATTATAAGTTGTTATCTGAATTTTCTGTAATACATGTTGGATACGAGAACGTAAGGGAAGGATGTTTAAAAAGGTAATAATTTGACTGTTTTGGCATGACTAGTTATGCCTGTGTGTATTCATGGTACATGTCAATCCGTGATATGGTAAGGGGATGATATTCACGAGGTTATTATCTATTTAATTCATATAATATGTTGCGATGTGATTTAGTAAAGTGGATTTGAATAAGTTTTTCTTGTCTGAGAAGTTATTTTGAGTCAGTGTTTGTGGGAATTGTATGTAGCTGTGATGTCTATCGATGTGGTTGTGGTGCCTCCGGTGGTGATCCGGGCACGGTATTTAGTATTGTGATGCGGGTATTTTTGCACTGTGGTGTGGCTGTTGGTGGCGGTGTCGCGATGACGTCACCGGTTGTGGTGGAGTAGGCGGGATGATTATGATACGAGTTTTCAAAAGTACATATCAGCCATATATAGATTGTTATTTTGTTTGATGTTGCTTCCTGTGAGTTTCGGTTTTGTACGGATAGACAGTTGTTTTGTTTATTGATGTTTCTTAGCGATTAGGTTTTGGTATGAGGGTAGAGTATGATATGAAAGAGAGTTGTCTATGTTTTCGTTGTTGTCATGGTATAGTGACATTCTGTTGATGGGACACGATTGTCGAAGTTGTTCTGATACTTTTGATCTTGTTTTAAGATGAGGCTTTGGACATAGTCATGGTAATTGATTGGTGGAACATGTGTTGTATTGATCTGGACGCTGCAGGTGGTTCATAATTAGATTTTGGGACAGTGAGTGTAGGGTGTTGGGGATTAGTGTCATGTTAAGTTTTGTATGAGTTTTGCGGTAATTAAGAAAAGAACTTGAGGATCTAGTGTGAGTATACGTAACGAGTGTGGATCGTGAGTTATGCTTTTGGGAGATAGGTGCTTTACATAGAGAGGTATGTTGTTTTGCAGAAATAATGGAGAGTTAGTATGGTGATTTTGCTACGAGCCTTATGGTATAGGTTAGAGGTGTGCCGAATGAGTGAGTTATGAGAAATGTTTAAGTAAGAGAGCCTTGGATATGTGCATGGCGAGTGTTTAGGTCCTAGGTGGTTATCTTTGACATGTGATGATGATGAGAATAACGAGAAGATATAACTAAGGATATAGTATTAGTAGGTTACGAGGACGTAACATTTATCTTAAGAGGAGTAGGATGCGATAAAAGAGAGTTTCATGGTGGTGCATGTTGTAATATAATTGGAAGTAGAGTGTTAGCGTAGCGTAAAGGAGGGATTTGTTTTCTGGACGATACTTATAAAAGGCCATGGCCGTGCTTGTAGTACTGTGATGCTTCGGAGTATGAGAATATTTTATATAATGTTGACAGTTGGAGGATGATGTATGAGTCTGAGTAAACTTCGAGGACGAAGTTCCTTTTAAGGGTGGTAGAATGTAACATTCCGTTTGATGTCTAGGAGTGTCTTGATTTTGGATTTGATAGTGGATGATATTATGGAGCTAGCAGTGTTAGTAAATGGTGGTTGGTTATGTATGAAGTTGGTGTCGTGAGAGATATATATGTGGTGGATGCGATATCTTGAGTCATGTTAAGGAAGTAAACATAGTTGGTGGAGTGGGTGTTAAGAGTTCATGTTTTATGTTTGGTCGAGTTTTTGAGTTCTTAGTTACGTTGTTGTGTCTTGGTCGAGTTAGTATGGTTGTTTTTAGAGTATGGGTTGAACTTCGGGGACGAAGTTCTTTTTAAGGAGGGAAGACTGTAATACTCCGTATTTATAAGTCTTGGGGTACTCTATCGAGTAGGCCTTACTCTGTCGAGTAAGGGTAAGTTGCGTTTTAGAAAAGTCTCTGACCTGTAGGGTACTCTATCAAGTAGCCTTAGGTACTCGATAGAGTAAGGGGGTACTCTATCAAGTAGCCTTAGGTACTCGATAGAGTAAGGGGGTACTCTATCAAGTAGCCTTAGGTACTCGATAGAGTAAGGGGGTACTCTATCAAGTAGCCTTAGGCACTCGATCGAGTAAGGGGGTACTCGATCGAGTACCTTGGGTACTCGATCGAGTGTCCTGGTTTTGGGGGAGTTTTCTCGGGTTTTGTTAATTATGCGATTAAGGTATTTAAGCTTCGTCGTCATTATTCTAAACCACTTTTACAAAACCTAAATTTCTGTTTAAGAGAGAAAGCAAACAAGTCCATCTTCTTAATCGCATTCTTAGCAATTCCCCGAGTTCGACGGTCGTTCTTGTCGTTGTTCGTACCGTTGAGTTCCTTGCGTCGAGGGTAAGATCTATGTACCCTTTTTATTGTATTTCCTTTGATTTGGTTAAACCCTAATTTAGGGATTTGGGGGTTTTTGTGTAGATTGTGATTCGGTAGTGTTTGTATGTTTGTATGATAGGAGGAGGTTTTGTAGAAGAGCCTTTTTGATACAAAATTTGTAGAGACCGTCGATAATTATGCTTTCCGGTAGGATTCCCTACTCGCATTAGTCCCATAATGGGATGATTGTTGATGTGTGAGATTGATTGTTTGATATAGTGATTATATTGTGACTACTGTGATTGTGATTGTACATTGTTGATAGATTCAAACGGTTGTTGATGTTGTGATTGTGATTGGTTGTCTATGGTTCTCGAGATGCGTTCTCGGCTGAGTGGAGTCACTTGCGGGAGTGACTTCACGCCCTAGTTTGGCCCTTCGTGGAACCCGCCACGGAAGGGGATGTGCACATTAATGGACAGGGTTATCGCTCGGTATGATGAGCGGGGCTTAGGTGGGAACGGCTGCGGTCCCCCATCGCGGTAGTCCAAAGGGACGATCGGGATTGAGATGATGGGAATTGGTTGGTTGTGTGTGTGTGTGTGTGTGTTAAGTCATTAAGTCTGTTTATCTTATTGTTGATATATTGAATTGTGTGATTAGTACTCGACCCGTTTAAATGTTTTAAAAACGTGGTGATCCATTCGGGGTGGTGAGCGATTATTGAGCGGTATGATATGACGCGTATGGGATAGCCGGGATGAGTCATCACGTGGCGATTAGAAGTCTTCCGTGTGTCGACGGTGTCTTGTAGCTTTGATAGTTTTAGCGATGAGACCGTCCGAGAATGTTGTATTTCAGTTTATTAGTTTTGGTTTTGATCATGTAATCACTTAAACTATTTACTTTTAAATATGTTTCTTTATTGTCTTATGAATATCATTGCCTTGGGTAACCGAGATGGTAGTATCCTTATACCTGAGTGGTCCTGGTAAGGCACTTGGAGTATGGGGGTGTTACAAGTAAAATGGTCTCTATATATACAAGGAGAGGTACTCGATCGAGTTAGGTGTACTCGATCGAGTACGGAGTAGGTTACTCGATCGAGTTAGACATACTCGATCGAGTATGTACAGGTCATAATGCTCATTAAAACGACATATACATGGTACTCGATCGAGTTGAGGGCACTCGATCGAGTATCTGCAAGTCAGAATGTCCTCAAATGTGTGACAAGCAAAGAAACATACCCAAGTTCGGGGTTTCATCCCCGATATCATTGTACCTAAACCACGTTTAGAAAATCCAGACACAAGGTATGCTTACAAACCAAATAAAAATCCTAATACCAAGGTAAAAGTAACAATCCAACATAAGTCCGCTAAAACAAGCATAAACAAGAAAGATCACTCGAGCTCACCGCCTCGATCCTCCTCCATCTCATCACATCCTCCTGCTCCTGACGTACCTCCTCCAAACCCTCCTCCAGTAGTTGCTCCCGATCCTGGGTCTCCACCACTCCTCCAGGGCGCTAGGCATCAGTAAGAGTAGTTCTCAGGGGCTCCCCATGTAGTCAGATCTACCCCGTAGGATTGAAAGATACCACTAACGTTCCCTACGCCGCGCCACCATACCGATTGGGCCAAGTTGGTCCCTACACCTTGAATATAGGCCATCTCGTGAAGGTTCCGGATCACCAAGACGTTTAACACCCTCTTTGTGAGCTCGCTCACCTGCATCTGTGGGCTGAAAGAAGAAGGGTAACCGAGGTACTAGTACTGGGGTGGTCCCGGCTGAACAGGCGATGACTCCCCAACAACCTCTCTAGCTCTCCGGGGTCCTCTACCCTCCCGAGGCACCTGGTCCTCTCTCCTTGCATGGTCTCCCCCAAACGGCTCATGCATCTCATCCCGAAGGTCATCAATGATCAACTACATCTGATCAGGAAGGCTAGCCTCCGCACTCCCAGGGGCAGCCTCAATGATAGGCTGTGTCGCACACCTAACAAAGATAATTACCCTTGACAGAAATTAATGTAGTACGAGGGGTCGAACACAAGGAGACGGGAATTGCGCTATGAAATGCTATAAGTAGACTTCTATCAAGGTCGGTAATGATTGATTGGTTTGTTTTGGTTTGATGATTAGCAAATAAAATGATATAACAATATATGATTAAAGAAGTCTAGGGAAGTCGGGTCACACATGCAATTGTAAATATATATTCATGCTAAACTCGGAATAAATAACATTGTCAATTGTTTAGGCTTAAAGACACCCACCTCTCGATAATAGTGTCAACCATAGACCGAGTCCTAGACTCTCGTCATGACTAGGTCGTCCTACTGCACATGCTTAGTCTAATCCGATTCCGTGCCTCTCGACTTATAGAACGAATTAATAAACTTAATCGATGAATATGGCCACTAAACAAAGATTAATCGTGACGATACAAACATGTAATAGAAACAATTAGACAATATTATATCAGCCTAATTTAATATTTTACATATATTAGTTATTGCATGGCTTCCCTAGTCCCTAGACTAAGGAAATTTAGCTACTCATATTGAAATGTAAACTACAAACTATGATGTATGAAATGCTAAACATGATTATAGAAATGATATAGCCTAAAAGATGAATTATGAAACATGAGAATAAACTATGTGATGGAATTAAAATACTAATGATAAAACTATGTGATAACTAAAATAGAAATGTAAACTAAATAAACTAGAATTAGAATTATCGAATACGAAATGGAACTTGAACTAGGAACTTGCAATGAAGAACAAATGAGAACCAAAAAGCTTGAATAAATAGAACCAAATGTTTAACAATAACCAAATGCTTAACAAATTAAAACTAAAATGAAAACTATCAGAGAATTTTTGTGTGCTTAAGAATACAAGAAATATGAGATTGTATGGTGAAAATAAGATGCTAATTAGGTCGGACCTAGCTCTTTATTTATAGGGAGCTAGGGATGAAACATATGCACGTAGAACAAGGAAACCCCGATCGGGGTTCCCAAGCTCCGATCGGGGTCGTGGGATTCTAGCTCATTCATCTTAATTCCCCTAGTTAATGCTCATGGAATCTAATGCTTAGCGATAAATGCCCTATTAAGCGTCCGATCGCGTCCGATAATGATCTTTAAGCATGGCATCCAATGTACTCTAGCATCCTAAGCTTCCACCTTAGTTGGACTTCAAATCTTGGGCTTAACTTTGCATAAGACTTTGTTTTGCATTTCTCATTTTAATCCATATCTTTATGCATTCAAATCCATGTAATACTTCAAGGTTGGTCCAATGTTAGCTTTGCTTCTAGTTACTTGCACAAGTGATGGAATAAGCTTCTAAAAGCTCAACTTCCTACAAAATGTGACGAAACATGCAAAGACAACTAGAATACAATATTAGCTCATAAAAACACTAAGGTTAGTGCAATAATCATATAAATTTGAGATAAAATATGGGGTAAAAGTATATATATAATGAACGCATCAAACTCTCCCAATCTAAACTCTTGCTTGTCCCTAAGCAAGAAACCATATCCCATCAATTGAAATATCCTAAAACAAGCTAAGGATAATGATTCAAAACCCGGGACAACATGGGCATATGGACTAATGCAAAAACATGGATGAGATTTACATGACGGCGTAGCATGAAAGACTTTGAATGAACCTTTAAGCTCTTGCGTGATCTTTTCACTAATGGACTCTCACGATGCACTCAAACTCATTTGTATGTGAAAGGACATTTTGTGTGAAAATACTCACCTATCCTCGACTCATGAGAATGTGCCCGCAATATAATATGGTAATCATTTCAAAACCACAAGTCAAAACATTCAAATGCAAGCATGAAAAAAAAGCCATATGGGTAAGAAGGCAAATAAGTAATGGGTAAGAAAGGGGAACAAATGATTTATGGTATGTGGAGCTAAGTCAAGCTAGTAACAACCATATGCAAGGATGCTCAATTCCTAAAACAATTCCCAAAAATTTCGATACAAATCATAAGAATGCTCTCCAAAATATATGAATAAGACATGAGAGATTCTTACATCAACTTCTTCTTCTTCTTCTTCAAAATACAAACCATGCTTCTCTTTTTCACATCATGCTTTTTTTTCTTTCTGTCTCATCTTTTCTTTTCTTTATTTTTCATCATTTTTCTTTTTCTTTCATTTTTCTTTTTCTTTTCTTATTTTTTTTTCCAAGAACATTAAGACCAAGCTCACAATGATATTTCAAGATATAACAAATCCCAAATGAGCACCCAAATACAACTAATCAAAGCTATTAGCTCAACAAGGTAGACAATTTTTATATGTAGCTAAGGATAAATTTTGTGAAGGGCTTCAAAAAGGGCAAATTTAATCATGTGAATGACTCCAAAATGCTAACAACAAATGAGTGCATGCTTATAAAGAGATGAAATCAAGACCATACTTGTGCGTTATTGATATAACACACTCCATAAAGAGACCTACACTCACCTAAGAGAGACCGGATATGGATGCATCGGTCTAAGAAGGTTTTACCTTACCAATTTTATAGCTTGCCAATAGTCAAGATCAAGCCTATTCGGTTCCTTTTCCATCTCCCACCTACTATGTCAAGACATCCCCATGTAGCAATTATCCATCAAATAAGAATAAATCATTAGCTATAAGCTATCATTAAGATAAGCGAGAGGGAAAGTAGGCTAAAAGCAAGTAAAAACACAATTTTCTAAAAATTTTCAAAATTTTTCTACATGCAACCTACACTACAATGCAAATGCACCCCCCCCCCCCTCCCCCCCAGCTAAACACAACATTGTCCTCAATGTGCTAACATATAAATCACCCAACTAAACCATAAAAATGGCTCAAAGCACGTAAATAAGAAGTAAAAGGGGTCATATTTAATGGGTTGCGAGAAAATAAACTAAAGTGCAAAGCAAAGAAAACTTACTAGACTAGCTAGCCTCCCCCCAAACTAGTATATATACGGGGGACTCTTCCTTTCATCATTCATTCAAGAAAAGGGACAAAAGTTGAACCCCTTCCTACCTTTCTTCTTACCACTACCACTTACGGATGTTTCACCACTTCCACTTGGTTCATCACTTTGGAGAGGAGTGACATATTCAGCAATGTTTTGCCCACTTCCAAGTCCATCTCCATAGCTACTATAACCACCATAGCCACCACCATATCCGCCACCATATCCTCCATTAAATGCCTCAACTCCATAATCCGAACCACAAAAATCCGGACCGGGAGCATAAGTAGTATAAGTACCTGCATCATGGTTAGAAGGGGGAGGAGGAGGAGGAGGAAATCCACCCGGGGGATAGTTATAAAATGATGGGTGCGGTCCCTTGGGTCGGATAACTCCTTGCCTAGCAAAATGATCATAAATGGGATGCAATCCAAGTCTTTGATAATCATGAATAACATTAATATTAAGACTAAGATCACGCATCATGTCCATCATATCTAGGCTAGAGGTAGAATGGCGTGCTTGAGAGGGTTCACCTCTTGCACGACACTCAACAGTGGAGGGTGTCTCTTCTCTAAGAGGCAAGTTGTAAGTGGGTCGAGTAAAGGGGGCATGCCCACTACGGGATTTGGTATGGACTAAGGCATTTAGTTCACTTTTCTCTTCCGGTAGTCTAATAGAATCATGACCACCAATCTTCCAAACCATATGTGGATGAGAATTGCGAAACCAATTACAAGATAAGAAATAGTCATAGTCAAGTCCATCCCCCTTTTCCTTACTAACCAAAGGTCTCAAGTCGGTGGTCTCTTGGTTAAAGTGGCATAAGTGATGTGCAATTCTAGTAACCAACCCACCCATGACAATTGAACTATTTTTAGCATTACATTGCTTGGTCTAGTTGTTTGCAAAGTTGTAGGGGATATTGATCCCCCACTTTTCATCACCATTCACATTAAGAAAGGTACCCAAAATTTCAACCTCAATACTCCTCACCGAGTGAGGCTCATTCCTCCCAAATAAAGTCCACCCCATAAACCTTTGCCAAATATGTATCTCGAGGTAGTGTATGAATTGGTGGGGGCCATGATCCCAACCATTAAATGGGTAGTGAGAAATGGCTTCCCAAGTCAATTTGGGGTTGTAATCATCAGGTGCGTCCACATGCAAGCCTTCATGTTTTAATTCAAAGCGGCAAAATCCGCTTAATCCAAATTATAATCATTGTTAAACAACCGGAAAGTTACAAAATGAACAAAACCTTGCTTTTTTGATTTGTGAAACTCGAAAGAACTCAAGAACTCAAGGGTGAGTTCGGGAAAGGTTTTGTAATTCATATTGTAACAAGTTTTCATATCAAGGTTCTTGAACAAATTCTTAACACTCTTCTCAATTCCAATATGCTTTAAAGAAGCTTGATTGATAAACTTAGTGGCTTTCATACCTTTGTTGCGTAAGATGACCCAATTATCCCATTGTTTCTTAAAATTGAAGATGACTCAGGGAAAGGTAGGACCATGCCACTCCAGTACCTCTTGCATTTGAACATCCTCCGCAATTTCCTAAATGGGGGTAACTCAAGATCAAATTTGATGGGTATTGTTTCCCTTTTCCTTGATCGGAACCGCAAAACAATGGTTGAAGAGCCTAGACAAGGCCACTCTTGGAATCGATTCGTGGAAGAAGTTAGCACTTGCCTTTTACAAGAAGTTCTACCCTCCGGAGAAAACCAACATGTTAAGAGCCCAAATCATTGGGTTCAAGCAAAGAGATGAAGAGTCTCTATATGAGGCATGGGAAAGATTCAAAGATACATATCGCTCCTGTCCTCATCATGGACTAAGCGAATGGTTTCTAGTCCAACAATTTTGGAAAGGGTTGTATGAAGATTCAAGCAATGTGCTCAACATGGGTTCTAATGGAAGATTCACCGAGGTAGATGACAACCAAACTTGGGGAAAGATAGAGGAGATGTCGGTTCACAACTCTCAATATAGTAGGCCAATAAAAGCTACTAGGGGAGGGAGACATGAAGTTGACTCAGTCACACATGTGAGTGCCGATTTGGGTGCCCAACTAAGCTCCCATATTGACACAAAGAACTTGAAATTTGAGAAGGCCATAGCCAAGATGAATAAGGCTTCTCAAACACCCAAGCAACATCAACAAGTCAATGCCATGGTGGCAACATCTTCTATTCCAAATGGAATATGTGAGAATTGTGGAACTTTGGGACATGATCAACAAGAGTGTAGGGGGACAAATGAGCAAGTGAATGCTTTCCAAGCATACAAGAATGACACCCCTTACTCCAACTTGTACAATAAAAACACCAAATTTCACCCAAACTTCCCATATAAAAGCCAAAATGTTCAAAATCCTCAACCAACATACACCCCACCTCCAATGAGAAATCCTACTCAAAGACCCTTTTTCAACCAAAATCAAGGATTCTAAAACCAACCCTCTTACAATCAATCCAATGACCACGCTTTTGATGTTCAAAAAGCGGTCCTTCAAATGCAAAAGAACCAACAAGATTTCTTTGCTCAAATGCAAAGAGATAGTCAAGCCAAAGACACTACCATCAACAATATCCTTTCTCATACCAAGATGTTGGAAACACAAATGTCCCAATTGGCCACTTCAAGTTCCCAAAGGAAAAAAGGACAATTACCTCCTCAAGGTAATCCTCCTACAAGACATGAAACTATCAACGCAATCCACTTAAGGAGTGGTACACGATATGAGAGACCTAAGGAGCCAATTGAAGAGGATGTTATTGAGGAAAGTGTCAAGACAAGAGATGTGATGGAATCATTGAGGAGAAATCTTAGGGTAGTAGAACCAACTACCAATGACTCATTGAAGAAGAGAAATGAAGAGAAGGCCAAAGAGGTTGAAAAAGAACCTATTGTGATTAGACTTCCGTTTCCAAGTCGCCAAGCCAAGCCCAAGCTTGATGAGCAACTTGTAAAGTTCATGGAGATTGAGAAGAACCTAGAGGTTTCCATCCCATTCACGGAGTTGATCAACCATGTGCCGGCCTATGAAAAATATATGAAAGATATCCATACCAAGAAGAAGTCCATTAGGAAGTTGGAGACCATCGCATTCACAAAGATAACACCACTATAGATTTAGCCAACAACAACGATTAAAAACCATTTTTATTAAAAAAAAGCGGACGTTGTTGTTCGGGCCGTTGTTAAAACTTTTAACAACGGTTACGTTTTTTTATTAATAACCGTTGTCAAAGGTTCTAACAACGGTTTAGAACCGTTGTCGTTATTAATTATCTGTTGTGAAAAGAAGTCCCTGTATTGAATAATTTTTTGGTGGGAAAGTAATAACAACGGTTTCATGACATAAAACCGTTGTTGATAGTAATGGCGCGCTTAATAGTTTATTGTAGGGATGTTAATAACAACGGTTTTTTTTATTATAATCGTTGTTATTACTTAATAACAACGGTTTTGTTTTAATAACCGTTGTTATTGTAGTTATTTTATAAAAAAAAAATTTAATTTAATTCATTAATTCTTGGCATATGAAACGAAAACATATTAATTAAAAAACAACTCTTGGCATACGAAAGGACACATATACACTAATTATAAATTCATTCCAATATATATATATATATATATATATATATCTCAACCAATCCATTATCTTATTTTTCTTCAATCTCCCCAAAACCCTAAATCTTCAAAACATAAACTCCAAACTTCCTTCAATAATGAATCAAAACATTCGTTTAACATTAATAACGATCGAGTACAACAAATGTTTCATACGCCGCTTAGAGGAAATCGAGAGGAAGAACAGGCTTTTCCTTGATGATGTTCAGATCCCACTCAAGGAGGCCACCCTTCGTGGCTAGGTGCCGGAGTTGGAGCAGCTGCATGCAGATATTGCATCTGCTTTACGAGACCTCCAAATAGCAAAGGAGGAGAGAATCATTCTCATGGAAGATAATGCCTTCCTAAAAACCGTTCTAAGTAGTAGTTTAGTTTAGTTTTTTATTTTATTTTGTATATCAATTAACTAAGTTTATGAATATTAAATGTGGATTTGTTTTACTATCCTCTTCATCATGCATCTTCTTTGTTTTATTTTATTTGATTTATTTTACTAATAAATGCAGAAAAACTAATCGGATAATTAGAGAAAGAACAAGAACATTGACGGAGAAAAACACACAAAAAAATAATTAGAGAAAGAACAATAATGACGGAGATGACAAAACCTAAAACCATTAAGAGATAGATATATACCTGATAATTAGAGAAAGAATAGTGACAGAGACAATGAGAAAGACACGACGACGGCAACAGTGAAGGGAGATGACAGAGCGACGACGAGGGAGAGTTTTGACAGTGAGGGAGAGTGTGTTTGTGTTTGTGTATGTGTATGTGTATGTGTTTGTGTATGTGCAGTGTCTGTGTATGTGTTTGTGTTTGTGTTTGTGTTTGTGTGGTATTGCGGTGTTTGTTTTTATTTTTCTATACACTGAAAGTATTGACAACGGTTATTTAAATTATAAACCGTTGTCATTACTAATAACAAAGGTTGTCACAAATTAACCGTTGTTATTATTTTTCACCGATTTGCGCCAAAATAATATAATCCAATTAACAACGTTATTATATATTACATGATCAACCATTGTTATTATTTTATGAATGACAACGGTTATTATTTGTATAACCGTTGTTATAGGTAATGACAACGGTTATGGTTCTAGTAACCGTTGTTATTAATTTCCGCGAAAATAAAATAATACAGTTAACAACGTTATTACCAATTCGCATTAATATGCGTTATTAAAGGGCCATTGTTATTGCCTATATTTGTAGTGGTATAAGTAGTGCAATAGTTCAAGGAGATTCCCCACATAAGCTCAATGATCCGGGAAGTTTCTCCATTCCATGTACCATTGGTGACACCACAATCAACAAAGCACTATGTGATCTAGGTGCAAGTGTGAGTGTCATGCCATATTCGGTATGTGAAAGGGTAAGAGTGGGAGAACTCAAGAGCACTAATATGACTCTACAAATGGAGGACCGAACAACAAAGAAACCACTTGGGGTAAGGGAAGATATGCCCGTGAGAATTGGAAAGTTTTTCATACTGGTGGACTTTGTTATTGTTGATATGGAGGAAGATTCCAATATACCGATCATTCTGGAAAGACCATTCCTACACACCGTCGAAGCGGTGATTGATGTAAAGCACGGGATGCTCACACTTGAAGTTGGTGATGAAACAATCACCTTTAATCTTGATAAGACTATGAGAGCTCCCAACTTGCTTGAGCCATGCTTTATGGTTGATCACTATAGCCGGGAAGGTGACAAGAAGAAAGTGGAATCCCCATTCAAAGGTCACTGATATGCCGTATTTAGTACGGGTTTAAGAGTCGTGAGTTATGTGAATAATCATGGAATAAGCGAAGTTTTAGGAGTGTAATTGCATTATATCACATTTCATGATTATTGATTTAATTGTGGAGTAATTGGATGGAAATATGGATTAATGAGGTATAGGAGTGTGCTTGGATTGGTGCTGAGACATGGTAGAAATAAGTCCTTTATGTTGGGCTCAAATAAGTAACAATAAGTTGTTGAAGAGCACATGGGCCGTTTACAAGTGAAGCCCAGCGAAGACGGAAGGGAAAGAAGATTAGCAGCGTTTTTGGACCAGCCTTTGGCGCGGGTCAGGCCGTGGGTCGCCCGTGGTGCGGATTTCAAGAGTCGAGTTTTTTATGTTTGCAGCTTTTGGTTTCCTATTTTCGGTTTTTGTTTTGTTATTATTATTTTAGGAATAATTATTATTAGGTTAAGTACTTGGTTAGACTCTATCATTCACGTTATGTATTATTTTGGAGACAAGAACCCTAAGTATTTTGCTAGTAAGAAAGACATGAGCAACTAATCCTTTCATCTCGGATTAAGATTTAAAGCATCTGATTTATTCAAATTGTGAGACTATTATTCATCTTCCTTTTATCTCTTGAGTATTGTTAATTCTTTGTTTTAATTTTATGGTTGTTGAATGTTTAGATTAAAGTAGCTAATTAATCTTCACAATTATCAATCTATTGTTATTCTAGTGAATGAATCCGTAATTGTTCAAACTTGCTAGATAAAGTAACAATCTTTACCCTTTGTAATGGATGCGTTTCATCATATGTAGGTTAAAGAGAGAATTAACTTGTGATTCGAACTAATAATCGCGTGTTTTATTGGTCGTCACTTCTATCGTTCCTTATTCATTCATGCTGTTGTTGAATTAAACTTAATCGCATGTATTAGGTTGTTTGATAATTAGGTTATTTGATTATCGCGTTTTGAGTCAAATAATATTATAGAGGAATTGGGAAATTGATCCCACGATAGTTTGCTCAAGAATCAATTGGAAGTTATTTGTCTATGATCAATTTAATAATCAGTTTGTGGAAATTCTTACCCGAGACCATTTAAACCATCTGAATTCATATTTATTATTCTTCATTCAATTGCTTATTTAATCTCCACTTTAGTTACTCAATCGTTTAAAATCCCCCACCCCCCCCCCCCCCCATATTGGTTTCTTATTTTCTATACTTTAATTCATATAAATTACATCGCCTTTTCTGTGGATCGATCCTTATTACCATATACTATCATTTAGTTAGAGGTTTTAAGTGTTATAAATATTATCTTTGGGAGCATACGACTTCGGCTCACCAAATTTTGGCGCCGTAGCCGGGGAGGGCAATAGTTAATTTTTGTGTTTCTTTAGTGTAGATTTTATTTTATTGTTTTAGTTTATGCCTAGTACTCGTTCTTCTTACCAACAACTCGAGCCTTACGACTCAGAGATTGAATGCACACTTTTCAGGTTAAGGCAAATTGGAGAAGGTTCGTTAGTTGTTTTCGAGCACCCAGATTCCGAGAAGGATATACACTCTGATTCAGATACTTCGGAAATTCCTATTACTACTGAGAATATGGCTAGGGAGACTCGAACATTAAGGGAGACCACAGCTCCAAATCTTAACGTTCAACCATTGTGCATCACTTTTTCAGCATTGGATGATGAAGTTACTTTTGAACTGAAATCTGGTTTGATACATCAATTACCAAGTTTCAGTGGGATGAGCATTGAGGATCCAAATAATCATCTTTCGGACTTTCATATTGTGTGCACTGGTATGAAGCCTTTTGCTATTACTGATGAGCAGTTGAAATTGAGAGCATTTCCTTTCTCCTTGAAGGACAATGCGAGAGACTGGTTAAACTATCTACCACCGGGAAGTATCACTACTTGGGTAGGAATGAAGAAGGCATTCTTGGAGAAATATTTTGCTCCTTCTCGATCATATCAACTTAAAAGAGCCATTAGTAATGTTGAACAGCAAGACGGAGAAACTATGTATGAGTATCTTGAGAAATTGAAGAAGCTCTGTGCTAGTTGCCCTTACCATGGTTACTCTGACCAGGATCTCATTATGTATTTTTGTGGAGGACTGAACCAAGATGACCGTCGTATGATTCACTCTGCTTGTGGAGGAAATATAGCCAATAAGAATCCAGATGAAGCTTGGGAGGTTATCACAGAGCTAGCTGAGACCTCTAGACAGTTTGAGAGGAGACCATCACGAAGAGGAGTGAGTGCTATGGGTGTTATTCCTGGCTTGGAGGAAAAGGTTGATAACATTGTTTCCACTCTCCGTGATATGTTATCTGGGAGACATATGGCTACTGTTTGTGGCATATGCGCTACTGAGGGTCACCCTAACGACTTGTGCCCTTACTTGCAAGAAAGTGGTCAAGAAGAGGTGAATGGTGTTTGGGAGAGTACTACAAATAAAAGGAAGTGGGATCCATATTCCAAGACCTATAATGAAGGATGGAAGGCTCACCCTAACTTTTGTTGGGGAAACTCTTAACCCGGTCCATCATCTGGCCCTACCAGAGGTTAGTTTCTCTAGCGACCACAAGGACAACAATTTACTCAACAAGTGCCACAACAAGCAGCTGAGCAAGCACCACCGAGCTCATCAATGTCCACGGAGGATATGATTCGGGCTCTTACTCTCAGTGTTACTCAAGATAGAGCAGATAATAAGCAAAATTTTAAGAATCTTGAAAACCAGGTGAGTCAACTGGCTACTGCTGTCAATCGGTTGGAAGCTAAATAGTCGGGTGCTCTACCATCTCAAACGGTAGAGAATCCGAGGAAGAATGTGAGTGCGGTGTCTTTGAGAAATGGAAGACAATTGGTAGAAGCAGAGAAGCCTAAAGCTAAATCTAAAGCAGCTGCAATCCAAGAGGAAGAGGAAATTGTGATAAAAGAAGGGAGTTCACAAGTGATTGAGGAAGATATTGTGGTGCCTGGTTCGATTTATAAGGATCCACCGGTCCAGATTTATAAGCCCACACCACCTTTTCCCGAAGCATTAAAGGATACTCACAAGAAGGAGCATGACAACGATGTTTACGAGACCTTTCGTAAATGTGAGGTAAATATTCCCCTTCTAGAGTTGCTTAAAAGTGTCCCTCGATATGCAAAGTTTTTAAAAGAACTTTGTACTATAAAGAGGAATAATAGGCTTAAGGGAGTCAAAAAGGTGAAGGTAAGTGAACATGTCTCGGCAATGTTTCAACAAAAATTGCCCACTAAATGTGGAGACCCGGGAATGTTCACAATACCTTGCACTATTGGAGACACCAAAATTCATAATGTTATGTTAGATTTGGGTGCCTCTATTAATGTAATTCCCCATTCCATCTATCAATCATTAAAACTTGGACCTATGAGTAAAACAAATGTTGTCATTCAATTGGCGGATCGGTCCAATGTTTATCCAAAGGGAATAGTTGAGGATGTGTTAGTTATGGTAGATAAGTTGATTTTTCCTGCTGAATTTTATGTGCTAGACATGGAGCATGATAGACAAGCTTCCCCTATACTGTTAGGGAGACCATTTATGAAAACTCCAAAAACTAAGATTGGTGTTTTTAGCAGTTCTCTTACTATGGAGTTTGAAGGTCAAGTGGTGGAGTATAATATTTTTGATGCTATGAAATTCCCCACTGATGACCATTCTTTATGTCTTATTAATGCGTTTGAGCCATTAGTGCAGGATACCTTTGATTTTGACAATCCAGATAAGTACCAGGTTGTGATTGAGAAGGGTATGGTAGAAGATGATTTTGATGATTTATTGCCTACTAACCTGCAGACATTCAAAAGATGAGTGTGGCGGAGATGCGCATGTAGAGGTGGATGTGCGGACATACAAGGAAAGATCGGTTAAGGAATGAGGTGATTAGGGAAAAGGTAAAAATGGCGCCAATAGAGAACAAGATGATGGAAAACCGACTAAGATGGTTTGGCCATGTGAGAAGGAGACCTATGGACGCACCAGTTAGGAGGCTGGAGACTTGGAGAACAGAAAAGGTCCCTAGAGGTAGAGGAAGACCGAGACAGACATGGTTGAGAGTGATAGAGCACGATATGAGATTTCTGGGGCTTGAGGAGAGTATGGTGACGGAGAGGGCACAATGGAGGGAAAGGATACATGTGGATTTTTAGTATTTGATGTTTTTTTTGACATATTTAGTGTTTTTATTTAATTTAAAGAAATTAAATTATTTATTCTTCCCTCCTTTATTACACTTTTTTACCAACCACTTTCTTATAGATTTTACTTGGTTCATTCCGGATCCTTAATTCTATTTCGGTTTTTAAAAATCGTTTTAATCCTTTCTCTCGATTTAAATTTTAAGTTTTTATAAAAGAAATCCGGAATTCGATTTTAAACCCCCTAAGTTTACCTTGACTTTCCACTACATTTTCGTTCTTCCTTTTTGTTTTTCATTTTCCCTTTTTTTATTCGCATTTTGAGGCATGCGTTCACCCATGGACGGTTCGAAAGGATGATTCATGTCAGCCGACCCCAAATCATTTTGGGATTAAGGCTCTGATGTTGTTGTTGTTGTTGTTGTTGGTTGTTATTGTTGTATTGCCTACTAACCTGCAGGAAAGAGCTACTGAGTTGACGGGGGTGTCATTCATACACACAGAGCCACCGCCTTTAAAACTAACCGTGCGCATCTATTTTGCGGGCACCTGTCGTAGAGTTGAAACCACTCCCAGATCACTTGAAGTATATGTTTCTTGGCGAGGGAGATATATTGCCTGCAATTATCTCTAGTAAGCTCACCATGGAACAAGAAGATAGGTTGGTTGAGGTGTTGAAGGAGCACAAACAAGCAATAGGTTGGACTATTACCGATATCAAAGGCATAAGTCCATCAACTTGTATGCATCGAATTCTATTGGAGGATGAGGCAAAACCGGTAAGGCAACCGCAGCGGCGGTTGAATCCTCCTATGATGGATGTTGTGAAAAAGGAGGTATTGAAACTTCTCCAAGTAGATATGTGACACGTCTGTCGCGTACCTGTCAAAAATAACCAACTGGCCAACTAACTAATATAGCTAGGGAAGTCGGGTCGAATCCACAGAGAGGTAGGAAATTGACTGCTAAAACTAGGCTCGTCTATGTAACCAATTTGGGGGTTTATAATTTGTGATTTCTAAACTAAAAGAGTAAGGAAAAGAGAAATAAAAGGAGGAGTTAACAGATAAAAGGGAATAGCTAAGACAAGCGGTTCACCATAATCATCTGGTCGAGTAATCTAGGTCCCAGATCAATGCAGTACGGTCTAAGGGGTAGCGAACGTCACCTTTCGGTCCTTAATTCACCCTAAAGTGTAAACAGTTTAACTTTCGCCCTCGCTGCAATACTCTATTGTTCGCTACTAGTCTCCCTCTTCCAACCTTTCGGTCCAGGTCAAGGTCCACCAAGGATAAGGGTCTAATTGCGTCGACTCAATTAGGCAATTACAATTATTTGTAGCATTTAAACAACAAAGACGGTACCGGCATTGATCTAGTAATTCGATTACTCTCCCTTCAAATCATGGGTCCCCTATAGTCTTAGCATAGGGAATTAGCTACTCATAATCATCGTACTAACAATAACGATAATCAAACAATTTAAACTAAACATGATGAATAATCTAATTGATTGAACAGTTATAAAATAAGAGAGAAAAGGAATTAAAAGCAATAAATACGATAAGGGATTAAATTGAATTGATAATACCGAACTCGAGTAGCAAGGTAGAGAGTAGAATTCCAAGAACAGTGACAAGAGTAACAGATGAAATGTACGTAGTAAAAGAGATCTGAGTAACGTAGTGTTCCCTCAGTCTTATACTGTAAAAACATCTTAAACCTAATCTATGGACTGATTACAAAAGCCCATAAAAGGTTAGGCGGAAATAAACCAAAAACACACGAAATCCCCTCGATCGAGTAAGATGATTACTCGATCGACGTCCAAGTCACTCGATCGAGCTAGGACATCCTCTCGATCGAGCACTGCCTGCTGAACCTCCTCGATCGACTCCACGAACTGGTCGATCGACCAATATTGAGTGTATAAAGCATTCGATCGAGCACTAAAGCACTCGATCGAGCTATATGGGCGCATCAGGACTTGAATATCTTCCTTAACTCAGCTCATACGTCCTCCAAGTGTAAGATTCCTAAACTCCGGCTCCTTATTTCCCATGAATGCATACAATCAGGACAATTAAGGCTCGATTTAGCTCCTCCTCGGTCAATTCCTGCAAATTACAATAAACGGACCAAAGTAGAATATTCGGGGGTATTTGTAGCCAGATGCTACATAAAAAGCACAAAAATGCGTGTAAAAAAGAGGTGAAAACCTTATATAAAAGACACGCATCAAATCTCCCCAAACCAAACCTTTGCTTGTCCCCAAGCAAATATGAATGCAACTAAGGGTGAACAATAGAACGGGACCAACGCATCAGCTACAAATCATCCACTAGAACCAATTTAATGCAACAAAACGACAAAGTGGGAACTGAAAAGTGCAAACGAGTTAAATTAATGTTTCAAGCTTACTGAACCGTCGACCTTGCAAGATTTAAAGATGTCGGACTCTCACGGGTCGCTCGTCACTCAAAATCAGGTATAAGGTGAGGATATATGTGAAAGATAGGAAAAAGCAAGACACTCACCTAACTCGACCTATAAGAACATGCATGCAGTTAACATGAATAAAGTCTCTACAACCGTACGTACGTATTCCAACCATATTAGTGACCAAGACACGTGCCGAGGACTTACATTTGGGTTAGTGAGGTAATGGGTAAGAAGGGGCTAAAATGAATTTGGATATGTGGGGTTAATAGCTAGGCTAGCAACAACGGATCCAAAAATAGACTGCATCCCAACTTCGTACTCATAACAACAAGATGAAACAGTGCAAAATTATGCACTAAACTCTCCAAACACCAAAAAGTCGTCAACTCCCCGTAAAATATAAATAAGGCATGGGAGCGTGAAACAATGTGCAATTCTCATTCTTTTCCATTCATTTTTTTTTTCTTTCATTTTGAATTTTTCTGTCTCCTTTTTTTTTTCCGCTTTCTTTCTTTTTTCTCGTTTTTTTTTTTCAACCATTCAACACATTTTTTTCTTTCCTTCCCTTCAATTCTTCCACCATCTTCTGAAATCAGATGAAATAACCATATTGCAATAACACATTCCAAGAACTACTCGTTACTAGCTCAGCTAGGGTAGGAAACATTATAGAAAGTAGTTGATGGGACAAAAAGGCAATTTGGCTATGTGAGGCTCATGGGTAGAATGAAACAAGGGGAACTGCCTCTCCTAACACGTGTCACCATCCACAGACCGAATGCATACAGGTATTAAGAAGACTAGATTCATGCTTATGCAAATTGATGTTACATGTCTTAAAGAGAGTACTACTCACATCCTAAATGAAACCGGTCATGAATGTCACCAGTTTAATAAGCTCTAACCTCAGAATGTATTGTAGCTTGCCGACATAAAGAATCAAGTCTATTCGTTCAGATAAGAGAGAAACAAAAACTCGTGGATTATGCACATAAACATGCCAGCTAAATGTCAAGAATATGCCAGGCTCAAGTAAAGATTCAAAGTAGCGTCAATGTTCAAACGTTCCGACTCAATTTAAACATGAAAATTTTAAAAAAAATTTGAATTTTTTGATTTTTATATGATTTTTTTTTTGGAATTAATTAAAACAACAATGCATGCGGAGATAAATAAACGTGCAAGCAAAAATGCAAGAAACATGCAGACACAGATATGGATGCATACCTCCCCAAACCAAACCGTACAATGCCCTCATTGTACCAAAAATAGGGAAAGAAATGCAAACTGAAAGGAACAGGAGAAGTGGAGTTGGGAACTTACAAGACGTCATAAGGAGGGACCTCCCCAAACCGACCATGAACATGGGAGGTCAAAGAAAGTCAAAGAGTAGCTTTGTAGACGTAACCCAACAGCGGCTGGAGATCATAACTGCTCGATCGAGCGGTAGGAACAGCTCGATCGAGTGTTTTGCGGCGAGAGTGGACTCGATCGAGCACGGAATCACTCGATCGAGTAAGCACGGATAGGGATCTGGTCGATCGAGGACATCACCCCTCGATCGAGTAGTAGCCGCATCAGAAAGTGCTCGATCGAGATCAATATCCTTCGATCGAGTACTTTTAATCTGCGAAAGACGCATAAAAGCAAGGGAGCACAAAGATTGTTCATAAAGCAGCGTCTAACGTTTAACGTAAAGCTAAATAAAAACAAAAAGTTCAACAAAAAGTACAAAAAACTGTCCGGGCTGCCTCCCGGAGAGCGCTGGTTTAATAGGTCCCGCACGACCTTTCTGGCATTAATTAACTGGCGCGTCGAGCTCGTCGAAACGCAAGACTTCAACGCGGTTGTCCGCTTCACTCGCCTCATGGTAGTGCTTCACGTATTGGCCATTCACCTTGAATCTATGCCCCTCGGGATCTTCAAGCTCCACGGATCCAAACTTAGTGACGGCTGTCACCGTATATGGACCACTCCACCTGGACTTCAGCTTGCCAGGAAATAGTCTCAAACGGGCATTAAACAGCAACACCTTCTGCCCCACATGAAACTCCCGAGGTAGGATTCTCTTGTCATGCCATCTCTTCGTCTTTTCCTTGTAAATGCGCGAGCTGTCATAGGCATTAAGCCTAAACTCCTCTAATTCATCAAGCTGCAAAAGACGATTCTGGCCACACAGTTTAGGATCATAATTAAGCTCACGAATTGCCCACCAAGCCTTACATTCCAGCTCAACAGGTAAGTGACGCGATTTCCCATAAACTAACCTATAAGGTGATGCACCAATTGGTGTCTTAAAGGCAGTTCTATAAGCCCATAATGTGTCATCTAGCTTAAGACTCCAGTCTTTCCGTGATTTAGAAACTACTTTAGACAAGATCTCTTTCAGCTCACGATTAGAGACCTCTACCTGACCACTAGTTTGGGGATGATACCCCAAACCACGCCGGTGTTGGACACCAACTCTAGACAGTATGGAAGTGAGTTTCTTTTCCTTAAAATGCATCCCCCCATCACTAATGACGACCCTAGGGACACCAAAACGGGGGAATATGATCTTTTTGAACATCTTTATCACGGTCTTACCATCACAATTAGGTGAAGCAATTGCCTCAACCCATTTCGACACATAGTCTACAGCTACTAAAATGTACCTGTTACCTTTACTGGATGGGAACGGTCCTTGGAAATCAATGCCCCAGACATCGAAAACCTCAACCTCTAGGATGCCGTTTTGTGGCATCTCATGTCTCTTCGAAATATTCCCGATCGTTGGCATGCATCACAAGTCAAACAAAAGACTTGGCGTCGAAACAAAGAAGGCCAATAAAAACCAGATGAAGTACCTTAGCCACGGTGCGCGATGGACCGTGGTGACCACCATATGAAGAGGAGTGACAACCTTCCAGGACTACTTTGGTCTCCCACTGCGGAATACACCGTCTGTAGAGACCGTCTGCACATTCCTTAAACAAGTAAGGATCATCCCGGAAATCTTGCTTAGCGTTATACGTAAAACGCTTCTTTTCGATGAGAAAGGTCGGGCGGCGACTTGCCACGACAACGAAGTTAGCTATATCTGCATACCAGGGTTCCTGGTCAACAATAGACGATATAACAACAATTAAAGTATCGTCAGGGAAAGAATCATCAATAGGTAGAGAATCTTCCCCTTCTTGTCGCATCGGCGCGACAAGTGATCGCTTACAACGTTCTCGGCCCCTTTCTTATCCTTGATCTGCAGGTCAAACTCCTGAAGAAGGAGTATCCATCTCGATGCCGCGGTTTAGCCTCCTTCTTAGCAAGAAGATGCCTCAAAGCTGCATGGTCGGTAAAAAACAGGTGACTTCGACCCAACTAAATAAGTACGAAACTTCTCTAAGGCATAAACTACACTAACGGCTCCTTCTCGATGGTAGTGTACTTCACTTGAGCCTCATCCAGAGTTCGGCTCGCATAGTAAATAGCATTCAAGGCTTTGTCTTTTCTCTGGCCTAGCACCGCTCCTAGTGCATAGTCACTCGCGTCGCACATGATCTCGAACAGCGGTCCCAATTGGGAGGTCAGTATGATCGGCGCGAGAGACTAAGGCCTGCTTTAACTGTTAAAAGCGAGAAAGACAAGCGTCGATAAACACAAAAGGGGCATCTTTAAGCAACAAATGTGTAAGTGGTTTAGCAATTTTTGAGAAATCCTTGATAAACCGGCGATAAAAGCCGGCGTGACCAAGGAAGCTCCTCACCCCTTAACATTAACAGGAGGTGGTAATTCTTTGAATCACTTCCACCTTTGCTTTGTCAACTTCTATTCCCCTATCAGAAACAAAGTGCCCTAAGACAACTCCCTCGTTGACCATAAAGTGGCACTTCTCCCGATTCAAAGACAAGGTTAACCTCAATACAAATACCGCAACACTTTCTCAAGGTTAGACAGACAAATCGGAAAAATCACTTCCGTATACACTAAAGTCATCCATAAAAACTTCCATGATAGACTCAATATACTCTGAAAATATCCCCATCATACACCTTTGGAAGGTGGCAGGGGCATTGCACAAACCAAAAGGCATTCTACGATACGCAAAAACGCCCTTAGGACAGGTAAATGTAGTCTTGGCCTGATCATCTGGGTGGATAGGGATCTGAAAGAACCCTGAATACCCATCTAAATAGCAGAAAAATTTATGAGAAGCTAACCTTTCTACCATTTGATCAATAAAAGGAAGGGGAAAGTGATCTTTCTTAGTGGCGGCATTCACTGTCATAATCTATGCACATCCGCCAACCAGTCACTACTCGGGTAGGTATTAATTCATTTTTATCATTCTTAACTACGATTGTCCCTCCTTTCTTTGGGACTACCCGTCTTGGGCTTACCCATCTAGAATTACCTACCGAATAGATAATACCCGCATCCAAAGACTTCATTACCTCGGCCATCACAACATCCTACATCTTCCGGTTCACCGACGACGACCACCCTGCCTGCAAGGTTTGTGATCCTCCTCCAGCTCTATCCTGTGCATACAAATATCGGGACTAATCCCCGTGATATCATCCAGTGAATAGCCCATTGCTTTCCTGTTTTTCTTAAGTCTGACTAACAAAGAAGTCACCGATCATCACTAAGCTTGCACGACAATGACTGGATATTGCTCTGTATCGTCTAGAAAAGCATATTTAAGATGAGATGGGAGGGGCTTACGTTCCGGTACCTTTACCTCAATGGAGCAAAGAGTGCTGATCATTTGTTCCACCTGCTCTCCCTCACGCTCATCTAAATCATCAACAAGCAAATCCAACGCAGCGTCATCGTCCTCCGGGCTATCTGCACACTCATCAAAAAGCATGAGAGCTTCCGGTGGGTCCTTCATAAAAGACCCCACCGTAAGTCATAAATAGACTCATCAATGATATCGACCAGAATAACAAGTGTCCTCTATCATTGGGTGGGCTAGAATCTTGGGCAAACCGAATGTGATAGCGTCATCCCCTCTGCAAGAGTCGACGCCCTTGTCGACATCAATAACGGCCCCACTGTACAAAGGAACAGTCTTCCTAAAATAATCTGGGTCCGGTGTCCTCGGCTATATCCAAAACGATGAAATCTCTTTGGGATGTAAAGCTTGCCTATTTTCACAGCACATCCTCTAAGACACCTAAAGGTCTCCTAACGATCTATCGACCATCTCAGGGGTAATGTTAGTCACCTTGAAGTGACTCATCTTCAATTGCTTGCAAACAAGAAGGGGCATGACACTGACACTGGCACCTAAATCACAAAGGGCGTTATCAATAACCATATTACCTATGACATAGGTAATAGAAAAGCTGCCCGGGTCTTTCATTTTTGGAGGGGCCTTATTTAACAGCAGGTTACTTGACTCTTCCATAAATGAAATTGTCTCAAATTCGCTCAAATTCCTCTTACGCGTCACGATATCCTTCATGAACTTAGCGTAAGTAGGAACCTGAGTAACAAGTTCAGAAAACGGGACAGTTACCTGGAGGTTCTTCACGATGTCCACGAACTTACCGTACTGTTGCTCGATCCTTGCGTCCTTCAGACGACTTAGGAAAGGTACCCTGGTAGCGATGAGCGGTCCCGCAACCTTTTCTTTACCCTTATCGATGAGTGACGTCTCCACAGCAGGGGAAGATGACACGGTGGCGGTATTAGATACTGAATTAGGAATTCCGCCAATTAATGCACTGGATCGAGTACTTTTACTGGTCGATCGACCAGTTTCTTCTTCAATCTCACTCGATCGACCTGTATTGTCACTCGATCGAGTGTTTTCCTCAGCTGAGGTCCTCGATCGAGTAGAACTCTCGCTCGATCGACCACTTGGGAATTCTACACTTCTCGATCGACTGCCACGGTTACTCGATCGAGTGACTGGATGATCAGAACCGCTCGGTCGAGTAGATGAGTTGCTTGATCGAGTGGTTACTGCACACGCAGCGAGTATTTCTTGCAGAAACTCGTCTAAATCTTCATCTGAGTCATCATTAACTGCCAAAACCTCGTCTTCTTCATGAGGAGGGTCACTTTGAAAATTCATCGCACTGACGGGATCGCAAATTGGAGGAGTCTTGGCTTGGTCTGTCGCGAGTGTTAACTGCGCGACTTGTTCTTTCAACTCCGATATAACAGCGTCAGATTGCTGTGACATACTCAACATGATAGATTTCAATTCGGCAATTGCTTCTCTTGAAGAAGGAGAGACCGGCTGCGGTATTGGCGTAGGAGGGATAGAAACACTCTTTATCTCTTCATATAACTGCGAGAAAGGAACTCCTTGCTTGTACTTCTTGTAAGCAAGGGCGCGCTCTATACTTGCCGTACATTCATAAAGATCGTGCCCTTCTTCACCACATCTTCCACATGGCTCTGTATGCTCTGTAATCGTAGGCATTTTGGCGAACAGCTAATCTGCAAAACTGTAAAAACTTGCAGAAAATGAGATCAGCCTCAAGGAATAAATTCCTTGAGACGAAAGACAAACTTAATTTAAGCAACAAAATTGCACCACCTCCCCGGCAACGGCGCCAAAATTTGACACGTCTGTCGCGTACCTGTCAAAAATAACCAACTGGCCAACTAACTAATATAGCTAGGGAAGTCGGGTCGAATCCACAGAGAGGTAGGAAATTGACTGCTAAAACTAGGCTCGTCTAAGTAACCAATTTGGGGGTTTATAATTTGTGATTTCTAAACTAAAAGAGTAAGGAAAAGAGAAATAAAAGGAGGAGTTAACAGATAAAAGGGAATAGCTAAGACAAGCGGTTCACCATAATCATCTGGTCGAGTAACCTAGGTCCCAGATCAATACAGTACGGTCTAAGGGGTAGCGAACGTCACCTTTCGGTCCTTAATTCACCCTAAAGTGTAAACAGTTTAACTTTCGCCCTCGCTGCAATACTCTATTGTTCGCTACTAGTCTCCCTCTTCCAACCTTTCGGTCCAGGTCAAGGTCCACCAAGGATAAGGGTCTAATTGCGTCGACTCAATTAGGCAATTACAATTATTTGTAGCATTTAAACAACAAAGACGGTACCGGCATTGATCTAGTAATTCGATTACTCTCCCTTCAAATCATGGGTCCCCTATAGTCTTAGCATAGGGAATTAGCTACTCATAATCATCGTACTAACAATAACGATAATCAAACAATTTAAACTAAACATGATGAATAATCTAATTGATTGAACAGTTATAAAATAAGAGAGAAAAGGAATTAAAAGCAATAAATACGATAAGGGATTAAATTGAATTGATAATACCGAACTCGAGTAGCAAGGTAGAGAGTAGAATTCCAAGAACAGTGACAAGAGTAACAGATGAAATGTACGTAGTAAAAGAGATCTGAGTAACGTAGTGTTCCCTCAGTCTTATACTGTAAAAACATCTTAAACCTAATCTATGGACTGATTACAAAAGCCCATAAAAGGTTAGGCGGAAATAAACCAAAAACACACGAAATCCCCTCGATCGAGTAAGATGATTACTCGATCGACGTCCAAGTCACTCGATCGAGCTAGGACATCCTCTCGATCGAGCACTGCCTGCTGAACCTCCTCGATCGACTCCACGAACTGGTCGATCGACCAATATTGAGTGTATAAAGCATTCGATCGAGCACTAAAGCACTCGATCGAGCTATATGGGCGCATCAGGACTTGAATATCTTCCTTAACTCAGCTCATACGTCCTCCAAGTGTAAGATTCCTAAACTCCGGCTCCTTATTTCCCATGAATGCATACAATCAGGACAATTAAGGCTCGATTTAGCTCCTCCTCGGTCAATTCCTGCAAATTACAATAAACGGACCAAAGTAGAATATTCGGGGGTATTTGTAGCCAGATGCTACATAAAAAGCACAAGAATGCGTGTAAAAAAGAGGTGAAAACCTTATATAAAAGACACGCATCAGTATGATTTATCCTATTTCTGATAGCAAGTGGGTTAGCCTCACTCAGGTTGTCCCTAAGAAAAGTGGAGTCACTGTTATAGAGAAGAAAGATAGGGATTTAGTACCTACTAGAGTCCAGAATTGGTGGAGGGTGTGTATAGATTACCGTAGGCTTACCAGGGTAACTAGGAAAGACCATTTTCCCCTCCCCTTCATTGATCAGATGTTAGAGAGACTCGCTGGAAAAGCATACTACTGCTTTTTGGATGGATATTCAGGTTATTTTCAGATAGCTATTGCTCCTGAGGATCAGGAGAAGACTACTTTCACATGCCCTTTTGGCATATTCGCGTATCGGTGCATGCCATTTGGGTTGTGTAATGCACCCGCAACATTTCAGCGCTGTATGATTAGTATTTTCTCTGAGTATGTGGAAAATTTCATTGAGGTATTTATGGATGATTTTACTGTTCATGGTGATTCTTTTGATGCATGTTTAAATCATTTATCACTTGTTTTGAAGCGTTGTATTGAAACTAACCTTGTGCTTAATTCTGAGAAGTGACATTTCATGGTTGAGCATGGTATAGTTTTGGGACATGTTGTGTCGGGTAAGGGGATAGAGGTAGATAAAGCTAAAATTGATACAATTAAGAGTTTGCCTTATCCTACTAATGTGCGCGAAGTTCGTTCCTTTCTTGGATATGCAGGTTTTTACAGAAGGTTTATTAAGGATTTTTCCAAGATTGCACAACCATTGTGCAAATTGCTGCAAAAGGAGGTTGACTTTGTGTTTGATGAGGCTTGTAAGATGGCATTTGATCATGTGAAAACCCGTCTTACAACTGCTCTGATTATTCAGGCCCCTAATGTTGGAAAATGTGTCCTCAACAATAGTGCGATCACATGATTTAATATCATAACTAAATCTCATAATAAGAATACGTAAGGGATGATTCATTTGTATAGTCAACTGATCAACATTAATCGGTAACTATTGGCTTGCTAGAGTTTGACGTTACTGTCGTGGGACGGTGGTGTCAGTTGATCCCTTAAGGTCACACCTAAAGGATGATGCCCTTATCAGTAAAGTTAATTAATTGTATGTCGATACAAGTTGATTAATTCCTTAAATATGAACAATTTATATTTATGAGAGGAAATATGTATCTTATTATAATGTGATTAAATAAGATCTTATTTAGTGAATTAATATGTTAATTTACTAAAATATGTTGAGGTTTTATAAATATTTTGAGGTAGAGGTAATTAATTATTTACATTTACAAGAGGTTGTAAATTTAACTAACTAGCTATTATGGGACCCATTATATATTGATATAATGGTAAAATATTACTCAATAAGTTGAGTGAATATATGTTTATTAATTTATCACATAATTGTTGTATGATCAAATTTATATTTAATTATGTAAGATAATTGAACATGTGACTTATAAGCATTTGTGGGACAAATGTCAAAAGGCAAAAATGGACTAAAAGTCCATCATGTGTCCGGCTATATGTGAGCCAAAGATGCCATTTTGTTTTTGTTCAAAATTGTGTTAAAAGATGCATGATAGTGACACTACTATGCATGCCTACACTCTATATCTTACACCCTAGCCTACTACTTACATAAGAAAGCATATGACAAATTGAGAAAACCAAAAAATGCTACAAGAAAGCATTTGGACGGTTGGAGTAGTGATGAGAGAATCAATTTTGTTCTTCTTATTTTTATTCTCTCTTATTCTCAAAATATGCAACATGCAAAAAACCTCTCACATATTCATTTCTTCTCCACCAAAAACTTGAGAAGTTTTGATTCAAATTGTTCAAAGAAATTACTAATATTATTAGTGTAATATATGAGTATTAGTAATTAATTTTAAGGTAGACTACTAAACAAATATCTAGCATATATTATTTAGTAGTGATAAGGGATACTTTTGGGTGCAATCAAAAGGAGTGGCTTCTATACTTGGAGTCTTTGGAGGATCATCCTATTACTCATCATAGCTCAAGAACAAATGAAGGTAGGAGACATTACTTGTCCCCACAAAACCGAAATTAACAATGTAAGGGATATTGTTTTCTTATAAATCTTTTATTTAGTTATGCACGCATGCACTAGATCTAAAGAACAAATAATTAAGAAGTTAATTAACCTAACAAGCAAAGATATCTTCATAATACAATCCAAAAGACTCATAACTAGTAATCCAAACGATTTGTACATTTGGCTTTTTCGATTAGGTTACATAAATGTAAAACGCATTAAACGCTAGTGTTGACTAGATTTATTTAACCGTTTGATTTTCAATCATATGGTACATGCGAATCTTGTCTCCTTCGCAAAATAGTTTGTACTTCCTTTAATAGTAAAGCGACACGAGCAAGTGATTTGTTGGGATTAATACATGACGATGTATGTGTTCTAATGAGCATCACCGTAAGGGGAATTTATGACTACCTTGTCACTTTTAACGATGATTTAAGTAGATATGGGTATATTTACTTAATCAAATATAAAGTGAAGCATTTGAGAAATTTCTAAATGATGTAGAGAACCAATTGAACAAAAGACTAAAACATTACGATCCGATCGTAGTGGCAAATATCTAAGTAATAAATTTGATTTATTAAAGATGGATTATGACCTAGAGTCAGTACCCATAAGATCAAACTAATATGAGTCGGTTTAAGTTATTGAACTCAATTTTGGGAATTTACAATCCAAAACGGACACGTAACTCTAAACGGATGGTCAACCAGGAAATACCTGAAATAGAGAGTCTATTTAACAAATGACGTGGATCAGACTCGCATATCACATGAATCAAACTGCCATGATTGGGATGGCCTTTTGAAAGCTAATGCAGAGTCTAGAAAAACTCCTAATACTCCTTCATATATATGTTTGTAACTCACAAAGCTATCTCTCAAGAAGATAGATGTATTTCTGAGAGATAGAGTGGGAGTAGATTGGATCGTCACAAACATGTCTTATAGTTAAAGAGTTGCTTTGTGAAAGTAATGGAACTATGATCTATGAAGATAGAGTGGGAGTATAGTTCAGTGGGAGTTTTGCGCACATGTCTTATTGGTTAAAATATTGCTTTGTGAAAGTGATAGTATTATGACCTTGTTACATACGAGCCGTAGCATTACAATCTGAAAATTGTTACTCAAGAGTAGATTTAATTTAAGGTGAGGGTCTCCTTAAAGGTAAATAGAGCTTTAGAGTACTCAAATGCATAAGATTGACATAAAGATGTTGATCAAGATAAATTATGTTAGGAATCGCCACATTTCATTTTAATGAAGGATGGCATATGATATTAATAATTCGCTTTTCTAAAATGGGTATTTAGAGAAGGATGTGTTTGGAACACAAAACCTTAGATAAAGATCTAAGAATCATAACATATTATGCGTAACTTTCTTAAGTGATACTAGAACGGTCTTAAGCAAGCATTAAAGGATTATACTTTTTGTTCATGTGATAATAATGTATGGTTTCATTCACATGATTGAAGAATCATGATTATACATGAAGTTAAGTGGGAGCTAGAATTGGTTCTCCATCTCTTATATGTTGATGACATATTACTTATTGAGAATAATGTACCAATGCTCTCTTATGTGAAAGAGTGATTGGAGACTTGGAAAAGGGTGCAAAGTATTCTAGATTTTTGAATCTATGAGAGAGAGTATTGGCATAGAGTTGAGAGTCTTATGAGGATAAGATCTTTCGTATCTGTTGTACATCAACAAGGTTGAATAGGCTATTCATGTTGATGGAAGTGGAATTACTATGATGGAGTCATAGTCATTCACTGAACCTATTAAGTTGTTGATCACATGAAATCGATTACTAATGTTTCCGCCATTACAATGATCATGTATGCCAACAGACGCACATGCCATAATGTATTATATGCTAAGAGCATAATAAGTCAATAACAAGATAATTCCCGTGATATGGCTTGTGAGAGCCTTAAAGAACATCCTTGAGATTCTTTCGTTCATATGGTTGGATAATAAACTAAGTTATGTGTTGAAGGGTTGCACAAACTTTAGTTTCCAAACCGAAAAGGATTTGTTGAAATCCTAGGATGTCTTATTGACTTAGGAGTAAGAGACTAGAAAAGTGTTTTAGTTTCGCGCATTGCAAATTCTTCAAAAGGATTCTAAGTATATTGTGATAAAATGGTCAACGTAGGGATTAAGGGTGAATCCCTCTACAAATGACTTTATCACAAGTTATGCGATAACAGTGGGAGCATCTTTCAAGTTAAAGAGCCCAAGTCTAGTAAGAAGCTAGACAAATACTTAGAGATAAATTCAAGTTATTAGAAATAACATTGAATATAAGGAAATAGCAATTGACAAAGTTGGAACATATGGATATAGGGTATATCCACTTACCAAGCTTTTATTGCATTTTAACTAGTGTTAATAATACACTAAAGATTATAAGATATGGAGTAGTAATAGTGTATTGACTATTCATATGTGATAATCACATTTATCGTTTGAGTTTCATTAAACTCACCCGTTACCTTGTCTTATCCGAATGGGTTGTAGAGACAAATTGAACCCCATTAAAGTGAACTGGATTGTCATGGTATTCGCTCCTAGTTACTTATATGAGGTGACGTCTCGAAGTGACTAGAGTGTGATGCGATTGATGACAAGTTCAAGTGCCATAGAGTCATACGGGATGACTAGTCGATCACATAGGCAGACTGTATGGGACACTCTGTCGGGCAGTGACCGCTTATAGAGTTCTGGTAACTCATAAAGCCTGGTCGTGGCAAGAGCTACTATAGTATTCTTATGAGTCAATTCTTTTGACAAGAGACTATTCGCCCAAGTTGGCACAAATTTCTGATTAGCTTTGATTTATACTCTACGACTTCGTAAATGTGGTCAAACTGGGTATATTTTGGGTTATGATGAACTGTGGCTGAACAAAGGAATAGTGCAATAGGAATTGTCCACCCCTTCTCAGGGTTATTTGAAATCTCAAGGCCACTTGAGGAGTAGTTAACTGGAAATGCGTGGCCACGCTCGAAAGGTATCTATGGTAGATAATTCCGGTTAGACAGTTACTCTCCAGATCGAGGAAACCACTCAAGATATGATCATGTGCAAGTACGACCTGCAAGACACCTTGCATTGAGTGGCAGATTGTAATAGGACAAGAGAATTGGTGACGCACACTTGTCTTAGACAAGTGGGAGATTGTTGGAAAATGTGTCCTCAACAATAGTGCGATCACATGATTTAATATCATAACTAAATCTCATAATAAGAATACGTAAGGGATGATTCATTTGTATAGTCAACTGATCAACATTAATCGGTAACTATTGGCTTGCTAGAGTTTAACGTTACTGTCGTGGGACGGTGGTGGTCAGTTGATCCCTTAAGGTCACACCTAAAGGATGATGCCCTTATCAGTAAAGTTAATTAATTGTATGTCGATACAAGTTGATTAATTCCTTAAATATGAACAATTTATATTTATGAGAGGAAATATGTATCTTATTATAATGTGATTAAATAAGATCTTATTTAGTGAATTAATATGTTAATTTACTAAAATATGTTGAGGTTTTATAAATATTTTGAGGTAGAGGTAATTAGTTATTTACATTTACAAGAGGTTGTAAATTTAACTAACTAGCTATTATGGGACCCATTATATGTTGATATAATGGTAAAATATTACTCAATAAGTTGAGTGAATATATGTTTATTAATTTGTCACATAATTGTTGTATGATCAAATTAATATTTAATTATGTAAGATAATTGAACATGTGACTTATAAGCATTTGTGGGACAAATGTCAAAAGGCAAAAATGGACTAAAAGTCCATCATGTGACCGGCTATATGAGAGACAAAGATGCCATTTTGTTTTTGTTCAAAATTGTGTTAAAAGATGCATGATAGTGACACTACTATGCATGCCTACACTCTATATCTTACACCCTAGCCTACTACCTACATAAGAAAGCATATGACAAATTGAGAAAATCAAAAAATGCTACAAGAGAGCATTTGGACGGTTGGAGTAGTGATGAGAGAATCAATTTTGTTCTTCTTATTTTTATTCTCTCTTATTCTCAAAATATGCAACATGCAAAAAACCTCTCACATATTCATTTCTTCTCCACCAAAAACTTGAGAAGTTTTGATTCATATTGTTCAAAGAAATTACTAATATTATTAGTGTAATATATGAGTATTAGTAATCAATTTTAAGGTAGACTACTAAACAAATATCTAGCATATATTATTTAGTAGTGATAAGGGATAATCTTGGGTGCAATCAAAAGGAGTGACTTCTATACTTGGAGTCTTTGGAGGATCATCCTATTACTCATCATAGCTCAAGAACAAGTGAAGGTAGGAGACCTTACTTGTGCCCATAAAACCGAAATTAACAATGTAAGGGATATTGTTTTCTTATAAATCTTTTATTTAGTTATGCATGTACTAGATCTAAAGAACAAATAATTAAGAAGTTAATTAATTCACTATTAGAGGAGTCTAATAAGAGGTACTTAAACCTAACACCTAATTGGTCTCTCCCTTTTGAGATCATGTGTGATGCGAGCGATTAAGCTCTTGGAGCGGTCCTGGGTCAAAAGAATAGGAGAGCCTCCCATGTTATTCATTATGCATCTATGACTCTTAATGATGCACAACGCAACTACTCTAGCACTGAGAAGGAGATGTTGGCTATTGTGTTTGCTTTATAAAAATTTCGTTCTTATTTGCTTGGTACTAAAGTTGTTATTTATACATATCACACTGCACTTCGCCACTTGATGGTGAAGAAGGAAGCCAAGCCAAGGTTAATCCGCTGGATTCTCCTCCTCAGTGAGTTCGACATTGAAGTGAAAGATAAGAAAGGTGCAGAGAATGTGGTTGCAGACCACTTGAGTCGGTTGGTAAGGAATGATGACCATGACCAAGGTTTAGAGGTGGTAAAGGGAGTTTTTCCTGATGAAACTTTATTTGCTTTACGTACTATAGAACCTTGGTATGCTAATATTGTTAACTATTTGGTCTCTAACAAGTTTTCTGCTTGGTTTTCTAAAGCTCAGAAAGATAAGATTCGTAGTGATGCGAAATACTATGTGTGGGATGACCCATATTTATGGAAGCATTGCTCTGATCAAATTATTAGATGGTGTGTTTCTGAAAGTGAGATGACTTCTACTCTCACTTTTTGTCACTCTCATGCATGTGGTGGCCACTTTGGGTCGAAGAGAACATCGAAGAAAGTGCTCGATTGTGGTTTCTATTGGCCACATCTGTTTCGAGATGCTCATGGGTTTTGTAAGTCTTGTGACAACTGTCAAAGAGTGGGGAATATATCCCAATGCAATGAAATACCTCAAACCCCCATTATATATTGTGAAATTTTCAATGTATGGGGGATTGATTTCAGGGACCGTTCCCTAACTCTTCTTGATTTATTTACATATTACTTGTTGTTGATTATGTATCGAAGTGGGTCGAAGCGATACCCACTAAGACTGATGATTCTAAAGTGGTTGCAGATTTTATCAAGTCTTTCATATTTGTTAGGTTTGGATTTCCGAGAGCTATAATTAGTGATCGTGGGACGCATTTTTACAATAGAACAGTTGGTGCTTTACTGAAGAAGTATCATGTTACCCACAAGCTTTCGACGGCCTATCACCCACAGACTACTGGCCAAGCAGAGGTGTCTAATAGAGAGGTTAAATCTATTTGATAGAAGACGGTAAATCCCAATCGTAAGGATTGGAGTCAACGCTTGGAAGATGCGTTGTGGGCATATCGTACCGCTTATAAGACGCCTATAGGTATGTCTCCTTACCGGTTAGTGTTTGGTACACCGTGTCATTTGCCAGTGGAGTTGGAGCATTGAGCTTATTGGGTAGTGAAGAGTTTCAATACAAGCTTGGTAGGACCGGGCGAGAGTTGAAAATTAGAGTTGCAAGAACTTGAGGAAATTCGAAATGACTCATATGAGAATGCGGCTATTTACAAGGAAAAGACGATATTACTACATGACAAGATGATATCTAGAAAGGAGTTCACCGTTGGTAAAAAAGTACTCCTTTTTCAATCCCGTTTTAAGCTATTTCCCGGTAAATTAAGGTCGCGTTGGGTTGAACCGTATGTAGTCACGGATATGGCATTTCATGGAGCTATTGAGATACGTAGTTTGGCTACTAACAAGGTTTTGAAAGTGAATGGTCAACGATTAAAGCCTTAGTACGAGGGGTTCCAAGTTGAGACGGTGGAGAGTTTGACTCTCTACGAGCCTATTTATGAAGACTAAATCTCGCCCCTAAGTCGAGCAAACGACTATAACCAAAAGCGCTTACGGGAGGCAACCAGGGTTTTTTTTATGTTTATTAGTTTATTTTTCAATTTTAAGTTCATTTATTTCATTTATTTTTGAATTCCTTTTCTTTACTAATTGTGTGTTTTTGTCAGGTCAGAAACTGCTATCCCGTCTTTGAGTGACATTAGTAAGGGTGAGAAGAACAAAAAAAAAAGAAAAAAAAAGAAAAAAAAAAGATATAAGAAAAAAGAGTCAGCCCGAGCTGCGGCCCGTAGGCCCAGAGGCGACCCGCCCGCAGGGGTTTCAAATTGGAAGTGGTAATTAACCTTATTCTATCATTCATAATAATAAAAAAAAAAACAAAAAATCAAAAAAATCATAAACCCTTCCCTATTCTATCGATCGTTCCCTTCTCTCTCACCATTGTTACACTTAGAACTTCATCTTTCACCATTGTCAGTCGTCTCCTCGGCATCCTTCTAGCTACCAAACACTAATTCTTCACGAAAATTTCTTCTATCATCCAAACTACAGCTTCAATCGAAGACGCGCGAATGTATTGAAAACCCTAGAAATTGGGGTTCGGTATTTCGAACAGGAAAAAACGCAGACAAGGGGCGTTTGTCGGGTTATTTGGTCCGTTCTTGTAGTCTTCAGGTTTGGTTTAGAGACCGTCTCAACAATTTTCAGTCCCATATTCAAGGTTTGTTTGGAAATTTCACCCTTTATTTTCTTTGAGTTAACTCGAATTCAATCTAGTTTACTCTTTAGAAAGTGTCCTTTTTTTTTTGTGTTCTTGTTCGTTAATTGCTGAAAGTTGCGTCGGTCTCATTGTTGAAAGTTGCATCGGTCTCATTGTTGGAAACTGCGTCGGTCTCATTGTCTCATTGTTGGAATTTGCGTCGGTCTCATTGTTGGAATTAAGTTAGATTAATTGCTGAAAGTTAAGACGGTCTTTTGTTGACATTTGAGTCGGTCTTCCTGCTGAACTTATGTCCGTCTTATTGCTGAAAACTCCGTCATTCTTTTTGCTGGAATTTGAGTCGATTTCTTGCTGAAACTTGACAAAATTGCTGGAGTATTGTTGTAAGGTTGCTGATTATTGTTGTTATGGGTAATAAGAAGCTGAACAAGTCGGTTGTTGATTTTATGGGGTGTGGAAATTTGAGTGCCGAGCATAAGAAAGTGTGGAGAATTTTGTATGATAGGGTTATTATAGCTACTAAGTTCGTCGATCCCTTTGCCACTGAATTGCTCGGGATTGAAGATGCAGTGGAGGAGTTGCTTGGTCGGGTTGGTTTGGGAGCTTTCTGTGGCCTCAAACTACCCACTTTTCGGAGGTTTACCTTAGAATTCCTCTCCACATTGCAAATTCATAGAGATAATGACCCACCTAGGATCACCTTTCACCTTTATGGCGAGGAAAGGGATTTGAATTATGAGGAGTTGAGGGATATTTTTGGGATTGATGAGAAAGGGGATGGAGAGTGTCAAAAGTTGAGTCCACTAGAGCAAGAGGTTTTTTGGAAGGCTATTACGAGGGGAGCAGGATTTCGTCCCGCGAGTGAGAAAAATGCTGATATTCCACATCTGGCCTTTCGCTACATTCATAGAGTCTTGACTTCTACATTCTTATGCAAGGGTGAACCAACACATCTTCCCCGAGCTGATTTGAAATATTTATGGACAACGATGCCTGAGAGTCACAGCCACCCGGACTGGCTGGAGATTTTTCTATCTGGGTGTGAGAAACACCAAAAAGCTGCTTCTGGAAATATTCCATTGGGGGGCATGGTTACTTTACTTGCTCGTCACTTTGAAATTGAGGATCCTGAAGATGTGGTTGCAGGAGAGACCTCGATTAGTCTGGAGTTGATGAAGAGCTGTAATATGGTTGTGTGGGTTGCTGATTTTGCGGGGTATGTATGGACCCGTGGCACTGATCATCGGTATTACTTGCGGTTACCTAGAGGCCGAGAGGGCCGGCCACTGCCGTTAGGACCTACTCCGGCCCAATTTTTCATTCCAAAGGATGTAGAGCTCGGAGATTCTGGGCAAGCTTTACCACAAGTGTCGCCATTTGTGTCTTCTCCTCTTGAGGTGGTCAGTCCATCTAGTTCATCAGATTTCGAGAAGTGGGGGTGAGTGGAGGGAGAAGATGAAGGATATGCAAGAAGAGAGTTTAGATAATTCTCTTCTTTGTGCTGAGATGAACCGGTGTGTGAACCAGTTTTACTTGAAGAGGTACCCGGGAGAGTACGTGGAGCCTTCTTTGGAATTCTATGCTGAGCTAGCTGCTAGAAAGGAGGCCCAGGTTGGCTAGGAAAACGGCAAGTGAGGCTCACTCACGTGGCGCTACTTCCTCTTTCCATTCTTGAGCTTATGAGGTGCTCCCTTTCCTTCCTTTTGTTTTGTCTTATTTTCACACATTTGAGGACAAAGTGTTGTTCAAGCGTGGGGAAGGGAGTTACAGTCATTGTATATCGTTTTACTTGTAATTGTTGTTACATACTTTATTTTATTATTCATATTCAAAAAAAAAAAAAACAGGAAAAAATAGAAAAAAAAGGAAAAAAAAGAAGAAAAAAAAAAGAGAAATACCCGGTTAGGTGAAACCCCGAAAGGGCGCCTAGGCAAAAATGGGAAAAGTGGCCGAGGACGGAGTGAAAAGCCAAAAGGGCGCTCCGGGTAAAATGAAAAATTGAGATGCGTGCCACGAGTGTTAGTGTGAGGAAATAGTTAGAGTGAAAACCCGCAAGAGCGGGCGCTCTAGGCAAAATGAGAGAAATAGGAAAAAAAAACAAAGCTCTTCCATTTTTGATGTGGCATCATAAGAAGGGTGCTAAAGAAGGTTGTTTGGGTAGGACTAGTGGCTAAGGTGAGGAGAACCGTGGTGCGTTGTTGTTGGGTGCACCTTGCTGATGCGGTTGTTGGTAGTATGCTAGCTAAGGAGTAGAGGCGTCTAGGAAATTTTTCATGGCATGTGGTTATTGTGTTGTTCAGACATGTTAGGTTGGTTGTTGAGTTGACATGATCATTTTTGTGGCCATGAGAATTTTTGTTATTGTCTAGGTCGGAGAGATAAGGGGCGTAGACATATATACTTGCTAAGTGAAGCTTGTTGGTGACGGCATGAGCCGTGTTTTGCTGAGATGTAGGAGCTTTGTTGAACTTACTTTTGTCATTATGTTGGAGGGATGATATAAGGAGGGCGAGTGAGAGATGTTAGGTGGTCATTTGTGATCGGATTTCTTCCACGTTTATTTTGTAAGACCTTAGGTGTGGTGATTGTTTACGTTTCTGAGTTTTGCTCGGGGACGAGCAAAGGTCTAAGTGTGAGAAGTTTGATATGCCGTATTTAGTACGGGTTTAAGAGTCGTGAGTTATGCGAATAATCATGGAATAAGCGAAGTTTTAGGAGTGTAATTGCACTATATCACATTTCATGATTATTGATTTAATTGTGGAGTAATTGGATGGAAATATGGATTAATGAGGTATAGGAGTGTGCTTGGGTTGGTGCTGAGACATGGCTGAAATAAGTCCTTTATGTTGGGCTCAAATAAGTAACAATAAGTTGTTGAAGAGAACAGGGCCCGTTTACAAGTGAAGCCCAGCGAAGACGGAAGGGAAAGAAGATTAGCAACGTTTTTGGACCAGCCTTTGGCGCGGATCGCGGGTCAGGACGCGGGTCGCCCGTGGTGCGGATTTTAAGAGTCGAGTTTTTTATGTTTGCAGCTTTTGGTTTCCTATTTTCGGTTTTTGTTTTGTTATTATTATTTTAGGAATAATTATTATTAGGTTAAGTACTTGGTTAGACTCTATCATTCACGTTACGTATTATTTTGGAGACAAGAACCCTAAGTATTTTGCTAGTAAGAAAGACATGAGCAACTAATCCTTTCATCTCGGATTAAGATTTGAAGCATTTGATTTATTCAAATTGTGAGACTATTATTCATCTTCCTTTTATCTCTTGAGTATTGTTAATTCTTTATTTTAATTTTATGGTTGTTGAATGTTTAGATTAAAGTAGCTAATTAATCTTCACAATTATCAATCTATTGTTATTCTAGTGAATGAATCCGTAATTATTCAACCTTGCTAGATAAAGTAACAATCTTTACCCTTTGTAATGGATGCGTTTCATCATATCTAGGTTAAAGAGAGAATTAACTTGTGATTCGAACTAATAATCGCGTGTTTTATTGGTCGTCACTTCTATCGTTCCTTATTCATTCATGCTGTTGTTGAATTAAACTTAATCGCGTGTATTAGGTTGTTTGATAATTAGGTTATTTGATTATCGCGTTTCGAGTCAAATAATATTATAGAGGAATTGGGAAATTGATCCCACGATAGTTTGCTCAAGAATCAATTGGAAGTTGTTTGTCTATGATCAATTTAATAATCATTTTGTGGAAATTCTTACCCGAGACCGTTTAAACCATCTGAATTCATATTTATTATTCTTCATTCAATTGCTTATTTAATCTCCAATTTAGTTACTCAATCGTTTAAAATCCCCCCCCCCCCCCATTTTGGTTTCTTATTTTCTATACTTTAATTCACATAAATTACATCGCCTTCTCTGTGGATCGATCCTTATTACCATATACTATCATTTAGTTAGAGGTTTTAAGTGTTATAAATATTATCTTTGGGAGCATACGACTTCGGCTCACCAGTCACGTCAAAGATGGAAATCCTAGCAAGGAGGGCAAGGAAACACCGCCCAATTGGAAGAAAGATGTAGATGATATTGAGGTGGCTCTATTCGGAGAGCATGAAATTTTTCATAACAAGAATGAGAGCTTTCAAAGCTCACCCATCATGACAAGTATCAATGAAGGCCTCATTGGCCATGACAAAGAAGAGTTGCTCTTGCCAACTCATAATCCTCTCAATATGGGGAAAGAAGCAAAGGAAGTATATAGTCTATGGGATGACAAATTTGACGGATTGGTTAATCCTTACATTGGAAATGCTATGACCCTAGACCAAGGCTTTGTAGATCCTTGTCACCACAACATTAACTCGGACTACTACATGAATGAAGACAACAATGTGCCAAGGTCTATGCAAGACCTCTACCATGAAAGTGAACAAGCCTTTAATTACTTCTAAAAGGCGTTGAGCAACATCAACAACGCCCTTGCTTTACCCCCTTGACATCTCTCAAATGAAGGAGAGTTTGGTGGACTCCTCCCTAAACCACCATTTGTAAATATTTTAACCCCTTAACTTGGATTTCATTTAATTTGTACATTACTCTATTTTTACTTTGCATCTTATATGCTTTGTTGTAGGAATTTTTGTGACATGAGAACAAGTGAGGGAGAGTTTATAATGTGCTTGAAATGTGTAGTGTTTGATGATCAAGTATGGAGAAGAACTTGTCTAGGCTAACCAAGCCTTTGTAGTGCAACCTCATGATGAAAGAATAGGAAATGAAGAATCAAAGTCGCGGGAAGGCGATCCCCACGAGCAGACCTGAGCCTGTGCGGATTGGAGCAAGCAAAGAAAAAAAAGGAGCTGAAACATAATCTCCCCGAGCTGAAAGCGAGACGAGCGTCCCTCAGCTCAGCTCGCTCGACCCCAACTCAGGACAGGCGTCCCCAAAGAGTAAAGAAAACTCCTGCATCAAGATCCACCCATCCCCAACACAGCTCGAGCGTCCCTACCTGCTTATGGACTAAAAACACGGGATCTTCAACCTTCAATCCTCATTTATATTTCTTCATTCACAAACACAAACACATTCCCTCACTACAACACTCAACCCCATCATCCAAAATCACAAAATATTCAACCAAATTCATCAAAAATCGTTGCAAACTTGCTTAAATTCAATTTAAAACACTCCTTTGTCAACATTTAGACCACTAAACATCAAAATCTTCCCAAAATCAATCAAAAATTTCTAGGTTTAAGGCAAATTTCGAAAACCCAAAATTGATTGAGAAATTGATTGAAGTTGGAGGAAAAGAAGAACATTCAAGCTTATCAAAGGTTTGTTGACATCAATTGCAAGGAGTAATCATCATGGCAAGAACAAAAGGTAACACTCAAGCATAAAAATCCCAAACTCTATCAAAAAGGCAAAAAGTTCTAGCATCAAAGGCTTTGGTGGTAGTGGAACAAGCTAGGGAGCAAGTAAGGGAGCCTATTGAGGTCATTGAGGAAGTTGCTACTACACTACCAGAGGTCGAACAACTCAAGGACTATCCGAAGGTTACTTTCCTTTCTAATGAGCATAGAATTGCATTCGAATCCGTAGTCAAAAAGAAAATCATTGGCACAAAGTTTGTATGCCAAGATACTTTGGAAAAATTGGGAGTGCTTGACCAAACCAGGGCATTTTGCGAGTTTATGGGGTTATCTACCCTATTTGAGATGAATGAATTGACTTACCGCTCACTCACCTTGGAATTCATTAGTTCTTTGAGGGAGTATAAGATTGAGACTCAAAAATATGTTGAATTTCGGCTTGAAAATCAAAGTAGGAAGATGATTAAGGCTCATTTCGGAAAGGTATTTGGACTTTGTGACCATTGGGATTTCTCCAAGAAACCCCTCAATTGTGCTGCCAAACCCCTTTGGAAGGCAATTGCTGGAAGAGAATTAACCACATATAGAGAATGCAATGTCTTGTATATCCACCATCCGGGTATTCGGTATTGGTATAGGTCCATTTCCAACACCTTGATCGCGAGAAAAGAAGCAAACCACATGACCGAACTTGACCTTACCTATCTGGAGTCTAGAATGAATGTCCATGGAAAGTCAAAGAATGATTACAATATTCTCCAATTTTTGTTGGAGAGATGGTTGGACATTAAAGAGGGAAAAGAAAAGGCGGATTTTATTGTTAATGGAGGCTTGATAACGAGGTTGGCCAAACACTTTAACCTGAAATTCAATGAAGACAAAGCATACAAATCGGTTAAAGGTGGTAATCTCCTTGATATGAGCACATTGATTCACAAATTCCATTGGGTGAGGCATGATAACACCGCCCCGGGATATGAATGGATGATCAAGGGAGCCGACTCTATTGTCTTATCAAGGAAAATATGCTGCATTTCCACTCCCCGAAACAACTATCTTATCCCCGTCTCCAAGCTTGCCAAAACCATCATCAACCAACAACAAAATTCTATTAAAGAGCCCTCCTCCATTGTTACACCACCTTATCCTTTTGCCTTCGAAGAATTCACAACAAATGACCCAAATGTTGTTGAAGGCGATGATTATTTGACCAAGTTAATGAAACATATCCATAAAGAAGCTTACAAGGATTGGGTGAACGCCTATTACGCCCAATATCCACCACTTTATCATCTTGCTAGGCAAGGACTTCTTGACCCTAAGAGTCCTTTGCCGGATTGGGTGGATAAGAAGGTGTTCTTTCCTCAAGCTTTTCAAGATGAAAAAAGGGATGTCCGGGTAGCTAGGAGTGAGGAGGATGTTGATGATGAGGATGGGGAAGATAGTGAATCAAGCCATGATGACAATGAGCAAAGTTCAAGTGAAGAAGATGATGATGATGCCTCCATCCGGTTCCATGGAGGATGATTGATGCGTGCATTTTATATAGACTTTTTGTACTGTATTTACACGCATTTCTATGCATTTGTGCAGTGTTTAGCTGCAAATGTCCCCCGAATAGTCTACTTTGGTTTGTCTTGTATTATTTGCAGATATGAATCGGAGAGGAGAATAATCAAGCCTAAAACCTGTCCCTATGCATACATTTTGGAGATGAGTTTAGTCGGAGCTTGAAAACTACTAATTTGTGATGCGCGTAGAAGTAAGGTAGCTAGGCGGGCAAAGGAAGAGCTTCATATAACTAGTACCTACTTTGAAGGGCCATATCTTGATTTATACAAATGATAATCAGGTAATTCCAATTAGAGATGAAAGCGTATCCTCTTAGCTTTCCAACGCCATGAAAATCGCTTGATTCGGACAAGTAACGAAGAAATGGAGACCGTTCGAAGTTTAGTGCGCGAAGCAGGAATTACGCGCTAAGACCACTCGATCGAGTACTGTTCGATCGAGTACTTTATATGCTCCATCAAGTAATTCACTTACTTGTTTGACTACTTTGATTCTTACTATATTCAATCGAGTCCTTTAGTATTCGATCGAGAGCTTTTGGGAATATATCTCTCGATCGATTAACTTTATGTTGGTCGATCGAGTAAAACCAAGTCTGACGCAGCGCTTATTTAGTCGAGATCTTTTTTATCCTATCTTAGTTTTATCTTATAATAAATATCTCTCGTATATAAGAGATAGTTAGGTCAGATTAGGGGGGGGGGGGGATTCATTCTTATTCCCACAATTGGCAGTAGATTAGAGTAGATGAGTATTGCGTAGTTCTCTTCTCCTATTTTTCCGGATCTTAAACTCTGTAATCTCTCTTCCCTTCTCTTAGTTCTAGTATTAATTCTTTATCCCTTTGCATCTCTAATCCTCTTATTCCTTTAATTTCCCTTAGTTGTTATCTGTTTAGTTTAATTTAGTTTATGCTATTTCAATTCATTTATTTTTATATCATGTCGTTATTAATATCGCTATTGTTAATTATTGTTGTTGGAGTATGTGTCCTCGACAATAATGCGATCACATGTTTAAATATCATATTAAGAATGCTGAGGGAAAATAATATTTAATTGTCAACTGATCCACATTAATCGGTAATGATTGGCTGACTAGAGTTTGCCATTAGTGTCGTATGACGGTGGTGATCAGTTGATCCCTTAAGGTCATACCTCTAAGGTAACACTTTTAATTGATTAATTAATTAATTGTATGTTGATACAAGTTAATTAATTCCTTAAATTGAACAAATTTTATTTATAAGAGAGAGTTTTATATCTTATTGTAATTTGATTAAATAAGATTCAATTGAGTAATTAATTTGTTATATTACTAAAATTGATTAATGTTTGTGAAACATTTGAGATAAGAGTAATTAGTTAATTATAATTACACGATGTTGTAGATTATATTAACTAGACTTAATGTGACCCATTTTATTTACATGTAATTGTGAATTACTTGTTAAGTTATTAAATGTAATTTATTTAAATATATAATGATATTTAATTTGTTAAATATGCATTATTATGCCTAATGACATATTACTTGTCATATGTCACACAAATTACAAATGATAAATTACAAAAGATAAAATGGAGTCCATTTTACTTATGGGTGCCGGTTTTAAGAAGGTGGTTTATGGTTTTTTGCTTTATTGTTTTTAAATTAGGAAACACCATCATTACTAACCTAACCTAGACCTACACTTAGCCTTTCTTGTGAAGACAAAAATCAAATTGAGAAGAACAATTTTGGCTCCCAATAAGAGCCAAAACCGGCTCCCTCTTCTCTATATGAGAATATTTTTTTGGTTCTCATTTTTTTCTAGTGTAGAAAACTTATACTTATCTCTCATATATTCCATCATCCTCTCTCTCACATAAAATGGTTTGATGAATAAATTTGTTTATTAAATCTAATATTATTCCTCCATTACTAGAAGTAGTATACAATAATATTAGTTATAATTTAAGGACACAAATACTAATTTCTAGTAACAAAATTAGTACTTGTATTAAGAGGGATTACCTTGGTACAATCCATGAGGAGTAGATTCTACTATTGAATCTAAGGGTTTTGTTGGAGCATTTGGATTTTCTTTTTGAAGACTAATTTGGAAGGAGTCCAATTAGTATATCCATTTCGGCACTCTTTGTAAGTTGATTGATTTTCTTCTTACTTTGTATTTTTGTTATGCATGCATAAGATCTAATTAGTTTTATGACTAAACTAAATTACTTAAGTTATTAGTAGTCACTAATAAGAGATTAATGAATCTTACAATTGGTATCAGAGCAAGAGTTGTTGCATGCATAGTCGGTTATTGTTTTTCCGAGTTAAAATGTTAACATATAAAACTAAAATTTTGTGATTTATGAAGATAAATGCCACGAAAATTTTGCATGTTAAATATTCTGGTCCTAAATTGATTTTAGGTAATTTTGATGATTTATGGTAGTTTATTGCTCTTTAAAATGATTTTTAGTATTTTTATTACATTTTATTGAATAAAATGACACTTAAAATGCTAAAATTAGTTAGACTATGATTCTGACCTTGAAATGTTTAAACGACCTCACTTGCATATTTTACACATTGTATGTAAAAGTTCGTATAAAATGGTTTTATATAGCATGATTTATGACTTTTACATGATAAAAGTCGATTAAATAGAGGTATTTTGGTTAAAAATGGTTAGACTTCGTTTAAGCCCATGAAATTTTAGTATGTTGTCACATGCAATATTTACACACTGTATGTAAATTTTGAGATGAAATGGTTTTATTTTGCATGATTTATGATTTTTAGATGTAAAAATCGAATAAATAGTGACTATTTTAGCAAAAATAGCTAAAATGAATTTTATGGCATGAATTTTTTTCCAAATGTTGTATATGTGATATGGACTCAGATCTAAAGTTGCATGTCAAATTTCGTTTGATTTGAATGGTTATTAATTTTTATGGGATATAAATTGATAAATAGCAACTTTAATAGTCACTAATATAAAAATTCGACTTTTGGACTTAAAATTTGTGATTTCCAAGTTCTAGAAACTTATATGGAATATTCAAAATTTTGATTTTGATTTATCGCATAATTTTATTTAATTTGGAATTAATAGGTTAAAATTATGTTTTATACAATTTATTTGTGAAATAAATTAAAATAATCTAAGGGCAATTTTTATTTAAATTTTTGGAATGTTGGGAATTTTTCAGAATATACAAAATTATGATTTTGAAATTTTCGAATTTTTATGACTTATTGGGAATTATTTCCTTTTATTATGAATAAAAGTGTTTAAAGAGCAATAATAAAATATCAAGTTGAATTATTGTCAAATATTTAGTGAAGACTAAATTTTTGAGTCCTAAGAAGGTTGGGGTAATTAACTTGGACATAGATTTGATTTATGTAATATTGTTTGCTTTTAATAAGTTAATTGTCACAATTATCCATAAAACCGGACAAAATATACGATATTAGCTTAAATAGGGCGATTTGGCACATCACATGGCATGTTTCATACATATATTAATGCTGCAATTTTAGTATGATTGTCATATTTTATTTTATATAATTTTGAATTATGTAATTTGTACTTAGTATTGCCTTAGTTTTTAATTGGTATTTCCCGAAATGAATGGGGATATCGATTCGGTTGTAATTATTGTTATCTCGTATCACTTTTATTTTATTTAAGTTTTGTTTTTCTTTTTATAATGTATAAAGTAGAAAAGCTTTATAATTTATTTATTTCGGAGTTCCTTGAAAGCGGTGCCATTTGAGAAGGTGTTCCGACAAAGACCGTGTTGCCTTGGAGTGCGTGCCATATGAAGTTCAAGGGACCAAAGGAGTTGGTTTCCAAATTTGTAAATAGTATATTTAATTTACTATTTTAGGAAGGCCATACTAGGATTTTATTGTTTTTGCTTTGCATTTGTTTTATATGTTTGCATGCATAGCCAAATCGCCATAACTACACATGCATATTATTTTATCGAGTCATCGACCGTGTCAATTATAATTATCGTAGTTCACCGCTTTAGTTCACTTAAAACGTGATAGATAATAAATTGACAAGACGTCTCACTAAATAATAATTGAGGATTAACCTTACCAAATAGTAGAACCATGAGCCCCAATTTCATAAGGAAGTAGGCTCGGCTCACCGGGATGCTAAACTTGTTACGTTGGGTAAGTGGGTGGTAAATTGTTACTACATCGAAATTTGGATTGAGCTCAACGGAAGTATTCGTGACCGTGTCGCATGTGTTTCGGTCTAAAGATAAATATTAAAATAATTTTATCGACCGAGAGTTCTAGAAGTAGAATCGATTAAAGAGTTAATTCACCGAGTTATATTGATTAGGGATGAATCGGCTCACCGTGCCCGAGTTGATATGAATTTGGATCTCGGGATCATTTATAATAGTTGGGTAGAGGTCACTATATAAATGCTAAAACATTCTTAAATGTTTTATATATAACGATGAATGTTTGATTTTCCCACTATTTCGTTGTTTTATGTTGTTCTTTATTATCGCTCCTACTCATATATGATATCAATTCGATTGTAACACGAGTCTCCGCTAAACCACTATTTCTAACGACAAAGAATCTTTTTCCAAAATTGAACCGTATCATAGGTTGTGGACTAACTCCATAGAAATCGTTCTATTCCATAGAACTAGATAGGAGTCGTCCTATGCAAATACAAGATTAGCATCTTAAATTCCTAACATACCTATGTATGATTTCTTGTGAAGGAATATGAATACTAATAGTACTTAGTCAAAAGATGTTTTGATAATATCTTCATTGCATACATGGTTCAAAAGTCTTATTGCTCAATCCAAACAAATGTCACTAAGCACTTATAAGTTGTTAAGCACATGACATTGTAAAATAGGTAAATTAATTTGTTAGAAATTTGGATTAACCAAATACCACAATAGAGTTCATCCTTTTAAAGGATTAACTAGGAATTTATATGAAGATAAGTCTTCATCAAGTAGAAATTCTTGAAGTGAGTGGGAGCAATAAGAAGTAAAGTATCTATCTTAATTGTTAAGGATAGAACTAGGCTTGAAAGAGAAAGTGTTAGACACTAAAAAATAGAGACAAATTCCTAAATAAGTAAAGATTAAGGAAGTTGGTTGTGTGACACCAACATAGTCCTTCGTAAATATGTATGACATTGTCATAGCCTTCTTGCCAAATACCACATCATGAGTATTTGATACAAATTAGTGGAATTCATCATCATATTTGGCATTATCATGTGATGACTAGTAAGAATAAGTTCAAAAAAAAATTTGCATGAATGGAACTAGGGTAGTTGCCATTTCATCAATGAACATATGAATGTTGTAGTGTACTCATTTTAGTTTTGTATTTAGATATATACCTCAATAATTGTTATGATGTATAATATGTCTAATTTGTAGTTTTTCACAAAAGGTAAAGGGTTTTACCATTATGCAATTAAAACAAGTGTTGTGCCCTTACTTACCACGATTAAGTTTATGGTGAGATCATACAAATCAAGGTAATTATATTCAAACTAAAATAAATGTCATACATATTTTATAAGACTCAAATTGGTGAACCCCATTATTTCTCGTTTCTCGATTGAAATTGCTCATAAAGACTAGTTTTGACTAGTGTCCCAAACCACTTAATTGAGAATCTCTTGGTATATGTGAATCTTGTATTCAAAGAAAGATTAATTCATGACTTCTTTCTAGAAAAGAATTATGAATATAGCAAGATATTCGCCCTATTTACACTTTCAAGTGTATGGTCGAATACAATTTCAATCAAAAGGGGTTATTACTTCTTCATCTCTTTTACCAATGAACTAGGTAGATACTTGGTATCCACTTAATGAGGTAAGAAGAGAAATTCTTTGAATAAGTTCAATGAATGTTTAAAAGTATCATAACCTAGAGATTATGACTAAAGTATTAGTACTTTGTTAATATTTGGAACAATAAAGTGAAGACATTTATATGCACCAAAAGGAGTGTGATATGGTATCACAAGTTCACCTTCATAATATTAAAATGTGACAAAGAATCCTATACGATATGATTGTATCTTTACTATAAAATTGGAAGTTGTTTCTATCATAATTTGTCTAGTATTTACTTATTCCACTAAAATAAAACATAGTTAAAGCAATCAAGTACAATTCATATATGATATGATTAGGCATGGTACTTAAGTTGTAGCTTGTTTTGAAAGAAAACATGTGGTCTCTCTTCCTACATGATCACGAGAACAAAGGGTTTGTGGCTCGTGATGCTATCTATTAGATAAGAGAGGATTATCTCTTATAGTTAGAGTGGGAGAAAATGTTCAAGAGCCACAAACTGAGAATAAGACGTAGGAAGACGTTCCTTCCTGGTCAAAATCAGTAAATATTTCTTCGAAATCTAAGTGGATAGGAGTTATGTTATTTTAGAAAATAACAAACCTGTAACTTATTATGATGCTTTATCTAGTTTCAACTCCGCAAAAGTCCGAAGCAAGCATAAACATGAAAATGTTTATTTAGCTTGGTTGGTTGGTGGCAAGGGTTCTGCACGCAACAACAATGCTTCATTGTATTCGGATATGATTTGATATAGTTGGATTTTAAAATCATCTCGCATGAGTTTTGTAAATCGCAACTATCCTAAAGTAGGATGCGAACTTGAGAGGAAGTCTTAAGTAGATATCAAAGAGTTGAATTGCATGTTTTGATTATGTGATAAACATTTCTCGAATTGTCGAGTAGTTCTGTTTATACATGGAGTTTAGTGGGAGTAATGTGGTGTTATTAGTCTTATATGGAAGGGACATATTGATCATTGTGAATGATGGAAGACTTATGAGAAGAATAATACATCTCTAAGGTATCCAGACCTATAAAGATAGTTCTGAGAGGATATTAGCGTTAAATGAATATTCTTATATTGATAAGAGTCTAGTCAAGTTCAAAGGTATTGAACATGTAGAAATTGAATCCACTTGCTTCCGCTGCGGGATTAATTCATTACGCTTAGATGTATCACCATTCTTAAATTTCGTATACTTGGAGCATGACGAAAAGTTACATATCGAATTTTTGAGAGAAGTCTCAATATAGCCATATAGTTCATTGGTTAGTTCTCTTAGAGCACTAAAGAAATGAAGCTGAGTGATTAGAATTGATATGGATTTATGTGCAAGCAGTTACACGATAACGATATTCTAATCACACTAGGATGGTTAGAGAACCATCTTGGCTATATTAATTAAGGAGGATATCTGCTAGATACGCTCTAGGTAGTAGAAGAATGAGAGATTTACAACGAAAATTGAGTACACTTGCAATTATGAAAAATGAAAGTAGGAAGGGATGTTATTAGGATTCGGTTTTATGAATTGGAGGAACCATGGTAGTTCATTCCAACAACCGAAGGTCCTATCCCTGCACACTGTGAGGATAGTGGGAGTGATTCCAAGGCTAAGGAACCTATCTCTAGATTGGATCTGGACATGTACTCAAAAGGTTGTTATGATAAAGATTATACAAAGGGAAATGGTACAAGGTTAGGGAAAGTGCAAAGTGTTGCTAAAACATGCTAACCAAGGCCTTTTCATAAGCTAAGCATGATAAGTCATGCCATTTCAATTGAGTTGAGATATATAGTTGTATTCAATATTGAGTATGGATTATAGATTATGTAGTAATTGATATGGTATCAATTTTACATATGCGATAATGCATTCATCGTTTGAGTTTTATTAAAACTCTTTTATTACTTTGTTATATCCAAATAGGTTGTAAGGACAAGTTGAACCCTATTAGAGTGAACTGGATTAACATAGTATTGGCCTCTAGTTACTTATATGAGGTGACGTCTCGAAGTAACTAGAGTGTGATGCGATTGATGGCAAGTTCAAGTGCCATAGAGTCATGAGAGATGACTAGTCGATCACATAGGCAGACTGTATAGGACACTCTGTCGGGCAATGACCGCTTTTAGAGTTCTGGCAATTTTTATAGCCTGGTCGTGGCAAGAGCTGCTATAGTATTCTTATGAGTCGATTCTTTGACTAAAGACTGTTCGCCTAAGATGGCACAATTTCAGAGTGACTTTGATTTATGTTCTACGATCTTTGCAATTGGGGTCAAATGGGCATGTTTTGGGTCATGATGAGCGGTGGCTATTCGAAGGGAAGAGTGCAATAGGAATTGTCCATCCCCGTCAGAGTTATCTTATATCTCAAGGCCACTCGAGGAGTAATGAACTGGAAATGCGTGGCCACGCTCGGAAGGTATCTACGGTAGATAATTTCGGCCAGACAGTTATTCTCCAGATCGAGGAAACCACTCTTGATATGATCAAATGCAAGTACGACCAACAAGACACCTTACATTGAGTGGGAGATTGTAATGGGACAAGAGAATTGGTGACGCACACTTGTCGCGGACAAGTGGGAGATTGTTGGAGTATGTGTCTTCGACAATAATGCGATCACATGTTTAAATCTCATATTAAGAATGCTGAGGGAAAATAATATTTAATTATCAACTGATCCACATTAATCGGTAATAATTGGCTGACTAGAGTTTGACATTCTGTCGTATGACGTTGGTGATCAGTTGATCCCTTAAGGTCATACCTCTAGGGTAACACTCTTAATTGATTAATTAATTAATTGTATGTTGATACAAGTTAATTAATTCCTTAAATTGAACAAATTTTATTTATAAGAGAGAGTTTTATATCTTATTGTAATTTGATTAAATAAGATTCAATTGAGTAATTAATTTTTTATATTACTAAAATTGATTAATGTTTGTGAAACATTTGAGATAAGAGTAATTAGTTAATTATAATTACAAGATGTTGTAGATTATATTAACTAGACTTAATGTGACCCATTTTATTTAATTATATGTAATTGTGAATTACTTGTTAATTTGTTAAATGTAATTTATTTAAATATATAATGATATTTAATTTGTTAAATATGCATTATTATGCCTAATGACGTATTACTTGTCATATGTCACACAAATTACAAATGACAAATTACAAAAGATAAAATGGAGTCCATTTTACTTATGGGTGCCGGTTTTAAGTAGGTGGTTTATGGTTTTTTGCTTTATTGTTTTTAAATTAAGAAACACCATCATTACTAACCTAAACTAGACCTACACCTAACCTTTCTTGTGAAGACAAAAAAAAAATTGAGCAGAACAATTTTGGCTCCTAATAAGAGCCAAAACCGGCTCCCTCTTCTCTATGTGAGAATATTTTTTTGGTTCTCATTTTTTTCTAGTGTAGAAAACTTATACTTATCTCTCATATATTCCATCATCCTCTCTCTCACATAAAATGGTTTGATGAATAAATTTGTTTATTAAATATAATATTATTCCTCCATTACTAGAAGTAGTATACAATAATATTAGTTATAATTTAAGGACACAAATACTAATTTCTAGTAACAAAATTAGTACTTGTATTAAGAGGGATTATCTTGGTACAATCCTTGAGGAGTAGATTCTACTATTGAATCTAAGGGTTTTGTTGGAGCATTTGGATTTTCTTTAAGAAGACTAATTTGGAAGGAGTCCAATTAGTATATCCATTTCGGCCCTTTTTGTAAGTTGATTGATTTTCTTCTTACTTTGTATTTTTGTTATGTATGCATAAGATCTAATTAGTTTATGACTAAACTAAATTACTTAAGTTATTAGTAGTCACTAATAAGAGATTAATGAATCTTACAATTGTTAATTTCATTATAATTATTATGAGTAGCTAATTCCCTTGCTAGGATTTAGGGGAATCAATGAATTGATGATAGTTGCTAAATAGGTTTGCAGATCTGTTGTTGTTATCATGTCTTTGGTGTTATAAGTAGCATTTAATGATGATTAGGCGGTTAATGCGCATAATTGTTCTAATTGTTTTTGGCAAACCCCGATCTAGATCGAAAGATTGGAAGGAGTGAGACCCGTTAAAATTATTTAGGATAATCTAATGAGGGCGGAAGCTAAGTTAGTAGTATTTTAGGGCAAATAGAGGACCGAAAGGACGTATTCACTGCCCCTTAGACTGATACATGTGACCGATATGTGACCTTAACTGCGACCATTTAACGTTCATTGGTAAACCGACAATCCTAGTCTCTTTCCTTTACTGCTAGACTCTTTATTTATCGTTGTTTTAATTTAGTTTCCAATCAAAACCCCAATCTTGTGTCACCGACAGACTTAGATTAACAAGTAGATAGCAAGATAGCCTCCCTGTGGATTCAACCCCGACTTCCCTAGCTGCATTAGTTAGAGACCCCTCGGGTTTATCTTTGATAGGGTTGCGACAACCCTCATCAAATTTTAGCGCCGTTGCCGGCGAGGCGACGTTTTTTTTACTTGTTTTATTTGAGTTTGTCTTTAGACTCAAGGAATTTATTCCTTGAGTCAGTTCTTATCTTCTTTTCTAGTGCTGTTTTGATAGGTCTTACAGGTCTAGCTAAACAGGATTATTGGGAGAAGATCATCAAAGGGAAGGCTTGAGTACCTTTGATTTTCCACCTATGTTCCATCCCATGGCGCAACAGGTGGCATTTTGTGAGAGATGTGGTGCTGCGGGGCACGATGTTGTTACTTGTTATGCGGAGAATGACCGAGTCTATGCCTATCAGTAGTATAGACAAGGTCGTTATGGTTCTCAAAGTGGGGGTTACCCAAACTATTCTCCACTTCCGCCGCAGAATTACTATGTGCAGCCACATCAGATTCACCAGCAAGGCTTTCAAAAGCCTTCATTTTCTTTTCCGCCGCAGCAAGTTCCTCCCTCTACTATCAACAAGGAGGAGATTGCTGAATTGAAGTCTTTAGTGAAGACACTTGGACTTCAAGTGCAAGAATATGATAAATCTAGGGAAACTTATTTCAAGAGATTTAAGTCTCGAATAGCTCAAGTAGCTGCCGAGTTGGATTTTAGGCAATCAGAGACGGTATATGCTATCTATACCGAAAGCGGTCTTTCCTATGAAGGACCTGAGTTGCCTATTGACGATGATGATATGTATGACTTGGAATTCAAAGATTTAGTTGAAAATGAAGCATCATACGAAGGCTTCTGCCATGTACAGCAACAAAAATTCGATCGAACTACCTACAACGTTCGATCGAATGGCTTATATGAGGAAGTGTTCAATCGAACATCTTACAATACTCGATCGAACAGTTTGTACGAGGAAGACCTCGATCGAACACCCTACACTGTTCGATCGAGCACTGCTGAGGAAGAAAACCTCGATTGAACAGTCAGCATTGTTCGATCGAGTAGTTTTGGTGAAGAAACCCTTCGATCGAGCACTATTCATTCTCGATCGAATTATTTGGCTACAAACAGTGTTGACTCGTTATTTACCCCTATCCAGGATGACGGTAAGAAGGTAATTGAAGACCAATCCTATCTAACTGGAGGTAATATTATTCCTTATGTTGAACCCGATGGGATTCCTTCTATTCCTTCCGTTATATCATATATTGCTGTTGATTTGACACCTCCGCCCCAGTTTGGGAGCAAGTTGGAGGAATATCGTCTTGTTTCTTCTTATACAGGTCTTGACAGGTTAGAAGACCCGGGAGGAGGATTTGAAGATTCCACCCCACATAAGAAGAGGGCCTGTGACAAGGTCAAGAAAGGTGGTGGCGTGATTGATGCTGTAAAGAGCCGTTGTTCTTCCGATGCTGTGTCGTGGCGGCCAAAAGTAAAAATCTTGGATGCTGAAGGGACTACATTCAGTCAGAAGCCTTGTTGTGGGCCATTAGTTTGCGTTGGTGGATGAAGACAAGAAGGTCGAGCTGGAACCTATCTGAAACTAGCGCTGACCGGGAGGCAACCCGGAATTTAATGCTTTTTATTTGGAGTTTTAAGACATTCTTTTACTCAGTTTTGTGTGCTTAATAATTAGTTTTATCGACGATCGACTGCAAAACATCTTAGACTTGGTTTTGGTAGCATTTGTGGTCTCTATTTGGGTATCTGCAGGTACAATCCAACCTTTTGTTTGCGCATTTAGTGTTGATCCGACGACTACGACCTCCCATGTTGCTGGTTGGTTTGGGGAGGTCCATCTATGTCACGCTATTTTGTGAGTTTCTTAGCTCTTTATCTCCTTCATTTCCTTTAGTTTGCATTTTCCCTTTCCCCATTTGCTGCTGTTGTTAGCTGTTGAGTACAATGAGGGCATTGTACGTTTTGGTTTGGGGAGGGTATATGCATCCATATCTATGTCTGCATTTTGTTCTTATTTCATTTATGTTTCTCGTTTATTGCATTTCCGTATGCATTGTTATTTCATTTCAAAAAATCAAAAACAAAAAATTAGAAAAATTCGAAAATTAAAAATTCCACGTTTATTTTTACATTTAGATTGAGTCGGAACGGTAGTTTCTGATGTTGAAATTGCACTACACTTAATCATTTTGGTTAAGCCTTGTAATTTTAACATCTTTTAGCATAGTCATTTTGCATAATCTACGAGTTTATGTTAAAATTTAGCTGTACGAATAGACTTGACCTGATATTTTGGCAACCTACATATAAATTCTAAGTTTTAGAGCCTTATAAACTGGTGTCGTCCATGACCAGTTTCATGTAGGATTGTGAGTAGTTACTCCTTGCATAACATGTAACATTAATTTGCATAAGTATGAAATTCATTTTCGTATTGCCTGCATACACTCGGGTTAGTGGCGGTGTCACATGTAGGAGAGGTGCTTACATACCCCTTTATTTCATTACTACCCATTGAAGGAAATGTAGATTCATATACATATTAACATACTCATATATGTCTAAATTAATTTGTCATAAAATTAAAACGGATTTTATGCATGCAAACAAATAATATAATAGAAGAGAAATCATGTCCTTACATTGTTGATTTCGGATTTAAGGGCACAAAAGAGATCACCTTTCCCTTTTGATCTTGAGCTTTTCCTTATGGATGAACAAGATCTAAGTATAAGATCTCTCCCTAAGCTTTATACCCAAGGCTTCTCTTAATTTTAATTAATATTACAAATACTAGTATAATATTAATCAAGTAGAAAATTGAACCAAAAATTTATAAAACACTTATATATTTCGGTTTTATGGAGGGAGAAATAGAGAGCTTTTTATCTCTCTAGAATACTAATTTTGGATGAATGAATAAGAATAATTCACTAACACATTTTAGTGTAATATAAGGTAAAATTAGATGAAAAACCAATGATGGTTTTCTACATCAAAAACCGGGTGGAGGGGGGCTTTTTGGGTGAGCCAATGCATGAAATTGTTGCTCTTAACAATGTTCATAGGCTTGCATGGCTAGACCATTAGGCAATCATTATGTTTACTTAATAAATTAATCAACACAATATTACCCTAATACCCCACTAATTTCGGTACAATCATAATATGGAGTCCATATTATTTTTGTCAATTTCTCAATATGTAACATGTCACATGTAACATAAATTTGTTATGTATTTTTAACATATTAAAAATCAACGTATTAATAAAATACGTCACATACAACAAATCGATTTAGTAATTTCATAATTACTTGTACCGAAATATTTTACCAATTTATAAATCGTATTTACAAAAATTCATTCAATTCCGATTGTTTCCTTAAACAATAATTTCATCCGAGTAATGAAACAATTCAATTACTCAGACCGTATCTCATTTAATCATATTTCAATTTGATACGTAAATTTTACTTCCAAAATCGTCCGTCAATTTTCAAGTAATTTAATTAACTCATAACATTATACGATTAATTAAATAATCAATTAAGAGTGTTGCCCTATAGGTATGACCTAGGGGGTCAACTGATCACCACCGTCACACGACAGTAATGTCAAACTCTAGTCAGCCAATCATTACCGATATATGTTGACCAGTTGACAGTAACAAAATTACTTCCCAATTGTATTCTATATAATGAGATTTAAACATGTGATCATCATGATCAACAGTCGTGATCGCATTATTGTCGGAGGACACATATTCCAACAATCTCCCACTTGTCCTCGACAAGTGTGCGTCACCAATTCTCTTGTTCTATTACTATCTCCCACTCAATGCAAGGTGTCTTTCAGGTCGTACTTGCAAGTGATCATATCGAGAGTGGTTTCCTCGATCTGGAGAATAACTGTTTGACCGGACTTATCTATCATAGATACTTTCCGAGCGTGGCCACGCATTTCCGGTTTATTACTCCTCGAGTGGCCCTGAGATATTGTTATAACCCTGACTAGGGGTGGACAATTCCTATCGCACTCATTCCCTTCGACTAGCCACAACCATCATAACCCAAAATATGCCCATTTGACCCCATTTACGAAGGTCGTAGTAACACAAATCAAAGTTAATCTGAAACTGTGCCATCTTAGGCGAATAGTCTTTAGTCAAAAGAATCGACTCATTCGAATACTATAGTAGCTCTCGCCACGACCAGGCTATATAAATTTGCCAGAACTCTATAAGCGGTCATTAGGCCCGACAAAATGTTCCTAACAGTCTGCCTATGTGATGGATTAGTCATCTCTCATGACTGTATGGCACTTGAACTTGCCATCAATCGCATCACACTCTAGTCAGTTCGAGACGTCACCTCATACAAGTAACTATTGGCAAATACAATGTTAATCCGTGTTCACTTTAACGGGGTTCAATTGTCTCTACAACCCGTTTGGATACAACAAAGTACAAGGTGAGTTAATAATAACTCAAACGACAAATGTCGACATCACACTCGGGTAGTCAATATCATATTACAACCTTGTGATGTTTATCGTCAGTGTAAACACTTATTGATTGCAATAGAAGTTTAACATCCCATGTGTCCATGTGTTCAAACTTCTTACACTTGCATTTTCCTTCACATTCATGTTCTCTCTCATAGCATGAATCTTACCAAGTACACATCAAGGTTCTTGACCTTGGTTTTGGTTCTTTAACTTGAAAGAACTTTCTTATCGATCATCTCATAACGAACGAATTTGCGATGAATAATACAACTTGTACCGATCAAGTATTCCATCCACACACAATGCACTAGGTATATGTTTTGTAGAATCTTGTAAAATTGACAAGATTATTTAGCTTAGTACTTCTCACAAGTCCTAGCTTAACTACGAAAGATTGATTTTTGAATAACCTCTTATTCAACCAAGCATCTTTCCAAAAACTTCTCTTTTCTCTTTCTGGGCTTGAAAGATTTGGGATTCTCATAAATCCTCATATGTGCTCGGATTTTCTACAATATGTGCAACCTCTTATCACATAATGGAGTATTCCGTCAAACACCGAAATCGCTCATCGGATTCTCTTGAGAATACATGACGTTTCCATTATGGCTCACCAATTCAATCATCATGCTCTTATGCATATGATTCATAATTGGACATGTACATGATTATTCTAATGGCGGAAACATTAGTTACTAATAATCATGAGATCAACCGTTCGTGGGTTCTATGGACGACCATGACTGCTAATGGTAGTTCCATTTTCATTCATATGAATAACCTATGTGTATGTTGATGTGATGTGTATCTCTTAATACTAATCCAACATCCCTTGATGTAATTGGATCCATCATTGTCCATTTTCATCCAGAATTTGAAAACTCAAAAGCTTCTTTATGAAAGAAGGTATTAGCTCGTCATTCTTTAATGAGTGATGAGTTGTAAACATTCAAAAGGATGATAGCTCCCACTAAATTCCATGTCTTCACATGAGAATTTCCTAACTCCCACTCAATTCTACATATTTCGAAATTGACTTCTCGATCGAAATTTATTCAAGAATTGAAATATAAAATTGCATTGCCAAGTTATTAAGATAGAACCATATATGTTCCCATCATATCCCTTCAAAATACCTATTTTGAAGTGGTCTCATCTTAACCTTACGGAAAGAGATTTTAAATCTCCAACACACTCATGTCACAATGATGTGTAGCAATGTCATTATTCAAGTATAAACAATATCTAGAATACGTCCTTCGCAAATACCCTTTTGGAAGGAGGTTTAACCATTTCATAGTGAGGTTAAGCATGACATCTACGTGGTTAAAACTTTGGCTATTGAAGATATCGGTATATCAATCCTTGCAACTCGATCATAACTAGTATGTTACTATGATTTATTTAGGCTCTTAAGTAAATCTCAAGGTTGAAACTATTGGTCAAATGTTTCATAAACTTAGTCAAAAAACTTGTTGAGACTTTACATTAGTCATTTTCTTCCAAAACTTTCTTTTGGTCTCCTCGTGTAGTTATCTTGAGAATATACTCTTATGTTAACTACACTTGGTCTCTTTAGTCATATAGAATTATCTTGAGACCATAGATCTCATCTATTCGGCATACTATGTAAATAGATATACCTTCATTCAAATCATTTTCTCTTGCGTAGATCTTCATTTACACAAGTACACAATTTTATCTTGCCTTGTGTGTTGTGTCCTCATTTTTCTCCCACTCTATCTTTAGAATAAATACACTAATCATTCAAAGATAGCATATGAGACACAAATTAATGATGTTGAAGTATAAGGAGAACTTCCTCATAGGTTGACTAATTGTTATTGATTTCATATGAGTTCTTGGTGATTGACATTCCTTTAAGAGAGTTCATAGACTCAAAATCACTTTATAAATGATCATACACAAACCTTAAGCATGTGGACATATAATGAAACCCGTCACTATAATTGTCTATTAGATCATCTTAAGTGAATAATCTTATGTTTCAAAACGCAAGCATTTAAAGATGAAATTTTAGAACATAAAGGATAAATGATAAAACGGGTGACTTGGGTTGCAAACCAAGTCACCATCATCCAAAATACAACTCATTATCCAAAATACTTTTCCATGTCGAACACGGAAACTTAAAGTTCTAAAATCCAAAACATTACTTAAAATAAGACAATGAAAAACAAAGCTCCATAAAAGCTATCCTTAGCTTCTCCATGGTTTCTCATGCTTGCTTTTCTTTTCCTTTGTCTTTGCTTGGTGGAGGCCCTATTTACAATAAAAAGGGAGATACATTATCACAACTTTGCATCATATTACCATAGTTGAATTTGAAACATAAAAGAAGGATAGTCATTTACCTACTGGAGTGATCTTTCCAGCTTTGATATCACCAAGGTATTTGGAACAATTTCTTTTCTAATGACCCATGCCATTACAATAATGGCACTTATCAAGAGGACCCTTCTTGACTTTGGAGGTGCTAGCTTCACAAGACTTAGCTTTGGTGAATGTGGGAGCTTGCTTCTTCCCCTTTCTCCCATTCTTCTTGAACTTCCCCTTACTCTTTGTGCTTATGTTAAGCACATCCTTGGGAGGGTTCACATTTAACCCCATGTCCCTCTCGGCTTGCACAAGTAACTTGTGCAACTCCTCAAGAGACACATCCTTGTCTTGCATGTTGAAATTCACCCGGAATTGCACATATGCCTTGACTTTGGACAAGGAGTGTAGAATCCTATCTACGATGAGTTCTTTAGGGATTTCAACCTTTTGAATTTTCAAGGTCTCGACAAGCTCCATGAGTTTGAGCACATGAGGGCTAACCTTTTGGCCCTCTTTGAAGTCGAGATCAAAGAATGCCGCGGCCGCCTCATATTGGACGATCCGCGGAGTTTGTGAAAACATGGTCACAAGTTTGGAGTAAATCTCATTAGCATTGCCCATTTTGAAGGCTCTCCTTTGGAGGTCCGCCTCCATCGCAAATATCAAGACATTTTTCATTGCGGCGGACTCCTTTTGGTAAGTCTCATAGACTTCCCTAGTGGCCGCGGTGGACCTAGTGGAGGGTTCGGGTGGAGAGGCCTCGGTAAGGTAACGAAGCTTGTCGTCACCTTCGGCGGCTAATTTGAGTTGGGAATCCCATTCGGAGAAATTTGACCCATTCTTTTCAAGTTTACATCGATCCATAAAGGATCGGAGCCAAGACGAACTAGCGAGTGGTGTAGCATTAGAAGTTGGTGTTGATGTTGCCATTTGTTATGAAAAAGAAGTGGTCTACAAAACAAAATATAAGGAATAAAACAATTGTCGTTTTAATAACACTCGTAAAAATGTATGATTTAAATAAGTTTTATGCATTTTTCTAGTGACCTCTACCCAACTAGATAAATGATTACAAGACCCAAATTCATATCAACTTAGGGCACGGTGTGCCGAATTACCCTTTATTAACACAACTGGGTGGATTAACCTTTTAATCGATTCTACTTTTAGAACTCTTGGTCGATGATGTTTACATTAATATTCATCTCTAGCCCGAAACACATCCGGAAATCGTCGTGAATACTTTCGTTGAGTACAACCCAAATTTCGAATAAATGTGTCCATAATCCAAACCCATATCAATTTAGGGCACGGTGTGCCGAAATACCCCTTATTAACATGAATTCGGTGGATTAACATTCATCACCCACTTCCCCTACGTAACAAGGTTTGTACCCCGGGGTAGCCGAGTGCACTTCCTCGCGAAATAGGTTTTCATGGTTTCTACTATTTGGTAAGGCTATGTCTCAATTGTTTGTTTTTGAGAGAGGTCATGTCAATTTATTATCTATCACGTTTTAAGTGAACTAAAGCGGTGAACTACGATAATTATATTTGACACGGTCGATAAACTCGATAAGACAATGCATGTTTAGTTATGGCGATTTAGCGATGCATGTGACATAAAATAAAATGCAAGCATAAAAGATAAATAAATCCTAGTATGGCCTTTACTAAAATAGAAAAACTATTTAACTATTACATATTCGGAAACCAACTCCATTGGTCCCTTGAACTTCGGTTGTGGCACGCATCTCGAGGTAACACCGTCTTTATGTATCGCCATTCTTGAAGAAATCCGTCTTTGGGAACTCCGGAATGAATGAAATTACATAACAAATTACATAATTTCCTATTATACATTTGTAACTAAAATAAAATAAATCTATTAAATTACAAAACGGTGATACGAGATCACAATAAAATTACAACCGAATCGATATTCCCATACATTTCGGGAAATATCAATTAAAATCTAAGGCCATACTAAGTAAAATTACATAATTCAAAAATTACATAAATTAAAATTATGACAATCATAAAGAAAATGCAGCATTATAATATGTATGAACATGCTCAATTTTATGCTAAATCGCCTTTTAATTAGCCAATATCGTATATTACTCGGTTTTTACGGATTTGCGTGATTTCAACATTTTATAATCACAAAAATGCATAAACTCATATTTATGCATAAGTTAATTACCCTAATCTCTTAGGACTCAAAATATAGTCTTCACTAATAATTAGACCATAATTAACTCATATTTACAAAATTGTTCATAAATGGACTAAAATTACAAAATAAACTATTAAACTTCAAATAAATCACAAAATTTCAAATAAATTCAAATTTGAAATTTAAACTCATGAACATTCTGGAAAAAATTCCATGACACTCATAATGTTCAAAATCTTAGGTTAAAAATTTCGAAAGTTTTCCGGAAAAACAATGTTGCGGTTTATCGATTTTTAATAAAATAATCATAAAAACATGGAAAAAATATTTTCATTAACTTTTCAATTTTAGATCTGAAAAAGATAATAAAATGCAACATTAGACGTTTTTCTTAAGTCATAGAATATGTTTTATTAATTTTCCACTAATAATGTCACTATTTATGCTATTTTTTTTCAAAAATCCATAAATCATGCTAAAAGACTTCTTTATAGCCAATTATTTTACACACATCTTGTAAAATTGCATGTGATAACATATTAATTTTCTATGACCAGATTCGAATTTAACTCATATTAACCTATTTTTCACCTAAATCCGAATTTAATAATGAAAAATTCATTTTTCAAGCATAACAAGTCCAAAAATTATGAAAATTTACAGGTTATCGCAAAATAATATATGTGACAACATATCCAAAAACCAAGTGAAAATTCGAAGTATAGCTAATTTTAGACCAAAAATGACATTTTTACTCATAAAATCACATTTAAATGCCATTATTGTAAATTATGAACAATAAAAATCCGAAAAATAACCAAAATATCCTAAAACATTTTAGGACCAGAAATATTAACATGCATGGATTGATTTCGTGATATCTCATAATAACACAAATTTTACAAGTTTTATTTGTTATTCTTATAACTCGGAAAAACTTTTAACCGATTTGCATGCAAACAACCTTGCCTCTTGATACCGATTGAAGGAAATGTAGATTCATATACATATTAACATACTCATATATGTCTAAATTAATTTGTCATAAAATTAAAACGGATTTTATGCATGCATGCAAGCAAATAATATAATAGAAGAGAAATCATGTCCTTACATTGTTGATTTCGGATTTAAGGGCACAAAGGAGATCACCTTTCTCTTTTGATCTTGAGCTTTTCCTTATGGATGAACAAGATCTAAGTATAAGATCTCTCCCTAAGCTTTATACCCAAGGCTTCTCTTAATTTTAATTAATATTACAAATACTAGTATAATATTAATCAAGTAGAAAATTGAACCAAAAATTTATAAAACACTTATATATTTCGGTTTTATGGAGGGAGAAATAGAGAGCTTTTTATCTCTCTAGAATACTAATTTTGGATGAATGAATAAGAATAATTCACTAACACATTTTAGTGTAATATAAGGTAAAATTAGATGAAAAACCAATGATGGTTTTCTACATCAAAAACCGGGTGGAGGGGGGCTTTTTGGGTGAGCCAATACATGAAATTGTTGCTCTTAACAATGTTCATAGGCTTGCATGGCTAGACCATTAGGCAATCATTATGTTTACTTAATAAATTAATCAACACAATATTACCCTAATACCCCACTAATTTCGGTACAATCATAATATGGAGTCCATATTATTTTTGTCAATTTCTCAATATGTAACATGTCACATGTAACATAAATTTGTTATGTATTTTTAACATATTAAAAATCAACGTATTAATAAAATACGTCACATACAACAAATCGATTTAGTAATTTCATAATTACTTGTACCGAAATATTTTACCAATTTATAAATCGTATTTACAAAAATTCATTCAATTCCGATTGTTTCCTTAAACAATAATTTCATCCGAGTAATGAAACAATTCAATTACTCAGACCGTATCTCATTTAATCACATTTCAATTTGATACGTAAATTTTACTTCCAAAATCGTCCGTCAATTTTCAAGTAATTTAATTAACTCGTAACATTATACGATTAATTAAATAATCAATTAAGAGTGTTGCCCTATAGGTATGACCTAGGGGGTCAACTGATCACCACCGTCACACGACAGTAATGTCAAACTCTAGTCAGCCAATCATTACTGATATATGTTGACCAATTGACAGTAACAAAATTACTTCCCAATTGTATTCTATATAATGAGATTTAAACATGTGATCATCATGATCAACAGTCGTGATCGCATTATTGTCGGAGGACACATATTCCAACACCCATTAACTCCACATTAGCCAAATTTGCCTTTTGACCCTTAACTATATCCAAACATAGCCTGCCTTGTCAAACTAGTTTAGTGTTTGTTTTTGCGGGTATATTTTGGTTATTTTGTCAAATTTGGTTTGTTTTGAAAAGTTGGGAGTTGGTAGTTTTGGAGAAGGAGAATATTGAAAAAAAAAAGAAGTCGGAAAAAAGAAACAATCGAAAAAAGAGAAAAATCAAAAAAGAATGAAAAATAAAAGAAGAGGAAGAAAAAAATTGAGAAAAATGAAGAGAATGGAAATTATTGCACTCCTATGTTGCTCATCAAATTATATGAGGAGTCGATTGCTTTTGGATTAGTGAGTTTTATGCCGAATTTTGGCAATTGTGCTTAAGTTTTTAGATGGATTAGAAGTGGATGTTGTCATATTGGTTTTGTTAGGATACTAGCTTGGCATTTACCTCCACATTCCCAAAATATTTGGCCCCTTCTTACCCATTACCTCACTTTTCATACTATTGTAAGCACTCGGCATATGTCAGGACCTCGTTGGATGGAGTGTATGTGTACGGTAGCTGGAATTGTTTATCATATTAGATTGCATGCACGTTTATGTAGGTCGTAGTCTAGGTGAGCGACTATATTTCTTTCTCTCCTACATTTATATGCTTACCCTTTGCTTCATTGAGAGAGAGTGACCCGTGAGAGTCCAATTTTGAAGGTCTAGCAAGGTCGACGGTTCAGCTATGTTTATAAACATCTTCATAACTTGTTTGCATCTGATATTGTTGCTATAATGTTAGTTTATTTGCATTAAATTGGTTTAGGTGGACGATTTGTAGCTAGCTCTGAGCTTAACTCCATTCCATAAGGTCCTTAATTGCATATAGTTTGTTTGGGAAAAACAAAGGTTTGGTTTGGGGAAGTTTGATGCGTGCATTTTATATAGACTTTTTGTACCGTATTTGCACGCATTTCTATGCATTTTGTGTAGTGTTTAGCTACAAATGTGCCCCGAATAGTCTACTTTGGTTTGTCTTGTATTATTTGCAGGTATGAACCGGAGAGGAGCATAATCAAGCCTAAAACTTGTCCCTATGCATACATTTTGGAGATGAGTTGAGTCGGAGCTTAGAAACTGCTAATTTGTGATGCGCGTAGAAGTAAGGTGGCTAGGCGAGCAAAGGAAGAGCTTCATATAATCGGTACCTACTTTAAAGGGCCATATCTTAAGTTATACAAATGATAATCAGGTGATTCCAATTGGAGATGAAATATTATCCTCTTAGCTTTCCAACGCCATGAAAATCGCTTGATTCAGATAAGTAACGAATAAATGGCAGCCATTTGAAGTTCAGTGCGCGAAGTGGGAATTACGCGCTGAGACCACTCGATCGAGTACCTTAGTGTTCGATCGAGTACTTTATATGCTCCATCAAGTAATTCACTTACTCGATCGACTACTTTGATTCTTACTATATTCGATCGAGTGCTTTAGTGTTCGATCGAGAGCTTTTGGGGAAGATATCTCTCGATCGACTAACTTTATGTTGGTCGATCGAGTAAAACAAAGTCTGACGCAGCGTTTATTTAGTCGAAATCTTTTTTATCCTATCTTAGTTTTATCTTATAATAAATATATCTCATATATAAGAGATAATTAGGTCAGATTAGGGGGGGATTCATTCTTATTTCCACGATTGGCAGTAGATTAAAAGTAGATGAGTATTGCGTAGTTCTCTTCTCCTATTTTGCCGGATCTTAAACTCTGTAATCTCTCTTCCCTTCTCTTAATTCTAGTATTAATTCTTTATCCCTTTGCATCTCTAATCCTCTTATTCCTTTAATTTCCCTTAGTTGTTATCTGTTTAGTTTAATTTAGTTTATGCTATTTCAATTCATTTATTTTTATATCATGTCGTTATTAATTATCGCTATTGTTATTGTTAATTTCATTATAATTATTATGAGTAGCTAATTCCCTTGCTAGGATTTAGGGGAATCAATGAATTGATGATAGTTGTTAAATAGGTTTGCAGATCTGTTGTTGTTATCATGTCTGTGTTGTTATAAGTAGCATTTAATGATGATTAGACGGTTAATGCGCATAATTGTTCTAATTGTTTTTGGCAAACCCCGACCTAGATCGAAAGATTGGAAGCAGTGAGACCCGCTACAATTCTTTAGGATACTCAAATGATGGCGAAAGCTAAGTTAGTAGTATTTTAGGGCGAATAGAGGACCGAAAGGACGTATTCACTGCCCCTTCGACTGATACATGTGACTGATCTGTGACCTTAACTGCGACCATTTAACGTTCATTGATGAACCGACAATCCTAGTCTCTTTCCTTTACTGCTAGACTCTTTATTTATCGTTGTTTTAATTTAGTTTCCAATCAAAACCCCAATCTTGTGACACCGACAGACTTAGATTAGCAAGTAGATAGCAAGATAGCCTCCCTATGGATTCAACCCCGACTTCCCTAGCTGCATTAGTTAGAGACCCCTCAGGTTTATCTTTGATAGGATTGCGACAGCCCTCATCAATGATAATGATGATGATATCACCATGAGTGATAGTTGATGGTTGAACAAAGCATGAAGGAGGACGACCAACTAAGGGGTTGATGGTTTACATTAGCATCTCAACCAAACATTGTGAGTCTCCTACCCCTCCTTTTGCTTTGTTTTTATCTCATGTTTACATAACTCGTATAACTTGAAGTTTAGAGCATTTAGAGAGTCATTTTGGAGTCCTAGCAACATCAAAGGACTCACACCTCGACAACATTGAGGTGGCCCTTATTTCAAAAATGATAAAAATTTTAAAAAAAATCCAAAATCATGTTCTTTTTTTGTAGCCTAGAATTGTATATATTGTATATATTTATTTGTTTGTCCCTCTTATCATAATGGGACGACTACGCCTTATTCGAGGCATGAAGGATAAAGAAGACCGCATGGTATGATCTTTCCAAATATCCTTCTCCTTTCTTATATGTTAATGACAATGTGGCTACATTTTGTTGATGCGGTATGAATCTATGTGTTGTTAAGAGTTTTCATTTAGTTTATATGGCATATTAGTTCATAGAAGCATGTGCATTAGAGTTGTATATATATTAGTTGCATCATGGCATGTAGTTGCATGGTAGACATTTTTTGTGAAAAAGCTTGACAAGTGTATATAAGGCCATTGTAGATAATTTTTCTCCTTGAGACTTTGTTTGCTAGAATACTCTCAAGACACCCTAGGATATGTCATACTAGTATCTTTTATCCCATGGTCTAAGGCCTAGTCAAGGGTTTGCATGTGTGTCACATATCCAACCTTATGATGTGATATGGACTTGATCCACTTATCAAGGGGACCTTGATTGACTTGGTGGTTTGGCAACCCAAAAATACTTTTCTCTAATAAGTTTGAAAGTGCTCATTTCAAAAGTTTTGTGATGTGTAATCGTTTTAATTGCCAAGGAAACCTCAAATATTTTGAATTGTTGAAATGCCGAGAAATTTTATGGAGGAGTACCACTTCAATGTGCTTCGGTGCGGGATCCATTGAATTGGGCCCCCACAAGGTTGTGAATTTGGCCGCTCAAAGACAAAGTGACTATCACTCCAATAGCTATTGTCTGGAGGTTAACCGGTTTCCTAATAAGCGATTGGCGAAAGCAAAGGACACTAGCTAATGAGGGACAAACCCCATCTCAAAGTTTTGAAATGTGAAATGCGAAAGTTGAATTGAGGTCAAATTTTGAATGTTTGTCAAATCCACTACTTTTGTTTTAATTGACTTGAGCACTTCATTCCCAAAAATCGTTTTTGCTATGCCACCTTGTTGAGTTTGGGACGATCCTTGGCCTTTACACTTGTAAAGAATCCGAGATTTGTCATGTCATATGCCACTAACGTCATAAGGATCATCCTTCCACCCCCATCTAATCGCCCTTGACAAAAGCATTTAACAATTGTGGACGAAAGTAGCCTAGTTTAACACAATTTGGAGGTGACTTGTTTGTATCCTCTTGGACTTAGTAGCTAGAAGAACTAATATCTATGATGGAGTGTGTACCCTTAAATTTCTTCCCTTATAGATGATTTCCGCCACTTAGATAAGGAAACTGGCTATTCTTTTGTAGATGCATCTTTTGAGTTGTTTTTGTGCTTAATGTTTGGATGCATCGCCATTTTGGCAAGCCCCACCTTGCCTTGCAAGAAGGCATCTTACCTCATAGATGTCTTGTTGTGAGTTGAAGGGGTGGATTGAGACCCTCTAATTGTCTCACATCGGCTAGCTTATAAATAAAGATCATAGTTTTAGTCACCTCTTTACTCGGGATGAGCAAAGGTTCGGTTTGGGGATATTTGATGTGACTCGTATTTACGCACATTTAGTCCCCTAACTAGCCTCGTTCCTATGCTTTCTTGCATGCATTAGGGTTGTTTCTTATCTTTAGCTTCCTACTTTTCATATTCTTTGAGGTTTTGTGTCCTTGGTAGGATAAGGATGCTAGCCTTGCTTATATGGAGCAAAACAGAGCTAAATGGATCGCATCTAACGACCAAACAACAAGGAGGAGACCAATACTAAAGGCCTAAGTTAATAAAAAAAGTATATGGGCAATGATAAAAGACCCCCACCACTCCCCATTGATCCTCCCGAGTTAGGGGATAGCCAAAAGAAGAAGACCTAAATATGCCCTTTAGTTCGGGCCTCGCAGAGACAGTTCGGACGTCCCCAAGATTAGCCCGAGCGTCCCCTGAGCAGGACGGGTGTCTTTCGTTACTGGATGGGCGTCCATTAAGGGGAGGTCGTGCGTCTCCAAGCAGGACTTGCAAGGCCTTAAACTCATTTAAGGGGCTTAATCGTCATTTAAGCCCTTAGTTACCCTAATACTTGTACTTAGTATAAATACTCCCTTGTATTAGTAAGTTATAGAATCAAGTTACATTACCATAAACCATGTTTGTTTAGATTAATCCAAGTTACTTAGTAGATTAATACAATTCGATTACACAATTCAATCTTAATTACATCTTAATCTTTCCTTAATTATTGTTCAAGTATTCTTAGATCTAGTTGGGTAATTTGAAGATTATTTGGGTTTATTGGAGAATTGACAACTCTTCATCATCCATCAAGTTTTCTTCTATTATTCTTTACTTTCTATTTGATCATCCTAAGTTGGCATAATTTCTCTACTCTTTACTTAATCCTTGTTTATTGTTTTACTGTTTCATCATGTTTAGACTTGTTAATATGATTGACACCATTGTTAGTGTAACACCCCCATTTATTCAGGAGCCTTTAGCCAGACATCCCAAGTAAATGAGAGTGTTACCATCTCGGTTTACCGAGGTAGTGAATAACAAAGTACAACAAACCAAAGTACTTTAAATAAAATTGAGCGATTACATGTTTATTACAACTTATCCAAACTAAAACTTAATATAAAATAAAGTACAACTCACAGAGAAATAAATAAAGTGATTAAAGAACTATTTGGTCTAGACTTCTAGGTAGACTGGCCGAAGTCCTCACGCATCCTCATAAGCTCCCAAGTCAGCTAACTCAAGTACCTGTCAAATTTGCTCCCCAGTTATGGTTCATCACAGGTGTTCACGAATACACTGTTATGGACATGCCACCTACATGCCAAGCCAATCTGTGGACGTATAACGGTCTATTGAAAGCCACGCTCGGCGGCGTAAAAATGCATTCGACCGGATTGTTTTAGATCAGTCGGTTTCGTCTCGGTAAGGGTCTCGAAACGATGCAAGAGATGTTCGGATTCGCCACCAAGCATTTGTGGGATACTTGGAACCCGTTCGAATCCACTTTATACCTAGGTCAACCAAGGCAAAAAGCGGTGTTTGACATAGGTACTAAAGATAAGGAGTCGTCCCTCTTTAGCATCCTATCTCTAGAATGACTCTCATTCGCCCTGGATAAGGTCGTCCACTATCCAAAGTTTCTAAGTAAGAGGTGAAGGTATGTATTGGGAAGCCCTTTAATCGGACATCCAATCCCGCCCGCGGTAGCGGTCCCTACTGATCGATCTTGGTTGGTTAAATGCAAAAGTTGATAAAACGGGTAAATGCATGGATTCGCATCCACAAGTTTAAACCTAACATGTGAGCTTTCTATGTCGGTTGTCTATCCAAATATCAAGTAATTGATGTCAAGTTGGATTTATTATTGATTTGCATGCAAGACGGAAATTAAACACCCATTTACCGAGTTAGGTTCATGGTGCATAACGTGATCCATTTGTCCTGGAAAGGCGTATTGCAAATACAATGTAAAAGGGGCAGGCTTGCCATCTGATCCGTCCTGTATTTGGGTTAAACGAAGTCGGAATCGTCTTAGACAAGTGATGGAGAAGAAGCAGGACCTGCATCAGGCAGCCTATTGAGGCGCAAGCCGTCAGGCGATGCAAGTAGGCCTGTTCTGGTTTGAAAATTGGAAAACAGTTGGCCTGTTTAGGCGCGGGGCAGGAGACGAGCCAAGGGGACGTCTTATGACCATTTGAAATCGTTGGTAAAACGGTTTGTGAGGGGGTGTTTGAACCCGTCTTTGTTTGAAAAGGTCGTTTAGACGGCTTTTATGCCAATATGAAGAACGAGACTTGAATAATCATCATTGTGTTGACAATATTCGATGTCGGGTTCGGTTTTACAAGCTTGACATGAATAGTTTTGAAAAATGATTATGAACTAATTGTATTAAGTTCATTTGTTTGTAATTAGTCAATGTTTATCATCGTACTCGGGTTAAAAACCGACATGGTATATGAGACCAAGGATGACTTTGAATTTATGACTAATATGTTGTTTTTGAAATGTAAAGAAATTAAATAAAAGGTTTTAAAATACCTTTTAAAATGTAATTAACCAAATATTATCACCGAAACACGGATTAAACTGTCATGGTATAAGGAACCAAGGGTGAAAATGTTTTATGGTTAAAACGTTTATCATAAAAATGATTTGAAATGGTAAAAACTGATTTGAAAATGGAAAGAATGAACTCAAACACGTTTGAGTTCTAACCAGAACACCTCATTGAGGCGCGAGGCACCTAGTGGTGTTTAGGGCCTTTGTTTAGGTCAAAACTCGATTTTGGCTCATTCGATTCGTATTTTGGACCATGTTATGCAAGTTTTAGCATGTTAAAGTCATAAAACAGATAAAAGACATGAAAGAAGAGGATTTTTACACCCTCATACTTACATGCTAGGCTTGAGATGTGAAATCGACGAAAGTGTATCAACTTGTTAGGTCGGAAAACTCGGTTGAAAACCGTTTTAGCACTGTAAAGAGCGTTTTGTTTAATTTGGTGAGTGTGTAGTTGGTCGAGATAGTCGGTCAACTAATTTAATGCACGATGATGGTACCAAACAATGTGTATCGCTTGTATTTTTGATCGGTAAGTCGAAAATACGTGTCGGTTTGTGACTTAAGAAGTCGAGTTGAGAATTTTAAGGCAGAAATGAGGGGGCGGACTGTAATACTCCGTATTTATAAGTCTTGGGGTACTCTATCGAGTAGCCCTTACTCTGTCGAGTATGGGTAAGTTGCGTTTTAGAAAAGTTTCTGACCTGTTGGGTACTCGATCGAGTAACTAGGGTACTCGATCGAGTAAGGGGGCACTCGATCGAGTACCTCGGGTACTCGATCGAGTAGCCGGTTTTACGGGGAGTTTTCTCGGGTTTTGTTAATTATGCGATTAAGGTATATAAGCTTTGTCGTCATTATTCTAAATCACTTTTGCAAAACCTAAATTACTGTTTAAGAGAGAAAGCAAGCAAGTTCTTCATCCTAATCGCATTATTAGCAATACCCGGAGTTTGGAAGGTCAGTTCTCGTCGTTGGTTATACCGTTGAGTTCCTTGCGTCAAGGGTAAGATCTATGTACCCTTTTTATTGTCTTTCCTTTGATTTGGTTAAACCCTAATATAGGGATTTGGGGGTTTTTGAGTAGTATGTAATTGGGTAGCATTTATGTGTTGTATGATAGGAGGAGGTTTCATAGAGGAGGCTTTTTGATACGGCGGAGAGACCGTCTAATGTGTGCTTTCCGGGGGATTTCCTACTCAGTATTAGTCCCATAATGGGATGTTGGTTGATGTGTTGAGATTGATTGTTTGATATAGTAATTATATTGTGACGGTCATGATTGTGATTGTGATTGTGATTGTGATTGTGATTGTTGTCTGTGGTTCTCGAGGCGTGTCCTCGGCTGAGTGGGGTCACTTGCGGGAGTGGCTTCACGCCCTAGTTTCGCCTTCTGTGGAACCCGCCACAGAAGGGATGTGCACATTAATGGACAGGGTTATCGCTCACTATGTGGAGCGGGGATTTGGTGGGTACGGCTGCGGTCCCCCATCGGCGGTGGTCTGTCCAAAGGGGACGATCAATGATTGAGATGATTGGAGTTGGTGTAATCAGTGTGTGTTTGACGATTAAGTGTCTATTTATCTTATTGTTAATATATATTGAGTTGTGTGATTAGTACTGACCCCGGTGTTGTTTTGTAAACCTGCGGTGATCCATTCGGGGATGGTGAGCAGATATTGAGCAGGTATGAGATGAGTACTGGGATAGCTGGGATGGCCACGACATGATGATAGGAGTCTTCCGCTGTAGTTTATTAGTTTGTTTACATTTCAGTTAGAACAGTCAGTTTGAGAACATGTATTACACTTTTGGTTTGGTTTTGAGAATTGTAACTATTCACTAAGTATTTATATTTAAACGTTGTTTCTTCATTGTTTATTTGATTATCATTGCCTCGGGTAACCGAGATGGTAATATCTTCATACCTGAGTGGTCCTGGTAAGGCACTTGGAGTATGGGGGTGCTACAAATGGTATCAGAGCGACGATCCTGAAACCTGTAACCAATGAACCTAATGAATATAGGGAGTCAATTAAAATGAACCCGGGGTAAAAGTTGTAGGAGCTAATGCAAAGGCTTGGGAGACGTCCTAAAGTCGCGAAGTCGCCCTACAATTTTGAACCGGTCTCATGGGGGGGGGGGAGTGTTTCTCAAGTCGTATGTGTTGTTTGGTTAACTTGTGTGTGAATGTGATGAAGTGTGTGTAATTGTTGGATGTTTGAAGTAGAAAATTTGAAAATGTGAAAGAAAGGGTGGTGATATATGGAAATTTGTAGTTGGAATGATAACATGTTGGATGTTTACAAGGTGGCGTTTAATAACATGATATAATGGTCTAGTAGATCGTATGAAAAGATGCATAGCATTATATGTTTAGTTATGATATAATATGTGGTTTTATAAAGTTTTTAGCATGTTAGCATATGGTATAGCATGCGGGTAGCGTTTCTGAGTTAGCATGACTCGATCGAGTGGGACTGACTTGATCGGGTGGGTTTTTGATGATTTCGAGTCCAGAATCATGTTTTTGGGCACTCGATCGAGTACCTGGGGCACTCGATCGAGTAGGGGATCACTCGATTGAGTAGCCTAGCTACTCGGTCGAGTATGTTAGAGATCAGAAGGTTTGTTAGAGGTCTGATGTTGGGGCACTCGATCGAGTATGTTGGGCACTCAATCGAGTAGCCCGTTACTCGATCGAGTATGTTTGGGAACTCGATCGAGTAGGGGTCTGGGCAGCGTGTTTTCTTGTTTTGAGGTTTTGGCGCGTATGTTTATATCCACCCCTTTTTCTATGATAGTTTCAAGATGCCGCCCAAGAAGACTGCTTTGTATGCGAGAGCTGAGCTTATGAACATAGATGACATCGTTAAGATGTTGGAGCATCAGGATGATCTCACTGAGGCTTTAAAGACTGTGGGGAAAGATAAGGATAAGGATAAGGAGAAGGAGGTTGATCATTCTAAAATCAGCCTCTATATCGCGAGGTTTAACCAGAAAGAGTACAAGGGAGTTGGGGAGCCTAACCTTCTTGATAGTTGACTGAGAGAGATGGAGAACATATTAGATTTGGTTCACTGTCCTGATGAGATGAGAGTGGAACAAGCTGCGTTCTATCTGAGGGAGGCAGCTGGCAAGTGGTGGGATACAGTGAAAGTTAGTGCTAAGGAGATTAATACAAACCAAGGTTTACCCGCTATACCTTGGGAGGAGTTTCGTAGGGCTGTGAAGAAGGAGTTCGTACTGGAGCATGTGAGGAGTAAGTTGAGGGAAGAGTTTGACAGTTTTAAGATGACCGCTGAGATGTCTGTGGCCGAGTACTACAGGCAGTTCAATGAGAAGTCTAGGTATGCTGAGGATATGGGTTTGAGTGAGGAGAATCTGGCGTTGAGGTTTGAGAGGGGGTTGACCCCTAAGATTATGGATAAGTTACCCGTGGGGATCCTTACTGATGTTAAAGAAGCTTATGAGAGGGCTGGGAGAGCTGAGAGGTTGGTGGAGATGGCTCAGGAGAGGTTAGGTGGTGAGAAAAGGAAGTCTGAGAGCGAGGGTGGTGGCCAGTCTAATCACAAGAAAGGCAACCACAATCATGCTAAGGGGTTTTCTTCTGGGTCAGGGTTCAGTGCTGGGACTTCCTTTGGGCGCGGCCGTGGAAGTGTTAGTGGTAGTTGGGGAGTGACCTGCTATAGCTGTGGTGGTGTAGGCCACAAGAGACATGAGTGCACAAGTGCACCGGGATCTTTCCGAGACTGCTCGCGCAGCTACGCGAGCAACGAAATGACCCGGGCGGATCATGGCCAAACCGGGGAAGTCGAGTTACAGTGGGAGGCAACCGCAACGGCGGTAATTCTTATCAGAAACCACCAACGAACAACAACAACAATCAAGGGTCGGGTGCTAAGCCGACCACATCACCAAGATCTTGTCCCAGGAGGTGGACAGAAGACCATGGAAAGTTATTCATGATGGAGAAGAAAGCAGCTGAGGAAGATGCGCACGTTATCACCGGTACATTCCTTGTTAATAGTATTCCTACCTTTGTTTTGTTTGATTCGGGGGCTTCTCAGTCGTTTGTGTCTTCAAGTCATGTTAAATAGTTGGGTTTGAGGGTATATGAGTCTGTTAGTGAGCAAGTTTTTATACCTTCGGGTGAGTCTGTTTCATGTGGGAGATTGTTTAGAGATGTATCTATGATAGTTGGGCAAGTTGATCTACCTGTAGACTTGCTAGAGTTTCCTTTTGACGGTTTTGAGATGATAGTCGGGATGGATTGGTTAGGAAGGTATAAAGCTAAGATAGACTGTCATCAAAAGAAAGTGTCTTTAAGAGGTCCTAAGGGTGTTAGTGTGTCTTATCGTGGATTTCTAGTCAAACCCAAAGTTAAGTTGATTGCAGCTGTCACCTTGAAGTCTTATCTGAGGAAGGGATGTCCTTTGATCTTGTGCCATGTGAGAGATGACCGGATAGAGAGTCCGACAGTTGATGAGATACCAGTGGTGGGAGAGTTTGCCGATGTTTTTCCTGACGAGATTCCGGGGTTGTCACCAAAGAGGGAGATAGATTTCACCGTTGAGTTGAAGCCAGGGACGGGGCCAATCTCTAAGGCACCGTACCGTTTGGGTCCTAAGGAGATGGAGGAGCTTAGAAAGCAGTTGGATGATTTAATAGAGAAGGGATACATTAGACCAAGTGTATCGCCGTGGGGAGCACCAGTTCTTTTCGTGAAGAAGAAAGATGGGAGTTTGAGGTTATGCATAGATTACAGGGAGCTGAACCGAGTGACGGTGAAGAACAAGTATCCTTTGCCAAGGATAGATGACCTGTTTGATCAGTTGAGTGGTGCATCAGTCTTTTCTAAGATTGATTTGAGGTCGGGGTACCATCAGGTGAAGATTAGAGAGGTGGACATACCAAAGACAGCTTTCACGTCGAGGTATGGCCATTATGAGTATGTGGTGATGCCGTTTGGGTTGTCTAATGCACCGGCAGTGTTTATGGATTTGATGAATAGAATCTTCAGGCAGTTCTTGGACCAGTTTGTAGTGGTATTTATCGATGATATCTTAGTCTATTCTAAGACTAAGGAGGAGCATGAGGAGCATTTGAGGATCGTGTTGCAAACGTTGAGGGAACATGAGTTGTATGCTAAGCTGTCCAAGTGTGAGTTCTGGTTAGAGAAAGTTGCTTTTCTGGGGCATGTGATCTCTAAGGAGGGAGTAGCTGTGGATCCGGCGAAGATTCAGGCAGTGACAAAGTGGGAAGCACCAAAGAATGTTGCTGAGATCAGGAGTTTCTTGGGTTTAGCTGGATACTAAAGACGGTTCGTGAAAGATTTCTCCAAGATAGCTAGACCTATGACAGCTTTGATGAGGAAAGAGAACAGGTTCCGTTGGGATGAGAGTTGTGAGACGGCGTTCCAAACATTAAAGGTGCGTTTGACCACAGCTCCTGTTTTAGCATTACCTTAAGGGAGCGAGAACTTTGAGGTTTATACAGATGCCTTGAAGAATGGGTTGGGATGTGTGTTGATGCAGAATGGTAAAGTGATTGCCTATGCTTCGAGGCAATTGAAGCCTTATGAGGAGAACTACCCTACTCATGATCTGGAGTTAGGGGCGGTGGTGTTTGCGCTCAAGATTTGGAGACATTACCTTTATGGAGCAATCTTTAAGGTATTTTCTGATCACAAGAGTCTCAAGTACATCTTCACTCAGAAGGAGTTGAACATGAGACAGAGGAGGTGGATGGAGCTGATTGGCGATTATGACATGGAAATCATCTACCATGAAGTGAAGGCCAATGTTGTTGCTGATGCTTTGAGTAGGAAGAGTGTACATTCTCTGTGTACGGCTCTATCTTTGATGAGGCTGAGAGATGAGGTAGCGAGTTTTGGGATACATATGATGCAGAAAGGAGATGCCATGGGTGATATGACAATACAGCTTGAGTTTTATGATGACATTCGAGGTAAGCAGGCGTTGGATCCTAAGATAGTGGAGTGGAGAGCTGGAGTAGAGAAAGGGACAGTGTCCCGATTTTCTATTCATACAGATGGTAGTTTGAGGTTTGATGGTAGGTGGTGTGTTCCTAATGATAAGGAGTTGAAAAAGACAATCATGACAGAGGCACATTGTACACCATATTCAGTTCATCCGGGTGGTGACAAGCTATACAAGGATTTGAAGAAAACGTTTTGGTGGCCTGGGATGAAGAAAGAGACAGCCGAGTTTGTGTCCCGTTGTTTGACATGCCAGAGAGTTAAAGGGGAACAACGACGACCACAAGGTAAGATTCAGTCTTTCGAGGTACCTGAGTGGAAGTGGGAATCCATTTCCATGGATTTCATTGTGGGTTTGCCAAAGAGTCAACAAGGTAACAACATGATTTGGGTAATAGTGGATCGACTGACCAAGTCAGCTCACTTTGTTCCAATGAAAGATACATAGACTAAGGCACAATTGGCTATGGCCTATCGAAAGAACGTGCTTAAGTTACATGGAGTCCCTAAGGACATAGTGTCTGACAGAGATGCGAGGTTTATATCGAGGTTTTGGAAGGAGTTGCAGGAATCGTTGGGAACAACTTTGATGATGAGTACAGCATTTCATCCTGCGACAGACGGACAGACTGAGAGAACAATCAAGACCCTTGAGGATATGTTGCGAGCTTGTGTGAGGGACTTTGGTGGTAGCTGGGAACATAAGTTGGACTTGATAGAATTTACTTATAATAACAGCTATCACACTAGTATTGGCATGGCACCGTTTGAGGCTTTGTATGGGAGGAGATGTAGGAGTCCAATCTGTTGGGACGATAGTCTTTGAGGCAAAGGTTTTAGGACCGAGAGATGGTGCATGAGATGGTGGAACAGTTAAGATGATCGGGGAACGGATGAGAGCAAAATCGGATAGGCAAAAGAGTTATGCAGATCTACATCGTCGAGACATAGAGTTTCAAGTTGGGGACAAGGTTCTTTTGAAAGTGTCTCCTATGCGTGGGGTTATGAGATTTGGGAAGAAAGGCAAGCTAAGTCAGAAGTTTATCGGGCCTTATGAGATCTTAAAGCGAGTTGGGGAAGTTGCATATCGTCTGGCTTTACCAGCTGCGTTAGAGAGAGTGCATAATGTGTTTCATGTATCGGAGCTGCGGAAGTATGTGAGTGACCCGTCACATGTGTTAGAGGCAGAGAGCTTAGAGCTAGATGAGTCCTTATCATATCTTGAGGTGCCTAAGCAGATTCTAGACCGAAAGGTTAGAAAGACTAGGAGTGGTGAGACAGTTCTGCTCAAGATCCTTTGGTCTAACCACGAGACCGAGGAAGCTACATTGGAGCCAGAGGAGGCTATGAAAGAGCGTTACCCTTTCCTTTTTGATCAGGTATGTATGGTTACGGGGACGTAACCTTGTTCGTTTAGGGGGGTAGGAGATGATCGCGAACAGTTTTTAAGAGTTTTATTCCCCTTTTGTATGTTGTGTCGGTATGTTTGTCGGGATGAGTTGGGTTAGTAACATGTTTTATGTTGAATTTTGTTTTGGTTGTTGAGTCGGGAATGTTATGGGAGTACCTTTGTTTAGTAGTGGTTTGAACTTCGGGGACGAAGTTCCTTTTAAGGAGGGAAGACTGTAATACTCCGTATTTATAAGTCTTGGGGTACTCTATCGAGTAGACCTTACTCTGTCGAGTAATGGTAAGTTGCGTTTTAGAAAAGTTTCTGACCTGTTGGGTACTCGATCGAGTAACTAGGGTACTCGATCGAGTAAGGGGGCACTCGATCGAGTACCTCGGGTACTCGATAGAGTAGCCGATTTCTGAGGGGAGTTTTCTCGGGTTTTGTTAATTATGCGATTAAGGTATATAAGCTTTGTCGTCATTATTCTAAATCACTTTTGCAAAACCTAAATTACTGTTTAAGAGAGAAAGCAAGCAAGTTCTTCATCCTAATCGCATTATTAGCAATACCCGGAGTTTGGAAGGTCAGTTCTCGTCGTTGGTTATACCGTTGAGTTCCTTGCGTCAAGGGTAAGATCTATGTACCCTTTTTATTGTCTTTCCTTTGATTTGGTTAAACTCTAATATAAGGATTTGGGGGTTTTTGAGTAGTATGTAATTGGGTAGCATTTATGTGTTGTATGATAGGAGGAGGTTTCATAGAGGAGGCTTTTTGATACAGCAGTAGAGACCGTCTAACAGTGTGCTTTCCAGGTAGGATTTCCTACTCAGTATTAGTCCCATAATGGGATGTTGGTTGATGTGTTGAGATTGATTGTTTGATATAGTAATTATATTGTGACGGTCATGATTGTGATTCTGATTGTGATTGTGATTGTGATTGTTGTCTGTGGTTCTCGAGGCGTGTCCTCGGCTGAGTGGGGTCACTTGCGGGAGTGGCTTCACGCCCTAGTTTCGCCTTCTGTGGAACCCGCCACAGAAGGGATGTGCACATTAATGGACAGGGTTATCGCTCACTATGTGGAGCGGGGATTTGGTGGGTACGGCATGCGGTCCCCCATCGGGCGGGTAATGGGTCCAAAGGGGACGATCAATGATTGAGATGATTGCGATTGGTGTAATCAGTGTGTGTTTGTGATTAAGTCGTCTGCTTTTATCTTATTGTTAATATATATTGAGTTGTGTGATTAGTACTTGACCCCCGGTGTTGTTTTGTAAACTGCGGTGATCCATTCGGGGATGGTGAGCAGATATTGAGCAGGTATGAGATGAGTACTGGGATAGCTGGGATGGCCACGACATGATGATAGGAGTCTTCCGCTGTAGTTTTTTAGTTTGTTTACATTTCAGTTAAAACAGTCAATTTGAGAACATGTATTACACTTTTGGTTTGGTTATGAGAATTGTAACTATTCACTAAGTATTTATATTTAAACGTTGTTTCTTCATTGTTTATTTGATTATCATTGCCTTGGGTAACCGAGATGGTAATATCTTCATACCTGAGTGGTCCTGGTAAGGCACTTGGAGTATGGGGGTGTTACACGGACACTCGCGTACCTTCAAGTGGTGGCATTTGAGGGGTATTTATATAAAAATGGGTAGTTGTGTGCGTTTTGAGCGACGTGGCCGCATGGGCTACTCGAAGAGGCGCGAGCCATTTCGCGGGTCTTCGAGCTGTCTTGTCACTATCACGCAATTGAAATCATGATTTGTTCTATCCTAGGTTTTCGCGGGTATACTTAACATGGAAGTTTTGAGAAGTTTGTTTTTTGTGTTTGACTCGGTTTGACTCGTTGTTGGAGTCGGGATTTGAATTTTGAGTCGGTTTTTAGTCCGGTGTCGGTTTTGACTCTAGTTAGTGTCATTGCGATTCCGTCGTCGTGCATTAAACACTCCAGGTACTTTTGAAAAGTTTTGAAATGTTTTTTTTTTCGAAATCTGATGTGACCATTATTTGAGCATATTTAGTCCCCGAATTAGCCTCGTTCCTATGCTTTTTAGTGCATATTTGGGTCATTTACTATCTTTAGTCCTTTGTTTTGCATATTCTTTGAGGTTTTGTTTCCTTGGTAGGAGAGGAGTGCCAACCTAGCATTTCCATGGCAAAATAGAGCTAAATTGATTGAATTCAATGACCGAGCATCAAAGAGAAGACAATACTAGAAGGCCTTTGTACATATTATAGTAGATGGGCAATGATGAAGAAATCCTTGCATCCCCGACTAATTCCCGGAGGATTATTGGAAGAAGAAAAGAAGAAAAAAAGGCTGGAACCCAATCCGCCTGTCTAACCAGGCAAGACGCCCGTCCAGGACTCCAAAGATCCGAGCGTCTTTGCCAGAGAGACGCCCGTCCAACTACGCCACAATCCGCTCGTCCAGCCTATCAATCCGCCCGTCCAGAGACACAGAAATATGCCCGTCCCGACACCTTGGACGCCCGGATTCTCTTACAGGCCCACACGACCTTTTCTTCCCTCCATGAAAGATGCGCATATTTATGAAAGACCGGCAAAAAGAAAGACCGGCATCTCCTCAGAGAGGAGCGATTCCTCGAGGACTTAATCGTCATTTAAGCCCTTAGTAAACCCTAATTTGTGCACCTAATCCCCACTATAAATACCCCATTAGTCTAATTAGATAAGCATGTTCTTATTATCAATCTTTAGTGTAGTTTATATCATTCTAATCTCTCTTTAATCTTGTAATCAACTTCTAATCAAATATGAATACAAATCTCATTTCCTTAATTTATATTTTCTTCATCTTTTATTTTGGGTAATTGAAGATTATTTGGGTTATTATTGGGAGATTGACAACCTTCCAATCATTCATCAAGTACTTCTATTATTCTTTGCTTTATTATTGGAATCATTCGTAGGTATAACTCTCTTAATCCCTTTTTTAATTATTGTTAATCATCTTAATTTATTCATCATGTTTTGCTTTGTTAATGTGATTGGCAACCTTGTTAACATGTTAAACTTGATAATGAGTGAGTAGTTTCCTTAACTAGGGTTAATGGGTAATTAGGGGAAACCAACATGGGGGATGATTCATGCTTAAATTAATATGTTTTCATAGTTTATTTGCTTGCTTGTTGTGATCTCAACTTATGCACATGTTATGTTTGATGAAATGCAAGCCTAAAAGTACCAGTTACGTGTAGAGATGTAGAGATAGAGAGAGAAAAAGAAAAGAAAAAGAAATACAAACGCTAAATCCTAAATCAAAAATCGATAAACCCTAATTAAAAAACCCAAAAAATGTCGATCAATTGTAATGATCAAACCCAATTTCCCCCTCTAGTCTCTAATTCAAATAAGAATCCTGTTCAGAACGTTCCCGTTCCGGCTGCGGCGATTGTTATTGGCGGTCCTGAGGCCGATCAGGTGCAGAAAACAGCGAATGTTAATCAGATTGTTGGGATTGCTCCATAATATTTGGATTCACTTGAACCTGAAAATTCTTCTAAATGGATGGTGCAAGGGCGCAGAAGGAAAGGAAAGAGTCCCTTGGTTAGCATTCCTGAAGAGCCTGAAGGTTTGATGCAGATTGAGAAGGAGGACGTGAAGGATGAGTTGGAATATTGGAAGAACGCTGTTTATGGTTTCATGTTGGGTGCTAATCCACCAGTGGATGTCTTGGAAGGGTTTCTTAAACGTCTCTGGTCGAAGTTCCCAATGGATAAAATCTCATTCTGTCCTAATGGTGTGTTTATGGTTCGATTCTGGACAACGACAGCTAAGGCGCAGATTCTTCAACAAGGACACTTCCTCTTCGACAACAAGCCTCTTATTGTGAGGCCATGGAGTGAGGAGGTTGAATTGGTGAAGGATGATGTTAAGGATGTTCTTGTGTGGGTAAGAATGCATAAGTTGCATCTCAAGTTTTGGGGTAAATCTCTCCCCAAAATTGCGGGCTTAATGGGGAATTTTGTGCGTTGTGATGAAGCTACTAAAGAGAAAACCCGGTTGGGATTTGCTAGGGTTATGATTGATGTACCTTTTGGCAAACCAATCCCGGAGTCTGTTAAGTTTCTGGATGAAGAAGGACAAATTGTTCAATTGAAGGTGGAATTTGAGTGGAAACCCGTTGCCTGTACTAATTGTAAGGGTATAGGTCATGATGGTTCCAATTGTCGAAAAGGAAAGCCTGGAGTGAAGCCTGTGGCAACGAAGCAGGTTGTGAAGCAGCAATGGAGGCCAAAGCAAGCTGGTAAATCTACTGTTCAGGTTACTGTGACTAACTCTGTTATAGTAGAACCCACTGCTAGTCCTAATACTCCTGACCCTGAGATTGTTGCCACCCCTATTGAAAGACCTAACCAATTTGCTGTTACCTGGGAGAAAAATGGGAAGTACCACATGGTATCTACCCCTGCTAGGAACATAATTAGGCTCAGTAGGCAAGAAGTGGTAGAGGCTGGACTAAGTTCTATGAAGTTTGGCTCTCATACATTTATGGATTCTATTAATAATGTGACCCCAAAAGAAGGCATTGGGATAAGTGGTAGTGTATTACTTCCTTCGGGAAGTAATGCATAACTGGGGTTTCCTGAACATTAGGGGCCTAAACAGCCAGTCTAAGCAAAATACTATCAAATGGTTTCTTCATCATCACAAGATTGGTCTGTTTGGTCTCCTTGAGACAAAGGTCAAACCTTTGTCTCTAAATGCTGTAAGAAATAATCTGTGTAATGCTTGGTGTGTGTCAACTAATACACAGTTTCATAGAGGAGGTAGAATCTGGATTTTATGGAATCCCTCTATATTTCAAGTTCTTTTTCTGGAGTACAATGCACAATTCATTCATATGGAGGTTATTGATTTGGGTACTGGAGATCAGTTTCATCTTACCATGGTGTATGCTTTTAATGATGTGAAAGAGAGGAAGTTATTATGGGATAAATTATGTGGATTCAAAAGGAGTATCCATGGGTCTTGGGTGATCTGTGGGGACTTTAATACTGTCTTAGTACCTGCTGAAAGATTAGGTGGAACTTGTACTAATGAAGAAATGGATGATTTTAAGAATTGCATTGATGAATGTGAAGTGTCTGATTGTCCAGCAAGTGGGTCCCTGTACACTTGGAATAATAAACAGGATATGGCTACTAGGATGTATAGTCGTCTGGATAGAGTGTTGGTCAATCAGGGGTGGGTGATCCAGAAGCCTAATGTGTATGCTCACTTCTATTGTGAAGGAAATTTTGATCACTGCCCATGTGTGGTTCAGAATATGAATATGGGTCCTCAGAAGAGAAGGCATTTTAAGTATTATAATATGTGGAGTAAATCTGTGGAGTTCCTGCCTTGTGTGAAGACTGTTTGGGACAATGATAGGTATGGGACCAACATGTTCAAGCTCACTAAAAAGCTAAAAGATCTTAAGATGCCTTTGAAGAATTTGAATAAGTTGGATTTTGATGATGTGGTGGACAATGCTACCAGAGCTAGAATGACTCTGGAATATCTTCAGGGCAAGTTGAGGGATGATCCACTCAATGCTGATCTTATCCAACAAGAAATGGCAGCTGCTAGTGCTCTCAGGTTTCTTGACCAGGCTGCTTATGAATTCTTGACACAAAAATCTAAAGCTGTGTGGTTAGAGCAAGGTGATCATAATACTAAGTACTTTCATAGCCTGATTAAAAGTAGGAATGCTCAAAATAAAGTTCTCAGAATTGAGGATGTCAAAGGACATCTGTGTGAAGAAACTACCCAGATTCAGAATGCCTTCTTGGATTTCTATAGGGATCTGTTGGGAACAGCTTTTAGTACCAGTGATGTCTCACTGGCTACTGTCCAAATGGGAAGGGTTTGCTCTTCAGAACATCATGGCCTTCTACTGCAACCTGTTACTAATGCTGAAATCAAACAGGTCATGTTCTCAATCCCTTCTCACAAAGCTGCAGGTCCTGATGGGTACTCAAGTGCGTTTTTTAAGGATGCTTGGGAAGTGGTGGGTGACCTTGTCTGTAAGGCTGTTCATGATTTCTTTCTTAATGGCAAGCTGCTGTGTAACAGACTTGCCAAAGTTTTGCCCTCTATCATTAGTGATAATCAGGGGGGATTTATTCAGGGAAGGAGTATAGTTGAGAATATTTTAGTTTGTCAGGACATTGTAAGATGTTACAACAGGAAAGCTGCCTCTCCAAGATTTATGCTTAAGGTGGACCTAAAAAAGCTTATGATTCTATCAGTTGGTAGTTCCTCAAGCAGATGATGCTTGCTCTGAATTTGCCTCTACAGTTTATTAGTATGATTATGGAATGTGTGGAGACAGCTTCCTATTCTCTGGTTTTGAATGGTGAAGTATTTGGGCACTTCAAGGGTGGTAAAGGGTTAAGGCAGGGGGATCCCTTATCCCCTCTCCTCTCTACTATTGCTATGGAATACCTAAGTAGAGTTTTGCAGTATACAACCACTAGTATGCCTTTTAAGCATCATCCCCTTTGCAGCAAGCTGATGTTGTCCCACCTAATGTTTGCTGATGACCTTCTTCTATTCAGTAAGGGGGACACTGATTCTATTATGGTTCTTCTTAGATCTTAGGCTACCTTTTCTTATGCATCTGGGCTGATGATGAATCCAAGTAAGACCAATGCATACTTTAATGGGGTTCAGCAATGGGTAAAACTTGATATCCTCCAGGTAGCTGGGTTTACTGAAGGCCAGCTCCCTTTCAGATATTTGGGAGTTCCTATTACTTGTGGGAGGATGAAGAAATGTGATTGCAATATTCTAGTGGAGAAACTGATAGCAAGAATTAGGAGTTTTGGTTCAAGAAAACTTTCATATGCTGGAAGATTGCTCCTGGTTAACCCTGTGCTTACAGCCTTATATAGCTATTGGGTTAATATCTTTGTGATCCCAAAAAGAGTTCTGAACAAAGTTAATGCTATTTGCAGAAACTACTTGTGGATGGTAGTGCTGATTATATAAGAGTTCCTTTAGTCAGTTGGGAAAAGGTTTGTTCTCCTAAGCATGAAGGGGGTTTAGGTATCAGAGATAGCCTAGCCTGGAATTATGCTACATTTGGAAAGTTGGTTTGGTGGATCTACTGTTGCCCTAACAGGTTGTGGGTGAGATGGGTCAATCAAATTTATTTAAAGGGTAGTAATTGGACTGATTATACTCCCAGTGGTGACATTAGTTGGGGGTGGAAGAATGTCTGTAGAGTAAGGGATATGTTGGTATCTGGTTACTCTAATGGACAATGGATTCTTGGTACTAAGGGTTACTCTGTCAGTCAAGGGTATGAGTTGCTGAGAAATAAATTCCAGAGTATGGTGTGGGCTAACCATATATGGAATAATTGGTGCATTCCCAAGCATCAATTCGTTGGATGGTTGATTCAAATGAATGCCTTGCAACTGAAGGGAAAACTTTTTCGTCTGGGCATTGTGAGTGATGATCTTTGTGTGTTGTGCTCTAATGCTTATGAAACTGTGGATCACTTATTTCAGGAATGTGAGTATAGCAGAAGGCTTCTGGAGTTGTTTGCCCAGAAGTGTGGATTGGTGCTGCCTAATACCAATCTTATCATGTGGATTGGGCAGTGCTCAGCTTCAAAGACTAAAAAAAGAGTGTTGTTGGCTTTTTTGCAATCTACCTTTTATCAAATTTGGATGTAGAGGAACAAAGCTAGAGTTAAGGGATGCATTCTTCGACCTGAATTAGTGTTCAAGAAGCTAATCAGGGAGATGAATGTATGGTTGAAGGCTAAAACTGAAATGGCTATGGATATTAGAGATAGAGTATGGTTTAATAGTCTTCAAATGTAATGGTTATATCCGTTGGGATATTTAAACAGTTTGTTTGTAAATTGTAGCTTGTAATAGCTGTTTGTGCTTAATGGAATTTTTACCTTTCACCAAAAAAAAAAGAAAAAAAAAGAAATGTAAGCCTATGAATCCTTGCATTTTTTACCCATCACTTACCTTTTCAATGACACTTGTAAGACATAAACCAACCCGAGTCTCATTAGACCATGCATATAGTTGAGTAGGGAGGATTACGTCGACTTGTAGGTGTTGTACAATCTAATCGATTCGGCTCCGGGACCCAAACCTTCCTAGGATTGTAAGATATAAACCAATTCGATCCATCACAACAATAATTGCTTGCTCATAATTTGAGAATATGTTTGTACGATCAATTCCCATGAATCCCCTATGACCCCATGACACCCTAGTGCTTTTAATCAATTGTTTACATCTCATTTTAATCATTTTGCTTGTTTACTTTTATTTCTATTTAGTTTAGTGATCTTCTCATCTCAACCCTAAATCGTGACACCCCTAGACACCGCTACTTGTAATCGAAAATCCTACATCAATACCCGTCCCTTGGGATCCGACCTTTACTTGCCTCTTTACTAATGGTAGAGTTTTTTGTGAAGCTATAAATATTGTTTTGGTCAAGGTGCTCCTAACGACAAGTAACCGAAAACTAAGCTCCAAGAGAGCGCGACCAAAAATGGCGCCGTTGCCGGGGACGGTGTTAACTTGATTTGATTTTCTTAGATTGTTATTAGTTGTGTCTTTCTTTGCCTTGGGGAAGTAAAACTCCTCAAGATTTGTTCTAATTGTTTTCAAGTTGTTTGATATTTTGCATGTCTAGAAGATCACAAGGTAACTTGTTACCCATTGATCACGAAATTTAAAGGACTTTGACCACCAATAGAAGACTTGCTAGAAATACTTTGAGAGGTATTAGTGTGGTTGTAGATATCCAACCAAATACTATTGAGTTCATCAACCCTTTTGCAAGAGAAGGTGAGGAGAACCCAACACAAAATCCACCACAAAATCAACCCACAATGCCTAAATTTTCATCACATCCCGTACCAACCGAGGAGAACCTACCCAATGGTACTCCCACACCACAACACTTAACCGGAAATTTCATTGCTAAATTCGCATTTATCCAATTAGTCGAAAGAAGCCAATTTGGGGGGGGATGCCTAGTGAAGACCCTCACTCTCACATGGAGGCATTTTGTGACTATTGTGATGCGATTTCACAAACCGGAGTAACTCAAGACCAAATTCGAGGGGTCTTATTTCCTTTTTCTCTAATCGGCACCGCGAAACAATGGTTGAAGAGCCTTGATAAGGCTACTCTTGGAATTGACTCTTGGAAAAAGTTGGCTCTAGCTTTCTACAAAAAATTCTACCCTCCGGAAAAGACAAACATGCTAAGAGCTCAAATTACGGGTTTTAAGCAAAGGGACGAAGAATCTTTGTATGAAGCTTGGGAGCGATTTAAAGGAACTTGTCGCTCATGTCCTCATCATGGACTTAGCGAGTGGTTCTTGGTTCAACAATTTTGGAACGGTCTTTATGAAGACTCAAGAAACATTCTCAACCTGGGATCAAATGGTATGTTCACGGAAGTTGACGATAATCAAACTTGGAACAAGATTGAGGAAATGGCGGTCCATAATTCACAATATAGTAGACCTCGCAAGGCTACTAGAGGAGGAAAGCATGAAGTGGACTCTATTACTCAATTGGGTGCTCAACTTAGTGCTCATATCGATACCATGAATTTGAAGTTTGAAAAGGCTATGGCTAAACTTGAAGAAGCCTCAAAATCACCAAAGCAACATGTTAATGCCATGGTGGCATCTTCATCAATCCCAAGTGGGATATGTGAGAATTGTGGAACTTTGGGACATGACCAAAGTGAATGTAGGGGAACAAATGAACAAGTGAATGCTTTTCAAGCATACAAAAGTGGTACCCCTTATTCCAATTATTACAATGAAAACACCAAGTTTCATCCAAATCTCTCATACAAAAGCCAAAATGTTCAAAACCCTGAACCAACATACACCTCACCTCCAATGAGAAACCAAAATCAAAGACCCTTTTACAACCAAAACCAAGGTTACCAAAATCAAACTCTATACAATCAACAAAGTGACCAAGGTTTTGATGTTCAAAAAGCGGTCCTCCAAATGCAAAAGAATTAACAATAATTTTTCACTCAAATGCAAAAAGATAGTCAAGCAAAAGATATCACCATCAACAACATCCTAGCCCACACAAAAATGTTGGAAACTCAAATGACCCAACTAGCATCTTCAAACTCTCAAAGACAAAAGGGGCAATTACCACCTCAAGGTAATCCCCCAAGACATGAAACGGTTAGTGCCATCCACTTGAGGAGTGGTACAAGATATGAAACACCAAAGAAGCAAGCTGAGGATGAAGTTGTGGAAGCTAGTGACAAAGAAGGAGTTGTGCAAAACTCTAAGGAAAATGAAGCAACAAAAGAAAAAGTTTCAAAGAAAAGTGAAGAAAAGGCCAAAGAAAAGAAGCCCATTGTGATTAGACTTCCTTTTCCAAGTCGTCAAGCTAAGCCCAAATTTGATGACCAACTTGGGAAATTCATGGAAATTGTCAAGAACTTGGAAGTCTCAATTCCTTTCACGGAATTAATCAATCACGTGCCGGCCTATGCAAAGTACATGAAGGACATCCTTACGAAAAATAAGTCGATCCGGAAGTTTGAAACTATCGCCTTCACTAAGGTGAGTAGTGCAATCCTTCAAGGGAGTTCACCTCCGAAACTTAAAGACCCGGGAAGCTTCTCAATACCGTGTACCATTGGCGACACCACGATCAACAAGGCTTTGTGTGATCTAGGAGCAAGCGTGAGTGTTATGCCGTATTCGGTTAGTAAAAGGCTAGGGATGGGAGAACTTAAATGTACCAACATCACACTCCAAATGGCCGATAGATCGACGAAGACACCATTAGGGATATGGGAAGATGTTCCCGTGAGAATTGGCAAATTCTTCATCCCGGTGGACTTTGTCATCGTTGACATGGAAGAAGACTCCAATATTCCGATCATCCTCGGTAGACCTTTCTTGCACACCGTGGGTGCGGTGATAGATGTGAAGCACGGGGAGCTTACTCTAGAAGTGGGAGATGAGACCATAACTTTCAATCTTGATAAGACCATGAGAGCTCCCCGTTTGCATGAACCATGCTTTATGGTTGATCACTATAGCCGGAAGGATGATAGGAAGAAGTCGGAATTCCAATGAAAAAAGAAAATTGATGATGCTCCATTCAAAGAGCAAGGGAATAGCAACAAAGAGAGCTTGAAAAGCTCACCCAAATCCAACAATGAAGAGGATGGCCTCATTGGCCAAAACAAGAAAGAAGGAGAGTTGTCTCTATCAACTCAAGAAATTTTTAATGATCAAGTAGATGAAGTTTGCGGTCTTTGGGATGATGAGTTCGAAGGGATATTCAATCCCTATATTGGTAATGCTATGGACCAAGACCATCATGGAGAACAACAAGTGCAAAGGTCTATTGAGGATCTTTATCATGACAATGAACAAGCTTTCGACTACTTCTTCAAGGTGTTGAGTAACATCAACAACACCTTGAACATGCCCCCTTGACATCTCACATTGGATGAGAGTTTGGTGGAGTCCTCCCTAAACCACCATTTGTAAATATTCTAACTCCCTAACTTGCATTTTAATTTTTATATTGCATTTTTGTCATTTTTGGATTTATATTTTTGTGCCATGATCAAGATATTCATCATTTTGAGAGAAGTGAGGGAGGGACTTATGATTTTATTGAAGTGTAGTGCTTTGACTTATTGTGGGGATAGCAATTGCCTAGGCTATTCATGCCTTTGTAGTGCCCCCACAATCAAGAACACGAGAATTGAAGAATGAAAATGATACGGGTTATGCAGTACCCACGAATGGACCTGAATCCGTGTGGACAAGGAGGAATCCGAGCGTCTAATGGGAGAATTCGCTCGTCCTGATGAATCCGAGCATCCAATGTCACCAGACGCCCGTCTGGCAGAGCTGTAGAGTTCCAAAAAAATGGTCTGTCACAGAATCCGAGAGTCCCAGTGAAGAATCCGCTCGTCTGATTCTGGACGCTCGTCTTACAGCAAAGACGCTCGTCTTTTTGCTGTTGGATTTTAAAGAAACACCCTGTAACAGAATCCGAGCGTCCGTGCAGGAATCCGCTCGTCTCAAAAGGAAAAATCCGCCCGTCTTTGCACAAAGACGCTTCTTATGGCGTCATTTCCTGAAGCAAAACGTGAAGAATCCGAGCGTCCCAGCCCTGAATCCGCTCGTCCCCTGCTGCTGTTTTCAAATATAACGGGTCTCTTAAAACCCCTTTCCCTCATTCATTTTCATTTCTTCTACATTCAAACACTACCCAAAACCCAAAAACCCCAAAAACCCTCATCCTCTACATCAACAAAACCAGATTTCCTCAACCAAATTCAACATAATCAAATCCAAACTTCCTCACAACAAAAATTAATCACTCCTTTTTCAACAAAAATTGATTCAAACATGAAAATCTTCAACCTTTGAGTCGATTTTTAAGATACAAAGCAACATTCTTTCATCTTAAATCGATTTGGGCATAACTATAAATTTGGAGATTTCAATCTTTCTTTGGTGCAATCAACAATGGCAAGAACTAAAGGAGGTAACAAGGCACCCCCAAAGAAGACACTTTCAAAAAGGCAACAAACTCTTCAAGCAAAACAATTGTCAAAGGCATTGGTAGTCCATGAGGCAAGATTGGAGGTTCAACAAGGTCCCCCTATGGAAGCTACAACATCAACAACTCCGGTCATTGAGCAATTATCCAATTATCCGGAGGTAATTTTCACTTCCGACTCTCATAGGGAGAAATTCATTCACTTTGCTAAGAAGACCATTATGCCTACAAAATTTATTTGTGAAGATGCCTTGACAAAGTTGGGTGTTCTTGAACAAACCAAAGCCTTCTTTGAGGCTATGGGATTGGGTAAATTGTTTACCATGAAAGAATTGACTTACCCCTCCTTCACCTTGGAATTTTTGAGTTCCTTGAAAGTCACAAGAGTGGAAACTAAAACCCACATCGAGTTTCGTCTTGCAAATGTTGATAGACGCATCACTTTTGGTGAATTGAGTAAGATTTTAGGCCTTAGTGATACCCTGTATTATGCAAAGATCTCCGAAAAGTATGACCCCGCTCCTCTTTGGGAGGCAATTTCCGGAAAGAAATTTGTGCTCTTTCATGATTGTCGTGCTCTATTAGTCCACCATCCGGGCATTAGAGTGTGGCATAAGGTCATTGGGAATACTTTGATAGCAAGAAACGGCACTAATCATCTTACCAAGCTCGATTTTGTTCTTCTTGAGTCGGCCTTGAACATAGGAAGGGAATTTACTAAGCCATATAATGCTCTAAGACTTTTGGTTGAACGATGGCTTAATGTCGATTGTGGTAAAGAGGGCACCGCTTTCATTGTAAATGGAGGACTAGTTACCTATTTGGCCAAGCACTTTAACCCAAATTTCAACAAAGACAAAACTTATGTGGCGGTTAAAGGAGGCCATCTCATTGACATGGACACCATGATTCACAAGTTTAAGTGGGTCAAGCATAGTTCTCCCGACACCAAATATGGGTGGTTAACCAATGAAGCTAGATCCTTCACCTTGCCTTCAAAGATTTATCGATTGAGTGTTCACCGACCAAACTACCTTCTTCCACTCTTCGAGGAGACCGAGTATATTATTCAACAACAAAGAGGCGAGATTGATGAGCCCTCCTCCTCCATTATCACACCACCCTACCCATTTGAGTATCACGAGTTCAAACCCAAGGATGTCGAGGTAGGAAAGGATTACATGACTCTACTCATGAGGGAAATGCACAAGCAAGCTTACAATGATAGAGTGGATGCTTACAAGGCCCAATATCCGCCCCTCCTACATCTAGCTAAGCAAAGACTTCTTGATCCATCATGTCCTTTGCCTAGTTGGGCGGATAGGGAAGTTTTCTTTCCTAGCACCTCTAGTGGTGGAAGACCGGGTGGAGAGGAGAATGTTGATGATGAGGGTGTTGATGAAGAAGGTGAAGAAGAAGAGGTTCAAGAGAATGTTCAAGAAGGAGAAGCTCAAGAAGAGGAAGAAGAAAGTGAGGAAGAGCAAGGAAGTGAAAGTGGGAGTGGAGATGATTCCACATCTATGGAGGAAGATGATGATAATGATGATATGATGGAGGATTAGCAAACCTTGGAGGCTCCTACATTCTTTCACCCCTCTTATGGTTTGTCTACTTCTTTTATTTTCTTTATTTTATTTTGATCATTTGTTTGAAGAGTCCTAGCAACATGGAGGACTAACACCTTGGCTTCATTAAGGTGTTCTTTTTATTGTTCCCACTTGAAAAATCCAAAATGACAAATTGTAGTTTCATGCATTGCATTCCATGTGCATGAACTACCCCGATATTCAAGACATTAGAAATAATGTCTATTTTGGTTTGGGGAAGTCCATGCATATGCATTGGGAGCTAATTTAAATTATGCTCTCCGCCATAACAAAAATCATGCATCATATAGTATAGTGTAGATTGCATTCATTTGTTATATATATCATATAGAATTGCATTTAGTTAGAGCATGCATTCATTCATATCATTGCATTTATTCAAAAATCCAAAAACATGTATTTCCTTTTTATTCCTACTCCTACATGTACATTGAGGACAATGTCCAAAATAAAGTGGGGGATGGAAATTTATATTCCAAAAATGCATAAAAATTGAAAAATTTTGAAAAATATAAAAACATGTCTTTTTATTTCATAAATCATAAAAACCATAAAAAATTGAAAAATTGAAAAATCAAAAACAAGTTTATTTCCATTATAGTATAATTTTGTATATATTGTGTTTGTTCATCCTTGTTCATATTGATCGACTACGCCACATCCAAGACATGAGGATATTGAAGACCGCATGGTATGATCTTTCCAATCTCCTTTTTCCTCTTTATGTTAATGACTATGTGGCTTTATTTTGATTGATGCGGTAAAACAATGTGAATTTAGGATTGCATTTAGATTATTTGGCATACTAGTTGGTAGAAACATATTCATTAGGTTGTATAAATGTTAGTTTCATCATGGCATGTAGTTTGCATGTTAGAAAATTTTTGTGAAACCGTCTATTTGGGAAGCTTGACAAGTATATATAGGCCCTAGTAGATGCTTTTTCTTCTTAAGACTTTCCTTGTTAGAATACTCGTAAAACACCCTAGGATGTGTCATGCTAGTATCCTTTGATCCATGGATTAAGGCCTAGTCAAGAGTACCTTGTGGTGTGATAACTCCTTGGCTACCGTTTATTCCAAGGTGACCCTTGAAACCATGCAACCATCATTCATCCATGTTCTACCATACATTTTGTCATCAAAGGGAATGGGCACAAAAAGAAATTGTTCGAAAATTTGAGTTCAAGAAATGAAAAGAAAAGAAAAGAAATTTTTTGCAAAATGCATCAAAAGAAAAGAAAAGAGGAGTAACAAAAATGAAAACTCCTATGCTTCAAATATAAGCACCCTCACTACATATGGGGTGACTTTGAAAATGTTCAAAAGAAAATGCAAAGAAAAGTTGAAAAGTTGTCAAGTATTGAAATGCCAATAATCAAAAGAAATGGCAAAAGAAAGTGTTCTCAAATGTTATATGCCACAAGAAATTGGGGGAAAAACAACAACAAAGCAAACTCCCAAATGAAACTCAAATTCTATCGATCCCTTTATCCATCGTATCCATTTTTGTGCATGGTAGAGAGGGGACGACCCTTCTTCTTGTCTAGGCAAGAGGGGGAATTCCGCGATCCTCCAGTGTTTCTAACACCATAGGGAGTCTACTCTTGACAAAAGCATTTAACGATTGAGGACAAAGGTACCCTAGCTTGACACAACTTGGAGGTGATTTATTGGTATCCTTCTAGGCTTAGTAGTTTGAAGAAATCATATCTATGAAGGAGTGTGTACCCTTGAATTGCTTCCCCTTTAGATAATTTCCGCCACTTAGATGAGGAAAGTGGCTATTCTTTTGTAGATGTATCCATTACTTGATTTTGTGTGCTTTAATGCTTGGATGTATCGCCATTTTGGCAAGCCCCACCTTGCCTTACAAGAAGGCATCCTACCTCATGGTTGTCTTGTTGTGAGTTGAAGGGGCGGAGTGAGACCCGCTAATTGTCTCATATCGGCTATGCTATTAGGTTAGTTTAAATAACGGTCCTAGTTTTGTCACCTCTTTACTCGGGACGAGCAAAGGTTCGGTTTGGGGATATTTGATGTGACCATTATTTGAGCATATTTAGTCCCCGAATTAGCCTCGTTCCTATGCTTTTTAGTGCATATTTGGGTCATTTACTATCTTTAGTCCTTTGTTTTGCATATTCTTTGAGGTTTTGTTTCCTTGGTAGGAGAGGAGTGCAAACCTAGCATTTCCATGGCAAAATAGAGCTAAATTGATTGAATTCAATGACCAAGCATCAAAGAGAAGACAAGACTAGAAGGCCTTTGTAGATATTATAGTAGATGGGCAATGATGAAGAAATCCTTGCATCCCCGACTAATTCCCGGAGGATTATTGGAAGAAGAAAAGAAGAAAAGAAGGCTGGAACCCAATCTGCCCGTCTAACCAGACAAGACGCCCGTCCAGGACTCCAAAGATCTGAGCGTCTTTGCCAGAGAGATGCCCGTCCAACTACGCCACAATCCGCTCGTCCAGCCTATCAATCCGCCCGTCTAGAGACACAGAAATCCGCCCGTCCCGACACCTTGGACGCCCGGATTCTCTTACAGGCCCACACGACCTTTTCTTCCCTCCATGAAAGATGCGCATATTTATGAAAGACCGGCAAAAAGAAAGACCGGCATCTCCTCAGAGAGGAGCGATTCCTCAAGGACTTAATCGTCATTTAAGCCCTTAGTAAACCCTAATTTGTGCACCTAATCCCCACTATAAATACCCCACTAGTCTAATTAGATAAGCATGTTCTTATTATCAATATTTAGTGTAGTTTATATCATTCTAATCTCTCTTTTATCTTGTAATCAACTTCTAATCAAATCTTAATACAAATCTCATTTCCTTAATTTATCTTTTGTTCATCTTTTATGTTGGGTAATTGAAGATTATTTGGGTTATTATTGGCAGATTGACAACCTTCCAATCATTCATCAAGTACTTCTATTATTCTTTGCTTTATTATTGGAATCATTAGTAGGTATAACTCTCTTAATCCCTTTTTAATTATTGTTAATTATCTTCATTTATTCATCATGTTTTGCTTTGTTAATGTGATTGACAACCTTGTTAACATGTTAAACTTGATAATGAGTGAGTAGTTTCCTTAACTAGGGTTAATGGGTAATTAGGGGAAACCAATATGGGGGATGATTCATGCTTAAATTAATATGTTTTCATAGTTTATTTGCTTGCTTGTTTTGATCTCAACTTATGCACATGTTATGTTTAATAAAATGCAAGCCTATGAATCCGTGCATTTTTTACCCATCACTTACCTTTTCAATGAGACTTGTAAGACATAAACCAACTCGACTCTCATTAGACCATGCATATAGTTGAGTAGGGAGGATTAAGTCGACTTGTAGGTGTTGTTCAATCTAATCGATTAGGCTCCGGGACTCAAACCTTCCTAGGATTGTAAGATATAAACCAACTCGATCCATCACAACAATAATTGCTTGCTCATAATTTGAGAATATGTTTGTATGATCAATTCCCATGAATCCCTTATGACCCCATGACACCCTAGTGCTTTTAATCAATTGTTTACATCTCATTTTAATCATTTTGCTTGTTTACTTTTATTGCTATTTAGTTTAGTGATCTTCTCATCTCAACCCTAAATCATAACACCGCTAGACACCGCTACTTGCAATCGAAAATCCTACATCAATACCCGTCCCTTGGGATCTGACCTTTACTTGCCTCTTTACTAATAGTAGAGTAATTTGTGAAGCTATAAATATTGTTTTGGTCTAGGTGCGCCTAACGACAAGTAACCGAAAACTAAGCTCCAAGAGAGCGCGACCAAAATCGTTTTGAGTTTTCCGACGTATAGTTGTACAAAGCTGTCGATTAAACCTATCGATTCCTAAGCATGTTGTAGTCCGATAATCATCGGGTGTTTGTTGGAGACTCGACAGATACTGGGTATCTACAGAGCCCCCACTTTGACTGAGGCTTGGATAGGGCGAAAGTCAAAGTATAGCCCCAGGTCAATCGAAGATTACAACCTGGAGACCGAAGCGACGTCGAGGCGGCTCGAAAGAATTCGGGCCAAAGACCTGCCGTCGAGAAGGGCGACGCCAAGGCGACTCGGGGATACGAGTCAAGGACCTATCATCGGGAACAGTTTAGAGTCTGTCGACTGTCCGTGTGGGTCTTTTAATGTCTGTTAGACTACATACGAAGGCTCGCCAGCCATAAGAAGGAGTCATACCTAAGGCATCTTCGGGATATATCCTTGAATTGTTTATTTTTTGCGGGCAAAGGCCCGCCAGCCGTGTTGCGGATATGAAGGGGCTCGCAAGCCGTGTTGAGTTACGTTGTGAGACTCGCCAGCCATGTCGAAGGTGATGCATTTTGAGGCTCGCCAGCCATGTTGGAGGTGCGTTTTGAGGCTCGCCAGCCATGTCGAATGTGCGTTGTGAGGCTCACCTGCCATATCAAATGTGCGTTGTGAGGCTCGCCAGCCATGTCGAATGTGCGTTGTTAGGCTCGCCAGCCATGTCGAATGTGCGTTGTGAGGCTCGCCAGCCATGTCGAATGTGCGTTGTGAGGCCTGCCAGCCATGTTGAAGGTCGAATGATCGACTGTGGGAAATAGCCGTGTTAGACGGGCTTATTTCGAGAGGTTGTTGAGTTAGTGGGCTCCGTGAGGAGGTCTCCGATATCCTGCTGGGGAATTTTGGTGTTTATATTGGATGTTTGTGGTGCCGGAAAGGGATAGGCTTGTGAGCTCGACTCCCGTGGTCGGCGGTGATTTTGAATTTTGAAGATAGGTAACGGCTTTTATTGCCGTTTGTTTAAATCTATAGAAATAGCGGATGTGAATTCCGCCATCCAATGTTTGTTTGGGGAGATAACGGTTTTAGTTCCGTCTTCTCGTGATTTGAAATTTGTGAGCAGTAGTGAATTTAAATTTCACTATCTTGTTCGAAGGTGTGACGTTTTTTTTTTTCAATTTGAAAATGACGGGTTTTAATGCCGTTGTTGAAATTTGTGAAATTAACGAAAATAACGAATTTGAATTTTACTATTTTGTCTGAAAATGTGACGGTTTTTAATGCCGTTGTTTTGAATTTTGAAATTTGTGGAAATAACGAATTTGAATTTCACTATTTCGTTCTTGTGATTTGAAAATGACGGTTTTTAATTCCGTCATTGGAAATTTTGTGAAAATAGCGAATTTGAATTTCACTATTTGTCCTTGTGATTCGAAAAGATGACGGTTTTTAATGCCGTTGGTGTGAAATTTGAAAATAGCAAATTTGAATTTCACTATTTGTTTATGTTTTGAAGAAATGACGGTTTTTAATCCCGTCATTGGAAATTTTGTGAAAATAGTGTGGAAACTGGGCCAAAGCCCAAAGTTTCGCTGAAAGAGCAGGGAGCACCTCAAAGAGGCGCGAGCCTTCCTGCGAGGGAAGGAGGCTCCCCTTTTTTCTGTAAAAAGACGCAAGGCAGCCAAGCTCCTCATTTTCTTCGTCTTCTTCGTCACAAACCCGACTTCGACCAAAAAAAATCGCCATTTTTTATCTCTTCCTTTGCTTTTTTCGTGCTACAAATATCATGTCATATCAAGGTATGTCAATCCTCTTGAATCCATTTGAATTTGTTTGTCTTTTTGTTAATTAAATTAGGGCGGAACCCTAACCCCTCGAAAATCGATTTGGGCGTTTTTGCTTAGCCCATTTTCGAGTGAAATTGATGATTGCATTAGGTTAGAAACCTGTTTAGGAGTACATGGGTGCTTTTAGTTTGCATTTTGGTTCCCTTTCCCGCTCTCTAGGAGCAAAAAACGCGAGTAGACAAGAGATCGTCATATCTCGCAATGTTGTGTTTGTTTTCTTGAGCTTTGGGCCCCACTAGTTTGAATTGTAGTCGGGGAAGACCGTCTTTGCCATATTGAACCTTCATTAGGCGTTGTGGGCAAAGTTTGAATTTTTGCCTTTGTGAGACGGTCTAATGTTGACGAAATAAGCGTCTGTTTGAGCTCAAACTGAGCCGGTTTGTCTTGAAATGGACCTTAATGGTAGTTTAGGTCACTTTGAGATGTGATTAAATCACGTTGTTTTGTTGTGGTCGTGTTTTGAATTTTTTTGACCTGTTTGTGCCCGAATTGGCGTAAAATTGCCTTTTTGAGTTGTGAAAAATACCCAGTTGTGTCGGGAATTTTTTTGTTTATTTTGCGGTCCTTGTGTGGGCCTTGGGGGTGTTGGGTGGTTTTTGTGATTTTTGTCGTTTTTTTGACTCGTCTTTTGCTTGAAAAGAAGGGCGAGTCGTTTTTTTATGTGCGATTTTTGTGAAGTGTTTTGCCGGATGGGTTCGGGCGGGTTTGCCCTTGTTGTTTTTTTGCATTTGCAGGTAGTTTATTTTTGGATTTTGTCCATTTCATGCCGTCGTAATGCCGAAATTTCGGCTGATGTTTTTGTTTTGTCCTGATTGCAGGTGAGTGTTCTGGGCCCACTGGGTCCCTTGCCGAGGTTTTAGAGGAGGAGGATGATCCAGGAGGAGGAGAGGTGGTTGTTGCCTTGTCCTTGTCGAGTTGTGTTTCTCCCTGGCGGCCTTTGTCCAACCTTTGATCAAGTGTTGATCATTGGCTGTTGTCTGCAGAAATTCGGACGTCTGATGATTGGGGGTCAACACCAGTGCGTCACCCTACGTTACCATCTTCGATCGTTGTTGAATTCTGATGATTGGGGGTCAACTTCGGGGTGGCACCTTATGTCGTTGCTCCTTCTTATCACCGAATTCCGATGATTGGGGGTTAACGTCGGAGCGATGCAGTGAGTCACAATTCCTGATGGTCATGTCGTCCGAAGTCTGCCAGGCATTTTTTTCTTTTTTGTTACGGAGTAGGAATGAGGTATTACCGTCATGGTAACCACCTCTGCTTCCGCGGTTACTCCTTTCTTTTCCATGTTGCTCCTTTTCTTTTCTGATCAGAGGGATAGGGAGTGCTTAGTTCAGTAGGTGGCGGATAACCTCCAGTTCGTCGTTTTAGGCCAGTGTCTGTACGATAAATACTTTTACCAGATCCTGTTTGTATGGTCAGTCGTGTGTATCAAAGGTGTGTTGATGTTTTTTGCGTGAGGCAGTTTGTATATATGTGTTTTTGGCTTGTAGTTTATTTTGTTCGGCACTTTTGTGTTGTGTTTCGGAGAAGCACGATCAGCGGCTGATTCCCCTTTGCTTTGGCATTTGTTCCTGCATTGTTAGTGTAGAAAACAGGCAACAGGTAGCACATAAGCACACACGTAAACACGCAAAAGCGTTTGATGAAAACAAAATAGCCACGGTGATTCGAAGTTAAAATTGAAATCGGAAAGAAATTTTGAAAATTCCATGACAAGGTGTCACGTTTGGATTTTTCAAAAGAAATTTATTTGAAATTTCGGGAAATTAATTCGTGTTTGAATTAAATTGCGCCGAATTTTGCTGAAAATTGATTTGTAACTCGAAAAACTAAAACTCAAACCGTCATGGATGAATTTCAAAAGAGATTTTTGCGAGTGTATTTGATTTGATATTTGTGAGATCAAGACTCGGATTTGCAAGAGCTTGAATTTTTGAAGAAAATTGACGTCGTGTTATCAATTTTCGGATTTTGTGGAAAATGTGAAAAAGCGGAAAATTTACGGAATTTTCGACTGACATGGAAACGATCCATCGCGGATCGGGGCGACTAGCCCTTCCCCCCTTTAAAAAAAGAAGAGAAAACCCGTATGTTTAAACCGCGTCATGGAAACCGTGTCGGATTTCGTAAAACGCGAAAATAAGGAAATGTGAGGGTGAGAAAACACACAAATTGCCGGATAGGCCTGAAGAGGCGCATGCCCTAAGGCGAGAAATTCTAGGTGTCAGGAAGAAACACAAATTGATGGGGACAAATCAAGGTGCGGATCCTGAGGACCAGCCCAAAGAGGCGCGAGGCCATGGGCGATGCAAATGAGCTTCCCCCTTTTTCGGAAAAAAGCGATGATTGTTTTTTATAAATAGGGACGTTTGTGCTTCATTGCTACATCATCCGAAACACGAAAAACATCTCTACGAAAACCTTTCTTCTTCCACCACAAAATAATTCATTGATGCTTTCGAAAATAGGTTGCGACATTGGTGTCGGGATTTATCGCCTCCCGAGAAGTATCAACTCATTGTAATAGGAGTTGGTCAATTGTTGGTGCTTCGTCAAGTCAAGGTGCAATCCTCGTTTCTTGAAGCATGCTCTCGGTTTTGGGATCCGAAACATCATGTTTTCGTTTTCCCGAAAGGTGAAGTTTGCCCTCTTGCCGGAGAAGTGGGCGCCATTGGAGGATGGCCGGGTTGTACTCCGCTGCTTCCTCCGACTCGATTGTGTTACAAAGAGAAGTTTTGTTCAATGTTGGGCTTGTCAACGAGCCAAGTGAACTTTCTCCTTGCTCCCCATGGTGTGGATATGTTGGCTCTCATCAACATCTTCTCAAACTGGTTGGATGTTAATGTCTCGGAGGTGGCTAGGAGAAGGGTTCTTGCCTTTTGCCTAGTGCATGCATACGTCCTTGTCGATGCCTTGAAGAAGGAGGGGTCAAAATGGTATGGTAGTATGACCCTTGTGCATATAGTTGAGCAAATGGAACACGGTTGGGATCCATCATGGTTGGTGCTTGGCGAGATCATCCAAGCTTTGGACAAGAAGGGCTCTTGTGGAGAAGCTCCTTCGTTCGGATCTCCAAGGATCCTCCAAGTGTGGCTCTTCGAGAGGCTAAGGTATGTAGAGCCTCCGGTTGATTCTTCTTCTTACTCCTTCCGTCAACTTACTATGAGGCAGAAGTTGTACTCGGATAGTTTTGCATCCACCGAGGCCTATTGGACCTCGTGTATGGCGGAGGAGGGTGGTCCTCATATCCGTTGGGTGGTGCCGTGGTGGCACTTGAGGTCCTTCACGGGGTTGCTCGCTCCGGCCGCTAGTTCTTATTCTTTGATGGTGGTGGGCTTGAAGGTTGCTTCATTCATTTATCCTGAAAGGCTTATGAGGCAAATGAGGCGTCAACAAAAGGTGCCCGCTCGAGATACTCTCGTCCTAGAGAGTGTTTTTCGGAACTCCGAGCTTGTGGAGGTCTTTGAAAGGTGGTGGGCCACTCAGCCGATTTGGGAGGTACCAAACCCCGTTGCCACGATATGGGTGACTCCCGCTTATGTCAAGTGGTCAAGAGCTCAAACCCCCGAATAAAGGTCTAAGTCTCGTAAGGACGAGGTCGTAAACTTAAAGTATAGAGAGGTTGGCAAGGCCAACCGTGCTTTCTTTGACGACTTTGCCGATGATGTTAGCCCGGATGTAGTGAGGCCACCGAAGAGGAGAAGCTCGGGTCCCAAAGCGGAAGTGGGCCGTGTATAGGCTCGGCTAAAACCGAGTATGGGGTCTTGCAAAAGACCGGAGGCCGTCGCCGTTGTAGATCCGTTGAGGATCCGTTCCGAAGAGGAAGTCCATGCTAGGCGAGCGAACAAGAAGAACAAGGGGAAGATGTACCCCGAGGGAAAAGACAAGGGTAGAATGGAAGAATGGAGACCTCCATTACCCGTTTTACTATTATGTTGTAATAGTGTTTGTGAGTTTTTATTATGTTGTACTAGCTATGTATTGTATATTTTGTGCTAGTTTTACTATGTGAGATGTCTTAGTCGACATTCTAGCTTTGACAAGTTGTAGACTTGCTTAGCTTTATTTGTTGTCAAGTTTGTAATCCTTCTCATTATTAATTAAATAAGAGGATTGTTTGTGTTAAACGAATTTGTGAACGCTCGTGGTTTCTTCCATCCATCTCGTAAAGGCAATTCGGTTTGAATTATCCTAAACATTGCACCTGTGAAAGGGAATTTTTGTGGGAAGGGAGAAAGGCTTCTTTTTGTTTTTTTTTTTTTCGGGAAAGGGAATGTTTTTCCTTTTCCTTTTTTTGTTTTGAAGTTGATAGGGTGATTTTTTTTTGTGTGTGGGGATGGTTGTATCCTTCTTGTGTAAGAAAGGACTGCCTACGTATCCGCCTGAAAAGGCAAAATCAAACCATGCTCGTAGTTCGAATGTTTTGTTAATTTTATTTGGGTGTTGTGGTTGTATCCTTCTTGTATAAGAAAGGACTGCCTACGTATCCACCTGAAGAGGTGAAATCAAACCATGCTCGTAGTTCAGGTGTTCTGTTTGAGTGCAAATGGATGTTGCCTTTGACAGATCAAAGGTCGTTTGAAACATGGCAAGGTGCCATAACTTAGACTCGATAAAACATGCAATGTCAAATCAGAACGTGTTGAGGAACTTGACTTGAAAGGGATATTGCTGTTACTAGTCGTGAAACTAGGGTAAGGTTGGTGGTTACTAGTGTTCGAGGGTAGTATTTCTTGAGTTGGTCTAAGTTGGTCCGGTTTGTGAAATCCTCCCCGTCTAGGTCACTCAGTCTCACTGCGCCCCCCGAAAGTATTTTCTTGACCAGGTATAGCCCGGCCTAATTGGGTTTGAATTTTCCCCTCGGATCGACGGGTAGTGGTGCTCGAACTGACTTGAGGACCAAGTCGCCCTCTTTGATGTTTCTGGGTTTGACGTTTTTCTTGAATGCCAGTTCTATACGTCGTTGGTATAACTGGACGTTGTGCAAGGCGTTGAGTCGATGTTCGTATAGAAGCGTGAGTTGTTCGAACCTTCGACGGGTCCATTCTGCCTCAGAAACTTGACTTTCCAATAGGATGCGTAGAGATGGGACCTCCAACTCTACTGGTTGAACCGCCTCCATACCGTATGCTAGGTAGAAGGGTGTGGCTTCTATTGGTGTTCGAATGGAGGTTCGGTACCCCCACAGTGCGAATGGGAGTTTGCTCGGCCAATCGCGGTAGTTATCTTGTATCTTCTTGATGATGGTGAAAAGAGTTTTGTTTGCTCCCTCTACCGCTCCGTTGGTTTGGGGAAGATAGGGGGATGATTGATGCCGCTTGATTTTGTATTTGTCTAGCAAGGCTTGTGTTTCCGCCTGGAAGTGGCAGCCTTGGTCGCTGATGATTTCATGGGGTACCCTATATCTACAGATGATGTTGTCCTGGATGAACTTGGCCACTTGTTTAGCGGTCAAGACTGCGTAGGACTGTGCTTCCACCCATTTGGTGAAGTAGTCGATGGCGACGAGGACGAAGCAATCCACCTTGGTGCCTATCAAGTTGACTTTTTCGTTGATGTCGATGCCCCAGGTCGAGAAAGGCTAGGGTGATGTCATGGTGTACAAAAGGGATGGTGGTATGTGTTGTATGTTGGGGAAGATTTGGAAATTGTGGCAATGTTTGACGTGGTTTCTGCAATCGGCTTCCATGGTGGTCCTGTAGTAGCCCAACCGCATGATTTTTTAGACTAGCATCATTGCGCTCATGTGAGGGCCGCATTCTCCGTCGTGGACCTCTTCCATGACTTTTTTGGCTTTGTGGTGATCAACGCAAAGGAGAAGAATTCCTTGGGGTGTTCTTTTGTATAGTTGTTCTTGGTTTATCACGAACTGTGATGCAAGTAAACGGATGGCTCTTTGTCCTCTTGTATCAGAGTTAGGAGCGAATTCATTTTTGGTTTTGTAGTTGAGGATGGCTTGGTACCAAGGTTCGCCATGGTTTTCCTCGTCGTTGTTGATGGCGCAGATGTGAGTTGGCTCGCTCTTTCTATCGACACATAAGGGCATCGATGTCATGTCGTCGGGTATGTTGACGAGCGCGGCAATTTTTGCTAGGGAATCAGCAAATTGATTTTCCTCCCGTGGTAGGTGGAAGTAGTCGACTTGGTCGAAGAATTCGGCCTCTTGATTGATTTTCGCTCGGTATGATGCTAAGCTGTCGCTTCGGATTTTCCATGATCCGGATACCTGATTGATGATGAGTGAGGAATCGCCGTGGACCCTCAACTTCTTGATGCCAATTGTTATGGCTGCTTGTAGGCCGATGAGGCATGCTTCATATTCGGCGGCATTGTTGGTGACGGCGAAGTATAGCATGACTGAGATCGAAACATGTTCCCCTTCTGGTTATATTAGGAGGATTCGTACCCCGAAGCCTCTCAGACTTGATACACCGTCGAAGTATAGGTCCCATGCGTCGGTGTCGGCACAAAAGATATCTTCGTCAGGAAGTGACCATGTGTCGGTCGTTGTATCCTCGTTGATGGGGTTTTTCGCCAGGAAATCGGCGACTGCCCTTCCCTTGATAACCTTGAGGGGTACGAATTTGAGGTCAAATTCGGATAGCATCAATGTCCATCTAGACAGCCTTCTGTTTAGTACGGATTTTCGAAGATGTATTTGACCGGGTCTATCTTGGAGTACATGTGAACCGTGTAGCTGATCATGTAATATCGCAGCTTCCTTGTTTCGTACTCGATGAATTTTTTGCTGATGTAGTAGATGGCTCGTTCTTCGCCGTCGACTGTTTGTGCTAGCATTGCTCCCATGGCTGTGTCGGTGACAGTCAGGTATAGGGATAAGGGAATTCCTCGTTGAGGTGGCATGAGGACAGGTGGTTTGGATAAGATTTCCTTTATCATGTCGAAGGCCATTTGATAGTCGTCGTCCTAATCGGTGTGATCGGAGGCGCAAAGCTTCTTGAAGATCGGTTCACAAATCATAGTGAGCTTGGATATGAAGCGGCTGATGTATTAGACTTGACCGAGAAATCCTCGAATTTCCTTCTCGTTCTTAGGCCGAGGTATTTGTTGAAGAGCTTTGATTTTGGTAGGATCAATTTCGATGCCCCTCTTGCTGACGACGTGTCCCAGGATTTTCTGGAGGTGACCCCGAATGCACACTTCTGAGGATTTAGTCTCATGTTGTATTTCCGGAGGCGAGCGAAGAACTTCCAAAGGGCGCTGATGTGGTCGTCCCGCTCTTTTAATTTGACGATAATGTCATCGACATATACCTCCACCTCCTTGTGCATCATGTCATGTAGGAGAGTGGTGGCGGTCCTTTGGTAAGTTGCTCCAGCGTTGATTAGACGGAAGGGCATGACAGTGTAGCAATATGTACCCCATTGTGTAGTGAATGCAGTCTTGTGCATGTCTTCCTCGGCCATTTTGATCTGGTTGTACCTAGCATACCCGTCCATTAATGATAATAGGGCGTGCTCGGCGGTGTTATCCACCAGGATGTCAACATGTGGCAGAGGGAAGTCGTCTTTTGGAGTTGCTTTGTTTAGGTCCCTGAAGTCGATGCAAACCCTAATTCTCCCGTCTTTCTTGGATACGGGGACTATGTTGGCCACCTAGTCAGAGTATTCTGAAACTTTGATGAATCCGGCTTTGAACTGTTTGTCTACCTTTTCCTTGATTTCCAGGGCACATACGGCCCAACTTTTGTTTCACGGCCTTAGCCCCGGATTTGATGGGTATCATGTGCTCTGAAATCTCCCTGTTGATCCCCGGCATGTCTTTGTAGGACCATACGAATATGTCCTTGTATTCGTGTAGAAGGTTGATGAACTTCTGTCTTTCCGAGGGGTAAAGGGTGGTCCCTATCCTAAGTTCTTGAGGTGTGTTGTTGGTTCCTACGTTAATAGGTTCGGTCTTCTCAATGATGGGGGTCCTATCTTCTCGTTTGTCAAGTTCTTTGGCTAGGTGAGGTGGGTAGTCACTCATGTCAAATTCCTCATATTCGTTTAGTATTGAATTGTAGTTAAATTGAGACGAGTCATAAGCAATCTTAGCGTTCATTAAGTCGACTTGAGCGAAAAGCTCGGATAGGACAGACATCTCATGGGCAGTCAGAGGCGACATAGCAGAGGAGGTGGCCCCTGAAACAAGCTCCGGGTCGCTGCCTTCTGCGGAAGTGGGGATGACCCTAGTTGACTCAGCCTCTAAGGCAGCCACGAGTTTGTGATAAAACAGTGGAAAGGGGACTTTGACCGGGACATCAGGAATGTTAGGAGCTAAGACAAACTCTGACTCTAACTCAGACTCATACTCCTTCTCATCTTCACTTCCCTCTTTGAACATAGGGCCTTCTCCAGTTGTGATCTTGAGAATGCGGCCTTGACGATCGATGCACTTGACAGTTTTCCTCCAGCCTTGTATAGTTTTCTCTGGGTTAGTATCAGAGATTAAGGCGGTTGGATCGAACTGGTTATCCTTTAGAGAAATGTTGATGATGTCCTCATAGCCGAGGTTGTTGATGTTGTCTTCTCCGAAGAGGAGACTGACGGCTTGTCCGTCCAGGCATGGGGCCGACTCAGATTTGGTCGACGCAGCTTAGGTGTTATCGGGGATAAAGTAGCAGTCTTGAAAGACCTCTACGCCCGGGTGTTTGACCTTAGCTACGGAGTCGTAGATTGGCTTCAGAAAGCCGCTGTAGAGCTCGGACTCTCCCTCGGGGACGAAGTATCCACTGAGAGTCAGATGGTAGGGACAGAGTATGACTCCGTGCTTTTTGCGCTTCCGTATTAGGAGGTCCATCTCCTGGATGTCTTCATCGGTTGGCTCATAGCTAGGGGTGTTCATTGGTCCGGGACTGGACCAGAACGGACCAAACTCTTAGGACCGAAGACCAAATAAGGGGTTAAAGGTGGACCGAGGACCGGACCATATTAATATTGGTCTGGTCCGGTCTGGACCAGAAAAACGTGTGGACCGGACCGGACCGGACTGAATGGACCACAGTGGACCAAATATGATTGTCATTGACATGGTTTAGCATATAAATTAGAACTTGAAAAGTTCATAACGATAAAAATAAGCAACATTTTCTTCTTACTAGATTTGAGTACATAATTACACATCTTATAATACGTATAAACAAAGTAGAAAATAAAATCAATAATATTACAATTTTAAAGATTATTTTCTCATATAAGTTCGGTCCATGGTCCGGTCCGCGGTCCATTTGGTTTGGTCCAGGACCGGACCGAAGACCAAAGTAGAGTAAATAGGTGGACCGTGGACCGGACCAAATAAAATTCGGTCCGGTCTGGTCCGGACCAAATGGTCTGGTTCGGTCTGGTCTTTTGTCTGGATCACCGAGTGAACAGTCCTACTCATAGCCTAGCCCGAAGGGGATGTTGGGGACCTTGGCATACTTCAAGGGAGGCAAGGTGCTTTTTGGCGGATTGAGAGGTAGACTCGGGAAATAACCCTGGCGCATCAAAATGCGGTTAACTGTGAGGTTGGGGAATGGGTCACAATCAAAGGGTGCTGATTCATCGGTTAGGGCATTCACAGCTCGGAATCCCCACATTTCGACGTCGTCCTCTTCAATATCTTGAGAGGATACCACCTTCTTCATGATAGCCTTGATCGGGGATGCGGGAATTGTGATTGTTTTCCCGTCGAAAGGGACCCTGATTTTTTGATGGAGGGTTGAGATGACGGCCTTGGAGGAGTGAATCCAGGGGCGTCCCAGAAGCATGTTGAAAGAGGCGTCGATTTCGACCACCTGAAAACTGGCTTGTCTTTCCAAGGGTCCAGCTGCAATGGTCAAGGTGATAAGCCCCGCAACCTTACGACGAGTGTCGTCATAAGCGCGTACTCCTTGATTAGTCGGGACCAAGTCCGTTTCCTTGATACCCAGTTTGTGAGCCGTCTTGAGGGGAATGACATTGACCGCATATCCGTCATGCACTAAAACCATATGCTTGTTCCTCTTAAGGTATTATACAGTGATCTACAGGGTCAGGTTATGGTTGGCTCCGAATGGAGGGATATTGATACCGTCGTTACAGTACCAAAAATAAATACCTAAGGACTAATAACAGAAGTCAGCGGTAAGTAGGGTTGATCTCCACAGGGAGGCGGTCACTATCTACTTGTCAATTCTAGTCTGTCTAAGGTCACAATTGGGGGTTTTAGGTTTTGTTTTCTAAACTACTGGAGATTAAAGGTAAGAGAAATAAGGAAAGAGCAATAAAGCAGAAAAATAGTAGACAAGTGATCAGATAAAAGAGGTATGTCAGGATTTCGGTTCACCATGGCAGTTTATCGACTAAGTTGCAAATAGCCTAGACAATCTAATGTAAGAAGGGCAAGGGAAAGGTCCTCTCGGTCCGCTATCCACCCAAGATTCCCACTAACTTAACTCTCGTCCTCATTAGGGTAGTCTACTGTTCATAGCAGGTCTGTTCTCTCCAATCTCTCGATCCAGGAGTGAAGTTAACCATATTAATGTAATTAAGAAGCATGCATTCAACTAAATTGGTGTTACAGTTATATTGCTATGGGGACAGATTCTCACATATAAATTATCTAGCCTATTCGCTACATCGTCACAATCCTCCCATGGATTCCCTAATCCTAACATAAAGAGAATTAGCTACTCATGTTATTAAGGCTGTCAACAATAACAACAAAAGACTTGCTAATAAGAGACATGATAAAGGAATAAGAACAAAGCATAAACTAAATTAAGAGAACAATTAATAGGAGCAAACAAAGAATTAAGATTAAAGGGAAAAGAATGATTACAAGGTTTGAATCCGGAGAGAAAAGAGGCAGAGAAAAGTTCCAGAGATTAAGAGTGTGCAAAACGTAATTAAGAAGTGATAAGAGATGTAAAAGTGTGTTTATGACCTAATCCCGACTTCCCTTATATAGGGAAGTCATTATTAACATAAAATAAACCTAACACGGAATAAAAATCCCGAGTATATAAGCTAGTCACTCGATCGAGTAACTTTATATCACTCGATCGAACATATCCAAGCTAAAACCTCTCGATCGAGTACTTTAGTTACTCAATCGAACACTTATCAAAAAGGCACTTTTGATTGAGTAGAAAAAGGAGTCGATCGAACACTATAGTACTCGATCGAGTACTTTCCAGTGCATAATTCCTGCGTCACGCACTGAACTTCAAACGGCTTCCATTTCTTCGTTACTTGGGAAAACGGAGTGTTTCTGGTGGCGTTAAAAAGATAAGAGGACAAGATTTCATCTCCAATTGGAATCACCTGAAAATCAGTTGTATAACTCGAGATATGGCTCTTCAAAGTAGGCATTAGTAATTTGAAGTTCTTCCTTTGTTCGCCTAGCTATCTTACTTCTTTGCGCATCACAATTAGTAGTTTCCAAGCTCCGACTCAACTCATCTCCTAAATGCATACATAAGGACATGTTTTAGGCTTGATTATGCTCCTTTCCAGTTCATACCTGCAAATAATACAAGACAAACCAAAGTAGACAATTCGGGGGACATTTGTAGCTAAACACTCCACAAAATGCATAGAAATGCGTGCAAATGAAGTACAAAATACCTATATAAAATGCACGCATCAGATATCTTCGTTAGAGAAGATGACCGGGTTGCTTAGGTCGGGGAAATCCCTTGTCATCTGTGCTACCACTTCTTCAGGAGAGGAGGCAGAGGGAACTGTCAACTTTCTCAAGGCTTGCAGTAAAGCCTGCCGGTGTTCGAAGGATGTAGCAATTAGTTGCCAAATTGAAATTTCAGCCTTCGCCTTTTGCACTTGTTTAAGGATCGCGTTTTCGGGAACCTTGGGTTGAGTGTCCACGTCCGGGACTATTTGGTCATTCGTTGTTAGAACGACTGTTGGATTGTTCGGATTCTGGTAGGGGCGTCCGGACTGGGTAAGATGACCGATCTCTTTTGCCCGTTTGCCCTTTTCTCGGAACAATGTAGACGTCCTCTGTGTCGTGTCTCCAGATACCGTTGATTTCGGGATCTCGAGGGTACCTTGGTGGATAGTAGTTTTTGTAGGGGAAGTTCTTGTCGGGGTAGTTTTTGTGGGGTTGATTATTGTGAGGTGCATGCCAGAATGGTCGCGGGAGCAATCCTTTCTGGTAATGGGAGTTTTGGGTGCTTGGAAGACCCTCCCTTGGACGTGATGTTAGTGTTTGTAGGTTGAAAATCAACCGGTGGTAGGCGTCCTCAAGTCGGGTAATCCTTTCTGAGAGATTGGCTATGGCCTCTTCAACCTGTTGGAACATGGTGTGCATAGTTGCAGCGCTGAATACGAATATCCCGTCCGGGGTATCCTTTTCCAAGGAATTCACTGTTGGAGTATGTGTCCTCAACAATAGTGCGATCACATGTTTAAATCTCAAATTAAGAATACGAAAGGGATGATAAATTAAATAGTCAACTGATCAACATTAATCGGTAACGATTGTCTTGCTAGAGTTTGACGTTACTGTCGCAGGACGGTGGTGGTCAGTTGATCCCTTAAGGTCACACCTATAGGATGATGCCCTAATCAGTAAAGTTAATTAGTTGTATATTGATACAAGTTAATTAATTCCTTAAATAAGAACAATTTATATTTATGAGAGGAAATATGTATCTTATTGTAATTCGATTAAATAAGATTCGATTTAGTGGATTAATATATTAATTTACTAAATTATGTTGAGGTTTTATAAATATTTCAAGGTAGAGGTAATTAGTTATTTACATTTACAAGAGGTTGTAAATTTAACTAACTAGCTATTATGAGACCCATTATATGTTGATATAATGGTAAAATATTACTCAATAAGTTGAGTGAATATATGTTTATTAATTTGTCACATAATTGTTGTATGATCAAATTAATATTTAATTATGTAAGATAATTAAACATAAGACTTATAAGAATTTGTGGGACAAATATTATAAGACAAAAATGTACCCATATACACTCAAGTGTACCGTCCAATATGGTGTGCATGTTTGATTTTTGGTTTTGTCATTTTGTTGTTGGAAAGATGCTCCAACATCTTATGACACACTTTATAAGCTACCCTACTACCTACATATTATTAGATTATTGCATGTGATATTTGGAAAAGACAAAAATGCTCTATAAGAGCATTTTTGGACGGTACATCAAGGGGTAGAGAAAAAATTGTTCTTCTCATTTTTTACTCTACCATCTCTAAAATATCATAATTGCAAAATCCCTCTCTCATACTTAGTTTTCTTTCTCTAAAACTTGAGAAGTTTTGATCTAAATTGTTCAAAAATACTACTAATATTATTAATATAATATATGAGTATTAGTAGTCATTTTTAAGGTAGACTACTAAACAAATATCTAGCAAATATTATTTAGTAGTGATAAGGGCTAATCTTGGGTGCATCTCTTGAGGAGGGTTTCTACTTTTGAGACCAAGGTTGGAAGATCTTCCATTGACATTCAAGCTCAAGAACAAGTGAAGGTAGGAGACCTTCCTTGTACCCAAAAATCCGAAAATAACAATAGTAAGAACCATTGTTTTCTTATTTTATTTCTTATTAAGTTATGCATGCACTAGATCCTTATAACACATATTAATATGTTAATTAGTTAACCATTAGAGATGTCTAATAATAGGTATATGAACCTAATAATTGGTATCAGAGCGTAGGATGTTGCATGCATAATCGATTTATAGTTTTTTCGAGTTATTAGTAAATTAAATAAAACTAAAAATTTGTGATTTATTAGATAAAGCCACGAAATCTTAATGCATGTTGTATATTCTGATCCTAAAATGTATTTAGGTCATTTTTATGATTTGTGGTATTTTATTGCTCATTTTAATGATTTTTAGTAATTTTATTATATTTTTATGATTAAAATGGTATTTAAAATGCTAAAAATAGTTAACCTTAGTCTCTGACCTTGAAACTTTTATATGACCTTACATGCATATTTTACTTATTGTATGTAAAATTTCGTATAAATTTGATTTATTTTTCATGATTTATGATTTTTTATGAGATAAAAATGAATTAAATGGAGGTAAATTGGTTAAATATAGTTAAACTTTGAAACAGGCCATGAAATTTTAATATTTTGTCACATACATATTTTACTCACTGTGTGTAAAATTTAAGATGAACTTGATTCATTTTGCATGATTTATGAATTTTTAGAGTAAAAATAACATAAATAGTGACTATTTTAGCATAAATAGCTAAATTAAATTACATGGCATGAGAAAATTTTTTTAGGTTGCATTAATATCTCACTTATCAAATCTAAAGTTGTAAAATTGATTAGATTAATTTTTGTATGCTTTAGATGTTTTATTTGATAAAACCGATAAATTGAACCTACATTTTTCTCGAAATAAATTCGAAAATTTTAACCATGATTTTTAACATTATGAGTGTCATGGATATATTCCAGCATGTTCAAAAATTTTAAATTCAAATTTTGAAATTATTGTAATTAAATTTGGATTTATTTCATAAATGTTATGATTTTGGGGTCAAAATGAGCATAAAATTATGTCAAGTTGAATTATTGTCAAAAATTGAGTAATGACTAATTTTTAAGACCTAAGAATGTTAGGATAATTAACTTGGACTAAAATTAGATTTTAGTTTTATTTATCGATTTTAATAAGTTAAAATCATTAATTTCCATAAAATCGGGTTATATGATCGATATAAGTTAAATAGGGAGATTTGGCACATAATTTGGCATGATAGACACATATTATAATACTGCAAATTTCATTGTGGAATGTCATATTTTATTTATGTAATTTTGAATTATGTAATTTTATCTTAGTATGGCCTTAGTTTTAATCGATATTACCCGTAATGAAAAGGGATATTGATTTGGTTGTAATTTAATGTGATCTCGTATCACTTTTATTTTTACTAGTTTTTCATATTACAAATGTATAACAGGAATAGCTTTGTATTTTATTGTTATTTGTAATTCCCGAGTTTCTTCAAGACGGTACCATTCGGAAAGGCGTTCCGACGAAGACGGTGTTCTAGGGAGGCATGCCACTTGAAGATTCAAGGGACCAATGGAGTTTGTTTCCGAATTTGTAATAGATTATTTGATTTTCTATTTTAGGATGGCCATACTAGGAATTTATTATTTGTTTTGCATTTCATTTAATATGTTGCATGCATTGTCAAATCGCCATAACAACACATGCATACCATATCGAGTCATCGACCGTGTCAATTATAATTATCGAGAATTCGACTTTTAGTTCACTTAAAATTTATAGATAATTAATTGACAAGACCTTTACTTTTAAAAGATTGAGACTTAGCCTTACCAAATAGTAGGAGCCCATGAATCTCAATTTCATAAGGGGTACAATACGATTTTTCGGGGTGCTTCTATTGACATTGGGTAAGTGGGGTAATAAGTAGTTATTACACTTCTAAAGTTTGGTTGATCTGAACGAAGGTATTTTGCGACCGTAGCCGAAATAGGTTCGGGCTAAAGATGAACTTAATGTAAATTTATCGACCGAGAGTTCTAATTGTAGAATCGGTTAAGAGGGTTAACCCATCAAGTTATATTAGTAAAGATGTAGAGGGCCCATAGGCTCTCATCCAAGTTAATATGAATTTTGGATCTCGGAATCATTTATTATAGTTGGGTAGAGGTCACTATATAAATGCTATACTTGTATTTACAAGTATTACAACGATAAATGTTAATTATTTCCTTCATCTCCGTTTTTGTAGTTATTTTTCCGCAATGGATTCACCTAATACTCTTACACCGATCACCATTAATTCATGGCTCTAATCATTCAATGAAAATTGCTCCTTGTATGACAATGATACGACTAGAGAACTACGCTTTGGCATTGGTGAGGATGGAAATCTTTGCTACCTTACCACTTCCACACCTCCCACTCCCATATTCATGCCCACCTTTTTGGTAAGAGAATCTTGTGAAGAAAATATCACTAATTCCATGGCACCCTTGTTTGTAGAAACAAGGAGAAATATTATATTGAGTGGGAGTTCTAGCAAGAATGTCCTTGCAACTGAAAGGAGTAATGGTACTATTAAAGAAAAGGCAAAGAAGGGTAAGAAACCCAAACCCGAGAATAGATTGGAAGAGAATGGTGAGACAACCACAACCAAAACCAAGAAAGGTGCCCAATCCTACGATGAATGTCATTATTGTAATATCATGGGCCATTAAAAGCAAATTTTCCCCAAGTATTTGGCGGATATCAAAACTGGACTTGTCACTTCAGCCGGGGTTAAGTAATGTGGAAGCACTTAGCAAGGGTGACATGGATCTCCGATTAGCAAATGGATCTAGAGTAGCCGCCATTTCAAAGGGAACCTATGTGATTGCCTTAGCTAAGTGATTTTAAGATGCATTTACATAATTGTTATTATGTACCCATTTTTTCTAAAAACATCATTTCCATTTCTATGTTAGACATGGAAGGATTTTTCTTTTGCCATCAAAAACAATCGTTGTATTTTGTTTAAGATAACTTGGCCGTAAGCCAAGCCACTTCTTTTAATGGTATTTATGTTTTAGACACTTTCAACTCAACTAAGGATATCTATTACATACGATCCAAAAGACTCAAACAAGGGATCCAAATGATTTATACATTTGATATTGTCGATTAGGTCTCATAAATGAGAAACGCATTAAAAGGCTAGTGTCGACTGGAATAATCAAGCCATTTGATTTCTAATCATATGAAGTATGCGAATCTTGTCTCCTTGGAAAAATGATTCGTACCCCCCTTAGTGTAAAGGGACACGAGCAAGTGATTTGTTGGGACCAATGCATACCGATGTATGTGGTCCAATGAGCATCACCGCTATGGGAAATTATGTCTACTTTATCACTTTTACCGATGATTTAAGTAGATATGGGTATGTTTACTTAATCAAATATAAAAGTTAAGCATTTGAGAAATTTGAAGAATTTCTAAATGAAGTAGAGAACCAATTGATCAAATGAATTAAAGCATTACGATCCGATCGTAGTGGCGAATGTCTAAGTAATGAATTTAATTCTCGCTTATGGATTATGATCTTGTGTCACTACCTATAAGATCAAAATAATATGAGTCGGATTGAGTTGTCGAACTCACTTTTGGGGATTTGCAATCCAAAACGGACACATTATTTTAAACGAAAGGTCAACCTGGAGATACCTAAAATAGCAAGTCTATTTAACAAATGACATGGATCAGACACGCATATTACATGAATCAAGCTGCCATAATAGAGCTGGTCTTTTATGAGCTAACATGTCAGTCTAGACAAACTTCTATTACTTCACCATATATGTTTGTAACTCACAAAGCTATCTCTTAAGTAGATAGAAGTATTTCTAAGAGATAGAGTGGGAGTAGATCGTCACAAACATGACTTATAGTTAATGTGTTGCTTTTTGAAAGTAATGGAACTATAATCTATTAAGATAGAGTGGGAGTAAAGTTCACATGTCTTATTGTTAATATGTTACTTTTCGAAAGTAATGGAATTATGACCTATTGAATGATCAATTGCGAGTAGTCCATTGTAACACCCCGGTTTATAAAAGAAGTCCTCGTCAAGACATTCTCTAATAAAACGGACTGTTACATTCTCGGTTTCCCGAGGCAGTGAATAACAAATTAAACTCCAAGGCAAATTATATAATATTTTAACTTAATTATTACAATTCCTCTTTTCAACTCAAATTACAAGAACTGACATAAATAAAAGTGAAAGTCTTCTATATGATGATCTAGCTACTAAGTCGTCTGATCCAGTGTCTCACGCCCATCAAGCTCCCGTCCTATCTCTTAAACCTGTCAAGTCTGCTCCCCATAAAACGGTTCATCACAGGTGTTCACGAATACACAGGGTCAACCACGAGGTTGAGTAGGGAAAACAATGAAACAATAAAATATGATATGCATGCTCCTCCGTCACCTCCATCTCCATCACAACTCATATCTCATATCTCATAACCCGGACAACCCAGCCATACCGATCCCCGGTAGACTATATATATCGACCGAAGCCGATCTGCCAGCTCAACAGCTGAGGACACCAGGGCAAGTCCTGCAGAACCCGCCTGGGCCTTATCACAACATCACATCGTATCTCATCATCGTCACTACCACATCATCCTCCAACTCCAATGCATATGAAATGCTCAACAGTAATTAATGCAATGCAATATGTATATAAAACACTGAACTGATGAATCATAAAGTCATGCCAGTTAGCCGATGTTGTGATATCATACTCAATACGATCAATTCAGTCAATCACTTTCCCGTATATAAATCATAACGTAAATAACAACCAGAAATCCAGTCAACACAATTCGATCAATAACGATAATAGGACAAGTGTAATTCCCTACCTCAAAGTGCCAGCAAATCCAATTAAGCAGTTCAAGCCGTCCAGAAAATAAAGCAACGCATTTGATTATCGATCCTTCACGAATTCGTCACCTAAAATAATTATAATATTTATAATTACTAACTACTAAATATAGAATCTCCCAAAATGAAAAATTTCCCGATATAGTAACTTTCCACTTGAACCAGTCCCGACTCAAAGTCCATCTCTAATTATTTACGACTCGGGGATTAAATTAAATAAATTATTTAATGTCTCGGGAATAATTTATTTAAAAGACTCGGGAATTAAATTAAATAACTAATATGATAAATAAAAGATTAAACGAATTATATGATTTAAGAAATACCCGAATCATCTTTAAACAATTCAAACATCCCGACTCAAACCCGTCTTTAATTATTTTAATGCACTCGGGAATTAATTAATTAATTTAGAATACGACCCATTACGAAATATAACGATTAACTATGAAAACCCGTTTAAAAAACAACTCGAATAACCCCTCACGCACCACCGTCCCTTCACACACTCACACACCCCTCACGCACCACCTAGCCACCACGACAACCACCAGACCTGACCCCCACTTCGTCCCCACCACCAAAGAACCACCACCACTGATGGATCGATCGCCGGCGAGTCGAACCAAGGCTGGCATTTGGCCTGGTTCACCGTGCATCATCACCAAACACCTTCTGTTTCTCTTCTTACCACCACCGCAACCATCATCTACCACCTGCCAATTCACCACTGTTCTGCTCTCCGTCAACCCGTGAACCCAGACGCCACAGCACCACCGTTTCGACCTCCCCCTAGTCCACGGTGGTGCCACCCAAAACTTACCCCTCTAAACTCGCCTGAAAACCCGTGTTATAACCCCTTTGCCACCCCTTGTCGCTGCTGCCTTTTTCCGCCATTATCACCACTAACAACCGCCCTAAACACCACCACTACACTCGCCCCTCATCACCCTACCCATATACCCCGACAACCACCACCAGGAACACCTCTAACAGACACGTACAACACCCCTAAAACCCGACATTAAATAATGAAAACAGAGAAAAGCTTGAACTCATACCTTTACCGCCACCATAACAACCACCACGGCCGCCTATGAACGTCGACCAACACCCCTAGCTATTCCTTGCTGCACCGTCAACACCCACGACCTCTCTCTCTCTCTCTCTCTCTCTCTAAGCGTGAGATTTGATGTTTGATGTTGATGAAGTGAGGGAGGCGGCTGAGGGAGAAAGGAAGGAGGGAGGCGGGTTGGGTAGGGTATTTAGGGTTAGGGCTTAAGGTTTAATTGGGCTGAACAGTTATTGGGCCAGCTCAACTGGTTAAATTTCGAATCATATATAAACCCGTCTCAATTAACTTGTATCGATACGACGCGAGTTAAATAAAATAACTTAACATAATTATCGACTCAACAATTTACCCGACTTAATTAGTAACATAAAATGTATAATAAATAATATTTAATAATATCCATTTAATTTATTATATAAAAATACGGGGTATTACAGTCTTCCCCCCTTAAAATGAACTTCGTCCCGAAGTTCGCTCCCGTACCCAAACCTCAAAAGGGTATTGTATATCGTACTTACAGACGTCACGCATTTCTAACTTGGTTAACACGCCATTTTGACACATCCATTAAACATAATAAATACGGAATGTTACATTCTGCCCTCCTAAAAATAAACTTCGTCCCGAAGTTTAACTCACCATTACTTAACCAACTAACTATAATTAATAACTACCTGAGAATACAATTGTATAACAACTATATAATCATCTGAGAACACCGTCATCTTCCATCTAAATTCCGATCTCAACTCGAGTAACTCAATAACCATGGTCTCACTGGACCGCAAATGTAACTCGGCGCAAAGGCCCCACAAATCAAAACTCGATACCAGTAGTTTAATCACACTCTCCTTTTTCACATCAACCAACTAACAGAAGTAGGAACAAAACATATAGAATTCATTTGCATAGATACCCCACATCTAACATCAAGTTGGTCAACTATAACCTACAAACAAGTGCAATTTAAGCATCAAGATTTTACAATCCTACCCAACTAAAAACATGGTTACGTCCTCGTAACCTTCATTATTATAACAAGGTTCTCAAACTACTGCTAACAACTGAAAGAGGATAAAAGATTCACAACTCACGTTCAAGTTAACTAATCTTACCAAAGACAATCAATATTCAAGCTCTCTCTAGGAAGCTACCGTTACCAGTAAAATCATTAGTAATTATTCATTTCACCAATCATTGTAATCTCATACCTTAGAAACATAGGGGGATCAATCGACATCAGAAAAGAATTAGGGTCAAAACTTGATAAATCGATTTATGAAATTTTATAACCTAGTAGGTCCAATCTGACTTTCCTTTTCTTAATTGTACAAATTTAGGTCAAGACACAGAATCACCAATGAAGACAATCAGTTTCGCAGTACTTATCATCCTAGAAATATTTTAATCCTCATAACAGAGGTTTGGTATTTATTCATGAATGACGAATGCACCTTGATTGACAAATTCTGCAAACATATTGGTCGAGTCAAACAAGCGAGTCAACAGCGATATTGGAAAGTTAACATACAAGACTATCATGCATAAAATTTCGTTCTTGGTTTTAACTATATTTTGACTGCACCCAACACCATGACATAAAGATTAGATGTATTTAACTATACCAATTTCACAATATTCATTACATGTTATGCTAATATCAACATACCGTGTTAACACATAACTCACTTAAATCACCCCATTACATTTCCCGTTTTGACAATTGTAACTAACCACAACCCACCAATTTGCTACGTGAATGAACAACATGACTAAATTAACCCACTACTTGTGACTCCGTTCTAATTTCATTCCTCCAGACTAGCAAATATCGTGAAACCATACCACCAGACATTGGCTGGAAATCTCATTCTGAATTTATACTCACACAACAAAATTTAGCTTCATTTTCAAAACTTTTACTTTCTTATTGGACGGTGAATAAATTTTTTAACATAATTCTTATAACATGGCCGTCATAGAATCCATTTACAGCTTACTACGAAACTCAAAATCAGATAAACTTAATTCAATTCCTTAAAACAAAACAAGTTTAGGTGTTGACTCATATATCGTAATTTACAGGTTCATCTTATTCATTTCAGTCCTATCTTTACTAATGAACGACTATTACCTCAACATTAGGATTTTAGTTGCACTTCTTTACTCAATTATATTCACAGTTCAATTAAACGTAGCTATAACGACTATCATTTAAACCAACGCATATCATGTGAATCATCAAAAGGGTTATCCCATTATAATTGCTAATATAATTATCATAAACAATCTTTATTAGAATATAAGTGATAGCAACGACTCAAGAATTTAGATATTTCAAATGTTGTGCTACATCAAACAGTTCCCTCTATATCATGCCCATACAATTGTAAGAATCACTTTAACATTTTTTGACGATATAATGATAAAAATATCCACTAAGAATTAACAACACTGTTTATTATCATGTTATAGGTTTTAGGTTCAATTGAAATAATTTCATGCAATGAAAGCAATAAGTATAACTTTAGGCACACAACTCACATGAAAGTCTTTAAAACTCAGATGACATCCTACATGGGTGAACATTTGGACATAATTATTATAATTATTCACGCGAGTATATTAGAACAATCAATTAACTTTTAACGCCATCAACTTACAAAGATATGACAATATTATTTTATATTTATATATATCCGACCACTATGCAAATGTTATGGACACACCAGAGATATTACAACATGCCAAATGTATTTAACGTATGCAAACAACTGGACTCGTATAAACATTTCACTCTTGATTAAAAATCAATTAAAGCTATTAAGTTTTACTCATACCATCATGGCGACAATGTTATCAGCTAAGTTTTAATTTTATCACTTGTTAAGATACCTAATTACTGGACATGCGTGCTACTATCGTCATATAAAATATTATAAATTCACATTATTAAAGCTCATGAATTAACCAAACAATTGTATGAAAACTCAACCTAGAATACACATTTTACAAGTCATGATTCACGTTGTAATTTTCAAAAATCACGAATAATTAACCGTTCGATTAAAACTTGATTCATATTACTTTTATAAAACGCGGTGAGTTCAAAACACAGGGACAAAGAATTAGGTTTAAAGCATAAGAATTCCATTTTTAAAGAATTTTACAACTCAGTTGGTCCAAACAAACATGTGACAACGATTGGTCCAAAACTTGGGTCAGTTTGCAAAATTTACCATTTAATATTGAAACACCAAGATTTTTCGTGGCTTATTAATTTGAAAACATATGCGACTCTTTTGATCGGTGGAGTTGAATTTATGCAAAAATTATTAATACAAATTTAAATGAGAATTTTATAAAGTCGTTGGTCAAACATCACTGCACAGGAACTTCCTAACCACAGCTTACTAAAATATTTATTATTCCTAATCCGTATATCATATAAGCATGAAACCAACGCCAAATGAACACTAACTCACGGGGCTATCTCTCGTAAAATTTTCATCCATGGGTAATAAACAGAGAAGAAATGGCAGTAAGGTCAGTTAAAGAGTAACATCAACCAAAACAAGTTTCATCATTAAGTCTTTCATTTCCTATGTCCCAATTCTTACAACTATACTATCGATACTAATCCATACCAACTTAGATCTCACACTGTACTTACGTAAACATATACCCCATAAAATCCCTTCGCATCTCGATCTACTTATTACATCTAAATCACGATTGTGATGACTAAAGATATGAAATTATATCGTGTTTCTTATTACTATCACAAGACTATACTAACATGGCTTCGGGATCACATAACCGCATATTACTTAGTCATAGTAGTACTATTAACACATCATTCAACCAAATTTCTTACCGTAGCGTTGTCCTGCAGAATGGTTAGAATATATGGGTCTCAAAATATACATCAACTCTTTTATGCGATAATCAATATATCAATCAATTAACACTTTGGCAACGATATATGAATTTCAGGTTCAACCTTAGGCAACTATTCTACCCTTTCTCTCGTATACACTCATGGTTTCCGGTTCAACTGAGAGGACCACAGGTTCGGTGTGAGGGGGCCCCTAACTCATACCTTACCGTAGTGTGCTCCTAACAGTTCTATCCCGGGGTTCATTTTATTTAGACACATCCTATGTTCATTGGGCTCATTGGTTTAGGCCTGAGGATCGTTCTCTCTGATACCACTTTGTAACACCCCGGTTTATAAAAGAAGTCCTCGTCAAGACATTCTCTAATAAAACGGACTGTTACATTCTCGGTTTCCCGAGGCAGTGAATAACAAATTAAACTCCAAGGCAAATTATATAATATTTTAACTTAATTATTACAATTCCTCTTTTCAACTCAAATTACAAGAATTGACATAAATAAAAGTGAAAGTCTTCTATATGATGATCTAGCTACTAAGTCGTCTGATCCAGTGTCTCACGCCCATCAAGCTCCCGTCCTATCTCTTAAACCTGTCAAGTCTGCTCCCCATAAAACGGTTCATCACAGGTGTTCACGAATACACAGGGTCAACCACGAGGTTGAGTAGGGAAAACAATGAAACAATAAAATATGATATGCATGCTCCTCCGTCACCTCCATCTCCATCACAACTCATATCTCATATCTCATAACCCGGACAACCCAGCCATACCGATCCCCGGTAGACTATATATATCGACCGAAGCCGATCTGCCAGCTCAACAGCTGAGGACACCAGGGCAAGTCCTGCAGAACCCGCCTGGGCCTTATCACAACATCACATCGTATCTCATCATCGTCACTACCACATCATCCTCCAACTCCAATGCATATGAAATGCTCAACAGTAATTAATGCAATGCAATATGTATATAAAACACTGAACTGATGAATCATAAAGTCATGCCAGTTAGCCGATGTTGTGATATCAAACTCAATACGATCAATTCAGTCAATCACTTTCCCGTATATAAATCATAACGTAAATAACAACCAGAAATCCAGTCAACACAATTCGATCAATAACGATAATAGGACAAGTGTAATTCCCTACCTCAAAGTGCCAGCAAATCCAATTAAGCAGTTCAAGCCGTCCAGAAAATAAAGCAACGCATTTGATTATCGATCCTTCACGAATTCGTCACCTAAAACAATTATAATATTTATAATTACTAACTACTAAATATAGAATCTCCCAAAATGAAAACTTTCCCGATATAGTAACTTTCCACTTGAACCAGTCCCGACTCAAAGTCCATCTCTAATTATTTACGACTCGGGGATTAAATTAAATAAATTATTTAATGTCTCGGGAATAATTTATTTAAAAGACTCGGGAATTAAATTAAATAACTAATATGATAAATAAAAGATTAAACGAATTATATGATTTAAGAAATACCCGAATCATCTTTAAACAATTCAAACATCCCGACTCAAACCCGTCTTTAATTATTTTAATGCACTCGGGAATTAATTAATTAATTTAGAATACGACCCATTACGAAATATAACGATTAACTATGAAAACCCGTTTAAAAAACAACTCGAATAACCCCTCACGCACCACCGTCCCTTCACACACTCACACACCCCTCACGCACCACCTAGCCACCACGACAACCACCGGACTGACCCCACTTCGTCCCCACCACCAAAGCCACCACCACCACCTGATCATTTGCCGATCGCCACGGCGAGTCGAACCAAGGCTGGCATTTGGCCTGGTTCATCGTGCATCATCACCAAACACCTTCGCTTCTTCTTACCACCACCGCAACCATCATCTACCACCTGCCAATTCACCACTGTTCTGCTCTCCGTCAACCCGTGAACCCAGACGCCACAGCACCACCGTTTCGACTTCCCCCTAGTCCACGGTGGTGCCACCAAAAACTTACCCCTCTAAACTCGCCTGAAAACCCATGTTATAACCCCTTTGCCACCCCCTGTCGCTGCTGCCTTTTTCCGCCATTATCACCACCAACAACCGCCCTAAACACCACCACTACACTCGCCCCTCATCACCCTACCCATATACCCCGACAACCACCACCAGGAACACCTCTAACAGACACGTACAACACCCCTAAAACCCGACATTAAATAATGAAAACAGAGAAAAGCTTGAACTCATACCTTTACCGCCACCATAACAACCACCACGGCCGCCTATGAACGTCGACCAACACCCCTAGCTATTCCTTGCTTTGCACACGTCAACACCCACGACCTCTCTCTCTCTCTCTCTAAGCGTGAGATTTGATGTTTGATGTTGATGAAGTGAGGGAGGGGCGAGGAGAAAAGGAAGGAGGGAGGCGGGTTGGGTAGGGTATTTAGGGTTAGGGCTTAAGGTTTAATTGGGCTGAACAGTTATTGGGCCAGCTCAACTGGTTAAATTTCGAATCATATATAAACCCGTCTCAATTAACTTGTATCGATACGACGCGAGTTAAATAAAATAACTTAACATAATTATCGACTCAACAATTTACCCGACTTAATTAGTAACATAAAATGTATAATAAATAATATTTAATAATATCCATTTAATTTATTATATAAAAATACGGGGTATTACAGTCTTCCCCCCTTAAAATGAACTTCGTCCCGAAGTTCGCTCCCGTACCCAAACCTCAAAAGGGTATTGTATATCGTACTTACAGACGTCACGCATTTCTAACTTGGTTAACACGCCATTTTGACACATCCATTAAACATAATAAATACGGAATGTTACATCCATAGCCAAAGCATTACAATCTCAAGAGTAGATTTACTTTTAGGGGATGGTCTCCTTAAAGTAAATAGTGCTTTAGAGTATCTAAAAAGCATAGATTGACATAAAGATGTTAATCAAGATAAATCATGTTAGGAATTGCCACATTTCGTTTTGATGAAGAATGACAAATGATATTAAAAATTCGCTTTTCTAAAATGGGAATTTAGAGAAGGATGTGTACGAAACACAAAACCTTAGATAAAGATCTAAGAATCCTAACATACTATGCAAAGCTTACTTAAGCGATCCTAGAATGGTCTTAAGCAAGCATCAAAGGATTGTAATAATCATACTTTTCGTTCATGTGATAATTGAGAATGGTTTCATTCATATTGTTGAAGAATCATGTTTATACATGAAGTTAAGTGGGAGCCATAATTATTTTTCCCATGTCTTATATGTTGATAACATATTACTTATTGAGAATAAAGTACCAATGCTCTCCTCTGTGAAAGAGTGATTGGGAGACTAGGAAAAGGTGCAATGTATTCTAGATTTCCGAATCTATGTGTTAAATATGAGAGAATATTGGCATAGAGTTGAGAGCCTTATGACGATAAGTTCTTTCATATCTTAAACATCAACAAGGTTGAGTAGGTTATTCATATTGTTGAAAGTGAAATTACTATGATAGAGTCATAGTCATTCATTGAACCTAAATAAGTTGTTGATCAGATGAAATCGATTGCTAATGTCTCCGCCATTAGAACGATCATGTATGCCATAATATGCACATGCCATGATGAACCATATGCTTGGAGCATAATAAGTCAATAAAAGGTTAATTCGAATGAAAGTCTTTTGAAAGCCTTAAAGAACATCCCTTAAGATTCTTGAGAAGAATTTGGGATTCGTTCTTATGTTTGGATGATATACTAAGTTGTGTGTTGAAGGGTTACACAAACTCTAGTTTCCAAACCTATAAGGATTTTACGAAATCCTAGGCTAATTTCATTGACTTAGGAGTAAGAGACTAGAGAAATGTTTTAGTTTCAACCATTGCAAGTTCTACAAACAGAATCTAAGTACATTGTGATGATATGGTCAACATAGGGAATGAGAGTAGACCCCTCTACCAAAGACTTTATCACAAGTTATATGATAACAGTGGGAGCATCTTCCAAATATAAGAGCCCAAGTCTAGTAAGAAGACTAGACATTTACTTAGATAAATTCATGTCATTAGAAATAACATTGAATAGAAGGAAATAGCAATTCATAAAGTTTGAATGTATGGATACATGGTATATCCACTTACCAAGCTTTTATTGCATTTTAACTAGTGTAAAAGGTACACTATAGATTATAAGATATGAAGTAGTAGTAGGGTATTGACTATTCATATATGATAATCGCATTTGTCGTTTGAGTTTCTTTAAACTCATTCATTACTTTGTTATATCCAAATGGGTTGTTGAGACAATATTGAACCCCATTGAAGTGAACTGGATTGATATAGTATGTGCCCCTGGTTACTTATAGGAGGTGATGTCTCGAAGTTACTAGAGTGTGATGCGATTGATGGCAAGTTCAAGTGCCATAGGGTCATATGGGATGACTAGTCGATCACATAGACAGACTGTATGGGACACTCTGTCGGGCAGTGACCGCTTATAGAGTTCTGGAAATTCATAAAGCCTGGTCGTGGCAAGAGCTACTATAGTATTCTTATGAGTGGATTCTTTTGACTAGAGACTATTTGCCCAAGTTGGCATAAGTTTCTGATTGGCTTTGATTTATACTCTACGACTGTCGTAACTGAAGTCAAATGAGTGTATTTTGGGTCATGATGAACTGTGGCTATACGAAGGGAATATTGCGATAGGAATTGTCCACCCCCTTGTCAGGGTTGTTTGAAATCTCAGGGCCACTCGAGGAGTAGTGAACTGAAAATGCGTGGCCACACTCGGAAGGTATCTACGGTAGATAATTCCGGTCAGACAGTTACTCTCCAGATCAAGGAAACAACTCAAGATATGATCAAATTCAAGTACAACCTGCAAGACACCTTGCATTGAGTGGGAGATTATAATAGAACAAGAGAATTGGTGATGCACACTTGTCTCGGACAAGTGGGAGATTGTTGGAGTATGTGTCCTCAACAATAGTGCGATCACATGTTTAAATCTCAAATTAAGAATACGAAAGGGATGATAAATTAAATGGTCAACTGATCAACATTAATCGGTAACGATTGGCTTGCTAGAGTTTGACGTTACTGTCATAGGACGGTGGTAGTCAGTTGATCTCCTTAAGGTCACACCTATAGGATGATGCCCTAATCAGTAAAGTTAATTAGTTGTATATTGATACAAGTTAATTAATTCCTTAAATAAGAACAATTTATATTTATGAGAGGAAATATGTATCTTATTGTAATTCGATTAAATAAGATTCAATTTAGTGGATTAATATATTAATTTACTAAATTATGTTAAGGTTTTATAAATATTTCAAGGTAGAGGTAATTAGTTATTTACATTTACAAGAGATTGTAAATTTAACTAACTAGCTATTATGAGACCCATTATATGTTGATATAATGGTAAAATATTACTCAATAAGTTGAGTGAATATATGTTTATTAATTTGTCACATAATTGTTGTATGATCAAATTAATATTTAATTATGTAAGATAATTAAACATAAGACTTATAAGCATTTATGGGACAAATATTATAAGACAAAAATGGACCCATATACACTCAAGTGTACCGTCTAATATGGTGTGCATGCTTGATTTTTGGTTTTGTCATTTTATTGTTGGAAAGATGTTCTAGCATCTTATGACACACTTTATAAGCTAGCCTACTACCTACATATTATTAGATTATTGCATGTGATATTTGGAGAAGACAAAAATGAGGTAGAGAAAAATTTGTTCTTCTCATTTTTTACTCTACCATCTCTAAAATATCATACATGCAAAATCCCTCTCTCATACTTAGTTTTCTTTCTCTAAAACTTGAGAAGTTTTAATCTAAATTGTTCAAGAATACTACTAATATTATTAATGTAATATATGAGTATTAGTAGTCATTTTTAAGGTAGACTACTAAACAAATATCTAGCAAATATTATTTAGTAGTGATAAGGGCTAATCTTGGGTGCATCTCTTGAGGAGGGTTTCTACTTTTGAGACCAAGGTTGGAGGATATTCCATTGACATTCAAGCTCAAGAACAAGTGAAGGTAGGAGACCTTCCTTGTGCCCAAAAATCCGAAATTAACAATAGTAAGAACCATTGTTTTCTTATTTTATTTCTTATTAATTTATGCATGCACTAGATCCTTAGAACACATAGTAATATGTTAATTAGTTCACCATTAGAGATGTCTAATAAAAGGTATATGAACCTAACAATCACCTCGTCATCAATTGGCAGGATGAGGTGTGAGCAATCCAAGGTTGGCTGGTCATCAGAGATGGCATGGATTCCCAAGGGGTTCGTCTTGTTATTTGGTTTGGTGGGTGGAGGTAAAGGTAATTCCCCTTTCTCAATTATATCTTGAATGACGTGCTTCAGTTTAAAGCAGGCTTCCGTGTTATGGCCTTTGCCCGAGTGGTACTGGCAGTAGGCATTGGGATTCCAGAAACGGGTTTTTTTGGCCTCGGACGGGTCCAGAGTGGGTCTAATTGGCTGTAGTTTCCCTTGGTCCATGAGCCTTTTTAGGGCACTGGCATAGGTTGTTCCCAAGTTTGTGAATACTCATTGAGGACGCTCAGTTTTCTTTGCGGATAGTTCGAGGAGGTTGACGTCATCGATTTTGTTTATCTGACCATAGGGGCGAGATCCGGTTGATGTAAATCCTTGGTAGCCTCTACCGGTGGTTTTGGCTAGGACACCCTTGCGGAGGTCGTCTTCAATGCGGGTTCCGAGGATTTGTAGGTCTGGAACGTTTTGATGTTTTGATACCTCAACAGGTTGGCATAAACTGGACGGAGGTTGTTGACAAACTTCTCCACCAGAGTCGATTAACTCGGCTTAATGACCAATTGAGTGCTTACCCTCTTCCAACGGGTTAGGAATTCTGTAAACCCTTCCTTATCATTCTGATCAGGACCTCAAGGGTGCGGGTGTTGGCTTGGATTTCGACGTTGTCGGCGTACTGTTTAGCAAATTCGACGGCGACTTCGTCCCAAGTAGTAATGCTCTTTGGTTCGAGGGAATAGTACCATTGGCAGGAAATCGGTTCTAGGGATGATTGAAAGATCCGGGTGAAGAGTTCTTACTTGACCCCCTTGATAGACATGTAATCCTTGAAGGCTCGAATGTGGTTGAGTAGGTCCTCCACCCCATTTAACTTGGGTACATCAGTCAAGGTAAAGTTGTCGGGTAGTTGATCCCCAACGGGTTCGAATCTTCGATTGTTCTCAAGGTGGATATTGTTACCACGGGCTAGGAGTTGTTTCTTCCAAGAGCTTGAGCCTTTTCTCGGTTTCAGTCAAAGGCGGAGTGTTGTGTTCTCCGGTTTCCTTGTTTTCCAGGGTGTCGATATGGGTCTCGACACGGCCCAAGGTGACCTTTAGTGCGGTGAGTAGGCTGGCTAGCTGAGCAGTCGTGAGATCTCTATTGTCATCGTTGTTGTTGGACGAAGATGAAGACGGGGCCATGGCTCTGAGGCAGAAAATGGCTCACGTTACATCCTAATCCGACACGGTTTAATGACTAAACGCAAATAACACCACAGACGGAAAGACATTTCTGACTCAACAAGACGAGGGAAACCGTGTGTGGTGTCTCGGTGCTGACTCGATTTATAGTGTGACGGTGTTGACGGATTTTGACTTGCGTCCAACATAGTGGCGTGACGCCGTCGGACGAGTCTCGAGGTGAGATGACTCATAAGTAAAGACCCATAAGTACGCTTGCTTCGACTCGATAGACATGAGGCGGAATTGGAATGGTGGACTTAAATTTTCGAAAATAGAGATTTTCAAAAAGATTTGTTTGTCGCTTTATGGACGGCTTTCGAAGAATAGGGATCTTCGAAAGTCGATCAGGTGAAAAGTTGTCTTAAGTTTGGTTTCGAAAGACGGTTTGAGTTCGAGTTGAGGCGGCTCTGAAAACAGTGTGTTGTTTTCAAAGACGGCCTTTGAAATCCAAAATCGTACGTTTTGAAAATCGGGTTTTGAAAGGTTTGAAAAGGTCTCGGGGACGGTGTTTGGTTCTCGGGATTTGAAAAAGCCTCGAAAAGGGATGTGTGCCATTTTCGGGTGTTGAAATAGCCATTGTGTCAGCGCGAGACAGGTTAAAATCCGTGTCTTGACGCGGCGATTATAACGGCGTAAAAAGGTGTTTTTGAAATGGTTGTAAAAACCGAGTTTGAAAATCGTCATTACGACGGCCTAAAAAGGCGTGCTTTTGAAGCGGTTGTAGAAAACCGGGTTTGAAAATCGTCATTACGACAGCCTAAAAAGGCGTGCTTTTGAAATGCAACGGTCGGCCAAAGACCGGGGTTTGAAATGGCCATTATAACCGCGCGAAAAGGTTTATTTGAAAGTTTGGAACGACACGGAAGGACTTATGATCACATAACAAATAAGAGCTCGCAGTTTCATTATATTATGCATAATGCTAACACGGGTTTTGGCTTAAAAGAGTGGATTACACACCAAGCGATCAAGCCCCGATTTTCGAGAAGGATACCAATCCAAACAAAATGTGTAAGGAGGGTTCCCTAGCCTCATGCTCGAAGGAAATGAAAGCTCTTTGACGAAACAGAAATGTGTAACGTCAATGGTATGCTTCACTCGATCAGGATTCGAAACACGGGGATGAGAAAACTCACGCCGACGGGACGAGCCAATTGGTCGAAAAGGGTTAGGTTGTGGGCCCGGACAAGGAACCCAACTTATGACTGTAATATCAATTAATGCATTTCAACCAAGACCTCGTTCGAGTCTCACCATCTAGGGATCACAAAGACACAAGTCTCCTAGTTTTCCCTAGCGGAGTCACCAATCTGTGGACATGCCATCTACACGCCAAGCCAATCTGTGGAAGTATAGCGGTCTTTTGAAAGCCACGCTCGGCGGCGTAAAAATGCTTTCGACCAGATCGTTTTAGATTGGTCGGTTTTGTCTCGGCAAGGGTATCGAAACGATGCAAGAGATGTTCGGAGTCGCCACCAATCATTTGTGGGATGCTTGGAACCCGTTCGAATCCACTTTATACCTTGGTCAACCAAGTCAAAAAGCGGTGTTTGACATAGGTACTAAAGATAAGGAGTCGTCCCTCTTTAGCATCTTATCTCTAGAATGACTCTCGTTCGTCCTGGATAAGGTCGTCCACTATCCAAAGTTTCTGAGTAAGAGGTGAATGTACGTATTGGGAAGCTCTTTAATCGAACACCCAATCCCGCCTGCGGTAGGGGTTTCTACTGATCGATCTTGGTTGGTTAAATGCAAAGGTTGATAAAACGGGTAAATTCATGAATGCGCATCCACATGTTTAAACCTAACATGTGAGCTTTCTATGTCGATTTTTTTATCCAAATATCAAGTTATTGATGTCAAGTTGGATTTATTGTTGATTTGCATGCAAGACGGAAATTAAACACCCATTTACCGAGTTAGGTTCATGGTGCATAACGTGATCCATTTGTCTTAGAAAGGCGTTTTTCAAATACAATGTAAAAGGGGAAGGCTTGCCATCTGATCCGTCCTATATTCGGGTTAATCGAAGTCGGGATTGTCCTAGACAAGTGCTGGAGAAGAAGCAGGACCTGCCTCAGGCAGCCTATTGAGGCGCGAGCCGTCAGGCGATGCAAGTAGGCCTATTCTGGTTTGAAAATTGGAAATCAATTGGCCTGTTTAGGTGCTGGGCAGGAGACGATCCAAGGGGACGTCTTCTGACCATTTGAAATCGTTTGTAAAATTGTTTGTGAGGGGGTGTTTGAACCCGTCTTTGTTTGAAAAGGTCGTTTAGAACGCTTTTATGCCAATATGAAGAACAGGACTTGAATAATCATCATTGTGTTGACAATATTCGATCTCGGGTTCGGTTTTACAAGCTTAACATGAATAGTTTTGAAAAATGATTATGAACTAATTATATTTAGTCCATTTGTTTGTAATTAGTCAATGTTTATCATCGTACTCGGGTTAAAAACCGACATGGTATATGGGACCAAGGATGACTTTGCATTTATGACTAATATGTTGTTTTTTGAAATGTAAAGAAATGAAATAAAAGGTTTTAAAATACCTTTTAAAATGTAATTAACCAAACATTATTACCGAAACACGGATTAAACCGTCATGGTATAAGGAACCAAGGGTGAAAATGTTTTATGGTTAGAAAGTTTATCATAAAAATGATTTGAAATGGTAAAAACCGATTTGAAAATGGAAAGAATGAACTCAAACAGGGGTTTGAGTTCTGACCAGAACACCTCATTGAGGCGCGTGGCACCTAGTGGTGTTTAGGGCTATATGTTTCGGTCAAAACTCGGTTTTGGCTCATTCGATCCGTATTTTGGACCATGTTATGCAAGTTTTAGCATGTTAAAGTCATAAAACAGATAAAAGACATGAAAGAAGAGGATTTTTACACTCTCATACTTACATGCTAGGCTTGAGACGAGAAATCGAAGGAAGTGTAACAACTTGTTAGGTCGGAAAACTCGGTTGAAAACCGTTTTAGCAATGTAAAGACTGTTTTGTTTAATTTGGTGAGTGTGTAGTTGGTCGAGGGGGCGGACACTCGCGTACCTTCAAATGGTGGCATTTGAGGGGTATTTATAGAAAAATGGGTGCTTGTGTGCGTTTTGAGCGACGTGGCCGCATGGGCTAGTCGAAGAGGCGCGAGCCATTTCGCGGGTCTTCGAGTTGTCTTGTCACTATCACGCAATTGAAATCATGATTTGTTCTATCCTAGGTTTTGGATGACATGATTTGTACTTGACCATTCAAGTATACTGGGTATACTTAACATTGAAGTTTTGAGAAGTTTGTTTTTTGTGTTTGACTCGGTTTGACTCAATTTTGGAGTCGGGATTTGAATTTTGAGTCGGTTTTTGGTTCGGTGTCAGTTTTGACTCTAGTTAGTGTTATTGTGACCCCGTCGTCGTGCATTAAATACTCCAGGTACTTTTGAAAAGTTTTGAAATGTTTTGTTTTCGAAATCGTTTTGAGTTTTCCGACGTATAGTTGTACAAAAATGTCGATTAAACGTATCGATTCCTAAGCATGTTGTAGTCCGATAATCATCGGGTGTTTGTTGGAGACTTGACAGATACTGGGTATCTACAGAACCCCCACTTGACTGAGGCTTGGACATGGCAAAAGTCAAAGTATAGCCCCAGGTCAATCGAAGATTACAACCTGGAGACCGAAGCGACGTCGACGCGGCTCGAAAGAATTTGGGCCAAGGACCTGCCGTCGGAAAGGGCGACGCCGAGGCGACTCGGGGATATGAGTCAAGGACCTTTCATTGGGAATAGTTTAGAGTCTGTCGACTGTCCGTATGGGTCGTTTAAAGTCCTTTAGACTACGTACGAAGGCTCGCCGGCCATAAGAAGGAGTCATACCTGAGGCATCTTCGGGGTATGTCCTTGAATTGTTTCTTATTTGTGGGCAAAGGCTCGCCAGCTGTGTTACGGATATGATGGGGCTCGCTCACCGCGTTGAGGTTACGTTGTGAGGCTCGTCAGCCATGTCGAAGGTGATTGGTTTTGAGGCCTGCCAACCATGTTGTTGGTGTGTTTTGAGGCTCGCCAGCCATGTCGAATGTGCGTTTGAGGCTCGTCGACCATGTCGAATGTGCGTTATGAGGCTCGTCACCCATGTTGAAAGTGCGTTGTGAGGCTCGCCAACCATGTTGAATGTGCGTTGTAAGGCTCGTCAACCATGTCGAATGTGCATTGTGAACCTCGCCAGCCATGTGGAATGTGCATTATGAGGCTCGCCAGCCATGTCGAATGTGCATTATAAGGCTCGCCAGCCATGTTGAATGTGCGTTGTGAGGCTCGCCAGCCATGTCAAATATGCGTTGTGAGCCTCGCCAGCCATGTTGAATGTGCATTGTGAGGCTCGCCAGCCATGTTGAAGGTCGAATGATCGACTGTGGGAAATAGCCGTGTTGGACGGGCTTATTTCGAGAGGTTGTTGAGTTAGTGGGCTCCGTGAGGAGGTCTCCGATATCCTGCTGGGGAATTTCGGTGTTTATATTAGATGTTTGTGGTGCCAGAAAGGGATAGGCCTGTGAGCTCGACTCCCGTGGTCGGCTGTGATTTCGAATTTTGAAGATATGTAACGGCTTTTATTGTCGTTTGATTAAATATGTAGAAATAGCGGATGTGAATTCCGCCATCCAATGTTTGTTTACGGTTTTAGTTCTGTCTTCTCGTGATTTGAAATTTGTGAGGAGTAGTGAATTTGAATTTCACTATCTTGTTCGAAGGTGAAACGTTTTTTTTTATTTGAAAATGACGGTTTTTAATGCCGTTGTTGAAATTTGTGAAATTAGCGAAACTAGCGAATTTGAATTTCACTATTTTGACTGAAAATGTGACGGTTTTTAATTCCGTTGTTTTGAATTTTGAAATTTGTGGAAATAACGAATTTGGATTTTACTATTTCGTTTTTGTGATTTGAAAATGACGGTTTTTAATTCCGTCATTGGAAATTTTATGAAAATAGCGAATTTGAATTTCACTATTTGTCCTTGTGATTCGAAAAGATGACGGTTTTTAATGCCGTTTGTTTTTAAATTTGAAAATAGCAAATTTGAATTTCACTATTTGTTTATGTTTAGAAGAAATGATGGTTTTTAATCCCGTCATTGGAAATTTTGTGAAAATAGTGTGGAAACAGGGCCAAAGCCCAAAGTTTCGCTGAAAGAGCAGGGAGCACGTCAAAGAGGCGCGAGCCTTCATGCGAGGGAAGGAGGCTCCCCTTTTTTCTGTAAAAGGACGTGAGGCTGCCAAGCTCCTCATTTTCTTCGTCTTCTTCATCACAAACCCGACTTCGACCAAAAAAATTTTCCATTTTTTATCTCTTCCTTTGCTTGTTTTCGTGCTACAAACATCATGTCATCTCAAGGTATGTCAATCCTCTTGAATCTATTTGAATTTGTTTGTCTTTTTGTTAACTGAATTAAGACGAAACCCTAACCCCTCAAAAATCGATTTAGACGTTTTTGCTTGGCCCATTTTCGAGTGAAATTGATGATTGCATTAGGTTAGAAACCTGTTTAGGAGTACAGGGGTGCTTTTAGTTTGCATTTTGGTCCCCATTCCCGCTCTCTAGGAGCAAAAAAATGCGAGTAGACAAGAGATCGTCGTATCTCGCAATGTTGTGTTTGTTTTCTTGAGTTGTATGCCCCACTAGTTTTCATTGTAGCCGGGGAAGACCGTCTTTGCCATATTGAACCTTTGTTGGCCGTTGTGGGCAAAGTTTGAATTTTTGCCTTTGTGAGACGGTCTTATGTTGACGAAATTGTTGGGAAATGTGTCCTCAACAATAGTGCGATCACATGATTTAAATATCATTATTAAATCTCATACCAAGAATACGAAAGGGATGATACATAATATATATAGTCAACTGGTCCACACATATCGGTAATGATTGGTCAAGCTAGAGTTTGACATTACTTGTCGCGACGGTGGTGATCAGTTGATCCCTTGAGGTCACACCTAAAGGACGATTTCCTTAATTGAAAAGGTTAATTAGTTGTATACCGATACAGATTAATTAATTCCTTAAAATTGAACAATTCGATTTGTGAGAGAGAATATTGATATCTTATTGTAATGGGATTAAATAAGATTTATTTTAGTAATAAAATGCTTTATTACTAAAATTGTTTATTGTTTGAGAAACAATAAAGATAAGAATGATTGATTGATTATAATTACAAGATATTGTGAATTATAGTTATTTGACCCATTTTATTTATGTGATCAAGTATCACTAGTCAATTTGTTGAATGTAACTTAATCAATTCATAAAATGATATTTATGTGATAAATATGCATTAAATTAATTAATAACATGTATCATACTACATGTGACATATTGTGTGACAAATGACAAATTGACAAAATAAAATGGTAGTCCATTTTATGTATATGGACCGAAAATGGAGGGTGTGTTAGTGGGTTTTGGTTGTTTTATTTTATTTGATAAAATAAACATAATGATGCCTACCTACAACTAGTCTTACACTTCTTACACACCTACAATATTGAGAAGAGAAAAAGGAAAAGAAATGATGCCAATTTTTGGCTCTTCCCAACCGTGACACTCCCCTTCCATTATGGGTTGTTGGTTATTTATTTTTCTCTCACACACATTCATAAGATGATAATTCATTCACATGCAAACTCTCTCTTTTGTTCATCTTTCTCTAAAAACTTGAGAAATTTTGATTCAAATTGTTCATAAAATATTACTAAAATTATCAATGTAATATATGAGTATTAGTAATCAATTTTAAGGTATACCACAATATAAATATCTAATACATATTAGTTTGTGGTTTTGAGGGATAGTCTTGGGTGCAACTAATTGGAGGGCTTCTATTTTGAGGTCATGTATGTTCATCCATTAATGGAAAGCTCAAGAACTAACAAGAAGGAGATCTTGTTGGTGCCCAATATGACCGAAATTATTATGGTGAGAAAATGATTTCTTCTCTTACCTTTTTAGTTTGCATGCATAAGATCTAGAATTTATTTTATGACCAAATAAATTTGAAACATATATGAATATGTTCAATAATGAGATATAGATTTCCAACAAGCTGTATCATGAGCACAAGGTTGTTTGCATGCAAATCGGTTAAGTTTTTCCGAGTTATACGATTAACATATAAAACTTGTAAATTTGTGTTATTATGATATATCACGAAAATAATTTTTGCATGTTAAAGTTTCTGATCCTAAAATGTATTTAGGATATTTTGGTTAATTTATGGATTTTATTGTTCATTTTATATAATATTGGCATTAAAATGTGATTTTTATGATAAAAATGTTATTTTTGGACGAAAATTAGCTAAACTTCGAATTTTCCAGTGGTTTTTGGATATGTTTTCACATATATTATTTTTAGATGATCTGGAAATTTTCATAATTTTATGAGTTCTTATGCTCGAAAAATGGATTTTTCATGATAAAAATCGAATTTAAATGAAAATAGGTTAATATGAGAAATATTTCGAATCTGGTCATAGAAATTTAGTATGTTGTCACATGCAATTTTACAATATGTGTGTAAAATAATTGGCTATAATGAAGTGTTTATGCATGATTTATAAATTTTTGATGAAAAATAGCATAAATAGTGACTTATTTAGTGAATAATTGCTAAAACATACTTCATGACTAAGGAAAAACGTCACATGTTGCATTTTATTATCTTTTTAAGATCTAAAATTGAAAAGTTGATGAATATAATTTTTCTCATGTTTTTATGATTATTATTGATAAAACCGATAAACCGCAACATTGTTTTTCCGGATAAATTTCGGAATTTTTAACCTAAGTTTTAGAACATTATGAGTGTCATGGTATTTTTCCAGAATGTTCATGAGTTTAAATTTCAAATTTTGAATTTATTTGGAATTTTTGTGATTTATTTGAAGTTTATAGCATTTTATTGTAATTTTAAGTCCATTAATGAACAATTTTAAGAAATATGAGTTAATTATAGTCAAATAATTAGTGAAGACTAATTTTGAGTCCTAAGAGGTTAGGGTAATTAACTTGTGCATAAATATGAATTTATGTAATTTTTGTGATTATAAAACGTTGAATCACGCAAATCCGTAAAAACCGTGTAATATACGATATTGGCTCCTTAAAGGCGATTTAGCATAAAATCGGGCATGTTCATACATATTATAATGCTGCATTATATTTATGATTGTCATAATTTTATTTTATGTAATTTTTGAATTATGTAATTTTACTTAGTATGGCCTTAGTTTTTAATTGATATTACCCGAAATATATGGGAATATCGATTCGGTTGTAATTTATTGTGATCTCGTATCACCGTTTTGTAATTTAATAGATTTATTTTATTTTAATTACAAATGTATAATAGGAAATTATGTAATTTGTTATGTAATTTATTTATTCCGGAGATCCTTGAAGACGATGTCACTCAAATGGAAATCCATTAAAGACGGTGTTGCCTCGAGATGCGTGTCAAAGCCGAAGTTCAAGGGACCAATGGAGTTGGTTTCCGAATATGTAATAGTTAAATATTTTTTCTATTTGAGGAAGGCCATACTAGGATTTACTTTTATGCTTTGCATTTTATTTATATGTTGCATGCATCGCTAAATCGCCATAACTAAAACATGCATTATCATATAATCGAGTTTATCGACCGTGTCAATTAGACTTATCGTAGTTCACCGCTTTAGTTCACTTAAAACGTGATAGATAATAAATTGACATGACCTCTCGCTAAAATTAAACAATTGAGACATAGCCTTACCAAAAAGTAGAAACCATGAAAACCTATTTCATGAGGGAGTGTACTCGGCCATCCCGGGGTACAAACCTTGTTACGTAGGGAAAGTGGGTGATAAATGTCTATCCACCGAATTCGTGTTGATGAGGGTTTCATCGGCTATCCTGTGCCCAAGTTGATATGGATTTGGATCATGGACACATTTATTCGAAATTTGGAATTGAGCTCAACGGAAGTATTCGCGACCGTAGCCGAATGTGTTCCGGGCTATAGATAAATATTAGAGTAATTTTATCGACCGAGAGTTCTAAAAGTAGAATCGATTAAAGAGTTAGTCCACTGAATTATATTGATAAGGGTTCCATCGGCTATCCCGTGCCCAAGTTAATATGAATTTGGATCTCGGAATCATTTATCATAGTTGGGTAGAGGTCACTATGTAAATGCTTTACATGTTATTTACAAGTATTATTAAAACGATAAATGTTAAGTTTTCCACTATTCCGTTTTTTATATTGTTCTATTTATTTACCACAATTCATATGCGATATCATTTCGATTTTGATACAAATCTCCATTAAAACGTCGTAACTAAAGACAAATTTGAATTTTGCTTCTAAAACCTCAATGAACCATTGCTAAGGATCTCTTGTAAAGAGTATAGATTAAAGTTATTCATTATCAAACAGGTTTTTGATTCTTGATTAACACATCTACTTACAATGGATTGTTTTTCATGTACTTAAATGAATTACGTACATTGAAGCGATAAATTGTTTTGGTGATTAGATTTTCAGAATTCGTAATTGACCAAAATAACGCAACCACTTCAATGAAAGTTTTAAGACTAAAACGAACAAATGAAGAGTAATCTTCATGAATTCAATTTTGCTTCTCAAAGCAAAGACTCATTGAAATGAGTGGGAGCATTCTCTTAAACCGTTAAGATGAGGACGAGGTTCAAGAAGTAAAGATTATAATGGAATTGATACAAGGTAATGTTGAAAGTAAAGTTGTTGAGAATAGCGATACTAAACCTATCAATCCCGACCGATAAAGTTTCCATTGTCTTAAATGTTGGACACAAGAAAGGAAACTACCCCAAATTATTGAAGAATCAACAAATTAGTTGTGGGACATCTAATGGGATCTTCTTCTTTAAATATTTATTTGATTAAACATAAAATTTTGCTAGTACCACTTCGTCAATATTAGAAACCAGTGGAGGTTTTCATCATTGTATTCGACACATAAGATGATTAGAATATGACGACTAGCAACAATGATGTCGAGAGATAGAGTAATTGTGTACTCAATCTAGTTTCTGGATTTAAAGTTGTACTTAATCGTGACAATTAAGTGCATAAACTCTAAATAAGAATATAAACTTGTTAAGATACAAAAGAGGTTTTCACTTTTGTGACCCTATACACCACGATTTGATGTATGGCTAGCCCATTATCAAGGTGATTATATTCTAAACCAAACTAGAATGATATATCATGTAGATGATGTAAGATTCAAATTGGTAACCCAAGATTGAACCTTAAATTTTGGAATGATGAACGCAAAGAGTTATCGAGTACTCTTGAAACCATTAGATTATTAATGGTATATGCGTATCTTGTATTCAAAGCAAGATGTCTCGTGCCTTTTGGTTGAAAAGGAGATCGAGGTTGTAAATCATCGATCCAAAATAGGTTGATCATTTTCTTTTACCAATGATTTAAGTTGACACTAATATGTTCACTTAATAAGGTAAATAGAGAAATCCTTGAAAAATTTCAAAGTGTTCAAAAATCACGATTTAGTCGTGATGGGATTATCAAAGTGAAGACCTTGATATAAGCCAAAGGAAATGTGATATAGTATCACAAGTTAATCTCTCTTAGCATGCATTATGGAATAATGTGTGGTTGGATAAGAAATCAAACGCTATTCGATATGGTTTGGACTTCAATCAAGTTACTTTGAGTTACTTGATCCTTTTGGGGATTTTATCATTTTTGTCTAAATTATTTTTCCACTAAATCGAATCATATGAGATATGAAATGATAAGGGTACCATGTTTGTAAGTTTTCACAAGAAACAAATACTCATTTTTCCCTTTTCAATTATCACGAGTACGACGGGTTTGCGGCTTGTGAAGCTGTCTTACTAAAATACAAGTTTATTTCTAGAAGACAGAGTGAGAGAAATTATTCAAGAGCCACAAATAATGCCACAGAGAATGTTATGTCGCAAGAAACTGGTCTTTCTTGGCTACATGAGACGTTTTGTGTAAGACATTGTTTCTTCAAAACCTAGGAGGTTAAATTCGTCACTTGTTAAAAATGATGAATTCATGCTACTTTTAAGAAAGTAAAGAGCTTATAACTTACAAAAGAAATTGTTTGATTCAAGTTGATTACTTCTAGAAATTAATGAAGATATGACTTACATAAGAGTGTTTAAGTCACAACTCAATACAAGGCTTAGAGCCATGAAAATCCGAAACAAAGGGCTTGATTAGTGACAAAGGGTTTTGCACTAATAAAGAGAGATTTCATAGCAAGATGGGTTGCAAAGGGTTTTGCACTAATTGAAATGCTTAAGTCTATTTGGATCTTCTTAGGGATTGTGTTTCATTATGAGGATACGCATACAGCATGTGAATCAAAAACCCACTTCTTCAAAAGAAGAAATGTATTCAATACATGTCATATAGATTCTTGCAATCCTAAGATAATATGCAACTTAAGAGATGGTCTTAAGTAGGACATCAATGAGTTAGAATTAATGTTTTGATCATGTTATAAAACTTTGCTCGATAAGTCGAGAAGTTGTGTTTATACATGGAGTTTAGTGGGAGTTACGGAAATTTTTATTAGTCTTATATGTGGATGACATATTGATCATTGCGAATGATTTAAGACTTTTGGAGTATTATAATACATCTTTAATATCCAGATTTATGAAGATAAATCCACATGATATTAGCGTCAATAAGAAGTCTTACGTTGATAAGATTCATGACTAGTTCAATTAAATTGAACATATTTGATTGATTTCATTTGCTTCCGCTGCCGGATCAATTAAATGAGTAATGATGTATAACACTTCATATACTTTGAGTATGATGAGTTTTTTTCAAAATCGAATTTAAGTAATCTTTACCAAGTAAGTCATAAAGATTACCCTTAAGTGCTTGCAGAAGCATTAAGGAAATAAAGCAAAGTGTTTATGATGCAATTTTGTGTAAGGGTGTTACACAAGTGACAATTGACAATTGAGATTGCGCATGGTTTCCGACAAAACCATAATCAAAACACATTAGGATGGTTAAGATACCATTGTGGCTATGTTAATTAAGAAATAGATTTTCTAGAATCGTTCTAGGCAATAAAAAACAATGTGAGATATTTATAACGGAAATTGAGTACACTTGCAATCATGAGATGTGCAAGAGGATGAATCCCGCACACTGTGAAAACAGTGGGAGCTATTCTTAGGCCAGAGGACCTATGTCTTGATTGAATCTCGACACGTACTCAGAAAGTTTTGTGATGCAAATGTATACATTACAAAGGAAAACGAGTATGTAGTAAGGTTGAGTAAGGTACAAGAAGTTAATAAAACCTAATAACCAAAGCCTACTCATAGGCTAAACATGATAAGTCATGTCATTTCAATTAAATTGAAATGAACAACTACATACAAGATCAAATTAGATTATAGAACATGAAATAGTAATCAGGCATTGACTATTCATATGTGATAATCGCATTTGTCGTTCGAGTTTTACTTTAAAACTCTTTTATTATACTTTGTTACATCCAAACGGGTTGTAGAGACAATTGAACCCCGTTAAAGTGAACCCGGATTAACATGGTATTCGCCCATAGTCACTTGTATGAGGTGACGTCTCGAAGTGACTAGAGTGTGATGCGATTGATGGCAAGTTCAAGTGCCATAGAGTCATGTGAGATGACTAGTCGATCACATAGGCAGATCATTAGGAACACCTTGTCGGGCAGTGACCGCTTATAGAGTTCTGGCAAATTTATATAGCCTGGTCGTGGCGAGAGCTACTATAGTATTCTAATGAGTCGATTTTTTTGACTAAAGACTGTTCACCTAAGATGGCATAGTTTCAGATTAACTTTGATTTGTGTTACTACGACCTTCGTAAATGGGGTCAAATGGGCACATTTTGGGTTATGATGGCTGTGGCTAGTCGAAGGGAATAAGTGCGATAGGAATTGTCCACCCCCTTGTCAGGGTTAAAACAATATCTCAGGGCCACTCGAGGAGTAATGAACTGGAAATGCGTGGCCACGCTCGGAAGGTATCTATGATAGATAAATCCGGTCGATCAGTTATTCTCCAGATCGAGGAAACCACTCTCGATATGATCACTTGCAAGTACGACCCGAAAGACACCTTGCATTGAGTGGGAGATAGTAATAGGACAAGACAATTGGTGACGCACACTTGTCGAGGACAAGTGGGAGATTGTTGGGAAATGTGTCCTCAACAATAGTGCGATCACATGATTTAAATATCATTATTAAATCTCATACCAAGAATACGAAAGGGATGATACATAATATATATAGTCAACTGGTCCACACATATCGGTAATGATTGGCTGGCTAGAGTTTGACATTACTTGTCGTGCGACGGTGGTGATCGATTGATCCTTGAGAGGTCACACCTAAAGGACGATTCCCTTAATTGAAAAGGTTAATTAGTTGTATACCGATACAGATTAATTAATTCCTTAAAATTGAACAATTCGATTTGTGAGAGAGAATATTGATATCTTATTGTAATGGGATTAAATAAGATTTATTTTAGTAATAAAATGCTTTATTACTAAAATTGTTTATTGTTTGAGAAACAATAAAGATAAGAATGAATGATTGATTATAATTACAAGATATTGTGAATTATAGTTATTTGACCCATTTTATTTATGTGATCAAGTATCACTAGTCAATTTGTTGAATGTAACTTAATTAATTCATAAAATGATATTTATGTGATAAATATGCATTAAATTAATTAATAACATGTATCATACTACATGTGACATATTGTGTGACAAATGACAAATTGACAAAATAAAATGGTAGTCCATTTTATGTATATGGACCGAAAATGGAGGGTGTGTTAGTGGGTTTTGGTTGTTTTATTTTATTTGATAAAATAAACATAATGATGCCTACCTACAACTAGTCTTACACTTCTTACACACCTACAATATTGAGAAGAGAAAAAGGAAAAGAAATGATGCCAATTTTTGGTTCTTCCCAACCGTGACACTCCCCTTCCATTATGGGTTGTTGGTTATTTATTTTTCTCTCATACACATTCATAAGATGATAATTCATTCACATGCAAACTCTCTCTTTTGTTCATCTTTCTCTAAAAACTTGAGAAATTTTGATTCAAATTGTTCATAAAATATTACTAAAATTATCAATGTAATATATGAGTATTAGTAATCAATTTTAAGGTATACCACAATATAAATATCTAGTACATATTAGTTTGTGGTTTTGAGGGATAGTCTTGGGTGCAACTAATTGGAGGGCTTCTATTTTGAGGTCATGTATGTTCATCCATTAATGGAAAGCTCAAGAACTAACAAGAAGGAGATCTTGTTGGTGCCCAATATGACCGAAATTATTATGGTGAGAAAATGATTTCTTCTCTTACCTTTTTAGTTTGCATGTATAAGATCTAGAATTTATTTTATGACCAAATAAATTTGAAACATATATGAATATGTTAAATAATGAGATATAGATTTCCAACAGAAATAAGCGTCTGTTTGAGCTCAAACTGAGCCGGTTTGTCTTGAAATGGACCTTAACGGTAGTTTAGGTCACTTTGAGATGTGATTAAGTCACGTTGTTTTTTTGTGGTCGTATTTTGAATTTTTTTGACCTGTTTGTGCCCGAATTGCCGTAAAATTGCCTTTTTTTAGCTGTGAAAAATACCCAGTTGTGTCGGGAATTTTTGTTGTTTATTTTGCAGACCTTGTGTGGGCCTCGGGGTGTTGGGTGGTTTTTGTGATTTTTGTCGTTGTTTTGACTCGTCTTTTGCTTGAAAAGAAGGGCGAGTCGTTTTTTTTTTTTTTTTGCGATTTTTGTGAAGTGTTTTGTTGGATGGGTTCGGGCGGGTTTGCCCTTGTTGTTGTTATTTTGCATTTGTAGGTACTTTGTTTTTGGATTTTGTCCATTTCATGACGTCGTAACGCAGATATTTCGGCTAACCTTTTTGTTTTGTCCTAATTGCAGGTGAGTGTCCTGGGCCCACTGGGTCCGTTGCCGAGGCTTTAGAGGAGGAGGATGATTCAGGAGGAGGAGAGATGGTTGTTGCCTTGTCCTTTTTGAGTTGTGTTTCTCCCTGGCGGCCTTTATCCAGCCTTTGATCAAGTGTTGATCATTGGCGGTTGTCTGCAGAAATTCGGGTGTCCGATGATTAGGGGTCAACACCAGTGCGTCACATTACGTTACCATCTTCGATCGTTGCTGAATTCTGATGATTGGGGTCGATGTAACACCCCAACTATCCGACCAAGATAATTGGAGCATTACCATCTCGGTTTCCCGATGTAGTGTTTTAAAACTTCAATAAAAGAACATTTTATAAATAAAGATAATGTTTAGTGAATTACATAAACGTAAACAAATGAATAAATAAAATATTGTTGGAGTATATGTCCTCAACAATAGTGCGATCACATTATTAAAACTTATGATAAGAATACACAAAGGGATGATTCATTTTTATACGTCAACTGATCAACATTAATCGGTAATGATTGGCTGACTAGAGTTTGACATTACTGTCGTTTGACGGTGGTGATCAGTTGATCCCTTAAGGTCACGCCTAAAGGACAATTCCCTTAATAGATAAATTAATTAATTGTATAATGATACAGATTAATTAATTCCTTAAAATTGAACAATTTACATATGTGAGTGAGAATATGAATCTTATTGTAATTCGATTAAATAAGATTCGTTTTAGTAAATAAAATGTTTTTATATTACTAAAACTTTGTTTATGAAACAATTAAATTAAGAATGATCGGTTAATTATAATTACAATCAGTTGTAGATTATATTAACGTAAACCATTTTATACACTTGTAATCATGAATTACTAGTCAATTGTTATATATAATTCTATTAATATATGTAATGATATTTAATTGTTAAATATGCATTAATATTATTAAATAACATGTTACATGTTACATGTCACACATTATATGACAAAATGACAATTGACAAAAATAAAATGGATTCCATATAAAATGGGGCACCGGTTTTTATGGGTTTTTAGGTGAAGTGGTTAATTGTTTTTAATTGTTGAAAACACAATGATTAACCTCTAAGACTAGACTTCACCCTAGTTTTGTTTTTAGAAGAAAAATTGCAAAAGTGAAAGGCATGCATTGGCTCCCTTTGGTCACACCCTCCAACCGGTTCCCCACTCCCCTAAACAAGAATAAGAATTGTTCTTATTCTTATCCTAAGCATTCTTACATTAGTTTTTACACAACTAATTCCCTCTTATTCTCAGATTCTCTCTAAAATTAGTTTTAGAACACACACTTGTTCAAAATCAAATATTCATTTTATTTACTAGAAGTAGTAATAAGAAATAATATTAGATTAAATTTTAAGGTCATCTAATAATGATATCTAGTTAATATATTATTAGATTTAAGGGATTGTCTTGGTGCAATTGAAAGGAGGTTCTCACAATATTGAGACTAAGGAGGATCATCCATTTATTTTGAGCTCAAGAACAAGTGAGAAAGGTGTTCTTACTTGTGCCCTTAAAACCGATTTTATCAATGTAAGGAACATTTTCCTTACTTATCTATTTATATTTTGTTATGCATGCATAAGATCAATATCTAAAACAATGAGTATTTTAGATCTTATTAAAATGAGTTTAATTAAGGGGTTAATGAATCCTTTCAAGTGGTATCATGAGCATAGGTTGTTGCATGCATAACCGGCTTAGTTTTTCCGACTAAATTAAAACTTGTAATTTGTGATTTATGAAGATAAAGTCACGAAATTTTTTCCATGTCATATATTCTGCTCCTAAAATGAATTTAGGTCATTTTGATGATTTATGGTAATTTTTGGCTCATTTTAATGATTTTTAGTAATTTTATTACATTTTAATGTATAAAATGGTGTTTAAAATACTAAAAATAGTTAGACAAAGTTTCTAACCTTGAATTTTTTATATGACCTCACATGCATATTTTACTTATTGTATGTAAAATTTCGTATTAATGTGATTAATATTGCATGATTTATGATTTTTATGAGATAAAAATGACATAAATGGAGGTAAAATGGTTAAAATTAGTTAAACTTCGAAACAGGCCATGAAATTGTAATATATTGTCACATGCACATTTTACTCACTGGTTGTAAAATTTTAGATGAACTTGATTTATTTTGCATGATTTATGAATTTTTAGTGTAAAAATAACATAAATAGTGACTATTTTAGCAAAAATAGCTAAAATAAAATACATGGCATGAGAAACTTATTTTAGGTTGCATAATTATCCCATATTTCAGATCTAAAGTTGGAACATTGATTAGATTAATTTTCATATGCTTTAGATGTTTTATTTGATAAAACCGATTAATTGCAACTATATTTTCTCGAAATGAATTCGAAAATTTTAACCTTGATTTTTGACATTATGAGTGTCATGGAATTTTTCCAGAATGTTCAAAATTTTCAAATTCAAATTATGAAATTATTGTAATTTGATTTGGATTTATATCATAAAAGGTTATGATTTTAAGGTAAAAAATGAGCATAAATGACATAACAAGTTGAATTATTGTCAAAAATTTGAGTGATGACTAATTTTTGAGTCCTAAGATGTTAGGATAATTAACTTGGACTAAAATTAGATTTTAGTATTGTTTTTGTGATTTTAAGAAGTTAAAAATCGCGAATTACCATAAAACCGAACTATATTTATGATATAGATTGTAATTTGGCACATAATTTGGCATGTTAGATACTTATTATAATGCTGCATATTTCATTGATGAATGTCATATTTTAATTTATATAATTTTAAATTATGTAATTTTATCTTAGTATGGCCTTAGTTTTTTAATTGGTATTACCCGTAATGAATGGGAATATCGATTCGGTTGTAATTTTAATGTGATCTCGCATCATCGTCTTGTAATTTAATAGATTTAAATTTTTATTACAAATGTATAATAGGAATAGCTATATTTTTATTATTATTTTGTAATTCCGGAGTTCCCTAAAGACGGACCCATTCGGAAAAGAGTTCCGATCAAGACGGTGTTTTCTTGGGAGGCGTATCACTGGAAGTTCAAGGGACCAATGAAGTTGGTTTCCGAATTTGTAATAGAATATTAGATTTTCTATTTTAGGAAGGCCATACTAGGAAATTTATTGCTTTGCATTTTTCTTTATATGTTACATGCATTGCCAAATCGCCATTACATCACATGCATTTTTATATATATATCGTTTTTCGACCGTGTCGATTATAATTATCGTAGTTCACTAATATAGTTCACATAAAAGGTGATAGATAATAAATCGACAAGACCTTTCACATATTTAAAATTGAGATTAGCCTTTCCAAATAGTAGGACTCATGAATCCCTTTGACATTTGGGGTAGATTCGGTTCCCCGTGGTACTTTCATTTTTCATTGGGTAAGTGGGGTAATAAAACGTTATTACACATGAAATTTGGTTGGACTTAACGGGATATAAAGACTAGTCTTATGTTACGAGGCTAGAGATGAACTTAACGTAATTTCATCGACCGAGAGTTCTAATTGTAGAATCGGTTAAGGAGTTGACCCACCGAGTTATATTAGTGAGGGATGTATCGGTTTCCCGTGCCCGAGTTAATATGGATTTGGATCTCGGAATCATTTATATAATTGGGTGGAGGTCATTATATAAATGCTAAAACATGTAAAAATGTTTTCATATATTAACGATGAATGTTTCTTTTCTCACTATTTCGTTGTTTTTAATATTGTTCTATTTCATTACTCCTACTCATATGCAATATTATTCGTTTGTAACACGAGTCTCCGCTAAACCACTATTGTCAACGACAAGGAATCTCTTTCTAAAAATGAACCGTATCATAGGTTGTGGACTAGCTCCATAGGAATCATGCTATTCCGTAGAACTCGATAGGAATTGTCCTATGCAAATATAAGATTAGCATCTTAAAATTCCTAACATACCTATGTATGATTTCTTGTGAAGAAATATGAATAGAGGTAATGATTAGTCAAAATATGTTTTAATAATTCTTCTATGCATCAATGGTTCAAAATCTTATTGCTCAACCTAAACACTTGTCATCAAGCACTTAAGTTGTTAAGAACATGACAATGGAAAATTGGTAAATTAATTTGTTAGAAATTTTGATTAACCAAATACCACAATAAAGGTAACCCTTGTGAAGGATTAACTAAGAATTTATATGAATATAAGTCTTCATCAAATGGAAAGTCTTAAAGTTAGTGGGAGCAATAAGAAGTAAGTACCTATCTTAATTGTTAAGGATAGAACTAGGCTCGAAAGAGAAAGTGTTAGACACTAAAATAGAGACAAACTCCAAATAAGTAAAGATCTAAGAAGTTGGTCGTGTGACTCCAACATATTCCTTTTGAATATCTATGACATTGACATTGCATTCTTGCGAATTATCACGTCATGAGTATTTGATACAAATCTGTAAATCATGTTAGAAATTCCCACATTTCATGATTATAAAATATGGCAAAAGGATGTCAAAACCACCTTTCTAAATAGGTATTTAGAGGAGGATGTGTTCATAACACTATATGAGGGTTTTGTAAATCCTTAGAATCCTAACATTGAATAATCGTATGACGACTAGCATGAATAAATTTAGAAATTTACATGAATGGAACTAGGGTAGTTGCCATTTCATCCATGGACATATAAGTGTTGTAGTGTACTCATTTTAGTTTTGTATTTAGAAATGTACCTCAATAATTGTTATGATGTACACCAACTCTAAATAAGAATATAATTTAAGTTTTTGTATAAAACACAAAGGGTTTCCCAATTATGCAATTAAAACAAGTGTTGTGCCCTATCATACCACGATTAAGTTTATGGTCAAATCATAAAAATCAAGGTAATTATATTCAAACTAAAAATAAATGTCATATATATATATATATATATTATTATACAAAACTCAAGTTGGTGACCCCAAATCATTTCTCAATTCTCGATTGAAAATTGCATTTAGAAACTAGTTTTGACTAGTGTCTCAAACCATTTGATTGGGAATCTCTTGGTGTGTACGAATCTTGTATTCAAAGCAAGATTAATTCATGACTTCTTTCTAGAAAAAGGATTATGAATAGAGCAAGATATTCGCCCTATTTACACTTTGAAGTGTATGGTCGAATACAATTTCAATCAGAAAAGGTTATTACTTCTTTAACTCTTCTACCAACGAACTAGATAGATACTTGGTATCCACTTAATGAGGTTAGAAGAGAAATTCTTTGAACAAGTTCAATGAATGTTTAAAAGTATCAAAACCTAGAGATTATAAAACCAAAGTATTAGTACTTTGTTAAAATTGGGAACAATAAAGTGAAGACTTTTATATGCACCAAAAGGAGTGTGATATGGTATCACAAGTTCACTTTCATTATGATATGATTAAATCTTTACTATAAAGTTGGAAGTATTTTCTATCACAATTTGTCTAGTATTTATTTATTCCACTAAAACAAAACATAATTAAAGCAACCATCTACATTTTATATGAGATATAATTAGGCATGGTGCCTGAATTGTACCTTGGTTCGATAATAAACATGTGCTCTCTCTTCCTACATGATCACGAGAACAAAGGGTTTGTGGCTCGTGATGCTGTCTATCAAAGAAAAGAGGATTATTTCTTATAGACAGAGTGGGAGAAACTGTTCAAGAGCCACCAACTGAGAATAAGACGTGGGAAGATGTTCCTTCTTGGTCAAAAATCAGTAAATATTTTCGAAATATAAGTAGACAGGAATCATGTTATTTTGAAAATAACAAAACCTATAACTTATTAAGATGCTTTATCTAGTTTTAACTCCGAAAAAGTCCGATGCAAGCATAAACATGAAAATATTTATTTATCTTGGTTGGTTGGTAGCAAAGGGTTTTGCACGCAACAACAACGCTTCATTGTATTTGGTTGTGATTTGATATAGTTGGATTTTAAAATCATCTTGCATGATTTTTGTAAATCGCGACTATCCTAAGGTAGAATACAAACTTAAGAAGAAATCTTAAGTAGAAGTTAAGGAGTTGAATTGTATGTTTTGATCATGTGATAAACATGTCTCGAATTGTCGAGTAGTTCTGTTTATACATGGAGTTTAGTGGGAGTAATGTGGTGTTAATAGTCTTATATGTAAGGGACATATTGATCATTGCGAATGATGAAAGACTTAGAAGAGGAATAATACATCTCTAAGGTGTCCAGACCTATAAAGATAGTTCTAAGAGGATATTAGCGTTAAATGAATATTCTTATAATGATAAGAGTCTAGACAAGTTCAAAGGTATTGAACATGTAGAAATTGAATCCACTTGCTTCCGCTGCAGGATTAATTCATTAAGCTAAGATGTATCGACATTTTTATAATTCGTATACTTAGAGTATGACGAAAGGTTATGAATCGAATTTAAGTGAAAGTCACTATATAGCCATATAGTCTATCCATTAGTACTCAAGAAGCACAAATGATATGTCTTCCATGTCTCATATGTAGATATCATATTATTCATTGAGAATGACGGGCCAATACTCTCTTCCATGAAGAAGTGATTGGGAGACTAGGAAGAGATGCAAGACATCTTTAGTATCCAAATCTATAGTGATAGATAAGAGAGGATAAGTGTTTAAAATAATTAATAGATTTGTATGCAATGAGTTACACAAATACCATATTCTAAACACATAAGGATGGTTAGAGAATCGTCTTGGCTATACTATTTAAGGAGGATATCTGCTAGAAACATCCTAGGCAGTTGAACAAATGAGATATACACAACGGAAATTAAGTACACTTGCAGTAATGAGATATGCAAGAAGGAAGGGATGATATAAGGATTCGGTTTGTGAATTGGAAGAACTATGGTAGTTTGTTCCAATAACCGAAGGTCCTATCCCTACTCACTGTACGATCAGTGGGAGCTATTCAAGGCTCGAAAGCCTATGTTTAGATTGGATTTAGACACGTACTCAAAATTTTTATAATAAAGATTATACATAACAAAGGAAAAAAGTACATAGTAAGGTTAGAGAAAGTGCAATGTGTTGCTAAGACTTACTAACCAAAGCCTTCTCATAGGCTTAGCATGATAAGTCATGCCATTTCAATTGAGTTGAGATGTATGGATGTATTCAATATTAAGTATGGATTATAGATTATGTAATAATTTATATAGTATAAATTTTACATATGTGATAATACATTCATCATTTGAGTTTTATTCAAAACTCTTTTCTTATAATACTTTGTTTTCAAAATAGGTTGTCGAGACAATATTGAACCCTATTTAAGTGAACTGGATTAACATAGTATTGGCCCCTAGTCACTTATATGAGGTGACGTCTCCAAGTGACTAGAAGTGTGATGCAATTTATGGCAAGTTCAAGTGCAATAGGGTAATAAGAGATGACTAGTCGATCACATAGGCAGACTGTAAGGGACACTCTGTCGAGCAGTGACCGCTTATAGAGTTCTGGTAATTCATATATAGCCTGGTCGTAGCAAGAGCTACTATAGTATTCTTTTGAGTTAATTCTTTGACAAAAGACTGTTCACCCAAGTTGGCACAGTTTCTGAGTGACTTTGAGTTATGCTCTACGACTTTCGTAAATGAGGTCAAATGGGCATCTCTTGGGTCATGATGAGCTGTGGCTAAACAAAAGTAATAGTGCGATAGGAATTGTCCACCCCCTTGCCAGGGTTATTTAAAAATTTCAGGGCCACTCGAGGAGTAGTGAACTGAAAATGTGGGGCCACGCTCGGAAAGTATCTACGGTAGATAATTCCGGTCAGACAGTTACTCTCCAGATCGAGGAAACCACTCTAGATATGATCACTTGCAAGAACGACCTGCAAGACACCTTGCATTGAGTGGGAGATGGTAATAGGACAAGAGAATTGGTGACGCACACTTGTCTTGGACAAGTGAGAGATTGTTGGAGTATATGTCCTCAACAATAGTGCGATCACATTATTAAAACTTATGATAAGAATACACAAAGGGATGATTCATTTTTATACGTCAACTGATCAACATTAATCGGTAATGATTGGCTGACTAGAGTTTGACATTACTGTCCTTTGACGGTGGTGATCAGTTGATCCCTTAAGGTCACACCTAATGGACAATTCCCTTAATAGATAAATTAATTAATTGTATAATTATACAGATTAATTAATTTCTTAAAATTGAACAATTTATATATGTGAGTGAGAATATGAATCTTATTGTAATTCGATTAAATAAGATTCGTTTTAGTAAATAAAATGTTTTTATATTACTAAAACTTTGTTTATGAAACAATTAAATTAAGAATGATCGGTCAATTATAATTACAATCTGTTGTAGATTATATTAACGTAAACCATTTTATACACTTGTAATCATGAATTACTAGTCAATTGTTATATATAATTCTATTAATATATGTAATGATATTTAATTGTTAAATATGCATTAATATTATTAAATAACGTGTTACATGTTACATGTCACACATTATATGACAAAATGACAATTGACAAAAATAAAATGGATTCCATATAAAATGGGGCACCGGTTTTTATGGGTTTTTAGGTGAAGTGGTTAATTGTTTTTAATTGTTGAAAACAGAATGATTAACCTCTAAGACTAGACTTCACCCTAGTTTTGTTTTGAGAAGAAAAATTGCAAAAGTGAAAGGCATGCATTGGCTCCCTTTGGTCACTCCCTCCAACCGGTTCCCCACTCCCCTAAACAAGAATAAGAATTGTTCTTATTCTTATCCTAAGCATTCTTACATTAGTTTTTACACAACTAATTCCCTCTTATTCTCACATTCTCTCTAAAATTAGTTTTAGAACACACACTTGTTCAAAATCAAATATTCATTTTAATTACTAGAAGTAGTAATAAGAAATAATATTAGATTAAATTTTAAGGTCATCTAATAATGATATCTAGTTAATATATTATTAGATTTAAGGGATTGTCTTGGTGCAATTGAAAGGAGGTTCTCACAATATTGAGACTAAGGAGGATCATCCATTTATTTTGAGCTCAAGAACATGTGAGAAAGGTGTTCTTACTTGTGCCCTTAAAACCGATTTTATCAATGTAAGGAACATTTTCCTTACTTATCTATTTATATTTTGTTATGCATGCATAAGATCAATATCTAAAACAATGAGTATTTTAGATCTTATTAAAATGAGTTTAATTAAGGGGTTAATGAATCCTTTCAAATACAACTCGTGACATCTATACTCTTCTAGCCAACTAGACTCGTCTCGTGATATCATCAAGCTCGTCCTGGCTCCCGCGTAATATCCAACAATCTGTACCTAATCTGCTCCCCATATGACCAAAGGATATCATATAGATCGACACAGGCCACCCCAAAAGAGACAGGTGACAAACACGCAGACACAAGAAACGTCAGTTTCAATAAACCAATAAAAGATGAGACGACTCAAGTGTGAACGTGTAACATGAATACTAATGTGAATGAGACACTATCAAACCACCACCACCACGGTACCGGGACACGCCCAGACATACCGACAACCACACTGGTACCGGGACACGCCCAGATATACCAACAATCACAAACAGGTACCGGGACACGCCCAGACGTACCGGGTCCGGAAGCCAACCGGATCTCCAGCCAGACATCGTGCCTCAACCACACGAGTCCTTCCGTAACTCAAGCCATTAATGTGCACATCCCTCTTGGAGTGGGAAGCTCCAAGAGGCGACTTAAGCGCAAGACGGTCTCCTAACCGTCTTACGTCTCCTCAATAACCATGTAACACCCCCAATGATCTCCAACACAACACAACAATGGCCATACATGGAAAATGCAAAACAATACCAATTATATGACTCATCATGAACTCAATCCCAACATATCATGGATAAAACTTCCTCAAAGACCAATATGTTACTCCAATCGACTCATACATAAAAATGATGATGCAAGACACATAAATATGCACACAAAAATATTGAAACCGAGTAGGATAAAGCTACCTTTTAGCATACTCCATAAGCTAATCCAAGACAACAAGAATCCATCTCATTAAACCGTCTCATCCTACAATAATCACATAACAACTATCATAATACATCCTAATCCATTATAAAATATAAAAACCCTTATTATTACCCTCTAATTACCCATAAACATATATTAATTGCTAACTAATCAACCTAATTGAAAACCCCCAAAAGTTAGGGTTCATAAGACTAGAAAAGGGTAGATCTTAACCTACAAATCAAGAGGAAGGAAGGAAGAAGGTGAGCAATCCACTAAACCAAGCTTGAATCCCCAAATATGGTGTTTGTGAGGGTTTTAGAGAGAAGAGAGAGAGAGAGAGTTTGGAGAGATAAGGAGGAAGGTGGAAGTGATTTTAGGGTAGCGGAGAAGGGGATTAAATCCCGTGTTCTGAAAATAGCGGCACTCAATTGAGTGGCGAGTCCCCTCGGTCGAGTGTCGCTCACTCGGTCGAGTGCAACACAGTTCTCAAAAATGACCAGTTTTCGTAAAACAGTTATATCTCACTCGTTTCGTTGTCATTTTGGGCGTGTGACCTACCGTTGGAATCGTAAGTGAACAAGTATCACCGCCAATTAGAATCACATCAATATCATGTCTAGACAGTTTTAAGACGACCCTTCTATAGACGGACATTATAACAACTCCACTAAGTCTAGTATTGGTTATACTCAATCCAATCAGTCTACTCGGTCGAGTGAATGCCTTAGAAACTACGAGGTATTACAGTCAACATCGGGGTGGCACCTTATGTCGTTGCTCCTTCTTATCGCCAAATTCCGATGATTGGGGGATAACGTCGTGGCGATTCACTGAGTCACAATTCCTGATTGTCATGCCGTCCGACGTCTGCCAGACATTTTTTTTCTTTTTTGTTACGGAGTAGGAATGAGGTATTAACGTCATGGTAACCACCTCTGCTTCTGCAGTTACTCCTTTCTTTTCCATGTTGCTCCTTTTCTTTTCTGATCAGAAGGATATGGAGTGCTTAGGTCGGTAGGTGGCGGATAGCCCCCAGTTCGTCGTTTTAGGCCAGTGTCTGTACGATAAATACTTATACCGGATCCTGATTGTATAGTCAATCGTTTGTATCAAACGTGTGATGATGTATTTTGCGTGAGGCGGTTTGTATATATGTGTTTTTGGCTTATAGTTTATTTTGTTTGGCTCTTTTGTGTTGTGTTTCGGAGAAGCACGGTCAGCGGCTGATTCCCCTTTGCTTTGGCATTTGTTCCTGCATTGTTTGTGTAGAAAACTGACAATAGGTAGCACGTATGCACACACGCAAACACGCAAAAGCGTTTGATAAAAACAAAAATCACCACGGTGATTCGAAGTTAAAATTGAAATCAAAAAGAAATTTTGAAAATTCTGTGACAAGGTGTCACGTTTGGATTATTGATTTGAAACTTTGGGAAATTAATTCGTGTTTAAATTAAATTGCGCTGAATTTTGCTGAAAATTGATTTGTAACTCGAAAAACTAAAACTCAAACCGTCATGGATGAATTTCAAAAGAGATTTTTGCGAGTGTATTTGATTTGATATTTGTGAGATCAAGACTCGGAATTGCAAGAGCTTGAATTTTTGAAGAAAGTTGACGTCGTGTTATCAATTTTCGGATTTTGTGGAAAATGCGAAAAAGCGAAAAAATTTCGGAATTTTTGACTGACATGGAAACGATCAATCGCGGATCGGGGCGACTAGCCCTTCCCCCTTTAAAAAAAGAAGAGAAAACCCCTGCCCGTATGTTTAAAATGCGTCATGGAAACCGTGTCGGATTTCGTAAAACGCAAAAACAAGGAAATGTGAATGTGAGAAAACACACAAATTACCGGATAGGCCTGAAGAGGCGCGAGCCCTAAGGCGAAAAATTCTAGGTTTCAGGAAGAAACACAACTTGATGGGGACAAATCAAGGTGCGGATCCTGAGGACCAGCCCAAAGAGGCGCGAGGCCATGGGCGATGCAAATGAGCTTCCCCCTTTTTTGGGAAAAAGCGCTGATTGTTTTGTATAAATAGGGACGTTTGTGCTTCATTATTTCATCATCCGAAACACGAAAAACATCTCTACGAAAACCTTTCTTCTTCTTCCATAAAATAATTCATGGATGCTTTCGAAAATAGGTTGCGACATTAGTGTCGGGATTTATCGCCTCCCGAGAAGTATCAACTCATTGTAATGGGAGTTGGTCAATTGTTGGTGCTTCGTCAAGTCAAGGTGCAATCCTCGTTTCTTGAAGCATGCTCTCGGTTTTGGGATCCAAAACATCATGTTTTCGTTTTCCCGAAAGGTGAAATTTGCCCTCTTGCCGGAGAAGTGGACGCCATTGAAGGATGGCCGGGTTGTACTCCGTTGCTTCCTCCGACTCGGTTGTGTTACAAAGAGAAGTTTCGTTCAATGTTGGGATTGTTAACGAGCCAAGTGAACTTTCTCCTTGCTCCCCATGGTGTGGATATGTTGGCTCTCATCAACATCTTCTCAAACCGGTTGGATGTTAATGTCTCGGAGGTGGCTAGGGGAAGGGCTCTTGCCTTTTGCTTAGTGCATACATACCTTCTTGTCGATGCCTTGAAGAAGGAGGAGTCAAGATGGCATGGTAGTATGACCCTTGTGCATATAGTTGAGCAAATGGAACACGGTTGGGATCCATCATGGTTGGTGCTTGGCGAGATCATCCAAGCTTTGGACAAGAAGGGCTCTTGTGGAGAAGATCCTTTGTTCGGATCTCCAAGGATCCTCCAAGTGTGGCTCTTGGAGAGGCTAAGGTATGTAGTGCCTCCGGTTGATTCTTCTTCTTACTCCTTCCGTCACCTTACTATGAGGAAGAAGTTGTACTCGGATAGTTTTGCATCCACCGAGGCCTATTGGACCTCGAGATTGGCGTAGGAGGGTGGTCCTCGTATCCGTTGGGTGGTGCCGTGGTGGCACTTGAGGTCGTTCACGGAGTTGCCCCCTCCGGCCGCTAGTTCTTGTTCTTTGATGGTGGTGGGCTTGAAGGTTCCTTCCTTCATTTATCCTGAAAGGCTTATGAGGCAAATGGGGCGTCAACAAAAGGTGCATGCTCAAGATACTCTCGTCCAAGAGAGTGTTTTCGGAACTCCGAGCTTGTGGAGGTCTTTGAAAGGTGGTGGGCCACTCGGCCGATTTGGGAGGTACCAAACCCCCGTTGCCATGATATGGGTGACTCCCGCTTATGTCAAGTGGTCAAGAGTTCAAACCTTGGAAGAAAGGTTTAAGTCTCGTAAGGACGAGGTCGTAAACTTAAAGTATAGAAAGGTTGGCAAGGCCAACCGTGCTTTCTTTGACGACTTTGTCGGTGACGTTAGCCCGGATGTAGTGGGGCCACCGAAGAGGAGAAGCTCGGGTCCCAAAGAGGTAGTGGGTCGTGTATGGGCTCGGCTAGGACCGAGTATGGGGTCTTGCAAGAGACCGGAGGCCGTCATTGTTGTAGATCCGTTGAGGATCCGTTCCGAAGAGGAAGTCCATGCTAGCTGGGCCAACAAGAAGAACAAGGGGAAGATGTACCTCGAGGGAAAAGGCAGGGTAGAATGGAAGAATGAAGACCTCCATTACCCGTTTTACTATTATGTTGTAATAGTGTTTGTGAGTTTTTATTATGTTTGTACTAGCTATATATTGTGTATTTTGAGATAGTTTTACTATGTGAGATGTCTTAGTCGACATTCTAGCTTTGACAAGTTGTAGACTTGCTTAGCTTTATTTATTGTCAAGTTTGTAATCCTTCTTATTATTAATTAAATAAGAGGATTGTTTGTGTTAAAAGAAGTTGTGAACGCTCGTGGCTTCTTCCATCCATCTCGTAAAGGCAATTCGGTTTGAATTATCCTAAATATTGCACATGTCAAAGGGAATTTTTTAGGGAAGGGAGAAAGGCTTTTTTTTTTTTTTTTTTTTTTGCGGGAAAGGGAATGTTTTTCCTTTTCCTTGTTTGTTTTGGAGTTGATAAGGGTGATTTTTTCTGTGTGTGGGGATGGTTGAATCCTTCTTGTGTAAGAAATGATTGTCTACGAATCCGCCTGAAAAGGCTAAATCAAACCATGCTCGTAGTTCGAATGTTTTTTTAATTTAATTTGGGTGTTGTGGTTGTATCCTTCTTGTGTAAGAAAGGACTGCCTACGTATCCACCTGAAGAGGTGAAATCAAACCATGCTCGTAGTTCAGGTGTTTTATTTGAGTGCAAATGGATGTTGCCTTTGATAGATCAAAGGTCGTTTGAAACATGGCAAGGTGCCATAACTTAGACTCGATAAAACATGCAATTTTCAATCAGAACGTGTTGAGGAACTTGACTTGAAATGGATATTGTTGTTACTAATTGTGACACTAAGGTAAGGTTGGTGGTTACTAGTGTTCAAGGATAGTATTTCTTGAGTTGGTCTAGGTTGGTTGGGTTCTTGAAATCCTCCCCGTCTAGGTCATTTAGTCTCACTGCGCCCCCCGAAAGTATTTTCTTAACCAGGTATGGCTCGGCCCAATTGGGTTTGAATTTTCCCCTCGGATCGAGGGGTAGTGGTGCTCGAACCGACTTGAGGACCAATTCGCCCTCTTTAATGTTTCTGGGTTTGAATTTTTTGTTGAATGCCCGTTGTATACGTCGTTAGTATAGCTGGACGTTGTGCAAGGCTTTGAGTCGCCGTTCGTCTAGAAGCGTGAGTTGTTCGAACCTTCGATGGGTCCATTCCGCCTCAGGAACTTGACTTTCCAGTAGGATGCGTAGAGATGGGACCTCTAACTCTACTGGTTGAACTGCCTCCATATCGTATGCTAGGTAGAAGGGTGTGGCTCCGGTTGATGTTTGAATGGAGGTTCGGAACCCCCAGAGTGTGAATGGGAGTTTGCTCGGCCAATCGCGGTAGTTATCTTGCATCTTCTTGATGATGGTGACAACAGTTTTGTTTGCTGCCTCTACCGCTCCGTTGGTTTGGGGACGATAGGGAGATGATTGATGCCGCTTGTATTTGTATTTGTCCAGCAAGGCTTGTGTTTCCGCCCGGAAGTGGGAGCCTTGGTCGCTGATGATTTCATGGGGTACCCCATATCTACAGATGATGTTGTCCTTGGACACTTGTTTAGCGGTCAAGATTGCGTAGGACTGTGCTTCCACCCATTTGGTGAAGTAGTCGATGGTGACGAGGACGAAGCAATGCCCCTTGGTGCCTATCGGGTTGACCTTCCCGATGATGTCGATGCCCCAGGTCGAGAAAGGCCAGGGTGATGTCATGGTGTACAAAAGGGATGGTGGTATGTGTTGTATGTTGGCGAAGATTTGGCAATTGTGGCAATGTTTGACGTAGCTTCTGCAATCGGCTTCCATGGTGGTCCAGTAGTAGCCTAACCGCATGATTTTTTGGGCTAGCATCATTGCGCTCATGTGAGGAACACATTCTCCGTCATGGACCTCTTCCATGACTTTTTTGGCTTTGTGGTGATCAACGCAAAGGGGAAGAATCCCTTGGGGTGTTCTTTTGTATAGTTGCTCTTGGTTTATCACGAACTGTGATGCAAGTAACCAGATGGCTCTTTGTCCTCTTGTATCAGAGTTAGGAGGGAATTCGTTTTTGGTTTTGTAGTTGAGGATGGCTTGGTACCAAGGTTCTACATGGTCTTCCTCGTCGTTGTTGATGGCACGGATGTGAGTTGGCTCGCTCCTTCTCTCGACACATAAGGGCATCGATGTTATGTTGTCAGGTATGTTGACGAGCGCGGCAGGTTTTTCTAGGGCATCAGCAAATTGATTTTTCTTCCGTGGTAGGTGGAAGTAGTCGACTTGGTCGAAGAATTCGGCCTCTTGATTGATTTTTGCTCGGTAGGGTGCTAAGCTGTCACTTCGGATCTTCCATGATCCGGACACCTGATTGATGATGAGTGAGGAATCGTCGTGGACCCTCAACTTCCTGATGCCAAGTGTTATGGCTGCTTGTAGGCCGATGAGGCATGCTTCATATTCGGCGGCATTGTTGGTGACGGCGAAGTGTAGCTTGACTGAGATCGGAACATGTTCCCCTTCTGGTGATATTAGGAGGATTCCTACCCCGAAGCCTCTCAGATTTGATGCACCGTCGAAGTATAGGTCCCATGCGTCGGTGTCGGCACAAAGGATGTCTTCGTGAGGAAGTGACCATGTGTCGGTCGTTGTATCCTCGTTGATGGGGTTTTCCGCCAGGAAATCGGATAACATGAGTGTCCATCTAGACAACCTTCCATTTAGTACGGGTTTTTCGAAGATGTATTTGACCGGGTCCATCTCGGAGTAGATGTGAACCGTGTAGTTGAGCTTGTAATGTTGCAGCTACTTTGTTGACCAGACCAGGGCACGACATGTCTTTTCCAGTTGGGTGTACCTTGTTTCGTACTCGATGAATTTTTTACTGATGTAGTAGATGGCTCGTTCTTCGTCGTCGACTGTTTGTGCTAGCACTGCTCCCATGGCTGTGTCGGTGACAGTCAGTTATAGGGATAAGGGAATTCCTCATTGAGGTGGAATGAGGGCAGGTGGTTTGGATAGGATTTCCTTTATCCTGCCAAAGGCCTTTTGACAGTCGTCGTCCCAATCGGTGTGATCGGAGGCGCAAAGCTTCTTGAATATCGGTTCACAAATCATAGTGAGCTTGGCTATGAAGCGGCTGATGTATTGGACTTGACCGAGTAATCCTCGAATTTCCTTCTCGTTCTTAGGCCGAGGCATTTGTTGAAGAGCTTTGATTTTAATTTGGTAGGATCAATTTCGATGCCCCTCTTGTTGACGACTTGTCCCATGAGTTTTTCGGAGGTGACCCCGAATGCACACTTCTGAGGATTTAGTCTCATGCTATATTTCCGGAGGCGAGCGAAGAACTTCCAAAGAGCGCTGATGTGGCTGTCCCGCTCTTTTGATTTGACGATCATGTCAGCGACATATACCTCCACCTCCTTGTGCGTCATGTCATGTAGGAGAGTGGTGGCGGTCTTTGGGTAAGTTGCTCCGACGTTTATTAGACCGAAGGGCATGACAGTGTAGCAATATGTACCCCACTATGTAGTGAATGCAGTCTTGTGCATGTCTTCCTCGGCCATTTTGATCTGGTTGTACCCAGCATACCCGTCCATGAATGATAATAGGGCGTGCTCGGCGGTGTTATCCACCAGGATATCTGTTAGGTTCTTTAACCCCTAATTAGACTCCTCTAATTAGTATCTAAATTACTCATTAATTTAGATCTTATAGATCTAGTTGCATGCAAACAAAGATTACAAAATAAGGAGGAAAAATGTATTTGCTTACAATGGTGATGGACGAAATTAATGGGCACAAGGTAGGACACCTTCCTAACCTTGTTCTTGAGCTTAACTAGATGGGATGATCCTCCAAAACCCAAAGCTCCAAGTATAAGAACTCTCCTCTTAGTTGCACCCAAGACATACCCTTAACATTAATATAATCACTAACTAGGTAATATATACTAGTACCTTAAATATTAAATCTAATATTTATTTTATTACTACCATAGTAATTTTGGTGTAAGTGTTAGAGTTCTAGAACAAATTTTTAGCATAAAAGCAAGTTTTATGTGAGAGATCAAGAGAGAGGTTTTTCCACAAAAACATGAGAATAAGAATAATTAAAAATGAGAACTAACTCTCATCTTTACGGGGGGAGGGGTGCACGGTTTCATCATCAAAAAGAGGCATGCTCATACTTTTTGTCTTATCAAAACAATAGGCTAGTGTTTAGGTGTGTAAGAGTAATCATTGTGTTTTTATAAAAACAACAACTATATTACCACCCTAAACCCCTTAAAACCGGTTTTACCACTTAAAATGGAGCTCCATTTTATCTTTCATAATTTGTCAATTGTCATATAACGTGTGACATGTGACACGTGACATGTTTATTAGATAATGTATGCATATTTAACAAATTAAATATCATTACATAATCAATTAATTAAACTTAACAACTTAAGTAGTAATTCACAATTATATGTATATAAAATGGGTCATTTAAGATTTAGTTAATATAATCTACAATATTTTATAATTATAACTAACTAATTACTCTAATCTCAAATGTTTCATAAATACTAATCAATTTTAGTAATATAACATATTAATTACTAAATTGAATCTTATTTAATCACATTACAATAAGATATAAAATTGTCACTCACAAATGAAATTTGTTCAATTTAAGGAATTAATTAATCCGTATCGACATACAATCAATTAACTTATCAGTTAAGGGAATTGTCCTATAGGTGTGGCCTTAAGGGATCAACTGATCACCATCGTCAAACAACAGTAACGTCAAACTTTAGTCAGCCAATCGTTACCGATTAATGTTGATCAGTTGACTATATATTGAATCAGCCCTTGTGTATTCTTAATATGAGATTTAAACATGTGATCGTACTATTTTTCAGGACACATACCCCAACAATCTCCCACTTGTCCGAGACAAGTGTGCGTCACCAATTCTCTTGTCCTATTGCTATCTCCCACTCAATGCAAGGTGTCTTGCAGGTCGTACTTGCATGTGATCATATCTAGAGTGGTTTCCTCGATCTGGAGAGTAACTATTTGACCGGAACTATCTGCCGTAGATACCTTCCGAGCGTGGCCACGCATTTCCAGTTCACTATTCCTCGATTGGCCCTGAGATTTAGATAACCCTGACAAGGGGGTAGACAATTCCTATTGCACTATTTCCTTCGAATAGCCACAGATCATCATGACCCAAAAGATACCCATTTGCACTCCATATTCGGAAGTCGTGGAGCAAAAATCAAAGTCAATCAGAAACTGTGCCACCTTGGGCGAACAGCCTCTAGTCAAAGAATCAACTCAAAAAGAATACTATAGTAGCTCTCGCCATGACAATGCTATACAAAAATTACCGGAACTCTATAAGCGGTCACTGCCCGACAGTGTGTCTCACACAGTCTGCCTATGTGATCGACTAGTCATCTCTTATGACCCTATGGCATTTGAACTTTCCATCAATCGACTCACACTCTAGTCACTTGGAGACGTCACCTCATATAAGCAACTAGGGGCCAATACTATGTTAATCCAGTTCACTTTAATAGGGTTCAACATTGTCCTTACAACCTATTTGGATATAACAAAGTAATAAAAGAGTTTAAAATAAAACTCAAACGATGAATGCATTATCACAAATGTAAAATTAATACAATATCAATTACTACATAATCTATAATCCATTTTTAATTTTGTATATAATCATACATTTTAATTCAATTGAAATGGCATGACTTATCATGTTAAGCCTATGAGAAGGCCTTGGTTAACAAGTTTTAGCAATATCTTACATCTTACTTAACCTCATTATATACTATTTCCCTTCGTTATCTATAATCTTGTATTATAAAACCTTTGAGTACGTGTTTAGATCCAATCTAGACATAGGCTTTCTTGCCTTAGGATAGCTCCCACTGTCCTTACAGTGTTTGAGATTCATCCTTCTTGCATATCTCATAGATTCAAGTGTACTCAAGGGATCAACCGATCACCACCTTCAAACGACAGTAACGTCAAACTCTAATGAGCCAATCGTTACCGATAAATGATGATCAACTGACAATATAATCTCCGTTGTATATTTTTCATTGTTCAACTTCCTAGAACGTTTCTCGCCGATTTACTCCTCGAATAATCATAGCCAAGATGGTTCTCCAACCATCCTTATGTGTTTACAATATGGTTTTTGTGTAATTCATTGCACATAAATCCAACAATTATTTCCAAACATTTAGCTTCATATCTTTAGTCCTTCTTGAGTACTAACGAATGAACCATATGAGTATATAGTGACTTTCACAAAGATTCGATTTTAGTTTCTTGTCATACTCCAAGTATACGAAGTATAAGAATAGAGATACATCTTAGCATAATAAATTAATCCAGCAGCGGAAGCAAATGGATTCAATTTCTACATGTTCAATACTTTAGAACTTGTCAAGATTCTTATGAACATAAGAATATTAACTTTATGCTAATATCCATTGAACTGGATATCTTAGAGATGTATTATTCTTATCCTAAGTCTTTCATCACTCATAGTGATCAATATGTCATTCACATATAAGACTAATAATACCACCCTACTCCCACTAAACTTCTTGTATAAACAAAACTACTCGACAAATCGAGAAAGGTTTATTAAATGACTGAAACATACCATTTAACTCCTTGACTTCTACTTAAGATTTCTTATTAAGTTCGTATCCTACCTTAGGATAGTTACGATTTACTAAACTCATGCAAGATGATTTTAAAATCCAACATTCAAATAATATTTTGAAATCTGAATTTAATGAAGCGTTGCAATTGGTGTATACCTGTTACCACCAATCAATCAAGTTATGTAAACATCTTAATGTTTATGTTCAGTTCGGACTTGTGTGGAGTTGAAACTGGGTAAAGCATCTTAATAAGTTACAGGTTTGTTACTTTCAAAAATAACATGACTCCTGTCCACTTGGGTTTCGAAGAAATATTTACTGATTTTGACCAAGAAAGAACATTTTCCTACGTCTTATGATCAGTCTATGGCTCTTGAGAATTTTCTCCCACTCCGTCTTTAAAAATTAATCCTCTTTTCTTAATAGACAGCATCACGAGCCACAAACCCTTCGTTCTCGTGATCATGTAGGAAAAATGAGCACATGTTTACTATCGAAACAAGCTACAATTTAGGTGCCATGCCTAACCATATCTCATATGAAATGTAGATTATTGCTTTAACTATGTTTTGTTTTAGTGGAAAATTTAAATGCCAGACAAATTTTATAACAGAAACTACCTCCAACTATATTGTAAAGATTCAATCATATCATATAGGATTTTTTGTCACTTTCTAACACACCTTATCTAATATTATGTGCTTATAAAGGTGAACTTGTGATACCATATCACACTCTTTTTAGTGCAAATCAAAGTCATTACTTTATTGTTCCCTACCTTGACAAAGTACTAATACTTTGGTTTTATAATCTCTAGGTTTTGATACTTTTAAAAAATTCATTCAGCTTATTCAAAGAATTTCTCTTCTTACCTCATTAAGTGGATACCAAGTATCTACCTAGCTCGTTGGTAAAAGAGATGAAGAAGTAATAACCTTTTCTGATTGAAATTGTATTTCACCATATACTTCAAAGTGTAAATAGGGCGAATATCTTGCTCTATTCATAATCCTTTTCAAGAAGAAGATCATGAATTATCTTGCTTTGAATATAAGATTTGTACACACCAAAAGATTCCCAATCAAATGGTTTGGGACACTAGTCAAAACTAGTTTCTAAATGCGATTTTCAATCGAGAATTGAGAAATGATTGGGGTCACCAACTCGGGTCTTGTATATATGACATTTTATTTCTAGTTTGAATATAATTACCTTGATTTGTATGGTCTCACCATAAATTTGTATCAAATACTCATGATGTGGTAATTAGTAAGAATGCAATGTCAATGTCATAGATATTCAAGAAGGAATATGTTGGAGTCACACGACCAACTTCCTTGATCTTTAATTAATGGGGTTTGTATAGATTTTAGTGTCTAACACTTTCTCTTATGAGCCTAGTTCTATCCTTAACCATTAAGATAGGTGCTTACTTCTTATCGCTCCCACTGACTTCAAGAATTTCTACTTGATGAAGACTTATCTTCATATTAATTCCTAGTTAATCCTTCACAAGGGTTAACTCTATTGTGGTATTTGGTTAATCAAAATTTCTAACAAATCAATTAACCAATTTAACATTGCCATGTTCTTAACTAATTAAGTGCTTGGTGACAAGTGTTTAGGTTGAGCAATAAGACTTTTAAACCTTGGATGCATAGAAGATATCATCAAAATATATTTTGACTAATAATTACTTCTATTCATACTTCTTCATAAGAAATCATACATAGGTATGTTAGGAATTTAAGATGCTAATCTTATATAACATAGGATAATTCCTATGGAGTTCTATGGAATAGAACGGTTCCTATGGAGCTAGTCCATGCCTTATTTAAACGGTTCAATTGAGACTTTTAGAAAGGAGACTCTATTTGTCTTTAGCTATAGTGGTGTAATGGAGACATAAGTAAAAATCGAAATGACATCGTATATGTGATACCGTCGTCAGGTACCAAAGATAAATACTTAGTTACACTAACAGAAGCTAGCAGTAAGTAGGGTCGATCTTCACATGGAGGCGGTCACTATCTACTTGTCTATTCGGTCTGTCTACGGTCAACAGATGGGGGTTTTGATTGTTTTGACTAAACTAACGAGTTTAAGCCAAGAGAAATAGAAAAAAGAGAAATTAAGCAGAGGGAAAGGAAACTAGGATGTCGGTTCATCAATGAATGTCAATTAATTGCAATTAAGGTCACAGATTAGTCGATGTGTCGGTCTAAGGGGCAATGAATATCTCCTTTCGGTCTCAATTCGCCCTAAAATACTATTACCTTAGCTTCCGCCCTCACTAAAGCATCCTATTTTTCACTGCGGGTCTCACCCCTTCCAACCTTCCGGTCTAGGTCAAGGCTTACCAAAATTAAAAAGGCTAATTGCATCGATTCAACTAGTAAGATACAATTAAAGCAGTGATTAACAACATAGACAAAAACAACAACGACAATCTACAAACTAATTAGCAATTAACATCGGTCCATTAACTCCCATAATCCTAGCAGGGAGAAATTAGCTAGACATGATAAAGAAAAGAACGGAAATAAAGGGAAGATAAATAAACATTAAATAAAGAAGAAAAGGGAAAAAGAGAGAAAGTTACAGAGAAAAGATCCGGGAAATGGAAAGAACAAAGAACAGTAGTAATGTAAAGAGTAGTGTATGTTGTGATAAGCGAGAAAAAAGAGAAGCCTACAAATGACGTCTCTCCTTCCTATTTATAAGAAATAGGATTTTTATTTAACCTAATGATAAAATAAAACTAAAAAGCCCGAGCCCAATAGCAAACCACTCGATCGAGTGATTTGAAACCACTCGATCGAGCAAAACTGAGCTCAGACCACTCGATCGACCAGAAATTATACTCGATCGAGTAAACCTCTAAATGCAACTATTCGATCGTGTAAAGAAAGTACTCGATCGAGGTCTTTTACCATATAAAACCACTCGATCGACCTAAAAGTCACTCGATCGAGTGATATTTGACTTCAGCAGCTCACAATTTCGTTAGTTTCAGCTTTGACTTGTATTTTTAGCTCCCGAAACGGCTTCACGCATCCCAAGACATCTACATTTCCGCTCCAAAATCACTCTTCCTCTAAATGCATGTAAAACGGACGGTAAAAGGCTTGATTTCACTACTTTCTGGTCCATTCCTGCAAATAAGGCAAAGCAAACCAAAGTAGCATATTCGGGGCATTTCGTAGCATAAAACTACGAGGATAGCATAGAAATACGTGCATAAAAAGGCCTAAAAGGACTATAGAAAATGCACGTATCAAATCTCCCCAAACCAAACCTTTACTCGTCCTCGAGTAAACCAAATGCAAACTAATGGAACGGAAAAGATAACTCTGAGCTAGCTACAAATGCCCACTCAAACCGATTTAATGCAAGCAAACTAACACTTATAGCAAAGCAGTCAAATGCAAACGAGTTGTAGGATGTTTATAAAATAGCTGAACCGTCGACCTTGCAAGACCTTTAATAATGGACTCTCACGGGTCACTCTTCTCTCATGAAGCAAAGGGTAAGCATATGAATGTAAGAGAGAAAGAAATATAGTCGCTCACCTAAACTACGACCCACATAAATATGCATGCAACTAATATGATAGACAATTCTAACTACCGTACATACATTCCAACCAAACAAGGTCCGTCACAGCTGAGGGCTTATATAAAATATGGTAAAGTGAGGCAATGGGTAAGAAAAGGCAAAATATTTATTGGAATGTGGAGGTATAGGCGGCCAATCTAGTACCTAAAAAAACCATATGACAACATCCATTTCCAACTCAATTATAGAATTAAGCACATGCGCCATTCATTTGGCACAAAACTCACCAAACCGAACTGAAAATACTCCTCAATAAATATAAATAAAGCATAGGAGTGAAACCGATCTCATCTAACAAACTCTCTTTTTTTCTTCTTTTTCTTCTCTTTTCACGGTTTCTCTTTTTTTTCCTTCCTTTTTTGAATCACGCTTTTTTCTTCTCTTTTTTTTTCATCCATTCACGTTTTTTTCTCATTTTTCATTTTTTGTTCATCTCATCCTCCTTATTTTCTACCAACTCCAAATCGATATAATACAAACCAAATTCGGACCAATAAAATATATACCGCAAAAATATACACTAAACTAGCTTGACAAGGCAGGCTAAATTTGGATGTAGCTAAGGGTCAACAGGCAAATTTGGCTAATGTGGAGTTAAATGGGTAAAAATGAAAGAAAGGGGAATGTAAGCGCCTCCCTGCATGTGACACCAACCACTAACCCGAATGTATGTAGGCAAAAAGCAATTGAATTTCATAAATGTGCAAATTGATGATACATGATATGCAAGGAGTAACTACTCACAATGCTACATGAAACTGGTCATAAATGACACCAGTTTATACGGCTCTAAATCTTAGAAATTATAAGTAGCTTGCCAAAATTTTCAGGTCAAGTCTATTCGTTCAGCTAAACTTTAACATAAACTCGTAGATATGCAAAAAGACAATGCTAAAAAGAATAATAGTTTATGCAAGGCTTAAGCAAAAATACAATTGCAGTGCAATTTCATCATTGAAATCTACCGTTCCGACTCAACCTACATGCTAAAATAAACATGAAATTTTAGAAATTTTTTTTTGAATTTTCTAATTTTTTGAGATTTTTTTTTTGAGATTTTATGAAAATAAACAATGCACACGGAAATTAAACGTGATAACAGAAAAGCAATAAAAACAATATGCAGACACAGATATGGATGCATAACCTCCCCAAACCAAACCGTACAATGCCCGCATTGTACCAAAACATGGAAAGGAAACGCAAACTAAAAGAAGAAGAGTGGAGATGCGGAAAGCTTACAAGATTACGCGAATAAGGGACCTCCCCAAACCAGCCAGCAACGTGGGAGGTCGCAAATAGCCCAGAACATCATCACAGGAAGCAAATCCAAGCAAAGAACATCTTAAATTGCTCGATCGAGAAGAATAATGGTCGATCGAGTGGTTTCTCCTTGGCAGGTACTCGATCGAGTAGAATAAACGCTCGATCGAGTGAATTCAGCAGAAAAAGTTCTCGATCGAGTACAAAAAGTACTCGATCGAGTCATCCTCAGTGGACCCCTGCAAAGACGCAATAAAACAGCCACAAAACTAACAAAGCAAGCATAACTGAAATAGTCTATGGTATGAAAACCATTTATTACACACAACTGATAATGAAATGTTGAAAAATAACTAAAAATAAAATCTCTGGGTTGCCTCCCGGGTAGCGCTAGTTTCAGAAAGGTCCCAGCTCGACCTTCTTTTCTTCAACGAGCCTCTCTAATTTAACCTGGTCAAAACAGCTCAAAGCGCGCAGCAACCAATCAAATAGCTGCGCATGTGCTACACAAAACTGTAAATAGCACCACAGTAGAATAATGACATAGGAAAATAAAATGTATAAACGTTGGAGTCTAACAAATTTCCTATGACATCTCCTAAATTTATCAACAAAATAAAGGAGTTCAGGAGCAATTAATAAATGATTTAGGGTACCGTCTCAGATTAACAAATTTAAGATGACAAGTACGGTGAAAAATCGTTAAATTACTTGTCCAACTGGAAGGGGGTATAGTATTGAAATACGAAGCATGAGTCAAATGAGGCAATGTACTATTCAAACAAACAATAATATAATTATCGCTAACTACCTCGGTTTGGTTGCTCTCAATGATGGAATCATTAACAAAGGAAGATATTACCTCTTCCGCGCTAGGAGCAATCACTGACTCAACTACCTTCTCTTCACCCTCCTCTGTGGAATTCGTCCCGTAAATCGCAGCCTCCAAGTCATCCAACTCGGCTTTGAAAAGGGAAGATTCACCGTATCCATTGTCTTCATAAAAATCGTCACCCAAAACGAACCCATGTGACAAATCAATGCTCTCTTTGGCCAAACTAGTCGATCGAGCAAAAATAGAACTCGATCGAGAGCTTCCTTCCTGATTTTCACTCGATCGAACACAGTGAACTGCTCAATCGGGGACTTCCTCAATACAACTGTTCGATCGAGTGGAATCAACTGTTCGATCGAACGTTTTCTCTGGTAATCCACTCAATCGAGCACTATTACTAGCTCGATCGAGTGATCTTTGCAGTGCATCGCAGAAATCTTCATAACTCGCTTCATTTTCGGATAGATCTTCGTACTCTGAGTCATATAAACTATCAGCAACGATAGGCAACTCGGGTCCTCCCTGGGAAAGACTACTCTCCGCGTGCCTAAAGGTCGTCTCAGCGGCTAGCTGAGCTATTTGAGACTCAAGCTCATCGATTTGAGCGTACGTATGTCTTATCATACTCTTGCTTTTTGAATGCAAGTGTCTTGATCAAAGATTTCAGCTCCGCAATCTCTTCTTTCTGTCTATCAGGAGGAGGAGCTTGTTGTCGCGGTGGCCAGACGAACAGAGGCTTTTGATAGCCTCGTTGATAAGGTAGATGTGGCGGCACAACTACAGAAGGTTGACTAGCTCGTCTAAGCTGATTAAATGCATAGACCTCGTCATTTTCAGCCACGCAATTAGCTGCATTGTGCCCAGCAGCACCACATCTCCCGCAGTAAATCACCTGCTGCGCCATATAATGGAACATAGGTGATGGGTCAAAGGTACTCAAGTCTTCCCTTTGACGATCTTTCACCTAGAACTGTCTAGGTAGGACCTGTAGGGCCTATCAAAATAGCACTAAAGAAAAAGATTAGAACGGCCTCAAGGGATAAACCCCTTGAGGCTAAAAACAGACAAAATTAAACAAATAAATAAATAGTTGCCTCCCCGGCAACGGCGCCAAAATTTGATACCGTCGTCAGGTACCAAAAATAAATACTTAGTTACACTAACAGAAGCTAGCAGTAAGTAGGGTCGATCTCCACATGGAGGCGGTCACTATCTACTTGTCTATTCGGTCTGTCTACGGTCACCAGATGGGAGTTTTGATTGTTTTGACTAAACTAACGAGTTTAAGGCAAGAGAAATAGAAAAAAGAGAAATTAAGCAGAGGGAAAGGAAACTAGGATGTCGGTTCATCAATGAATGTCAATTAATTGCAATAAAGGTCACAGATTAGTCGTTGTGTCGGTCTAAGGGGCAATGAATATCTCCTTCCGGTCTCAATTCGCCCTAAAATACTATTAGCTTAGCTTCCGCCCTCACTAAAGCATCATATTGTTCACTGCGGGTCTCACCCCTTCCAACCTTCCGGTCTAGGTCAAGGCTTACCAAAATTAAAAAGGCTAATTGCATCGATTCAACTAGCAAGATACAATTAAAGCAGTGATTAACAACATAGACAAAAACAACAACGACAATCTGCAAACTAATTAGCAATTAACATCGGTCCATTAACTCCCCTAATCCTAGCAGGGAGAAATTAGCTAGACATGATAAAGAAAAGAACGGAAATAAAGGGAAGATAAATAAACATTAAATAAAGAAGAAAAGGGAAAAGAGAGAAAGTTACAAATAAAAGATCCGGGAAATGGAAAGAACAGAGAACAGTAGTAACGTAAAGAGTAGTGTATGTTGTGATAAGCGAGAAAAACGAGAAGCCTACAAATGACGTCTCTCCTTCCTATTTATAAGAAATAGGATTTTTATTTAACCTAATGACGAAATAAAACTAAAAAGCCCGAGCCCAATAGCAAACCACTCGATAGAGTGATTTGAAACCACTCGATCGAGCAAAACTGAGCTCAGACCACTCGATCGACCAGAAATTATACTCGATCGAGTAAACCTCTAAATGCAACTATTCGATCGTGTAAAGAAGGTACTCGATCGAGGTCTTCTACCATATAAAACCACTCGATCGAGTGATATTTGACTTCAGCAGCTCACAATTTCGTTAGTTTCAGCTTTGACTTGGCTTTTTAGCTCCCGAAACGGCTTCACGCATCCCAAGACAGCTACATTTCCGCTCCAAAATCACTCTTCCTCTAAATGCATGCAAAACGGACGGTAAAAGGCTTGATTTCACTACTTTCTGGTCCATTCCTGCAAATAAGGCAAAGCAAACCAAAGTAGCATATTCGGGGCATTTCGTAGCATAAAACTACGAGGATAGCATAGAAATACGTGCATAAAAAGGCCTAAAAGGACTATATAAAATGCACGTATCAATATGTCAAGGAGCAAAGATATAAAACAAATATAAACAACGAAATAGTGGGAAAACTAACATTCATCGTAATATATGAAAACTTTTAGCAAGTTTTAGCATTTATATAATGACGTCCACCCAATTATATAAACGATTCCAAGATCCAAATTTATACTAGCTCTATTGTGGGACAACGGTCCCTCTATAACCTTTACTAATACAATTTGGTGGGTTAACTCATTTAACCGATTCTACACTTAGAACTCTCGATCGATGAAATTACATTAAGTTCATCTTTAGCCCGAACCTATTGAGACAACGGCCCCTCTAATACTTTCGTTGAGATCAACCAAATTTCGAAATGTAATTACATTTTATTACCCACTTACCCAACGTTAAAAGAAAGCACCCCGGTATAATATTTCAATACCGTATTGTACCCCTAATGAAATTGGGCTTCATGAGTTCCTACTCTTTGGTAAGGCTAAGTCTCAATTTTTAGAAATGTGAAGGTCTTTTCAATTTATTATCTATCTCTTTTAAGTGAACTAAATTAGTGATCTATCGATAATTATAATTGACAAGGTTGAGAACTCGATATAAAAATATATGCATGTGATGTTATGGCGATTTGGCATGCATGCAAACATATAAAATATAACATGTAAAGAAAAGCAATTTCCTAGTATGGCCTTTCCTAAAATAGAAATTCTAATAATCTATTACATATTCGGAAACCAACTCCTTTGGTCCCTTAAACTTCATATGACACGCCTCCCAAGGAAACACCGTCTTAATCGGAACTCCTTTCCGAATGGCTCCGTCTTTAGGAAACTCCGGAATTACAAAAATAATAATAAAATACATAGCTATTCCTATTATACATTTGTAATAAAAAATTTAAATCTATTAAATTACAAAACGGTGATGCGAGATCACAATAAAATTACAACCGAATCGATATTTTCTTACATTACGGGTAATACCGATTAAAAACTAAGGCCATACTAAGACAAATTACATGATTCAAAATTACATAAATTTAAATGACATACATCAATAAAAATATGCAGCATTATATATGTATTCAACATGCAAAAATAAATGTGCCAAATCGCCTTACTAGATTATATCGTATATCGCTTTGGTTTTATGGAAATGCGTGACTTTTAACTTATTAAAATCACAAAATAATACTTAAATCAAATTTAAGCCTAAGTTAATTACCCTAACTGTCTTAGGACTCAAATATTAGTCCACACTAAGATTTGACAATAATCTAAATTGGTTTTACATTATTGCTCATTATAGTCTTATTAATCTTAACAATTAAGAAATAATTCCCAATAAATCATAAAAAATTGGAAAAATTCGAAATCAAAATTTTTTATATTCTTTAATTTGACCAAGATCCCAAATTTTCAATAAAAATTGCTCACAAATCATTTTTAATTTATTTCATGAATAAATAGCATAAATCATAATTTTCACAACTTAATTCCAAATTAATCACAAAAATTATGAAAAATTCAAAATCAAAATTTTGAACATACTATAATAATTTCTAGATCCTGGAAAAACATATATCCAACCAAAAATTTCGAATTTAATTTTATGACTAATAAAGTTGCCTTTTATCAATTTTATCACATAAAAAATCAATAAAAACACAAAATTAACAAAATTAATTTTTCTTTTCACATCTGATGTTCTAAATATGTGTGCAACTATGGAAAAAGTTTCATGCCATAAATTTCGTTTTAGCTAATTTTTAGCGTATATAATCTCGATTTATTCCATTTTAACCATTAAAATCATAAATCGTGCAAAATTAATCACATTAACTTCAAATTTTACATACAATAAGTAAAATATGCATGTGAGATCATATTAAAATTTCGTGGCCAGAAACAATAAATAACTATTTTTAGTTATTAAATAACCATTTTATTCATTAAAATGTTATTATTATCCAATAAATTATTAAAAATGAGCAATAAAATTCCATAAATCATCTAAAATGATCTAAAACATTTTAGGACCACAATGTATACATGCATCAAAAATTTCGTGTATATACTATAGTTTCACAAATTTTCCGGTTTTTATTTTAGTCATCAAATAACTAGTAAAAAACTCAAAAAATGATTTGCATGAATCAACAAAGCTCTGATACCAATTATTAGGTTCTTTAACCCCTAATTAGACTCCTCTAATTAGTATCTAAATTACTCATTAATTTAGATCTTATAGATCTAGTTGCATGCAAACAAAGATAACAAAATAAGGAGGAAAAATGTATTTGCTTACAATGGTGATGGACGAAATTAATGGGCACAAGGTAGAACACCTTTCTAACCTTGTTCTTGAGCTTAACTAGATGGGATGATCCTCCAAAACCCAAAGTTCCAAGTATAGGAACTCTCCTCTTAGTTGCACCCAAGACATACCTTTAACACTAATATAATCACTAACTAGGTAATATATATTAGTACCTTAAATATTAAATATAATATTTATTTTATTACTACCGTAGTAATTTTGGTGTAAATATTAGAGTTCTAGAACAAATTTTTAGCATAAAAGCAAGTTTTATGTGAAAGATCAAGAGAGAGGTTTTTCCACAAAAACATGAGAATAAGAATAATTAAAAATGAGAACTAATTCTTATCTTTATGGGGGGGGGGGGGGGTGCACGGTTTCATCATCAATAAGAGGCATGCTCATACTTTTTGTCTTATCAAAACAATAGGCTAGTGTTTAGGTGTGTAAGAGTAATCATTGTGTTTTTATAAAAACAACAACTACATTACCACCCTAAACCCCTTAAAACCGGTTTTACCACTTAAAATGGACCTCCATTTTATCTTTCACAATTTGTCAATTGTCATATAATGTGTGACATGTGACAGATGACATGTTTATTAGACAATGTATGCATATTTAACAAATTAAATATCATTACATAATCAATTAATTAAACTTAACAACTTAAGTAGTAATTCACAATTATATGTATATAAAATGGGTCATTTAAGATTTAGTTAAGATAATCTACAACATTTTGTAATTATAACTAACTAATTAATCTAATCTCAAATATTTCATAAACATTAATCAATTTTAGTAATATAACATATTAATTACTAAATTGAATCTTATTTAATCACATTACAATAAGATATAAAATTCTCACTCACAAATAAAATTTGTTCAATTTAAGGAATTAATTAATCCGTATCGGACATACAATCAATTAACTTATCAATTAAGGGAATTGTCCTAAAGGTGTGACCTTAAGGGATCAACTGATCACCACCGTCAAACGACAGTAACGTCAAACTCTAGTCAGCCAATCGTTACCGATTAATGTTGATCTGTTGACTATATATTGAATCATTTCTTGTGTATTCTTGATATGAGATTTAAATATGCGATCGCACTATTGTTGAGGACACATATTCCAACAATGTCAACATGTGGCAGAGGGAAGTCGTCTTTTGGACTTGCTTTGTTTAGGTCCCTGAAGTCGGCGCAAACCCGAATTCTCCCGTCTTTCTTGGGTACGGGGACTATGTTGGCCATCCAGTCAGAGTATTCTGAAACTTTGATGAATCCGGAACTGTTTGTCTGCCTCATCCTTGATTTTCAGGGCCCATTCAGGGCGCATACGGCCCAACTTTTGTTTCACGGGCTTAGCCCCGGGTTTGATGGGTATCCTGTGTTCTGCGATCTCCATGTTGATCCCCGGCATGTCTTTATAGGACCATGCGAATACGTCCTTGTATTCGTGTAGGAGGTCGATGAACTGCTGTTTTTCCGAGGGGTCAAGGGTGGTCCCTATCCTAAGTTCTTGAGGTGTGTTGTTGGTCCCTATGTTAATAGGTTTGGTCTCCTTAATGATGGGGGTCCTATCTTCTCGTTTGTCAAGTTCTTTGCCTAGGTGAGGTGGGTAGTTACTCAAGTCAAATTTCTCATATTCGTTTAGAATTGCATTGCCGTTAAATTGAGACGAGACATAAGCAAAGTTAGCCTTCATTAAGTCGACTTGAGCGAAAAGCTCGGATAGGACAAACATCTCATGGGCAGTCAGAGGCGACATAGAAGAAGAGGTGGCCCCTGGAACAAGCTCCAGGTCGCTGCCTTCTGCGGAAGTGGGGATGGCCCTAGTTGACTCAGCCTCTAAGGCGGCCACGAGTTTGTGATAAAACAGTGGAAAGGGGACTTTGACCGGGATATCAGGAATGTTAGGTGCTAAGACAAACTCTGACTCTAACTCAGACTCAGACTCAGACTCCTTCTCATCTTCACTTCCCTCTTTGAACATAGGGCCTTCTCCAGTTGTGATCTTGAGAATGCGGCCTTGACGATGGGTCAACTTGATAGTTTTCCTCCAGCCTTGTATAGTTTTCTCTGGGTCAGTATTAGAGATTAAGGCGGTTGGATCGAACTGGTTATACTTTAGAGCAATGTTGATGATGTCCTCATAACCGAGGTGCTTGATGTTGTCTTCTCCAAAGAGGAGACTGACGGCTTGTCCGTTCAGGCATGGGGCCGACTCAGATTTGGTCGACGCCGCTTTGATGTTGCCGAGGATGAAGTAGTTTTGTTGAAAGACCTCTACGCCCGGGTGTTTGTCCTTAGCTACGGAGTCGTAGATTAGCTCCGGAAAGCCGCTGTAGAGCTCGGACTCTCCCTCGAGGACGAAGTATCCGTTGAGAGTCAGATGGTAGGGACGGAGGATGACTTCGTGCTTTTTGCGCTTCGGTATTATGAGGTTCATCTCCTGGATGTCTTCATCGGTTTGCTCATAGCCTAGCCCGAAGGGAATGTTGGGGACCTTGGCCTGCTTCAAGGGAGGCAAGGTGCTTGTTAGTGGATTGAGAGGTAGGCCCCGGAAATAACCCCGGCGCATTAAAATGCATTTCACTATGAGGCTGGGGAATGGGTCACAATCAAAGGGTGTTGATTCATCGGTTAGAGCATTCACAGCTTGGAATCCCCACATTTCGCTATCGTCCTCTTTAATAACTTGAGGGGCTACCCCCTTTTTCATGATAGCCTTGATCAGGGAGGCGGGAATTGTGATTGTTTTCCCGTCGAAAGGGACCCTGATTTTTAGATGGAGGGTTGAGGTGACGGCTTTGGCGGCGTGAATCCAGGGGCGTCCCAGAAGCATGTTGAAAGAGGCGTCGATGTCGGCCACCTGAAAACTGGCTTGTCTTTCCAAGGGTCCAGTTGCAATGTCCAAGGTGATACGCCCCACAACCTTACGACGAGTGCCGTCATTGGCGCGTACTCCTTGATTAGTCGGGACCAAGTCCGTTTCCTTGATACCCAGTTTGTGAACCGTCTTGAGGGGAATGACATTAACCGCAGATCCGTCATCCACTAGAACCATAGGCACGTTCCTCTTAAGGTATTGTACAGTGATGTACAGGGCCAGGTTATGGCTGGCTCCGAATGGAGGGATATCTTCGTCAGAGAAGATGACCGGGTTGCTTAGGTCGGAGACATCCCTTGACATGTGTGCTACCACTTCTTCAGGAGAGGAGGTAGAGGGAACCGTCAACTTTCCCAAGGCTTGCAGTAAAGCCTGCCGGTGTTCGAAGGATGTAGCAATCAGTTGCCAAATTAAAATTTCAGCCTTCGCCTTTTGCAGTTGTTTAAGGATCGAGTTTTCGGGAACCTTGGGTTGAGTGTCCACGTCCGGGAAAATTTGGTCATTCGTTGTTGGAACGACTGTTGGAATGTTCGGATTATGGTAGGGGCGTCCGGACCGGGTAAGATGACCGATCTCTTTTGCCAGTTTGCCCTTTCCCGGAACAACGTAGACGTCCTATGTGTCATGTCTCCAGATACCGTTGATTTCAGGATCTCGAGGGTACCTTGGTGGATATTTTTTGTAGGGGAAGTTCTTGTGGGGGGTAGTTTTTGTGGGGTTGATTATTGTGAGGTGCATGCCAGAATGGTCGCGGGAGCAATCCTTTCTGGTAATGGGAGTTTTGGGTGCTTGGAGGACCCTCCCTTGGACGTGATGTTGGTGTTGGTGGGTTGAAAATCAACCGGTGGTAGGCATCCTCAAGTCGGGTAATCCTTTCTGATAGACTGGCTATGGCCTCTTCAACCTGTTGGAACATGGTGAACATGGTTGTAGCGCTGAATACGAATATCCCGTCCGGGGTATCCTTTTCCAAGGCATTCACCTCGTCATCGATTGGCAGGATGAGGTGTGAGCAATCCAAGGTTGGCTCATCGTCAGAGATGGCATGGATTCCCAAAGGGTTTGTCTTGTTATTTGGTTTGGTGGGTGGAGGTAAAGAAAAGTCCCCTTTCTTAATCATATCTTGAATGGCGTGCTTCAGTTTAAAGCAGGCTTTCGTGTCATGGCCTTTGCCCTGGTGGTACTGGCAGTAGGCATTGGGATTCCAGAAACGGGTTTTCTTGGCCTCGGACGGGTCCGGAGTGGGTCCAATTGGCTGTAGTTTTCCTTGGTCCATGAGCCTTTTTAGGGCACTGCATAGGTTGTTCCCAAGTTTTTGAATACTCTTTGAGGACGCTCAGTTTTCTTTGCGGTTGGTTCGAGGAGGTTGACCTCATCGATTTTGTTTGTCTGACCATAGGGGCGAGATCCGGTTGATGTAGATCTTTGGTAGCCTCTACCGGTTGTTTTGGCTAGAAAAACCTTGCGGAGGTCGTCTTCAATGCGGGTTCCAAGGATTTGTAGGTCCTGGAACGTTTTGATGTTTTGATACCTCAACAGGTTGGCATAAACTGGACGGAGGTTGTTGACAAACTTCTCCACCAGAGTCGATTCACTCGGCTTACTGAACAATTGAGTGCTTACCCTCCTCCAACGGGTTAGGAATTCTGTAAACCCTTCCTTATCATTCTGAGTCAGGACCTCAAGGGTGCGGGTGTTGGCTTGGATTTCGACGTTGTCGGCGTACTGTTTAGCAAATTCGACGGCAACTTCGTCCCAAATAGTAATGCTCTTAGGGTCGACGGAATAGTACCATTGGTGGGGAATCAGTTCTAGGGATGATGGAAAGATCCGGGTGAAGAGTTCTTGCTTAACCCCCTTGATAGAAATGTAATCCTTGAAGGCCCGAATGTGGTTGAGTGGATCCTCCACCCCCTAGAACTTGGGTACATCAGTCAAGGTAAAGTTGTCGGGTAGTTGATCCCCAACGGGTTCGAACCTTCGATTGTTCTCAAGGTAGATATTGTTACCACGGGCTAGGAGTTGTTCTTCCAAGAGCTTGAGCCTTTTCTCGGTTTCAGTCAAAGGCGGAGTGTTGTGTTCTCCGGTTTCCTTGTTTTCGAAGGTGTCGATACGGGTCTCGACACGGTCCAGGGTGACCTTAAGAGCGGTGAGTAGGCTGTCTAGCTGAGCAGTCGTGAGATCTCTGTTGTCATCGTTGTTGTTGGACGAAGATGAAGACGGGGCCATGGCTCTGAGGCAGAAAATGGCTCACGTTACATCCTAAATCCGACACGGTTTAATGACTAAACGCAAACAACACCACAGACGGAAAGACATTTCAGACTCAACAAGACGAGGGCAACCGTGTGTGGTGTCTCTGAAGGAAAAGTAGATTTATATACTCAACATAATCATATATGTTATATGTTAATTTGTCATAAAATTAGATGGTGATCTTATGCATGCAAACAATAAAATAGTTAAAGAAGAAATCTCTATCTTACATTGATATTTCGGTTTATTTGGACACAAGAGAGATCTCCTTCTCTCTTGTTCTTGTGCTTTCCTCAATGGATGAACTAGGATCCAAGTTTAGGATCCCTCCCAAAGTATAATACCCAAAGCAAACTCTTAATTAAATTAATATTATGTATACTATAACAATATTAATTTAGCATAAAATTGACCCAAAAATATTTGGTTTTGGTCTCCTAAAACCGGTTAGGAGAAGGAGAAGAAGGAAAAAAAATATTTTTATCTCTCTAAAATATTTTTGATAGATGATGAATGAATAATAATCTACCATGTTATCTTGTGTATATCATAAATTATAAGGCAAAACCCTTGGTTTTGCTCTGGTGAAAAACCGGGTAAGGGAAGGGAGGGGAGCCAATGCATGCTAGAGTTTGTCTTCACAATGACAACTAGGTTTTGCATGGCTAGTTTAGTAGGTAATGATCATGTTTACCACTAACATAATCAACACAATATAATCCTAAAACTCCTCTTCATTTCGGCACATATGTAAAATGGAATCCATTTTATTTTTGTCAATTTGTCAATATGTCACATGTCACATGTCACATAAAATTGTTATGTATTTTTAACTCATTAAAAATCAACGTATTAATAAAAATACGTCATATACAAAAATCGACCTAGTAATTCATAATTACTTGTACCAAAATATTTTACCAATTATAAATCATAACAATTTGTATTTATAATAATTCATTCAATTTAAATTGTTTCCTTAAACAATAATTTCATCTGAGTAATGAAACAATTCGATTACTTAGACCGTATCTCATTTAATCAAATTTCAATGAGACACGTAAATATTACTTCCAAAATCGTCCGTCAATTTTAAATAATTTAATTGACTCGTAACGTTATACGATCAATTAATTGATCAATTAAGAGTGTTGCCCTTTAGGTATGACCTAGGGGATCAACTGATCACCACCGTCGCACGACAGTAATGTCAAACTCTAGTCAACCAATCATTACCGATATGTGTGGACCAGGTTGACAAGAAATATTACTTCCCAATTGTATTCTTTAAAATGAGACTTAAATATGTGATCATCATGATCAACAGCCAGATCGCATTATTGTCGGAGGACACATATTCCAACAATCTCCCACTTGTCCTCGACAAGTGTGCGTCACCAATTCTCTTGTCCTATTACTATCTCCCACTCAATGCAAGGTGTCTTTCAGGTCTTACTTGCAAGTGATCATATCGTGAGTGGTTTCCTCGATCTGGAGAATAACTGATTGACCGGATTTATCCATCATGGATACATTCCGAGCATGGCCACGCATTTCCAGTTCATTACTCCTCGAGTGGCCCTGAGATATTGTTATAACCCTAACTAAGGATGGACAATTCCTATCGCACTCATTCCCTTCGACTAGCCACAGCCATCGTAACCCAAAATATGCCCATTTGACCCCATTTATGAAGGTCGTAGTAACACAAATCAAAGTTAATCTGAAACTGTGCCATCTTAGGTGAATAGTCTTTAGTCAAAAGAATCGACTCATTTGAATACTATAGCAGCTCTCGCCACGACCAGGCTATATAAATTTGCCAAAACTCTATAAGCGGTCATAAGGCCCGACAAAATGTTCCTAACAGTCCGCCTATGTGATCGACTAGTCATTCTCATATGACTTTATGGCACTTGAACTTGCCATCAATCGCATCACACTCTAGTCACTTCGAGACGTCACCTCATGTAAGTAACTATGGGCAAATACAATGCTAATCCGTGTTCAGTTAAACGGGGTTCAATTGTCTCTACAACCCGTTGGATGTAACAAAGTATAAGGTGAGTTAATAATAACTCAAACGACAAATGTCGACATCACACTCGGGAAGTCAATACCATATTACAACCTTGTGATGCATATCGTAAGTGTGTAAACACTTGTTGATTGCAATAGAAGTTTAACATGTTACGTGTCCATGTGTTCAAACTTCTTAATCGTATTATCCTTTAAATTCATGTTATCACTCATAGCATGAACCTTACCAAGTACACATCAAGGTTCCCGACCTTGGTTTCGGTTCTTTATCTTGAAAGAACTTCCTTATCGATTATCACATAACGAACGAATTTGTGGTGAATGATATAACTTGTACTGATCAAGTACTCCATCCACACACAATGCACTAGGTATTTGATTTGTAGAGTCTTGCAACAATTTGTCAAGATCATTAGCCTAGCACTTCTCATAAGTCCTAGCATATTTAGGAAAGATTAGTTTTGAGCAACTTCTTATTCAACTAAGTATCTTTTCAAACTTCTTATTTCTCCTTTTGCCTTGAAAAGTTTAGGATTTTCATTAATCTTTACGTGTGTTCGGATTTTCTATAATATGTGCAACCTTTTGACACATAACAGAGTATTCTGTCAAACACCGAAATCGCTCATCGAATTCTTCTCGAGAATTCATGACGTTTCTACTATGGCTTACCAATGATTCATCATGCTCTTATGCATATGATTCATAATTGGACATGTGCATGATTATTCTAATGGCGGAAACATTAGTAACTTTTAATCATGTCATCAACTATATTTAGGTTCAAGGAACGACCATGACTGCTAATGGCAATTCCATTTTCATTTAAATGAATAACCTACGTTTCTTGTTGATTCGATGTGTATCTTTCAATACTTATCCAACATCACTTGATGTAATTGGATTCATCATAGTCCATTTTCATCCAGAATTGAAAACTCAAATCTTCCTCTGCGAAGGAAGGTATTAGCTCGTCATTCTTCAATGAGTGATGAGTTATAAACTTTTACAAGATGATTGCTCCCACTAAATTCCATGTCTTCACATGATAATTTCTAACTCCCACTTCATTCGTAATTGACTACTCAATTGAGATATTTCAAGAATTGAAATTTATTGCTTTGTCAAGTTATTAAGATAAAACCATATATGTTCCCATCATATCCTTTCAAAATACCTATTTTGAAGTGGTCTCATTTTTAACCTTATGGAAAGAGATTTTAAATCTCTAACACATTCATGTCATAATGATGTGTGGCAATGTCATTATTCAAATAATATCTAGAACACGTTCTTCGAAATACCCTTTTCGGAAGGAGGTTTAACCATTTCATTTTCATAATGAGGTTAAGTAATGAAATTTGCGTAGTTTAATACTTAACTTAGCTATTGAGGATATCGGTATATCAATCCTTGCTACCTCTAGTCATAAATATTGTTTATTACTAGAATGTTAGTTTGATTCATTTAGGCTCTTAAGTAAAGTTGAAACTATTGGTCAAAATTTATCATAAACTAGTCAATTAAGACTTTACATTAGTCATTCTTCTTCCAAAAACTTTCTTTTGGTGTCCTCACGTAGTTATCTTAAGAATATGTTCTTTGGATTACTTCACTTGGTCTCTTTTGTCATGTAGATCTATTCGAGACCATAGATCTCATCTATTTGGGTATACTATATTAATAGATATACCTTTATTCAAATCATTCTCCCTTGTGTAGATCTCATTTACACAAGTACACAAACTTATCTTGGTGTGAGTTGTGTCCTCGTTTTTCTCCCACTCTATCTTTAGAATAAATAAACTAGAGATTCAAAGATAGCATATGAGACACAAATAATGATTTTAAAGTATAAGGAGAACTATCTCATAGGTTGACTAATAGTTTTAGATTTTGAAGTGTACTTGGTGATTGACATTCCTTTAAGAGAGTTCATAGACTCAATATCACTTTATAAATGATCATACACAAGCCTTAAGCATGTGGACGTATAATGAATCCCATCATTATAGTTGTCTATTAGATCACTTTAAGTGAATAATCATATGTTTCTAAGAGCAAGCATGTAAAGATGAATTTAGAACAAGGATAAAATGATAAAACGGGTGACTTGGGTTGCAAACTAAGCCACCATTATCCAAAATACAACCAATTATCCAAAATATCTTTCCATGTCGAACACGGAAACTTAAAGGTTCTAAAATCCAAAACATAATTAAAATAAGACAATAAAAAGCGAAGCTCCATGAAAGCTATTCCTAGCTTCTTGATGGTTTCTCAAGCTTGCTTTTCTTTTCCTTTGTCTTTGCTTGGTGGAGGCCATATTTACAATAAAAAGGGAGATACATTATCACAACTTTGTATCACAATACCATAGTTGAATTAGAAACATAAAAGAAAGGATAGTCATTTACCTCTGGAGTAATCTTTCCAAATTTTTAATATCACCAAGGTATTTGGAACAATTTCTTTTCCAATGTCCAACACCATTACAATAATGGCATTTATCAAGAGGACCCTTCTTGATTTTGGAAGTGCTAGCTTCATAAGTCTTAGCTTTGGTGAAAGTGGGAGCTTGTTTCTTACCCTTCCTCCCATTCTTCTTAAACTTCCCCTTGCTTTTGGTGCTAATGTTAAGCACATCCTTAGGTGGGTTCACATTTAACCCCATGTCCCTTTCGGCTTGCACAAGTAACTTGTGCAATTCTTCAAGAGACACATCCTTGTCTTGCATGTTAAAATTCACCCGGAATGGAACATACGCTTTGACTTTGGATAAGGAGTGTAGAATCCTATCTACAATAAGTTCTTTGGGGATTTCAACCTTTTGAATCTTCAAGGTCTCGACAAGCTCCATAAGTTTGAGCACATGAGGGCTAACCTTTTGGCCCTCTTTGAAGTCGAGATCAAAGAATGCCGCGGCCGCCTCATATTGGACGATCCGCGGAGTTTGTGAAAACATTGTCACAAGCTTGGAGTAAATCTCATTAGCGGTGCCCATTTTAAAGGCTCTCCTTTGGAGATCCGCCTCCATCGCAAAGATCAATACATTTTTCATTGCGGCGGACTCCTTATGGTAAGCCTCATATGCTTCCCTAGTGGCGGCGGTTGACCTAGTAGTAGGTTCGAGTGGAGAGGCCTCGGTTAGGTAACGAAGCTTGTCGTTGGGCGGCCAATTTGAGTTGGGCATCCCAATCGGAGAAATTTGACCCATTCTTTTCAAGTTTACATCGATCCATGAAGGATCGGAGCCATGATGAATTAGCGAGAGGCGTGGCGTTTGGGTTTGGTGTAGCCATTTGTTATGAGAAAAAGAAGTGGTCTACAAAACAAAATAGGAGTAAGACAAATGTCGTTTTAATAATAATACTCGTAAAAACTAATTTAAACAAGTTTTATTGCATTTATCTAGTGACCTCTACCCAACTTAGATAAATGATTCCAAGACCCAAATTCATATCGACTTAGGCACGGTAGGGCCGATTCATCCTTTATCAATATAACTCGGTGGATTAACGTTTAATCGATTCTACTTTTAGAACTCTTGGTCGATAAAATTACTCTAATAATTATCTATAGCCCGGAACACATGCGACTACGGTCACGAATACTTCCGTTGAGCTCAATCCAAATTTCGAATAAATGTGTCCATGATCCAAATCCACATCAACTTGGGCACGGTAGGGCCGATTCATCCCTTATCAACATGAATTCGGTGGATAGACATTTATCACCCACTTCCCCTACATAACAAGTTTTGTACCCCAGTAGGGCCGAGTGCACTCCCTCGCGAAATAAGTTTTCATGGTTTCTACTACTTGGTAAGGCTAAGTCTCAATTCATTATTTTAGCGAGAGGTCATGTCAATTTATTATCTATCACATTTTAAGTGAACTAAAGCGGTGAACTACGATAATTCTAATTGACACGGTCGATAAACTCGATAGAAGATAATGCATGTTTTAGTTATGGCGATTTAGCAATGCATGCGACATAAAAATAAAATGCAAAACATAAAAATAAATCCTAGTATGGCCTTCCTAAAAATAGAAAAACTATTTAACTATTACATATTCGGAAACCAACTCCATTGGTCCCTTGAACTTCAGTTGTGGCACGCATCTCGAGGTAACGCCGTCTTTATGTATCACCATCTTGAAGAAATCCGTCTTTGGGAACTTCGAAATAAATAAAATTACATAACAAATTACATAATTTCCTATTATACATTTGTAACTAAAATAAAATAAATCTATTAAATTACAAAACGGTGATACGAGATCACAATAAATTACAACCGAATCGATATTCCCATATATTTTGGGTAATACCAATTAAAAACTAAGGCCATACTAAGTAAAATTACATAAAATAAAATTACATAAAATAAAATTATGACAATCATAAAGAAAATGCAGCATTATAATATGTATGAATATGCCCAATTTTATGCTAAATCGCCTTTAAGTAGCCAATATCGTATATTACACGATTTTACGGATTTGCGTGATTCAACATTTTATAATCACAAAAATTACATAAATTCATATTTATGCATAAGTTAATTACCCTAACCTCTTAGGACTCAAAATTTAGTCTTCACTAATTATTTGACGATAATTAACTCATATTTCTAAAATTTGTTCATTAATGGACTTAAAATTATAATAAAATGCTATAAACTTCAAATAAATCACAAAATTTCAAATAAAGTCAAAATTTGAAATTTAAACTCATGAACATTCTGAAAAAAATACCATGACACTCATAATGTTCAAAAATTAGGTTAAAATATTTCGAAATTTATCCGGAAAAACAATGTTGCGGTTTATCGGTTTTAACAAAAATAATCATAAAAACATGAGAAAAATTATATTCATCAACTTTTCAATTTTAGATCTGAAAAAGATAATAAAATACAACATATGAAGTTTTTCCTTAGTCATGGAGTATGTTTTATTAATATTTTACTAATTAAGTCACTATTTATGCTATTTTTCTTCAAAAAATCATAAATCATGCATAAAGACTTCAATATAGCCTATTATTTTACACACATCTTTTAAAATTGCATGTGACAACATACTAAATTTCTATGACCAGATTCGAAATTTATCTCCTATTAACCTATTTTTCATCTAAATCCGATTTTAATAATGAAAAATCCATTTTTCGAGCAGAGGAATTCCAAAAATTATGAAAATTTACAGGTCATCTCAAAATAATATATGTGATAACATATCCAAAAATCACTGGAAAATACGAAGTTTAGCTAATTTTAGTCCAAATATGACATTTTATTCATAAAATCATATTTTTAATGCCATTATTATATAATATGAACAATAAAAATCCATAAATTAACCAAAATATCCTAAAAACATTTTAGGACTAGAAACTTTAACATGCATAATTATTTTCGTGATATATCATAATAACACAAATTAAACAAGTTTTATATGTTAATCGTATAACTCGGAAAAACTTTTAACCGATTTGCATGCAAACAACCATGGCTCTGATACCAATTGAAGGAAAAGTAGAACTATATACTCAACATATTCATATATGTTATATGTTAATTTGTCATAAAATTAGATGGTGATCTTATGCATGCAAACAATAAAATAGTTAAAGAAGAAATCTCTATCTTACATTGATATTTCGGTTTATTTGGGCACAAGAGAGATCTCCTTCTCTCTTGTTCTTGTGCTTTCCTCAATGGATGAACTAGGATCCAAATATAGGATCCCTCCCAAAGTATAATACCCAAAGCAAACTCTTAATTAAATTAATATTATGTATACTAGAACAATATTAATTTAGCATAAAATTGACCCAAAAATATTTGGTTTTGGTCTCCTAAAACTGGTTAGGAGAAGGAGAAGAAGGAATAAAAATATTTTTATCTCTCTAAAATATTTTTGATAGATGATGAATGAATAATAATCTACCATGTTATCTTGTGTATATCATAAATTATAAGGCAAAACCCTTGGTTTTGCTCTTGTGAAAAACCGGGTAAGGGAAGGGAGGGGAGCCAATGCATGCTAGAGTTTGTCTTCACAATGACAACTAGGTTTTGCATGGCTAGTTTAGTAGGTAATGATCATGTTTACCACTAACATAATCAACACAATATAATCCTAAAACTCCTCTTCATTTCGCCACATATGTCAAATGGAATCCATTTTATTTTTGTCAATTTGTCAATATGTCACATGTCACATAAAATTGTTATGTATTTTTAACACATTAAAAATCAACGTATTAATAAAAATACGTCATATACAAAAATCGACCTAGTAATTCATAATTACTTGTACCAAAATATTTTACCAATTATAAATCATAACAATTTGTATTTATAATAATTCATTCAATTTAAATTGTTTCCTTAAACAATAATTTCATCTGAGTAATGAAACAATTCGATTACTTAGACCGTATCTCATTTAATCAAATTTCAATGAGACACGTAAATATTACTTCCAAAATCGTCCGTCAATTTTAAATAATTTAATTGACTCGTAACGTTATACGATCAATTAATTGATCAATTATGAGTGTTGCCCTTTAGGTATGACCTAGGGGATCAACTGATCACCACCGTCGCACGACAGTAATGTCAAACTCTAGTCAACCAATCATTACCGATATGTGTGGACCAGTTGACAGTAAAATATTACTTCCCAATTGTATTCTTTAAAATGAGACTTAAACATGTGATCATCATGATCAACAGTTGTGATCGCATTATTGTCGGAGGACACATATTCCAACAGTCTCGGTGCTGACTCGATTTATAGTGTGACTGTGTTGACGGATTTTGACTTGCGTCCAACGTAGTGGTGTGAGGCCGTCGTACGAGTCTCGAGGTGAGACGACTCATAAGTAAAGACCCATAAGTACGTTTGCTTCGACTCGATAGACACGAGGCGGAATTGGAATGGTGGACTGAAATTTTCGAAAATAGAGTTTTTCAAAAAGATTCGTTTGTCGCTTTATGGACGGCTTTCGAAGAATAGGGATCTTTAAAAGTCGATCAGTTGAAAAGTTGTCTTAAGTTTGGTTTCGAAAGACAGTTTGAGTTCGAGTTGAGGTGGCTCTGAAAACAGTGTGTTGTTTTCAAAGACGGCCTTTGAAATCCAAAATCGTACGTTTTGAAAATCGGGTTTTAAAAGGTTTGAAAAGGTCTCGGGGACGGTGTATGGTCCTCGGGATTTGAAAAAGCCTCGAAAAGGGGTGTGTGCCATTTTCGGGTGTTGAAAGAGTCATTGTGTCGGCGCGAGACGGGTTAAATTCCGTGTCTTGACGCGGCGATTATAACGGCGTAAAAAGGTGTTTTTGAAATGGTTGTAGAAAACCGGGTTTGAAAATCGTCATTACGACGGCCTAAAAAGGCGTGCTTTTGAAATGCAACGATCGACGAAAGACCAAGGTTTGAAATGGCCATTATAACGGCGCGAAAAGGTTTTTTGAAAGTTTGAAACAACACGGAAGGACTTATGATCACATAACACATAAGCACTCGCAGTTTCATTATATTATACATAATGCTTGTAACAACCCGGATTATAAAACAAAGGAAAAACATACTATATAAAAGAATTATCAGAGTATAACAATGATAAATGGGTCAAGGTAGCGGAAACACCTGACCAATCCGGTTCGCTACTAAATCCAAAACCAAACCAATACATTATTCAAAGGTTCTTAAAACATGGAAACAAAGTCCTAATTTATTATTCATCTCGCCTCTTGGTGCATCCCAAACCACATCTTCCAAATAGCGACGAGCATTCAACCTGAAAATGGGGGTCGACAATCAGTCGGGACTAACTAGATGCTCTCCCAGTCATGTTTACAATAATTGAATATAATTAACAATCATTAACAATTGAAATGTAAAACCAGTAAACATGTGAGACCATCTATACTCATGAAAACCCAATACAGCTTACCATGACTTAATCAATCTTAAACGGACGAAATCATGCAAACCTAGATCATATGCAACTACTAGACCATGTATACTTACAACCAAGGTAACACACGACCCATAACAACTTAAGGCACAATGCTAGCGTTAAAGCATAGCGAACCCCCGTTAGAGCGTATAACCACTGCCTCTAACTTGCCAGAGCGTATAACCACTGCCTCTAGCTGACGGAGCGTATAACCACTGCCTTTATCGGTGTGGAGCGTATAACCACTGCCTCCACGGGACTATGTATAGCGTATAACCACTGCCTATATGTCTAAGACCTGGCCAGACTCTCGGTAAACCGAACGACACTCGGGACCCAGAGCGTATAACCACTGCCTCTGGCCACCCCCGAACACAGACCAAAATAAATTCCGCATCAACGGGTGGCGTTGGTTCATTCCGATAGTATATAACTGATACTACCGTCACCTATTCAACCAGCCAACAAACAAATGCACAGTATAACTGACTACACCAATACGCGTGAACAACATCACAACTCAACTCATAGGAGAGTATAACTGACCATCCTACTTATTATATGAACACGAGTAACCAAAGATATATGCAAAAACAAGGACATAACGCGTTGAACACAACATGTGAAACAAGTATCAACCATTCAACGTTATAGTATTCCAACTATAACTTTAACATTAACCATTCAATGTTATAGTAACCCTAACCATAACATGAACTCTGGGTGCGAGGTTATAGTAACCTCGACTATAACTTAAACATATATAACTTGAAGTTATACTTACCTCAACCATAACCTTGGCACGTAACTCAAAGTTATACTAGTTCTAACTATAACCTTGAGCCATAAATCTCAGGGTATGTTAGTTTCAGGTATAACCTTAACTCGTATCCAATGTTATAGTAGATTCAGCTATGACCTGGATTCATATTTCCAAGGTTATACCTGTTTCAGCCATAACTAGAGTAACTACCCAAAGTTGTATTAACTTTAGCTATAACACTTGAATCATCATCAAGGTTATACAAGCTTTAGCTATAACTTAATAGAGAACTCTTGGCCGCCTATCATGCCGCCACTAGGGTTTGATTCATAAACCCTAATTGCGCTCATGACACCCATAATAAACATGTAAACAATATACGAGATATAATTAAAACATTAAATCATATACAAACATGCGAAACATAATTAACATGATAATAAACAATCAAAACATGTACTAATCATACAAATCAATCATTAAATCACATTAATTACATCAATTGGCGTAAACACAATTAAAGGAAAACACCTAGTTACCTTATTAAGCAATTAAACCCTAGAGATCGTCTTCCACGATATAGATGTCTTCTCTAGGTACAGTTTCCACGCCTTTATTGAAATCATCCACGTGCCAAAGATAACGAATCTAATAAATATACTAATATATATATATAAACTATAGACTATAAAAACTACGCAAAAAATATAAAACTTACAAAGAAGATAGATAGATCCAAGAAGTAGGATCGATCTAAGAACGAAAGATGATGAAGGAAGGAGGAAAGAGGTGCGGCATGAAACCCTAGAGAGGGTGGAGGCTCACGGCACAAGGGGAGAGGAGAGAGGAGAGAATTCGGTTTAGGGTTTTAGAGAAAAGAAAAGCAAAGGTTTGGTTTCCCTTCTTATTTATAGAAAAGCTCATGGGTTTATATCAAGTCTAGGCCCAAAACCACCCATCCTTCTCCAAACCACACGTGAAAACCCAAGGGGGAGCGGGTCTTCATAGAAATTCGAGCCCAACTAGCCGAATATGCAAAAGACGGATATTTTCCCGAATATAAAATATGAAATATGGGAAAATAAAATTATAGAATTATATTCTGGAAATTAGGGGTGTTACAATCCAACCCCCTAAAAAGAAGTTTCGTCCTCAAAACTTGCTAAGAGAACTCCCTCACTCAAAAAGATGTGGATGCTTCTCTCGCATAGACGCTTCGGTTTCCCAAGTCTCTTGCTCAAACTTCTGACTCCTCCACAGAACCCGAACCAAAGGTACAACCTTATTCCTTAACCTCTTCTTCTGACGTTCCAAAATGGGAACAAGACGTTCCTCATAAGTCGGGTTAGGCTCAACCTCGATAACATCAGCCTGTAGAACATGAGAAGGATCACTGCGATAACGACGCAACTGCGATACATGGAAAACATCGTGAACCTTCGACGGATTCGGAGGTAAAGCCAACCTATAGGCTACCTCGCCAACTCTCCCGAGCACCTCATACGGTCCAATGTACTTAGGACTAAGCTTGCCCTTAATCCCAAACCTCTTGATACCTTTCATCGGCGAAACCTTAATAAAAATCTTATCGCCAACCTCAAACTCAATCGGCCTACGCCGTAAGTCTGCATACGTCTTCTGTCTATCCTGGGCTGCCTTAAGCTTCTCACGGATCAACCTCACTTGCTCAATCGATTCCTGAACCAACTCTGGACCAAGAATGACAGCCTCACTAGAATCGTCCCAACACAAAGGACTACGACACTTCCTCCCATAAAGTGCCTCAAACGGAGCCATCTGAATACTAGCTTGGTAACTTTTTCTTGTAGGAGAACTCCACAAGCGGTAAACTCTTTTCCCAACTAACTTGGAACTCCAACGCACAAGCTCATAACATATCCTCAAGCGTCTGAATCGTACGCTCAGTCTGACCATCAGTTGCATCAGTTGCATCATGAAAAGCCGTACTCATCTTAAGCTCACTGCCCAAAGCCAACTGCAGCTTCTTCCAAAACTGAGAACAAAACCTCGGATCACGGTCGGAGATGATATCCTTAGCAACACCATGAAGATGAATGATCTCACGTTGATAAGCATTCGCTAGTTCCTCGAGACTCCAAGTCTCCTTCATCGGAATGAAATGCGCGACTTTAGTCAAACGGTCAACTACGACCCAAATCGCATTCATTCCTCTCGGCGACCTCGGCAAACCCATAACGAAGTCCATCGAAATCGAATCCCATTTCCAAATGGGAATATCCAAGGGTTGCAGTAGACCACCAGGTCTCTAATGTTCGAACTTGACCTTCTGACAGATCAGGCAACGACTCACAAACTCGGCGATCTCTTTCTTCATACCCGGCCACCAAAACCGTAGCTTCAGATCCTTATACATCTTATCACCACCAGGATGAACCGAATAGGGAGTACTATGAGCCTCCTTGAGAATCTTACATTTTAAGACCTCACAGCTAGGCACACACCAACGACCTTGGAATCGTAGACCATCATTAGGTCCAACGTCGAAGTCTTTGGCGCGCCCTTCGCTTATAGCGACTCGAACTCCTTCTAAGTATTCATCGTCTCTTTGTTTACCTCGGATCTCATGAAGAATCTCGGGTTCAGCAACCATTGCACTCAAATCTAAAGTACCAGGAAGAACTACCTCAAAGCTCATCTTCTGGAACTCTCGACTCAAGTCATCAGGTAACACCATCACAGATCTCATAGCATTACACACCTTGCGACTCAAAGCATCGGCAACCACATTTGCCTTACCCTCATGATACTGCAGCTCAACCTTGTAGTCATTAAGCAGCTCCAACCAACGTCTCTGCCTCATATTAAGATCTCTCTGAGTTAAGATATACTTCAAGCTCTTATGATCCGTATAAATGTTACAAGAGACTCCATACAAGTACTGTCGCCACAACTTAAGTGCAAATACCACTGCTGCTAACTCAAGATCGTGAGTCGGATAGTTCGTCTCGTGAACTTTCAACTGACGGGAAGCATAAGCCACCACTTTACCCCCTTGCATCAAGACACAACCCATACTTTGACGCATCGCAGAAAACATCGAACTCAACGCCCTCTTCTGGTAGAGTCAACACAGGAGCGGTAGTCAACCTTTTCTTCAACTCCTGAAAGGCAGATTCATAAGCCTCAGTCCAAATGAACTTGGATTCCTTCTTCATTAACTGAGTCATCGGTCTCACGATCTTAGAGAAGTCATGAATAAACCTACGATAGTACCTAGCTAGTCCAAGGAAACTCCGAACCTCGTTTACATTTTTTGGACCCTCCCAATCGACCACGGCTCGAATCTTCGACGGATCAACCATAACTCCATCGCCAGTTATCACATGACCCAAGAAGGTAACTTCCTTTAACCAAAACTCGCAGTTTGAGAACTTAGCATAACATTTTTGCTTACGCAGAGTCTTCAATATAACATGAAGATGATTCTCGTGCTCAGCCTCATCTCTCGAGTAAATCAGTATGTCGTCTATGAACACCACGACACACTTATCCAAATACTCGCTGAAAGTGCGGTTCATCTGATCCATGAAAACGGCAGGTGCATTCGTCAACCCGAACGGCATCACCACGAACTCCTAGTGGCCATACCTCGAATGAAAAGCAGTCTTAGGAATATCCTCATTCCTAACTGGTATCTTATGGTAACCTAACCTCAGGTCGATCTTAAAGAACACACTTACACCACGGAGCTGATCAAACAAATCCTCTATCCTCGGCAAATGATATTTATTCTTGATAGTAACCTTGTTCAGCTCACGGTAGTCAATGCACAACCGCATACTACCATCTTTCTTTTTGACGAACAAAACAGGAGCACCCCACGTTGAAGCACTCGGTCGGATAAAACCCTTATCGATCATCTCCTCAAGTTGCTAGTTAAGTTCTTGTAACTCAGCTGGTGCCATACGATAAGGAGCTTTCGAAATGGGACCAGTTCCAGGTAGCAACTCAATCAAGAACTGTACATCTCGCTCAGGAGGAATACCAGGTAGATCCTCAGGAAAGACATCGGGAAACTCCCTAACCACAGGGATATCCTCTAACTTAGGCTCAACTGAAACACCCTAAGCACAGCACAGATAGATCTGATAACCCTTTCTACCCAAGCTAACCATATTCATCGCAGAAACCCACTTAACCATAGGTGTAACCCTAACACCTTGATAAGAAACCTTTGAACTTGTAGGACACTTAATAACGATCTTCTGATTACGACACAGGAACCTGGCGTCATAGCGAGATAACCAATCCATACCCAAAATCATATCAAACTCTCCTAGTTTGAATTGGACGAGATCGGCAGGAAGGATCGCCCATGCGATACTGACAGGTACGTCTTTGAAAAGAACGGAGCAAGAAATAATCTCACCCGTAGGGAGGGATATAGAGGTATGAACGGATGATGAGGAAGAGAGTCCGGCATGGACGGAAATGGATTCGGATACAAAAGACATAGATGCACCCGTATCAAAAAGAACAAAAGCAGATAAAGAGTGAACGAGAAAGGTACTCGTAACCACATCTGGATTAGCATCTGCCTCAGCACGGCTCATAACGAACACACGACCAGTCTACGGAGCATCAACCCTTGGCTTCTGAGGACAATCAACAACCTTGTGTCCCGGGGCTCTGCATGTGTAACATGTGATCGGAGTATCAGGAGCACAACTCTTTCCCGGATGGTAAGGCTTCCGGCATTTATAGCAAGTCATACCCTCCTTCGCTTGACTTTGATCACGCGGTGTATACGGACGAACCTCGAACTTATGCTTCTTTTGGGAAGCAGTGGGAGCAACATAAGGTCTCTTCACGAACTTACTCTTCGCACTCTCCTCAGCCTCGGTACCAAGAACTGAATCATAAATGCTAAGAGAACGATCATAAGCCTGTTGGAAAGAAGTTGAAGGAATACCAGACATAGTAGTCCAGACTTTAGGAGCTAGATTCTTCTCATAGCGACGAGTCCTCTAAACCTCGTCCATAGCCACAGAAGTAACGAAACGTGACAGCTTCACGAACTTGTTGGTGTACTCCTCAACGGTCATGGAACCTTGCTGTAGACGAAGGAACTCGTGCTCCTTCTGCCAACGCATCTCCTCGGAATAGAACCTCTTCTTCGGCGCTTCATAGAAAACAGCTCAACCATATCCTGGTTGAACTTCCAGACCAGCTCTAGCAAGAGCCCACCAGTTGTCGCCTCGTCCTTCAGATAATAGGTGGCGATATCCACCTTCTGATCCTCAGGACAACCAGTAGCAAGGAACAGCTTCTCGATCTCTCGAATCCAAGCCTCCAAAGCAGTAGGATTATTTGCACTATCATAAGTCGGAGGACGGTGACAAGCAAAGCGATCAAACACTGTCGGTTGCGGATGGTTGTTGTTGTTGTTGTTTTTGTTGTTATTGTTGTTGTTGTTGTTGAGGTGATTAGTGAAACTAGAGCTGATCAAGTGCGGGCAGACCCATTTGGCCCAGCCCGTTAGGCCCGCTAAAATGGCGGGCTTGGACAAGAAAAAGCAAAAAATAAACGGGTAACGGACAAGAAAACTAGGCCCGCTAGAATAAATGGACGGGCTTGGACTAAGCAAAATTGCCTATGTGCGGCCCGCTAGGCCCTCTATTAATAGTGACCTCATAAAAACCCTCAATCCTCAGACTTTCTCTGCTCATTTCATTTGCAATTTGTACACTCTAAACCAATTAGGTAGCGTAAATGAATACTTATACCTTACGTATAAGTGGGAGATTGTCAGTATTTACACTTGTCGTATAAAGATTCTCCGAGAATGGACATGCTAACGGGATTATTGTATAAATATACTATCTTCAAGTATTTACACGGAAGTGTATGTAACCGCTAACAGTGCCGCACAAATACCGAGGCAAAAATGAACTTTTGATGTTTGTAGCAGAACATTGCCAAACTTGTGTTTTTTCCAAAATCTAGTAAGCTTATCTTTTGAAAATTAGTATACTTTTTTAAGGGTAAGCTTTTAAAGACAATTGTTAAGATTTAGGGGATGTAGCGATAACAAACTCGTGTTTTAATAGAAACACTCATTTTTGTATTTTATATTAGTCAGCCCCGCGGGCCGGCCCGCTATCTTGAAGTGGGCGGGTACGGACAATGAAAAATGGCCCGCTGAGCGGGCTGGGGCTATAAAATACGGCCCGTCGGACACATTTTTAGCGGCTAGGCCCAGCCCATGTTCGGCCCAAGCCCGCTTATGATCAGCTCTAAGTGAAACCTTCGGCCATAGATGCCAAGGCAGCCTCAAGTCTCCTGATGCGATCAGCATCTGTCTCGCCATTCGCGTAACGCACCATCTGCAAGAACAAAATCTCGTTATAAGTGGTAGAACTTAAGTACCACTCCAAACAACTACTCATACACTTTACAAACATAAGAAAACCAACAAATCCTATTGGTTTTGATACGTCTGTCGTGTACCTATCAAAAATAAACTAACTAAACTAACTATATAGCTAGGGAAGTCAGGTCGATCTCCTTAGGGAGGCAAGATATCTGTAGAAGTCCGTCTATTTGGTCACAAATGGGGGGGTTGTTTGAATTGCTTTCTAAACTAAAGGTTAAAGGAAGAGAAGTAGATAAAAGAGCAGTAAAGGCAGAGAAATAGGATTAAACTATCAGATAGAGAAGGGTCATATCAGGATTTCGGTTCACTACGGTAGTACAGTGACTCAACTGTAAACAGCTTAGACAGATTAATGTGAGACGGATAAGGAAAGGTCCTTTCGGTCCACTTTCTATCCTAAATTACCACTAACTTAATTTTCATCCTCGTCAGGGTAGTCTACTGTTCATAGCAGGCCTATTTAGTCCAATCTTTCGATCTAGGATTAATTTTAGCCAGATTAAAAGGGTGACTCAGAAGCGTGCACTCAACTAAGCCGGTAAAATACAATTAAATTGCTATGGTGACAGAGTCTCATAATTAACTCATCTAAACTATTTACTACATCGTCACATTCCTACCGTAGATCCCCTAATCCCAACATGAAAGAATTTTAGCTACTCATGTTGCTATTTAAACTATCAAAACTAACAGCAGATAAATAACCAGCAATAAACATAATGAAATAAATAATAAAGTGCATAAGAGAGAATTAGGGAAAAGGAATAAACGAAGTAAAACAAATGATTAAAGCAAACAAACGATTGATTATTATTAAGAGAAGAGGAAGAGATTACAATCGTGCGAATCCGGCGTAAAGAACAATCAAATCCGAGCGAAATAAATCCCAAATTAAAGTTACAGTGAAGAAGAAAATAGTGCGCAGTCTTGAATGATAGATAAACTTTGATAGATGAAAATTTGATGCTAATAACCTAGTAACGTAATGCTTAAATAGAAAAACAACTAAGTCCATAAGCTAAAATAAATTCACGGGCTAATTAAAGCCCACGCCAGCAGAAACCACTCGATCGAGTGGAATAAAACCACTCGATCGAGAAAAACTCAGGATAATCTACTCGATCGAGTAGAATAGTTACTCGATCGAGTAACCTCACTTCTCAGCACTTCTAGATCGAGTAGAAAACTTCTCGATCGATCAACTGGGACCATAAAAACCACTCGATCGAGTAGTAAAACTACTCGATCGAGTCTTCTGTCTTCAAATCAGCTCAAGTTCATGCCCGACTACCTCGTAAACCATGCGTTCACGCATTCCAATGCAGTATCTCACTCTGGAAAATCCCTTCTCCTCTAAATGCATGCAAAAAGGACGAAAAATGGTACGATTCCACTACTTTCGCGTTCATTTCTACAAAATGGACAAAACGAACCAAAGTAGCCAATTCGGGGCATAATGCAATATAAATAGTGCAAAAGTACACATAAATACGTGCTAAAATAGGCTAAAAAGACTATATAAAATGCACGTATCAAATCTCCCCAAACCGAACCTTTACTCGTCCTCGAGTAAACTAAAATGCAACTAATGGAACGGAAATGAATACCCAGAGCTAGCTTAACTTGTCTACTTGAACCAATTTAATGCAACAAAAACTGACAGTTATAGCTAAGCAGTCAATACGCAAATGAGTTATAAGCTGTTCAGAAACATAGCTAACCTATCGACCTTGCAAGACCAACAAAATCGGACTCTCTCGTGGTCACTCTTCTCTCATGAAGCAAAGGGTGAATGTTATATGTAAAGAGAGAAGGAAAGACAGTCACTCACCTAACTGCGACCTACATAGCATGCATGCAACAAAAATGAAAGACAATTCAAGTACTAATGCACACATTCCAACCAATAATGTCCGTCACAGCCGAGGGCTTACAAACAATGTGGGAATAGTGAGGTTCAGGTGAGAAAAGGCAAAACAAGTTATGGTAATGTGGAGGTAAAAGCGTCAAGCTAGTTCCTAACAGGACCATATAAGACCATCCGAATCTCAACTGACTGAAAAATAGAATACAAGTGCCCTTCATTTGGCACAAAGCTCACTAAACTCATACACAATCTCCTCAAAAATATGGAATAAGAATGGAGGAGTTAGACGGTCACAAAATTCCCTTTTTTAACACCGTCTAAACGAATCAAATCAAACAAATCAAATCTCTTTTTTTTTCTTCTTTTTTTCTTTTCTTCTTCACGTGGATCAGCTCTTTTTTTTTATTTTTTCATTTTTTTTTCCTTCTTTCTTTCACGTTTTCTTCCTTTTTTTTCTTTTCTTTTTCAATTTTTTTTTTCTTTCCTCCTTTCTTTATTTACACCAACTCCATACAAATGAATACGGGCCAAACTGCAGACGGAAAATCATACCACAAAAGACATACTAAACTAGCTTGACTAGGCAGGCTCAGTTTGGGATGTAGCTAATGGGTCAAAAAGGCAAGTTTTGGCTTATTGTGGAGCTAAATGGGTGAAAAATATAAGGAAAAGGGGAAATTTGCAAGCACCTGGCATGTGACAACAACCACAAACCCGAATATGTGCATTTGACAAGAAATTGAATGTCATAAAAGTGCAAAAATGATGAACATTCTATGCAAGGAGTACTACTCTCAATACCTAATGAACCGGTCATGAATGTCACCAGTTATAAGGCTCTAAAACTCAGAATTTATAGAGTAGGTTGCCAATTTATCAGGTCAAGTCTAAACAGTCAGCTATATTTGAACAGAAACTCGTAGATTATGCGTATGACAAAGCTAATAACTATCTACAGAAGTGCAAGGCTCAAGTAAAATGACAAGTTACAGTGCATTATCATCACGGAAATCTACCATTCCGACTCAACCTATATGCAAATTAAACGTGAATATTTTTTGAATTTTTGAAATTTTCTAATTTTTTTGGTTTTTTGATTGAAATAAATAAACAATGCAAGCCGAAATAAATAAACGTGAATGATAAACAAATGCAAATGCAGACTCAAAAGGATGCAATACCCTCCCCAAACCAAAACGGACAATGCCCTCGTTGTCCTCCAGCATACACCAGCAGATATATACAGGGGAACGGGAATATACAACCAATAAAGAATAAAAACAATAAAATAAAAGGAGACAAAAATAAAAGAGTAAGATGTACATACAAAATACAAACTTCCCCAAACCAGCCAGAAAACTGGGGAATTGAGTAGACCAGTAGCTACTCATCAGCCTCCTTATCACGGATGTCCTCCACCCTGAACTCCGGATCCTCCTCCTCCTCCTCTGCTCAGCTCGAGCTCTCTCCGCAGCCACCGCTGGGTCCTCGTCCTCGTCCTCCTCCTCCTCAGCAGACTCCGGGTACCCCGCACCTGGGTACCGGTAGAAGGAAGAGTGTGGCCAACCCTCTGGGATCGGACAGTGTCGCCTCAAGTGGTACTCGTACAGAGGGTGCAAGGTAAGAGCTAAGTCCCTCTCCATACGAGCTTGTCGCTCTGCAATCGCAATCAACAAACCGTCACGGCGCCCTTGGTCCATGACCGCGGATGCCACAAAGGGTGGAGGTGGTACGAAAGTGTCCGGAAGAACCGGCTGTGGCTGTGTCTGGTCGGTGGGTGCAGGAGTAGGAGTAGGAGTAGGAGTAGGGGTCGGGATGGGAGTAGTCGTGGAAGGCTGGGCACTCCCAGAAGGTGTGGACCCCTCTCCAGTCTCAAGTCTACGCCGCTTCTTGGCGGCGGGTAAAGTGGGAGGTGGTCAGAGTGGAAGGTAGTAGTCCGGGTGAGGTGGCATTCGGTCGCCCCTAGCGACAGTAGGCGAAGGGGTTAGACGGGGGAGAGTGTCACAAGGTAGGTCCACAGACAAGGAACCGTCTATTTTCCATGTCTGGTAGTCTGGGGTCAGCCAATGCTGAGAAAGCATGGCATCCAGACTCAGATACCTCTCTCCCTCGAGGTACTGCAAGTCACGAGGCCAGACGGGGTAAAGGGAACGGGCAAGAATGGTGGCTATGCCACCGCAAGCAATAGATCCCGTCTCCTTCAGCCCCTGGGCCTGAAAGTACTGGGCGGTCAGATAGGAAATGTTGAGAGTAAAAGGACCCTCACAGTCAATGTTCAGGTAACCGCCCAAGATGGAGAGCTCGGTGTTGGTGATGTTGTTCGGCTCCTTTCGGCCGAAAATGGTGCTCCCCCTCAATCTAAGAAAACAACGGGCAGGGGGAAGGTGGACCTGTGCGAGCTTTCGCTCGGGAAAGGTGGTCTGGGCCAAGGTCCGCCAAAGCTGACGAATGACCCTCCTAGGGGCGGTAGCGTCGCCCGTAGAGGAGAGGCCAAGTCTCCTACCAAACTCCTCCAAAGTCATCGGAAAAGTCCGGTTGAACAACCGGAATGACACAGAAGAACTAGTAGGGGCAGCATCGTGTGCCCCGGAGGAGAAGGTGAAGGATCTGAGGAACTCAAGACTCAGCTCCAGAAAGGTACGGCCACTCATAGTGATGAGTCCGGGCATCCCCGTGCCCCGTAGAAGCTCACAAACCGACTCGTAGATGTCGAGTCTCTCAAGTGCCGATTTATCTAAAAACCGGGAAGGTATAAACTCACAGCCTAGGAGGTTATAAAACCTCTTACGATGTATGGCGTTAACGAAAATTACCTGTGGGTAGTCTGGGTGAGAGTCGAGGGAAGTATCCCCTCGGACAATGACCGTGCCAGAAGTAGAAGGTGCAGCTGAAGTAGAAGGAGCGGCAGAAGTAGAGGTAGCAGGAGCTGGTGTAGCACGAGCACGTCCACGACCTCGGCCCCGGCCTCTAGAACTCGAAGTAGAAGCCCGTCCAGTGACGGTGCGAGGAACTAGGGCCGCTCTAAAGGCAAACAGAATCGCAGTGAGTCCGCCACAGTGTGAAAACAATGCGGTGGAGTAGAAGTGGGTCTTGTGACCACCATCGATTTAAGAAAGGCTAGCAAGCGGTGCTAGCAGTGATGGTGGTGTGGATCAAGTGGCAGCCGAAACGGAGCTAGCAAAGAATGCTAGTCGGCGTAAAAACAAGACTCTAGAACAAACTAAGAACACGGGAGTGCTGTCCGGTGCGGAGACGGTAGTAACAGCAGGGAGTACCGTCTCTGACAGAGACAGAGATGGACTGGCAGAAGAGCTCAACGAAGGCATTGAGCTAGAATCCATCTGTAAACAAATAGGGCAGGGGAATTGATAAGAATAAGACATGAAACAGCGTGTAACAGCATGAATTCGGCATGAAAAATCCCCTAACCAGTCGAAAAATTCGACTTACAGCATAAAAATCCCCAACTTTCCTCAAGAAATTTCGAATGGCAGAAGGTAAAAACAGCGATAGGGTGCCAGGTACAGGCAACAATTAAACAACAACTGAGGTAAATTAAGCATGAAAACACAGTATGATAGTCGAAAACCCAGTATGACAGTCGAAAATTTCGACTGTAAAGACCCCTTAACGCAAATCTCGCGCAAAATTCGAATTTAAACATGTTTAAGCAATGAGGAAAGGGGATTCATCATCAAGTAAGACAAAGAAGGGTAAGCAATGACAGTTAAAGTCGAAAAATTCGACTAAACAAAGAATGTCGAAACCCTAATTCCAAGTTACCTCATAAAAATTCGAAATAAATGAAATTAAAATGCAATGAGGATGGAGGAATTACTTACTTGATGAGAATAACCTACAAATTGTAATTAATCTTAAAATAACAAGCAAAAATGGCGATTTTTTTGATCGAAAACCGCAAACCCTAACCCCGCTAATAAACCGTGAAAACTAGCACAAATTAAGGGGGAAACAAGAGGTTTTGAATGATTAATTAGCAAAGAACAAGATGTAGGTGACGGATTTGGTATGAGGGCAAGAAATATGAGGGATTTGGGGGATTTTGTGTCGCAAATAGGGAGTAGAGTCGAAAAATTGGGGAAGAATGAAATGAGAATCAAAAATAAAGGAGTTAAAGAAAAACTCCCTGCGTCTCTTGCGTTTTCACTCGATCGAGTGTTTTAGAACTACTCGATCGAGGACTTTATGGATCCATCTACTCGATCGAGTAGAAATTTACTCGATCGAAAACTCCCCTTTTGTGCTTTACTCGGTCGACTAAAATAGAGTCACTCGATCGATCAGAATCCACTCGATCGAGTACAAAGAGTACTCGATCGAGCTCTTTTTCTCGTGTAAGCTCCTGAATTCGTCATTCTTCCTTTATATTTGCGTAAAAATTCACCAAACCTGCATAAAAACACTTGCAAAAATATCCCAAAATACCAAATACGCAAAGTAACAGTCTATAGTCTTTATCTACGCTAAAAATTGTCTAAATTCTAATTGTCCTAATAAAAAGCAATAAAAGAAATTCAACGGAAATTCAAAAATTGTTTATACAAAATGGTACACGGGGCATTTCCCCGCTCACTTCCCAAAGCAATTCAGTAGCCCCTCGGAGGGCTCCCGACGGAGGACGCGTCACCTCGAACATTGATCGTCCTCTTCAGCTTCCATGAGCTTGAACTTGAATCATTCGGGGGAGAATAGTTCACATCCACATATGCGCGAACTTTTCTCACCCTTGCTCCTTTTTCACCAGCTCTAGCATCGTTACTCCCAATTTGATTGACATTAATTGCACAATGCCCTTTGATAGCTCCTTCATTGTCTTTATCTGTACCTGCAGCAAGGAAAACAGACGAACTTTCCTCCTTTTTGCTCTCAACCTGAGGCGGAGGGGTAACAATAGCAGCACAATGCTCCAAATTTTCATTTGGAGTGTCAATAATAGGGTCAATAGAAGAGAGGGCATTGCAAGGCTGAGCTTGCATGGGAGCCCTCCGGAACTTAGACTGATGGAATATCAGCTCCTCGTCCCCAACCTGAAAAGTCAATGTCTTGCCCCCGACGTCTATTACTGCACGGGCAGTAGATAAGAATGGTCTCCCTAAAATAATAGGGGTATGTGCATCTTCGGGGATGTCAAGTACAACGAAATCAACGGGAATAAAGAACCTCCCGATCTTAACAGGTACATCTTCTATTACACCTAGTGGCCATGATATACTACGGTCGGCCATCTGGACAGTCATGTTGGTGCAATTAAACTTTGTGAAACCAAGTCTCTTAGCTAGAGACAACGGTAAGACACTCACGCTAGCGCCTAGATCGCATAACGCGTTATCAATCAAATGGGTACCAATATGACACGGAATCGAAAAACTACCCGGATCTGACTGTTTAGGAGGTAACTTATTCTGAACTAGGGCCGTCCCCACCTCAGTCAAGGCTACCGTCTCATTATCACTAATATGCCTCTTACGTGTTAAAATTTCTTTCATAAATTTAAGGTAAGAGGGTACCTGTGTTAGAAATTCGGCGAATGGTACAGTGATCTGTAAGCTTCTCAAGATTTCGGCAAAGTTGCCGAATTGTTGAGTAGTTTTAGTACTCTGCAGACGCCTCGGGAAGGGAACCGTGATGGGTATCTCGAGTCCCTTGTTTCTCTCTTCTAACGTGTCAGCCGGATCAAGCTTCGTGTCCTTTAGACGCTTCTTTCCTCTCGAACGAGGGCTTTCAGGCGATTTCTCACTTAATCGAGCACTAGCAGGCTCTCGATCAAGCTGCCCATTATCCATACTACTCGATCGACCAAAATTCCCATTCGATCGAGTAGTTTCTTCTACAATATCACTCGATCGAGTATAAAATTCACTCGATCGAGCAGTCGCTTTTTCCTGTTCACTCGATCGAGTAGAAATTCCACTCGATCGAGCACTTTCATCAGCAAATCTACTCGATCGACCTCCAGAAACTCGTCGATCGAGCACTTTCTTAGCCGTCAGCTCATTTCCTTCGACGGAACACTGTTCATCAGCTATTATTTCCTTCCTCGGGTCTGATTTCAACACTTCCGGTCCCTCATATGAACGACCGCTTCTCAAATCAATTAAATTTACTGTCTCATGTGGATTTTTCTCTGTTTGTGACGGCAAATGACCCGATTTCCTTGTAGACTGGTTCGTGGCTAATTGGGCAACTTGAGTTTCTAGTGCCTTGATGGATGCATCTTTCTGTTGATCACTCAACTGCCAGTGCTTTCTAAAAGATTGCAACATTGTCTTTAGCTCACCAATCTCACTCACCCCTCCAGAAGATGATGCTCCGTGATTGGGAAGAGGGAAGGAAGGAGGCTTCTGAAAACCTTGTTTATTCTTATGTGGAGGAACATACGGCTGCTGCTGGTGCGGAGGAGGGGTAGGATTGAGCACATTTTGACTAGTCCACCTCAAATTGGGATGGACTGCCCCTTGGTTGTTGTAATAGGAACCCCCTCCTTGCCTATATTGTTGAAAGGCAAGGACTTGTTCCTTCTCTGTAAGACAGCCAACAGCAGTATGACCGTCATTGCTCCCACACCTCTCACATGTGATGGTCTCTCCTCTAGTAAGCACATGGACCGTCTGAGGCTCCCCAGCAGAATGTAACTCCAACTTGTCAAATCTAGCATTCATGGCTTCCAGCTGAGCCACAACCTGCTTATCGACTGCATGAACTGTTCTAATACCATCCCTCGGGTTTCCATACTCAGCACTGTGATTCGCCATCTCTTCAATAAGGGCCCATCCCTTATCATCGTCGGTATTCTATTGGAATCTCCCATTAGATGACGCATCAAGTATGGCTCTGTGGTCATCGTACAACCCATTGTAGAACTGGTTAGATATAAACCATGGGTCAAAACCATGGTGAGGAATAGATCTCACCAATTTCTTGAATTAGCACCATGCCTCATATAAAGTCTCATCGGGAGCTTTCTTTAAACTGGTAATCTTGGCCCTCAGCTGATTGGTGCGCTGTGGAGGGAAATATCTCTTGTAAAAGGTAAGAGCAAGAGACTCCCAATCTGTAACCCCTGCAGCTGTGCGGTCCAAATCAGTCAGCCACTCCCTGGCTGAGTCGGTCAAAGAGAAAGGAAACAAAACTTCCTTAATCTTGTCTTGAGTTACCCCCTTTGTGGCGGGGATAGTAGAACAGTAATCAGTAAAGACCTCCATATGTGATCGGAGCCATTTAGTTCACAAATTAAGCAATTGTGGTCGTTGGTCAATGGTCGATACAAAACACAATTTATACTTCACAAACAACTCTACAAATTAGTAAAGAGGCAAGTAAAGGTCGGATCCCAAGGGACGGGTATTGAAAACGAAGATTTCTATTGCTACTAGCGGTGTCTAGGGGTGTCACAAGTTGGGTTGATGTAGAAGGTTACTAAACTAAAATAGCAATGAAAATAAACTAACAAGGTAAATGGAATAAGGGTGTAAACAATTGATTAAAAAATGCTAGGGTGTCATGGGTTCATAGGGGATTCATGGGATATGATCATACAAACATGTTCTCAATTTATAAGCAAGCAATTATTGTTGTGATGGATCGAGTTGGGTTATATCTTACAATCCTAGGAAAGTTTGGGTCCCGGAGCCGAATCTCTTGGATTGTACAACACCTACAAGTCGACTTAATCTTTCCTACTTAACACATGCATGATCTAACAAGACTCGAGTTGGGTTATGTCTTACAAGTCAAGTTGAAGAGATAGTAGATGATAATAAATGCAAGGATTCATAGGCTTAGCATTTCATCAAACATAACATGTGCATATATTAAGATCAAAACAAGCAAGCAAATAAGATATGAAAGCATATTGATTTAAGCATGAATCATCCCCATGTTGGTTTCCCTTAATCACCCATTAAACCCTAGCTAAGAGACTACTCACTCATTATCATATTGATCATGCTAGAAAGGTTGTCAATCATACTAACATAATGAAACATGATGAATAAATGAAAGTAATTAGCAATAATTAAAAAGGGATTAAGAGATTATACCTACTAATGATTCCAATAATAAAGCAAGAATAATAGAAGTACTTGAATCCTAGATTGAGAGGTTGTCAATCTCCCAATAATAACCCAAATGATCTTCAATTACCCAAAATAAAGTAAGAACAAGAGAGAGATTAAGGAACTAAAACTTGGATTAAAACTTGATTAATATTTGATTACAATATTGAAGAGAGATTTGATTGATATTAACTACACTAATTATTGATTAGAAGAACATGCTCCTCTAATTAGACTAATGGGGTATTTATAGTGAAAATTAGGGAGGATGCATTAGGGTTAACTAAGGGCTAAACTAGTAATTACACTTTTTAAGTTGAGCAAGGAGACTCCGGTATTCAACGAGAGAAGGGCGTCTCCATTTTGTAACTTGAAGGACGAAACCATGTTTGTCTTGTGATCCGAGCGGATGGAGGTCGAGACGGACGGATGGGGCATGGACGATCCGAGCGGATCAAGGCGAAGACGCTCGGATTGGGCCTGGGGATCCGAGCGGATCTGGGTAAGGACGCTCGGATTGAGTGGCGGACGGACGGATCATGGATGATCCGTTCGGATTCTTCTACAGCGTCATTCCTTCTTCTTTTCTTCCCTTTTCTTCATAGAATCCTTGGGGATTTCCTTGGGGACTCAAGGATCCTTTCTCAACATTGATCTTCTACTTAGCTATGTACAAAGGCCTTCTAGTCTTGTCTCTCCTTGATGCTTGGTCATTGAATACGATCCATTTAGCCTTGTTTTGCCATGAAAATGCAAGATTCTTACTCCTTTCCTACCAAGGGATCAAAATCTCAAAGAATATGCAAAACAAAGAACTAAAGATAAGAAATGACCCAAATAAGCACTAAAAAGCATGGAAACAATGGTAATTCGGGGCTAAATATGCGCCAATTATGGTCGCATCAAATATCCCCAAACCGAACCTTTGCTCGTCCCGAGTAAAGAGGTGACAAAGACTAGGACCAATACTAACCTAACCTAATAATAATAGCCGATATGAGACAATTAGCGGGTCTCACTCCGCCCCTTCAACTCACAACAAGACAACCATGAGGTAGGATGCCTTCTTGCAAGGCAAGGTGGGTCTTGCCAAAATGGCGACACATCCAAACATTAAGCACATAAAAAACACATAATGGATGCATCTACAAAAAGGAATAGCCACTCCCTCATCAAGTGGCGGAGGCACTAAAGAGGAACAAATTTAAGAGCATGTAATCCTTCACAAATACTAGTTCAACAAATTACTAAGTCTAAGAGGATGGCACCAAATCACCTCCAAATGGTGTTAAACTAGACTACTTTCGTCCTCAATTTCCAAATGCTTTCGTCAAGAGCGATCGGATGGTGGTGGAATGATGATCCCTATGATGCTAGTGGCATATGACATGACAAGTCTCGAATTCTCTACAAAAGTAAAGGTCATGGATCGTCCCAAGCTCGACCAAGTGGCTTGACAAAAGGCTTTTTGGGAATGAAATGCTCAAATCTTTATTCTCAATGGTTGGATATGACTTAGTATTTCAAAATTGTCCTCATTTCACATTTCAAAAATTTAAGATGGGGTTTGTCCCTTCCGGGCTAGTGTCCTTTGCTTTCGCCAATCGCTTATTAGGCAACCGGTTAACCTCTAGACAATAGCTTTTTGGGGTGAAGTCACTCTGTCTCTGGGCGGCCGAATTCACAACCGTATGGGGGCCCAATTCAATGGATCCCACACCAAAGCACATCGAAGTGGTAAACCTCCATCAAAACAACTTAAAAATTCTCAACATTCAACAATTCATAACACTTGAGGTTTCCTTGGCATTACATTACTTCCACATGACAAAATTTGTTTGAGATGAGCACTTCAAGCTTATTGATAGAAAATATTTTTGGGTTGCCTTACCACAAGGTCAAACAAGGTCACCTAGACAAGTTAACCAAGTCCATATCGCATCACGGGGTTGGATAGGTGACTCACATGCAAACTCTTGACTAGGCCTTGGGTCATGGGTCAAAAGACACTAGTATGACACTATCTAGGGTGTTTTACAACCATTCTAGTAGGCAAAGTCTTGAGTTGAACAAGTATTTATAATGGCTTAGTTGCTCTTGTCAAAGTTCCAAAATAGGCATTTTTTCAAAACATTTCTAACATGCAACTACATGCCATGATGCAACTAATATAAACATCCTAATGCAAGTGATTCTAAACTAAATGCAAATCCTAAGTTCACATTGTTTTTACCGCATCAATCAAAATAAAGCCACATAGTCATTAACATAAAGAGGAAAAAGGAGATTGGAAAGATCATACCATGCGGTCTTCAATATCCTCATGTCTCGGATGTGGCGTAGTCAATCAAAGTGAACAAGGATAAACAAACACAATATATACAAGACTATATATACAAAGGAAAATGAACTTGTTTTTGGTTTTTTCAATTTTTCAAATTTTTATGATTTTTGAAATTTTTCAATTTTTATGGTTTTTGAATAAAAGTTAAGTGTTAGAATTCCCATCCCCACACTAATATGGGCATTGTCCTCAATGGCCAAAATGATGGAAATTATGCAAGAATGATGCATGATTTTCTATACTAAATGCAATTCTACACTAAACTACACTACATGATGCATGGTTTTTGTTATGACGGAGAGGATAATTTAGATTACCTCCCGTTGCGTATGCATCAACTTCCCCAAACCAAGCAAGACACTATTGCTAATGTCAAAGCATGGGGGAGTTCATGCACATGCTATGCTATGCATGAGATTAAATTGTCATTTTGGATTTTCAAAAATGGGAACAATAAAGAACACCTCAATGGAACCGAGGTGTGAGTCCTTTGATGTTGCTAGGACTAAACTAACCAATGATCAAAATGAGAATAAAATACAAAGAGAAATAGACAAACCGTGGGAGAGTAGGAATCTCCAAGGCTAGTCTTCCATCATACTACTATCATCATCACCACTTCCCTCATGAGAAGTGGTCTCATTGCCACTTTCCTTGGCACTTTCTTCATTGCTTTCCTCATCATCATCTTCACCATCTTCATCTTCTTCATCATCTTCTTCTTCATCATTATCATCAATCTCCTCATCATTTCCAACAACCTCATTATCTTCCACCACATCCCTTGATGCACCCGGGAACAAAGCTTCTCTATCCGCCCAACTAGGCAAAGGACAAGATGGATCAAGGAGTCCTTGCCTAGCTAAATGTAGGAGGGGAGGATATTGAGCTAGATATGCATTCTTCTGGTCTTCATAAGCTTGCTTGTGCATGGCTCTCATAAGAAGAGTTACATAGTCTTTCCCAATTTCAATTCCTTCCGGCGTAAACTCTTCATAGTCATAGGGGTAAGGTGGTATGATAATGGAAGAGGAGGGGGCCTCATGGTCACCCTTTTGTTGTTGAATGATGTACTCGGCTTCTTTGGTTAGGGGAAGTAAATAGTTGGTCCGGTGGACACTAAGACGGCAAATCTTTGCGGGTAAAGAGAATGAACGAGCCTCACTAGTAAGCCACCCATACTTGGTATCAAGGGAATTGTGAACAACCCACTTAAACTTGTTAATCAAGGTGGACATATCAATGAGATGGCCACCATCCTTAGCCTTGTACTTGCTATCCTTATTGAAATTAGGATCAAAGTGCTTAGCTAGGACCGTGACAAGGCCGCCATTAACAATTACGGTTTGACCCTTCTTCCCACTATCTACATGAAGCCATCTATCAACCAATAGCCTCAAACAATTGTAAGGCTTGGTGTGAATTCTTCCAATATTCAAAGTTGATTCAAGGAGAATAAAATCGAGCCCCGTGAAATGATTGGTGTCTCTTCTAGCAATTATGGTATTTCCCACAACTTTGTGCCAAACTCTTATGCCCGGATGATGGACCAAGAGAGCACGACAAGCATGAAAATCTTCAAATTTCTTCCCGGAGATTGCCTCCCAAAGAGGCGCGGGATCGTACTTCCCATATTGCTTATAGAATTTATGTTCATCACTAAGACCCAATATTTTACCCAATTCCGGAAAGGAAATGCGTCTACTAGTGTTAGCTAGACGAAACTCAATATTTTCCCTATTCTCAACTTTTGTCACTTTCAAGGAACTTAAGAATTCCAAGACAAGGGAGGGGTATGTTACTTCTTTCATTTCAAACAATTTCTTTAAACCCATGGCATTGAAAAAGACTCTTGTTTGATCAAGGACACCTAGCTTCTCTAAGGTTTTTTCACATATGAACTTGGTGGATTGAATTTGTTTCATAGCAAACTTGACAAATGAATTTCTATGGTCATCGGAAATGAAAGTTACCTCCGGATAATGCAAGAGTTGATTAATTACCGGAGTAGAGGGTGATGCTTCCATAGAAATTTGTTGAGGTTGTTCCACTACCAAGCTTGGTGTTGACACCACCATTGCCAAAGCTTTCTTTGTTTGTAGAGCTTTTTGCCTTTGAGAGAGAGCCTTTGCTTTTGGTGCCTTTGTTGCCTTTGTTGCTCCCTTTGTTCTTGCCATTTGATGAACAAACCAAGTAGAGAATCAAAAATCTTCAATTTGTAGAATGCCCAAATCGATTTTGAAAGTGAAAGGCTTTGCCTTTATGAGAGCAAAAATCGACTCAAAGGGTGAAGATTTTGTGCTTGGTTTTGATTTTTCTTGAAGATGGAGTGATTAGTTTGATGTTTGAAGGATGGTTTGATTTTGTTTTGGTGATTTTGTTGAGGGTTTTTGTGTTTGAGATGGAGAGGATGAGGGTTTTGGTGTTATGGGTAGTGTTTATGAATGAATGAATGAATGAAGGTGGGGGGGGGGTATTTAAAGAAACGAAAATCTCGAAGATGCAGGCACGATCCGTGCGGATTAGGCGCAATCCGCTCGGATTTTCAAGCTTCAAATTTTAAAAATCCCGCCTAAAGACGGGCGTCTCCTGGGGAAATCCGCTCGGATTTTTATTGAGGGACGGGCGTCTCTTGGGAAATCCGCTCGGATTCTCATCCAGAGATTTTTCTTGTTTTTCTTCAGCTTCAAGACGGGCGGATTTTACCAGAGACGGACGGATCCTGGGAGACGGGCGTCTTTCCAGAAATCCGCTCGGATTCCTTAACAGACAGGAATTCTTCAATTTTTGCACAGCCCAAGACGGGCGTCTCTTCAGCTGGACGCTCGGATCCTCTCGCAGACGGGCGGATTTTCCCGAAATCCGCTCGGATTCTTCCTTGAATACACGGATCCTTGCGCAAACCCATTCCTTAACATTCTTTCTTTCTTTCTTCCAAAACTTGTGCTCTTCATTGTGGGGGCACTACTAAGGCGTGAATAGCCTAGGCAATTGCCATCCCCACACTAAGGTAAATCACTACACATCAATTAAAATCGTTAGTCCCTCCCTCACTTCTCTCTTTTCATGACAATTATTTTGATCAAGGTAAATAAAATCCAAAAATGACAAAAATGCAATGCAAAAATTAAATGTAAGTTAGGGAGTTAGAAATATTTACAAATGGTGGTTTAGGGAGGACTCCACCAAACTCTCATTCTTGATGAGATGTCAAGGAGGCATGTTCAAGGTGTTGTTGATGTTGCTCAACACCTCGAAGAAGTAATTAAAAGCTTGTTCATTGTTGTGGTAGAGGTCCTCAATAGACCTTGGTCCTTGTTGTTGATCATGATTGATGGCATGCCCAATGTAGGGATTAAAGATCCCTTCAAATTCGTCGTCCCAAAGACCACAAACTTCATTGAGTTGATCATTGAAAATCTCTTGCTTGGATGGAGACAACTCTCCCAAATTCTTCTTTTGGCTAATGAGGCCATCTTCTTCTTCCTTGGTTGATTTTGATGAGCTATGCAAGCTCTTCTTGTCACAATTCACTTGCTCTTTGAATGGAGCATCTTCAACTTTCTTCCTCCATTGGAGTTCCGATCTCTTCTTTTCATCCTTCCGGCTATAGTGATCGATCATGAAACATGGCTCATGCAAACGAGGAGCTCTCATGGTCTTGTCAAGATTAAAAGTTATGCTTTCATCTCCCACTTCTAGAGTGAGCTCTCCATGTTTCACATCAATCACCGCACCCGCGGTGTGTAGGAAAGGTCTTCCTAAGATGATTGGAATGTTGGAATCTTCCTCCATATCAACAATGACAAAGTCCACCGGGATGAAAAACTTCCCAATTCGCACGGGGACATCTTCCCATATCCCTAGCGGTGTCTTCGTCGATCTATCGGCCATTTGAAGAGTGATATTGGTGCACTTAAGCTCTCCCATTCCCAACCTTTTACTCACCGAGTACGGCATGACACTCACACTAGCCCCTAGATCACATAAGGCTTTGTTGATTGTTGTGTCGCCAATGGTACACGGTATTGAGAAGCTTCCCGGGTCCTTTAACTTTGGAGGTGAACTCCCTTGAAGTATTGCACTACTCACCTTAGTGAAGGCGATAGTCTCAAGTTTCCGGATCGACTTCTTCTTTGTGAGGATATCTTTCATGTACTTTGCATAGGCCGGAACGTGATTGATTAATTCCGTGAAAGGAATTGAGACTTCTAGGTTCTTTACAATTTCCATGAACTTTCCAAGTTGATCATCAAATTTGGGCTTGGCTTGACGACTTGGAAAAGGAAGTCTAATCACAATGGGCTCCTTTTCTTTGGCTTTGTCTTCATCTTTCTTTGAACTTTCTTCCTTTGATGATTCCCCTTCTTTGGGACTTTGCACCACAACTTCATTCTCACTAGCTCTCACAACTTCATCCTCAACTTGCTTCTTTGGTGCTTCATATCTTGTACCACTTCTCAAGTGAATGGCACTAACCGTTTCATGTCTAGGGGGATTACCTTGAGGTGGTAATTGCCCTTTTTGTCTTTGTGAGTTCGAAGATGCTAGTTGGGTCAATTGTGTTTCCAACATCTTGGTGTGAGCTAGAATGTTGTTGATGGTGGTATCCTTTGCTTGGCTATCTTTTTGCATTTGAGTGAAAAATTCTTGTTGATTTTTTTGCATTTGAAGGACCGCTTTTTGGACATCAAAACTTTGGTCATTGTGGTGATTGTATGGATTTTGATTTTGATAACCTTGGTTTTGATTGAAAAAGGGTCTTTGATTTTGATTTCTCATGGGTGGTGGAGTGTATGTTGGTTGAGGGTTTTGAACATTTTGGCTTTTGTATGAGAGATTTGGATGGAACTTGGTGTTTTCATTGTAAAAATTTGAATAAGGGGTGCCACTTTTGTAAGCTTGGAAAGCATTGACTTGCTCGGTTGTTCCCCTACATTCACTTGAGTCATGACCTAAGGTTCCACAATTCTCACATATCCCGCTTGGGATTGATGAGGATGCCGTCAAGGCATTGACATGATGCTTTGTTGATTTTGAGTTTTCCTCAAGTCTAGCCATAGCTTGTTCAAACTTCAAGTTGATAGTGTCAATGTGAGCACTAAGTTGAGCACCCAATTGAGTAACGGTGTCCACTTCATACTTTCCTCTAGTAGCCTTGCGAGGCCTACTATATTGCGAATTATGGACCGCCATTTCCTCAATCTTGTTCCATGTTTGATTGTCATCAACTTCGGTGAACATTCCATTTGATCCCATATTGAGAATGTTCCTTGAATCTTCATATAAACCATTCCAAAATTGTTGCACTAAAAACCATTCGCTAAGTCCATGGTGAGGACATGAGCGACAAATACCTTTGAACCGCTCCCAAGCTTCATACAAAGATTCTTCATCCCTTTGCTTAAAACCCGTAATTTGAGCTCTTAGCATATTGGTCTTTTCCGGTGGGTAGAATTTTTTGTAGAAAGCGAGAGCTAACTTCTTCCAAGAATCTATTCCAAGAGTGGCCTTATCAAGGCCCTTCAACCATTGCTTTGCGGTGCCGATTAACGAAAAAGGAAATAAGACCCATCTAATTTGGTCTTGAGTCACGCCCGTTTGAGAGATAGCTTCGCAATAATCACAAAATGTTTCCATATGAGAATGAGGGTCCTCACTAGGCATTCCCCCGAATTGGCTCCTCTCAACTAGTTGGATGAAGGCGGACTTGGCAATAAAGTTTCCGGTAAGATGTTGTGGGGTAGGAGTACCATTTGGTAGATCCTCCTCGGTGGGTATAGAGTGTGACGAGAATTTAGGCATTGTAGGTGGATTTTGTGTGGTATTGTTTAATGGGTTCTCTTCTCCTTCTATTGCGAAAGGATTGACAAACTCGCTAGTGGGTTGAACAACTTCACCAACACCTCCCAAATTCCTCCTAACAAGTCTCCTATTATTCGTCAAGGTTCTTTCGATTTCACGGTCAAAAGGTAACAAATCTCTTTGTAACCTTCTAGACATGCAAAATATCAAACAACTAGAAAACAATTAGAACAAACCTTGAGGAGTTTTACTTCCCCAAGGTGAAAAAGACACAACTAAAAACAATAAAAGAAATCTTAAATCAATTAAACACCGTCCCCGGCAACGGCGCCATTTTTGATCGGAGCCATTTAGTTCACAAATTAAGCAATTGTGGTCGTTGGTCAATGGTCGATACAAAACACAATTTATACTTCACAAACAACTCTACAAATTAGTAAAGAGGCAAGTAAAGGTCGGATCCCAAGGGACGGGTATTGAAAACGAAGATTTCTATTGCTACTAGCGGTGTCTAGGGGTGTCACAAGTTGGGTTGATGTAGAAGGTTACTAAACTAAAATAGCAATGAAAATAAACTAACAAGGTAAATGGAATAAGGGTGTAAACAATTGATTAAAAAATGCTAGGGTGTCATGGGTTCATAGGGGATTCATGGGATATGATCTTACAAACATGTTCTCAATTTATAAGCAAGCAATTATTGTTGTGATGGATCGAGTTGGGTTATATCTTACAATCCTAGGAAAGTTTGGGTCCCGGAGCCGAATCTCTTGGATTGTACAACACCTACAAGTCGACTTAATCTTTCCTACTTAACACATGCATGATCTAACAAGACTCGAGTTGGGTTATGTCTTACAAGTCAAGTTGAAGAGATAGTAGATGATAATAAATGCAAGGATTCATAGGCTTAGCATTTCATCAAACATAACATGTGCATATATTAAGATCAAAACAAGCAAGCAAATAAGATATGAAAGCATATTGATTTAAGCATGAATCATCCCCATGTTGGTTTCCCTTAATCACCCATTAAACCCTAGCTAAGAGACTACTCACTCATTATCATATTGATCATGCTAGAAAGGTTGTCAATCATACTAACATAATGAAACATGATGAATAAATGAAAGTAATTAGCAATAATTAAAAAGGGATTAAGAGATTATACCTACTAATGATTCCAATAATAAAGCAAGAATAATAGAAGTACTTGAATCCTAGATTGAGAGGTTGTCAATCTCCCAATAATAACCCAAATGATCTTCAATTACCCAAAATAAAGTAAGAACAAGAGAGAGATTAAGGAACTAAAACTTGGATTAAAACTTGATTAATATTTGATTACAATATTGACGAGAGATTTGATTGATATTAACTACACTAATTATTGATTAGAAGAACATGCTCCTCTAATTAGACTAATGGGGTATTTATAGTGAAAATTAGGGAGGATGCATTAGGGTTAACTAAGGGCTAAACTAGTAATTACACTTTTTAAGTTGAGCAAGGAGACTCCGGTATTCAACGAGAGAAGGGCGTCTCCATTTTGTAACTTGAAGGACGAAACCATGTCAGTCTCGTGATCCGAGCGGATGGAGGTCGAGACGGACGGATGGGGCATGGACGATCCGAGCGGATCAAGGCGAAGACGCTCGGATTGGGCCTGGGGATCCGAGCGGATCCTGGTAAGGACGCTCGGATTGAGTCAGCGGACGGACGGATCATGGATGATCCGTTCGGATTCTTCTACAGCGTCATTCCTTCTTCTTTTCTTCCCTTTTCTTCATAGAATCCTTGGGGATTTCCTTGGGGACTCAAGGATCCTTTCTCAACATTGATCTTCTACTTAGCTATGTACAAAGGCCTTCTAGTCTTGTCTCTCCTTGATGCTTGGTCATTGAATACGATCCATTTAGCCTTGTTTTGCCATGAAAATGCAAGATTCTTACTCCTTTCCTACCAAGGGATCAAAATCTCAAAGAATATGCAAAACAAAGAACTAAAGATAAGAAATGACCCAAATAAGCACTAAAAAGCATAGAAACAATGGTAATTCGGGGGCTAAATATGCGCCAATTATGGTCGCATCAATATGCTTCCTCGGGTCTTCACCTGCCACACCTCTATAGAGATTTCTTTCCACCAGATTGATTTAGGAAGGACGGATGATGCGTGTCTAATATATGATGTTTTGCACCTCATTTCACACGCATTTCAGAGCTCAATTGAGTAGTTTATGCTACTATTTCCCTTGTTTCGTGTATTTCTTCCTTTTCTTGTGATTTTATAGGAATATGAAGATTTCAGTGATAAATAAGCCGAATCCGTCCCTAAGTACTTAGCATTGCATTTGACATGGAGTATTGACTCGAGGAATGAGCTTGGTGCACATTTCAAGGCCTAAAGATAGCAAAAGCAAGGGTGCGTACGAGTTTACCAAGCAAAGAAGCATTTCACGATATTGCAGCCTCATTCAGATGGCTATATCTCGAGTTCTAGAGCAGATAATCGAGTGATTTCAATTGGAGGTGAAAGCTTATCCTCTTAGCTTTCCAACGCCGCATAGAACGCCTGATTTGACCAAGTAACGAAGAAATAGCAGCTGTTTTAAGATCGGTGCGCGCTGCAGGAATCGTCAGAATGCTATTCTGTACAGCACCTTTGGTCGATCGACTGGCCTAAGTGGTCGATCGACCAACTTACGAGCTGATGCGTGAATTAAACTTATAGAACGAGAAACCCAAAGCCCAATATGTGTTAGGTTTAGGAATAATGTTACGTTATATTTCTATATAATGTAACCTGACAGGAAGAGGGAGGTATCCAGTTTTATACATTCAGTTTGCATTCAGTTATTATTTCAGTTTTAGTTCATGAAATTTATTAGGGTTCTTTAATACAAGTTATTTCGCAATCGGTTTTGGATCTTTGTTCTGCAAATTCCCTTCGGTATTCTCCTGTCTTTATTTCAGTTTAATTACTTTATTTCGTAGCATTAGAATTGATAGATTAGTTTCCCAAAGCCGAATCATCGTTTTATGTTAATTCTTCGTTTAATTATTTTAAGCATGAATTCGAATGTTTTAATCGTTAAGTTTATTGCTGTTGTTATTTCAAGTATGTCTAGCTAAATTACCCTTGCTAAGATGTAGGGGATCTATGGCGTAGATGGCATTAGAATAGGTGACCTCGCATTAGGGCTTGGTCGATCGACCGCTAGTGTGGTCGATCGATCGAGCCGGTTGGTCGATCGATCGGGGTAGCTAGTCGATCGATCGTTGTTTTCGTCTGGGTTTGCTTTGTTTGTTTCGTTAAGTGCTTTATCTTTCAATGAGACCGAGAGGAGACTTGATAGATGCTTAAACTTGACCATCCCGTAGATCGAGAGATAGGAATGGACAATAATTAACGAATTAAAACTACTAAATTGCTAAGATCGAGAGATAACGTAATTTAGTTTGCATTAGGAATCATTAATCAAGAACGAGAGTTAGTATTAATGAGACTTAGGGATTAGTAGCATAGGCCGAGAGGTAGCTACTATTTATCATGGACCGAGAGGACTTGTTTTCCCCATCCTTCGCGACCGTATTTCGAGACTTACTTAGACTTATGTGCCATCGAAGCTGTAGTGAACCGACCGTCTTAGCATTTCTTTTATCATTGTTTGCCGTTCTTATCTACTTTTATTTGTTTATTTAATTTATGTTTTTAGAATTAGTTATAATTCATATCAAAACCCCCCTCACTGTTACAATTAGACTGAAATAAAAGCAACTATAATCTCCCTACCTCCCTGTGGTTCGACCCTGTTACCACTAGCCTAGGTTAGTTTTAATAGGTCTTATAAATATTATTTTTGGTACTCACAACGACGGGTATCAAATTTTGGCGCCGTTGCCGGGGAGGCAGCGCTAGTTTTAGTTGTTCTTTATTTTAGTCTGTTTTTCGCCTCAAGGGAAGACTGAGTACCTTGAGGCAGTTCTTACCTTCTTCTTTAGTGTTGTTTATTTGCAACTTCGAAGGATCCACACATGTTCCATTCTCGGGAGCAAGGCGGGTTCCATTTTGTGGGAGATGCGGCGGAACGGGGACACACATCTGAGGCATGCAGGCATCCTAAGGAGAAGATGTTTGCTTTTCATCAACTTCAGCTCGACAATTCATATAATTGCGCTCCTAGTTCACCGCATCAACCATATGAGCCTCCAAATGAAGCCCCACCACCATCCACTCCGTCACAAAGAAGAGTTGAAAAACGAAGTTGCGAGTTGACGAGTCTAGTGCAAATGTTGCTTATGGTGGAGGTACGAAAAAGCAATGTGGCGAATCGGTCTTAATCGCGAAGTGATATCTCATATTGCAACATTGGATCAAAATGCAAATTTGAGATACCAAGTCGGTTTCACTCTCTCGAATCGCGTATTGAGACCGTACATGCGATGACGCCGAGGAGCGGTCCGCTCTCGATGAACCCGAGAAAGTCTGCTTGAAAAAGGGAAGAAGAAAAAGGGCGAAAAAAGATGATCAGCGATAATCACGGTCGATCGACCACATCACCCGGTCGATCGACCGATCCGCAACATACAGCGACTCATCGTTCTGTAGAAGTCGGATCGATCGATCGACATGCATGGTCGATCGACCGACGACGCTGCGTAGGTGAGTCTTTTCGTCCTCCAATGCCGGACAAATTTGAGGATCACTTGTTTCGGGGTACGACAACTCCGAACATATTGAGGCAAGACCCGAGTGCTGATGGGTCAGTCCCGGTTCCGAAATATGACCCGATGACGATTAATGGTTCAGTTTTAAGACGGTCTGAGGAAGGTTCGAGCTTCAACAAAGAGAAGGTGGTGGATTTTCAGCCTAAATCCACTGATGCCGGTATAAGAGACCTAGAGGAGAGGGCTAAGCTACTTCTGACAGCCCCATATCCAGAGAGGCTAGTACCAACGAAGGATGAGGTATATTTTGAAAAATTTAAAAATGTCATTCATGGTCTTAATGTGCAAGTACCTTTTCTTGAGTTGGTAAATCAAGTTCCCGCTTACATGAAATTCATGAAGCAGCTTTTAAATAAGAAGCGGAAACTTGACAGGGTCAAGTCTGTTAATTTGACTGAAGAATCTAGCTCTTATTTGACTCACACTGCCCCCACACAAGTTAGCTGACCCGGGTAGTTTTTCAGTCCCTTGTAATATTGGTACCTTCTCAATTGAGAAGGCATTATGTGATTTAGGGGCTAGTATTAGTGTCATGCCTTTGAGTCTTGCTAGGAGATTAGGATTGACTAGATTTGCGGTCACTAATATGACACTCGCAAATGGTCGATCGTTCGCGGTCCGGCCGTAGGAGTCCTAGAGGATATTCCCGTGCAAATAGGAAAATTCTTCTTCCCATTGACTTTATTGTCTTTGGATATACCCGAGGATGCTCATATTCCTATCATTTTGGGTAGACCCTTTCTCGCACACCGCTGGTGCGGTTATTGATGTTGGCTCAGGGACACTGACCTTTAAAATAGGGAAGCAGTCCATTAGTTTTGCCCAGACTTATAGGAAGAAAGATGCTATGTGTCCTGTGACTTGTAATGCGATTTCTACTCGTACGTCTTATGTTGTCATTACTGACACTCCTACTCCCTTGTCTGTACCTATTCCTGTTATGACACCTCCGCCCCAGATTAGGAGCAAATTGGAGGAAGATTCTTCTGTTTTGAGTATTGCAGGAAATGGTTTGGGGAAGGAGGAACCGCTAATCGCTCCAGCTGTGAAGGAGCCCATTGTTCAAAGAGGCGGTCTAGGATGTCTTAGTTATGGCACTGACGAGGAGCCAGATGAGGAGCCCAAGAAGAAGGAGCCAGTCAAAATTTTGGAGTCAGATCTCGAGTGTGAGAAGCTAGATGATGGCCATGCTTGGGAAGATGCTAGAGATGACCCATTGAGTATTCCAGTCGGAGTAGAGTGGAGTCCAGCTTCTGAGATGAGCACTGCGGAAGCTACTTCATGTAGGCAGAAGCCTTGGTCGGAGATTTTTCGCAGTTTCCGTTGATCTATTTTATTGCTTTTAGACCTTTTATCGTTTTTCGTGTGCGCGAAACTTCGCTTAGTTTGGTTTGTTTAGGATTTTCTATAAACTTTAGACTGTTACTTTGGGTTTTGCGCAATTTTGGGCGCGGTATTTTGTGCGTTTGCAGGTTTATAGACCATATTAGCTCAAGTTCTCGAGCTAATTCGAAGAAATCAGAAAGTTACAGCAGTTATTGTAGTCGATCGACTGGCTAGTATGGTCGATCGACTGAGCTGCGATCTCCAGGAGCTTCTGTTCCTGTTCACCTGGTCGATCGACTGGGTGATGTGGTCGATCGACCAAGTTCGCTCTTGTACCTATTTTTGATCATTCCCCTGTTTGTGTTTGATCGTTTTGCGGAATTGAGGAGTCTTCCCTCCACTTTATTTTCCGTCTTATTTCGATTTCTTCTCGCTTTTTTTTTTGCACATAATTGTACCGTTCATAATTGTTTTATCGTTTTACACGCGGTATCTTTTGTTTGTCTTTTCAGGTACTTATTATTTGGTAGCACTGCTGGCTACTGAAACCTCCTAGCTCACGCTGGTTTGGGGAGGTTTCCTTTTGCTGCGCTTAAAGTCTTGTGAGTTCCCGATTTCCACTTCATGTCTTGTTTGTTTAATTTAACGCAAATTCCCATTTCTCATTTCTTCATTACATGATTTTGCACAATGGGGACATTGTGCGATTTGGTTTGGGGAAGGGTTTTGCGTTGCATTTCATTTGCTTGCATTCACATTTACATTTTTGTTTTGCATTGTTTATTTCATTTCCCATATATATACCAAAATTCCAAAAAAAATTGAAAAAATTTCAACAAAAATTCAAACAAAAATGCACGTTTACTTTGGCATATAGGTCGAGTCGGAACGGTAGTATTTCAAGGATGATACTGCATTTGCATCTGTTTTGCCTGAGCCTTGCTTGAATTAACATGTTATTAGTAGAATCACATATGCATATCTACGAGTTTTCGTTAAATTTCTTGCTGGACTTGAGACTTGACTTTGATTTTTGGCAAACTACACCATATTCTGAGATTTAGAGCCTTATAACTGGTGACATCTATGACCGGTTTATTTAGGAATGTGAGTAGTACTCCTTATGAGACATGTTACATCAATTTGCATAAATATGAACTTAATCTGCTTAATACCTGTATGCATTCGGTTTGTGGTTTGTTGACACATGTGGTAGAGGTTTCCCTTTTCTCATTTTGCCCATGAACCCCTCATAGCCAAATTTAGCCTCTTTTGTCCCATAAACTACAGTCTAAAATTAGCCTACCTTATCCGAGCTAGTACTTGAATTTTTGGGAATGTTTTATTGCGATTTGGTTATAAGCTCATTTTGAGATGATGTTGGGAAGATGAAAAAAAAAGGAAAGAAAAAAAAATAGAATTGAAAAGAAAAAAAGGAGAAGAAAAATGATTCGAAAAAGAAAGAAAAGAAAAAAGAGACGAGTGCTGTAGAAGCTGGTCGATCGACTGCTCCCTATGGTCGATCGACTGCATCCCGAGAAAAATAAAGTTCGAAAAAATCACATGTTTCAATTATTATGGTTTGGTGATTTTCACTCCCATGTCATCATCTATATTCTTTGGGGAGTCAATTTTATGGAGGTTGTGAGCTTTGTGCCCTGAATTGGCACCGTTTTGTAACATTTACATTGAGTTTGAAGTTGGGATTCGCTTATAGTTTGGATTGAAGTTACTAGCTTGGCTTATTACTCCTCATATCCAAATTCATTTTAGCCCCTTCTTACCCTTTACCTCACATATCCATATATACCTCGGCATGTGTCATGGTCATTTGTTTGGTTGGAATGCATATGTACGGTTGTAGAGATTATTTTCATATTAGACTGCAGGCATGTTCTTATAGGTCGTAGTTAGGTGAGTGTCACTACAATATTGCTTCTTTCTATCTTTACATTTCTCACCTGTATTTATTGAGTGATATGAGCGACCCGTGAGAGTCCGATTTGATAAGTCTCTATGGTTGACGGTTCAGCAGTTCTTAATGACTACATAACTCGTTTGCATGATTCGTATTGCTAATTGATTGTTAGTTATTGCATTAAATTGGTTTAGGCTTTACATGTTGCATTTCGCTCTGAGATTGAACTCGTTCCATTAGGTTTTAGGACCGAGTCTAGTTCTTGCTTGGGGACAAGCAAGGGTTTGGTTTGGGGAAGTTTGATGCGTGTCTAATATATGATGTTTTGCACCTCATTTCACACGCATTTCAGAGCTCAATTGAGTAGTTTATGCTACTATTTCCCTTGTTTCGTGTATTTCTTCCTTTTCTTGTGATTTTATAGGAATATGAAGATTTCAGTGATAAATAAGCCGAATCCGTCCCTAAGTACTTAGCATTGCATTTGACATGGAGTATTGACTCGAGGAATGAGCTTGGTGCGCATTTCAAGGCTTAAAGATAGCAAAAGCAAGGGTGCGTACGAGTTTACCAAGCAAAGAAGCATTTCATGATGTTGCAGCCTCATTCAGATGGCTATATCTCGAGTTCTAGAGCAGATAATCGAGTGATTTCAATTGGAGGTGAAAGCTTATCCTCTTAGCTTTCCAACGCCGCGTAGAACGCCTGATTTGACCAAGTAACGAAGAAATAGCAGCTGTTTTAAGATCGGTGCGCGCTGCAGGAATCGTCAGAATGCTATTCTGTACAGCACCTTTGGTCGATCGACTGGCCTAAGTGGTCGATCGACCAACTTACGAGCTGATGCGTGAATTAAACTTATAGAACGAGAAACCCAAAGCCCAAGATGTGCTAGGTTTAGGAATAATGTTACGTTATATTTCTATATAATGTAACCTGACAGGAAGAGGGAGGTATCCAGTTTTATACATTCAGTTTGCATTCAGTTATTATTTCAGTTTTAGTTCATGAAATTTATTAGGGTTCTTTAATACAAGTTATTTCGCAATCGGTTTTGGATCTTTGTTCTGCAAATTCCCTTCGGTATTCTCCTGTCTTTATTTCAGTTTAATTACTTTATTTCGTAGCATTAGAATTGATAGATTAGTTTCCCAAAGCCGAATCATCGTTTTATGTTAATTCTTCGTTTAATTATTTTAAGCATGAATTCGAATGTTTTAATCGTTAAGTTTATTGCTGTTGTTATTTCAAGTATGTCTAGCTAAATTACCCTTGCTAAGATGTAGGGGATCTATGGCGTAGATGGCATTAGAATAGGTGACCTCGCATTAGGGCTTGGTCGATCGACTGGCTAGTGTGGTCGATCGACTGAGCCGGTTGGTCGATCGACTGGGGTAGCTGGTCGATCGACTGACTTCGCGTCTGGGTTTGCTTTGTTTGTTTCGTTAAGTGCTTTATCTTTCAATGAGACCGAGAGGAGACTTGATAGATGCTTAAACTTGACCATCCCGTAGATCGAGAGATAGGAATGGACAATAATTAACGAATTAAAACTACTAAATTGCTAAGATCGAGAGATAACGTAATTTAGTTTGCATTAGGAATCATTAATCAAGAACGAGAGTTAGTATTAATGAGACTTAGGGATTAGTAGCATAGGCCGAGAGGTAGCTACTATTTATCATGGACCGAGAGGACTTGTTTTCCCCATCCTTCGCGACCGTATTTCGAGACTTACTTAGACTTATGTGCCATCGAAGCTGTAGTGAACCGACCGTCTTAGCATTTCTTTTATCATTGTTTGCCGTTCTTATCTACTTTTATTTGTTTATTTATTTTATGTTTTTAGAATTAGTTATAATTCATATCAAAACCCCCCTCACTGTTACAATTAGACTGAAATAAAAGCAACTATAATCTCCCTACCTCCCTGTGGTTCGACCCTGTTACCACTAGCCTAGGTTAGTTTTAATAGGTCTTATAAATATTATTTTTGGTACTCACAACGACGGGTATCAACGGATGTCAAATGTATTCCCATCCTCAGTCTGGAGATTGAAACCCTTTGGAATTGAGGATGCTTTAGGCACAGAGTGACTAGAAAGTTTCGGCATCTTTACTTGTTGATCGGCAGAAATAGAAATGTCTTCTACTAAAGACTGGTTGATAGAGTCAAGAAGTGTCGAGTCACTAGGGCCTTTTTAGGCCAAGTATGCTTTTAATTAAGGGTCTTTTTGTCGTAATCAAGAGTTAATCTTCCCGTCCCGATGGTTGTCATAACTAATGCATTTTGATTCATGTGTGGAGCTTCATATGAGGATAGAACCCGGAATCCCAAGGGCGAGCCTCTAGCCACACTAGTAGACAAGCAATCACGCGGAGACGACCTTACATGAACCAGTTACGGAGCCGACATTCCTTGCTAGGAAGCATGAAGGCTAAGTAGTGAAGAACTCGTGTTGAAGAAGTGAAGAAATAATCCGTTTCAGGCAATTTGGCAGACTGCCACCATCCACAGCAGTCTGCCACAGCAGTCTGCCAACCATCCGGCAGTCTGCCACGGCAGTCTGCCATTCATCCGGCAGTCTGCCGATTGTGCTGTGCTCGTGACTTTTATTAAGCCCGTTGGCTTAAATTTAAGCCCAAATCCCGTATTACCCTAGAATTTCGTGCAGCCCTATAAATACCCCTCATGTTTGAAGACCTAGTTATCAACTAAGCATTGAATAATCTCTAGAAATTTGTAGTAGCAAGAACAATTTGTTTGGCATTCAAGTTGTAATCTTTCTTTGTTTTTTTTGGGTTTTATGAAGACTATGGAAGGCTAGTTCTTCCCTACTTGGTGTAATCCATTGCAAGTTTCCATCTTTATCATTGTATTGACTCCTTAATCTCTACTCTTTCATTTATTTCAATTTCTAAGTTCTAATGAAATGATGAATGTTTTGTTGTGAGAAGTAATTACCCTTGCCTCTTTTTCATTCATCTATTGCTTGTTGTTGCAAAGTTGCTTGCTTTTGTAATAACTTGTTGAAGCATCTCATGATTGTTGTTATCTTGGTTTAAAGTATCAACCTTTGTGAGTAGAAATTGATTGTATCATAGGATTTGTTGGTTTAAACATATCTTTGTGATATCCCATTTACTTTCCTCTTGGTTTTGTTCTTCATGCTCTTGGTTACAATTCTTACATGGTTTAATGTTAGAATTTGTAGTTGAAGTAGGATTGTCATTGTTGGCTTAGATAGTGGTAATCACATGCTTGAGGATTGTTGTTGGGTAAATGAAAACTAGAGAGAAAAGAGTCTTGCTTTGAGAAAATTTGGAACTTGTAGGATTGCACCAAGTTCTTTTAATTATTGATTTATCTTGCTCACCAAGTGTTTGTTGTTTTGCTTCTTAGACTAAGTTTGCAAATTTTACTTTGTTCCATGTCACAAACCAACTCAAAAACCCCCCTTTTTCATGTCTTTCTATTGTTTACCATTGTGAATAACCATTGTTTGTCTATAGCTTTGTCATTAGTAATCAATAGTTTACATTTCGAGTTTTTAGCTTAAAAGACCTTCTCTTGGGTTCGACCCTTACTTGCACTATATTACTTTATCATTTAGAGTAGTCTAGAGTATAGTTTGGTTTAGAAATTGTTAATTTGGTAGCTTAATTCTAGTAATTAACGACCTAGTCTATTGCTTATCAAATTTTGGCGCCGTTGCCGGGGAAGGGCAACTTAGCTAGAACTTGAGTTTGTGAATTTATGTTTAGTTGTTTTATTACTCCTCTTGTTGTTAGAAGTGATAGGAAGTTCTAATTTGTTTGCTTAGTGCGAAGGTTTATGTTTGGTTCCCCACAACACGGTGAATCAACTTCCGTGGACGAAGACGCTTTTGGTGCCTATTCATGGTTGTTTACTAACCCTTGGTACCAACGAGCACAACGAGCACCTAGAGTAGAAGAACCACCTTTAGAAGCCCCCATTGAAGAAGATCCTATTGACGTAGAGCCAATTGAAGTGGAATACCCTTCAATGGCGAATGATACTAGAACTATTAGGGAGCTCCGGGCAAGGAATTATGACACTCAACCTCTTTGCATAGCCTACCCACCCATGGGGGCTAATGCCAACTTTGAATTGAAGGGCTATTTCATTCACAACCTCCCAAAGTTTCATGGACATGCGGGAGATGACCCAAATCGCCATCTTTCCGAATTCCATATGATGTGTGAGGGTGCAATTCCAAATGGTGTCACGGAAGATCAATTTAAGCTGAGAGCTTTCCCATTTTCACTTCAAGATGCGGCAAAAGATTGGTTGTTTTACCTTCAACCGGGTACAATCCGTACTTGGAAGGACATGAAGGCGGCTTTTCTTGAGAAATACTACCCCGACTCAAGACATAACCACGCAAAGAAAGCCATCACTTCTCCGGAGCAAGATGCAAGTGAGAGCTTATATGAGTATTGGGAGAGATTCAAGAAGCTAGTTGCTCAATGTCCTTACCATGGCCTTAGTGGTGATGACCTTTTGGTCAACTTTTGTGATGGTCTTACACAACAATACCAAATCATGGTTAATTCCGCTACGGGTGGTGGAGTTGACAACTATTCCGTGGCGGAGGCAAATGAGATCATAGAAAAGTTGGCCGCTAGCACAAGGAACTATGGAAGAAGCCGAGGGTCAAAGAATCTTAACTACATTGAGACACCTTCTCCTTCTACCCACAAGCTTGAGAAAACCGTGGATGATCTCACAAAAATGGTTGCTCAACTAGTGGGAAACAATCAAGGAGGCGCACAAGGATCTAATGTGGAGTGTAATTTTTGTCAAGGGCCACACCCAATGGAAACTTGTCCCATCATGGAAGAGCAAGGAATAAGCAAGGAGAATGTAAGTGCAATGGGGTATGGGAATTACAATGCTAGAAATCCTCAAGGGGGAGGATACTACAATTATGACCCTAGTGGCAATACTTACAATGTTGGGAGTAGAGACAATCCTAGACTTGGTTGGGGTGGTGACACCTCAAAGAGCTTTGTGAATGGTCAATTCAACCACTTGAGGGACCAAAATTCCCGACAAGGTCAAGGTTCAAACTCTCAAGGAAATAGGAATGGGAATTTCAACAACCAAGGTAGAAACCAAAACCAAGGTCAATCATCCCAATTTGGAAATCAAGGTAACAACAATTCTCAAAAGGAACCAAGTGTTCAAGACTTGCTTAAAAACATTTTGCAAGAGCAAGTCAAAACAAACAAGAGGCTTGACAAGATTGATGCCGATAAGAATGTTAGTGATGCCAAGGTTGCCAACCTAGAAGTCCAACTTGGCCAAATGGCCCAAGAACTTGCCAAGAAAAACCAAAGGACCTCAACTTCTATTCCCTCCACCACATTTCCTCCTAGAGAGAATGCTAGTGCCATGACTTTGAGAAAGGGGAGAACTCTAGAATCCCCTCCCAAGAAGAAGAGAAGGGGTAAGTCACAAGAAAGGGTTATTGAGGTTGAAGATCAAATTGAAGAAGAACTTGTGGTTGAACAAGGGAAAGGATAATCTTCAAAAGCTAATGAGGAAAAAGAGAGGAGTCCTTTGAGCATTGACAAAGGAAAGGAAGGAAGCACCAACACAAAGGATTCACTCCAAGAGATTGAAAAGGAATATGAACCGGAGGTACCATTTCCTAGTGCCCTCACAAATCCCAAGAAGTTTGATAAAGACACCGATCTTTATGAAACTTTTAGGAAATGTGAGGTCAACATCCCTCTTTTTACTATCATCAAAACCGTTCCTAGGTATGCAAAGTTTCTCAAAGAACTTTGCACCCCTAAACGGAAGCCAAGGAAAGGAGTAGAAAGGGTCACGGTTAGTAGGCATGTCTCGGCCATTTTCAAACAAAATCTTCCCAAAAAGTGTGATGACTCGGGCATGCTAACTATACCGTGCTCCATTGGAGGCAAGGATTTTGCTAGAGCTATGCTAGACTCGGGGTCCTCTATTAATGTCATGCCTTATTCCATTTATGAGACCTTAGAATTGCCTCCCTTGTCTAGGACCAATGTTGTGATCCAATTGGCGGACCGTTCCACAATTCACCCCAAGGGTCTTGTAGAGGATGTGTTGGTAGAGGTTGATAAATTCATTTTCCCGGCCGACTTTTATGTTTTGGACATGGAGCCGGACTCCAAGGCTACACCCCTCTTGCTAGGGAGGCCTTTTATGAGAACCTCCAAAACCAAGCTTGACATGTATGATGGAACCTTAACCATGGAATTTGAAGGGAAAGTTTTGAAATATAATGTGTATGAGACAATGAAAAACACCGATGATTTGAGTTGTTGCTACTTTCTTGACAAGATTGAAAGTTTGGCAAATCGAGTTTATCAAATTGGTCATAGGGACCCACTTGAGGTGGCCCTCACTAACAATGTCGAGAAGGAAGGGTTGCGGTTTTTGTTGTCTAATGATGTGCAGGATTATGTCAACAAGTTAGAGGAAGAAATAACCCTTGAAGAAGATCAAATGGAGAAGATAGAGGGCGGAATCAGGGATTCTGCAGATCGCAAACCCCACCATGATGCTGCCACGGCGATCTCTTAGGACAAACCGTGATCTGCCATGGCGGCTGCCATACCCATGGCGATCACAAATCCCCTGTTCCACGAATACTTGTTTTACTTAAAGACAAATCCTAGCTACCCCAAATTCCTTCCCTTAGAAGCCTCCCTTGAAAGACCACTTCCATCCATCATTAAGCCACCCACCCCCGATCTAAAACCACTCCCCGACCACTTGAAATACGTCTTTCTTGGGGCAAATAACACTCTACCCCTCATAATTTCAAACCAACTTGAAGGTGATCAAGAAAGGAGATTGGTGGATGTTTTGCACAAGTACAAAGAAGCATTTGGATGGAGCATCGCGGACATCAAGGGGATAAGCCCAAGCACTTGCATGCACAAAATTCGATTGGAAAAAGATGCAAAACCCGTTCGGAAACCACAACGGAGGCTTAATCCACCTATGATGGAAGTTGTCAAGGAAGAAGTTATCAAACTTCTTCAAATGGGTATTATCTTTCCAATTAGTGACTCCCAATGGGTAAGTCCTACTCAAGTTGTGCCAAAGAAGGGAGGGGTGACGGTAATCAAAAACACTCAAGGGGCATTGATCCCCACCCGTTTGCAAACGGGATGGAGGGTGTGTATTGATTATCGCCGCCTCAACCAAGTCACTTGGAAGGACCATTTCCCCCTACCCTTTCTAGATCAAATGCTAGAGAGGTTAGGTGGGAAAGAGTGCTATTGTTTTTTGGATGGATATTCCGGGTATTTTCAAATCCCCATTCACCCGGAGGATCAATCCAAAACAACCTTTACTTGCCCATTCGGTACTTATGCTTACCGCCGCATGCCCTTTGGATTGTGCAATGCCCCCGGCACTTTCCAACGATGCATGATGAGCATTTTCTCGGACTATGTGGAGCGTATTTTGGAAGTCTTCATGGATGACTTCACCATTCATGGAGACTCATTTGACTCGTGTCTAGACCATCTCGCTATGGTCCTATCACGGTGCATAGACTCTCACCTTGTTTTAAATTCTAAAAAGTGTCACTTAATGGTGAGTAGTGGAATCGTGCTAGGACACATAGTGTCGAAAAGAGGGATTGAGGTGGATATGGCAAAGGTGGATGTGATTAAAACCTTACCATATCCATCTAATACTCGAGACGTGAGATCGTTCTTGGGACACGCGGGTTTTTATCGAAGGTTTATTAAGGATTTCTCCAAAATAGCTAACCCCTTGTGCAAACTTTTGCACAAGGATGTGGAGTTCGTGTTTGATGATCATTGTAGGGAAGCATTTGACTTGTTGAAGGAAAGACTTGTATCGGCCCCAATCATTCAAGCACCCAAGTGGGATCGGCCTTTTGAGATCATGACCGATGCAAGCGATTTTGCCATTGGAGCCGTGTTGGGACAAAAAGATGACAAAGCTTCATATGTGATCCAATATGCTTCTTCGCTCTTGAATGACGCTCAACGGAACTACACCGTCACGGAAAAGGAATTTTTAGCGGTGGTGTATGCCATTGAAAAATTCCGGGCTTATCTCTTGGGTGCAAAGGTCATCATCTATACCGATCATAAGTCTATAAGGCAACTTGTAGACAAGAAAGACACCAAGGCTAGGCTCATGAGATGGGTGCTTTTGTTGAGCGAGTTTGACATAGAGATCAAGGACAAGCAAGGGAGTGCTAATGTGGTGGCCGACCATTTGAGTAGGCTTCACATCAATGAAGATCTCGTGAAGACTATGGGGGTAGTTGACGGTAGCTTACCACATGAATCCCTTTACTCCATGAAGGCCGTTGCGCCTTGGTATGCCAACCTTGTCAATTACATAGTCACCAAGAAATTTCCCACCTCACTTTCATCTAGCCAAAGGAACAAGATCAAGTCCGATTCTAGATTCTATATATGGGATGAGCCATACTTGTGGAAAATGTGTCAAGACCAAGTCATCCGCCGTTGTGTGCCGGATGTAGAAATTCCATCCATCCTAAAGCATTGCCATGAGTACGCATGTGGGGGTCACTTTGGGCCTCATAGAACGGCACGTAAAATCCTTGAGTGCGGTTTCTATTGGCCCAAGTTGTTTAAAGATGCTCATATTTTCGTTACTACTTGTGATAGATGCCAACGTTTTGGCAACATATCACGTAGAAATGAAATGCCCCAACAACCGATGCTCTACTTGGAAATTTTTGATGTTTGGGGAATAGATTTCATGGGGCCATTCCCCAACTCCTATGGATACATCTACATCCTCTTGGCGGTCGACTACGTGTCTAAGTGGGTGGAAGCCATTCCCACAAAATGTGATGATGCAAAGACGGTGCAAGCATTTGTCAAAAGTAATATATTTTCGAGGTTCGGCTTCCCAAAAGCCATTGTGAGTGATAGGGGGACTCATTTTTGTAACAAGGTGATCTCAACCTTGCTTCAAAAATACGGTGTGCTTCACAAAGTTTCTACGGCATATCACCCCCAAACAAATGGCCAAGCGGAAGTCTCTAACCGGGAGGTTAAACACATCTTGGAAAGAACGGTCAATCCCGACCGAAAGGATTGGAGCAAGAGGCTTGAAGATGCTCTTTGGGCTTATAGAACGGCTTACAAGACCCCAATCGACATGTCCCCATATAGGCTAATTTATGGGAAGGGATGCCACCTTCCCGTAGAAGTGGAGCACAAAGCCTATTGGGCAATCAAAGCTTTTAATCAAAATGTCGATGAGGCGGGATTGCACCGGAAGCTTCAAATCCAAGAATTGGAAGAGCTTAGGCACAATTCCTATGACAATGCTAGCATCTACAAGGAAAAGGCTCGGTCTTGGCATGACAAGATGGTCACAAGAAGGGTTTTCAAAGAGGGAGAAGATGTGTTGGTTTTTCAAAGTCGCCTCAAGAATTTTCCCGGCAAGTTAAGGTCAAAGTGGTATGGACCTTACAAAGTGAAGAAGGTTTTTCCCCACGGAGCGTTGGAGGTAGAAGACACAACCTCGGGAAAAGTTATAAAGGTAAATGGGCAAAGGTTGAAACATTACTACAAAGGAATCGAGCTATAAGGCGAAGAGGATCTTCTTTTAGAAGATCCAATTTACAAAGATTGATTCTCCAACATTGACTAAGTCGAGCCATCGACGTTAAAAATACGGCACAAATTTGTAAATATTCTCTTTTAGTGTAGGATTTCCCGTTTTCATAGATAGAATTTACATTCACGTCATTTCTCATTCCGTTATTTACATTCTTGTTAATAAATGGCATTAACATTCATGAAGTTACTAATCATTCTATGAAGTGTGAAGTCGATTTTTACATCACCTCGGAAGGCGTGTCATTAGTGAAGTGACGGAAATGTGGAAAGAGATTTGAATGGGAGCGTGTCAAGGGAAAGAGCAACGATGAGGTGAAGCTTATTGAGCTAAATTTTGGTTTTATACCAAAATTTAGCTAACGAAAAAATTGCGAAATCAGGGATTTTGGCAGACTGCCAAACCTCTCGGCAGTCTGCCACGGCAGTCTGCCAAAACCTCGGCAATCTGCCGTTTCTGCTACAGTGCGGGGTTTGCTACTCTTAACCACGAAACACAAAAACCAACTCCCTTATTTCAGAATTTTCGAAGAACAACAACAACTCTCATCCCTTTTCAACCCAAAATCACTCAAAATCCCTCCCAACATTCATCAAATCTTCAATCCTTCAATCTTTTGGCCTCAATCCCTCCCTCACAAACACCAAATACCTCTGATTCCACCAAAAATCAGAATTTTTCCCCAAAATTTTGAAGAACCCTAGCTTTCAAGACCTCAAATTTCAAGCTTCAAAATTGGAATTCAAGGGTTTAGGACGGGTTTTTGAGCAACTAGGAGCAACAAGGAGCATTATTTTGTGGAATTCGGGGAGGTATAACAACCAAACTCAACTTTCATTTTCTTGCTCTCTTATAATCCGAATTTCGCCTTGTTCTAGTGAATTAGTTGGATTAATTGTTGTCTCTTGATGTTATAGTTGTTGTTGGTGGTAAAATTTTCTGGGTGAGGCAAGACAAACACCAAACACAAGCTTTCGAACATCTTCTTGAGCTAGTGCACACCAAGTGTTTGGTGAATTGTCCCAAAGAGTGAAAAATTTTTGAGTGCCATATTTTGTATTGTTTGTGTTGTATCAACTTTCTTTGTAGGTACAAGAATGTCAAGGTTAAACCCATTCAAAAGGCCATCTAAGAGAAGGGTTGTAGAAGAGATTGAAGATGTGGTGGAACCAATTTTTACCGGGGAGGAAGGGTTAGATGCAAACCAATTAAAAATCTTTCAAAAACTCGGCCTACACCAAAAACAACCAATCAAAACCACCCGGTTCCTTGACCCCCCCACCCTAAACTACCTAGGCATGGGCACCCTAGCCCGGGCTATGCTTGCTAAGGTGGGCCTAGAGGCATTCTTTGATGATGAGTTATGGGATTACACCTACACCTCCTTTACCCGAGAGTTCCTTTCCACCTTGACGGAGTGTAGTGTAGCGGAGGGAAGAGAGAAAAAAATCCGGTTTAGAGTGTGTAGGAAGTGGCACACCCTTACCCATACTCAAGTGAGGGAGGTCTTGGGAATTTCAAAAGCCCCATCTCCCATTCTCATGCTTGGAAAAAGGAGTGATGCGGCTTGGACCGAGATTGTAGGATCCGCAAATGCCAAATATGACAACATGATCTCTTATTGCACCAACCCCGTTGTGCAACTACTCACCCGCTTCATAACCACCATCTTCTATGCCATAGGAGAGCCCACTAAGGTCAATGCAAAGATCCGAACTACCATGTGGACCATGCTCCCGGAGGGGGTAGGAGTGCCCGATTGGGTACAACTTTTTATTGATGCATGCATGGTTCACAAGACCAAAAGTTCGGGAGGGAGTATCAATTGTGGGGGAGCAATCACATTCTTTGTTGCACACTTTGAGGGGGACATTGATGAATCCCAAGACATTTTCAAGACTAAGGGTCTTCCCTTGTACAATGATATTGTTCTTGAGGAGTGTAAGATGTTCAAGAAAGTAAGGCAAAACCCCCTTAGAGGATATTGGTTGGGCCCCGACAAGCAAAAGTATTTGAGGCTTCCACGGCCTAAAAACTCCCCTTTGCCAAGTGGCACCCATGGTAGGCATTTCTTTTGTCGGATGGATGTATCGGACTTTACCTCCGATGAGGAAGAAGAGGAGACGCCAAATGACCCTCCCGTGGACATGGACACCCCAATGCATGAAGCGGGGGAGGGCTCTCATGGCCCGGTTGCTCCTTGGCAACAAAATATGTACGATTATTTCAAAGAGACAAGAGAGGTGTTCACTACCATAAGTGGACGTGTGGAGAATCTCCATTCTTGGCAACAACAACAAACGCCAAGATTGGAGAATCTAGATCAATGGAGAAGTGTGGTTGATGATAGGGGGAAGTTGATAGAGGAGGCCGCAACAAATCAAACGGCTTTGATGAGGGAAATGATTGCTAACCAAGAGGCTAACCGTCGTTGGCAAGAACAACTTGACCAAACAATGACGGCCAATGCCAACATGTGGAAGGAGCAAAATGCGTGGAGAGGCCAAATGGACCAACAATTTGGGGTCCAAAATGAAAGATATCAAGAGTATGTCGAAGATTCATACTACGATGCAAGGACCCAAGAAGACATGCTTGGGATAGTTCGTGGTCTATTTGGCATGTCTCTTAACCCAACCATCCCACCCTCTATCACCCAAGAAGATGTGGACCAAAACTATGCCCGGGCCACAAGAGAAAGAGAAAGAAGAGAAAGAAGGTGGAAGAACCAAGGCACCCATGATCAAGGGGGTGCCTCGGGTTCTCATTCTTGAAGAAAAAGTGTGTGACTCCTCCACATTGAGGACAATGTGGAATGTAAGTGTGGGGGAGGAATTTGGATTGTATTATATGTAAATTTCTTGTTGTTTAATGCATAAAAAAAAAAAAAAAAAAAAAAACGAAAATTCCGGCTAGGTGAAAACCCACAAGGGTGGGCGCCTAGGCAAGATTGGGAAAGGTGGCCGAGGACGGAATGAAAACCCGAAAGGGCGTTCCGGGCAAAATGAAAAATTGAGTTGCGAGCCACCATGAGAGGAAAGGAAAAGCTAAGGTGAAAACCCGAAAGGGCACCTTAGGCAAAATGAGGGATTTTCAACAAAAAAAATTGAAAAAAATTGAAAAAAATGCACCACCAAAAAGATGGAGGGACAAGAAGGGAGTGATAAGGAGGGTCTTGGAAGGAGGCTAGCTTTAGGATTTAATTTCTTTTTGAGTCACAAAAACTTGTTCCAAATCGGTGGATTTTTGCTTTGGCTACTTTGGTTGTTGAATTGCATAGGTGTGTGGCCAACCAAGTAGCATGATCATACTTTTTATGGAGTGATAAGGGGGTGAAATAAGGGGAAGATGAATGATTTGGAGGATTGGTTGGGTCACTTTGCTTGTGCCTTGGGATAAGGCAAGAGTGACCACTTCTACTTTGGAGATATAAGAAGGGTGGAGTTATGTGAGGAGTCGGAGTTGGAGTAATGTCGTGTCTTGTGTGAGGGATGATATAAGGAGGGTGAGTGAGAGAAGAGTTTGTGTCACCTTTGAGTCTAGATTTTCTCTTTAATTGGTGGTAGTTCAAGAGGGAGATATAAGGAGGAAGAGGTGAGGGAAGAGTGGTCATTCTCTCCTACACCCGCTTATGGACTTGCCGAATGCTTTCTTGAGTTTTACTCGGGACGAGCAAAAGTCCAAGTGTGGGGGAGTTTGATAGAGTCAAGAAGTGTCGAGTCACTAGGCCTTTTTAGGCCAAGTATGCTTTTAATTAAGGGTCTTTTTGTCGTAATCAAGAGTTAATCTTCCCGTCCCGATGGTTGTCATAACTAATGCATTTTGATTCATGTGTGGAGCTTCATATGAGGATAGAACCCGGAATCCCAAGGGCGAGCCTCTAGCCACACTAGTAGACAAGCAATCACGCGGAGACGACCTTACATGAACCAGTTACGGAGCCGACATTCCTTGCTAGGAAGCATGAAGGCTAAGTAGTGAAGAACTCGTGTTGAGGAAGTGAAGAAATAATCCGTTTCAGGCAATTTGGCAGACTGCCACCATCCACAGCAGTCTGCCACAGCAGTCTGCCAACCATCCGGCAGTCTGCCACGGCAGTCTGCCATTCATCCGGCAGTCTGCCGATTGTGCTGTGCTCGTGACTTTTATTAAGCCCGTTGGCTTAAATTTAAGCCCAAATCCCGTATTACCCTAGAATTTCGTGCAGCCCTATAAATACCCCTCATGTTTGAAGACCTAGTTATCAACTAAGCATTGAATAATCTCTAGAAATTTGTAGTAGCAAGAACAATTTGTTTGGCATTCAAGTTGTAATCTTTCTTTGTTTTTTTTGGGTTTTATGAAGACTATGGAAGGCTAGTTCTTCCCTACTTGGTGTAATCCATTGCAAGTTTCCATCTTTATCATTGTATTGACTCCTTAATCTCTACTCTTTCATTTATTTCAATTTCTAAGTTCTAATGAAATGATGAATGTTTTGTTGTGAGAAGTAATTACCCTTGCCTCTTTTTCATTCATCTATTGCTTGTTGTTGCAAAGTTGCTTGCTTTTGTAATAACTTGTTGAAGCATCTCATGATTGTTGTTATCTTGGTTTAAAGTATCAACCTTTGTGAGTAGAAATTGATTGTATCATAGGATTTGTTGGTTTAAACATATCTTTGTGATATCCCATTTACTTTCCTCTTGGTTTTGTTCTTCATGCTCTTGGTTACAATTCTTACATGGTTTAATGTTAGAATTTGTAGTTGAAGTAGGATTGTCATTGTTGGCTTAGATAGTGGTAATCACATGCTTGAGGATTGTTGTTGGGTAAATGAAAACTAGAGAGAAAAGAGTCTTGCTTTGAGAAAATTTGGAACTTGTAGGATTGCACCAAGTTCTTTTAATTATTGATTTATCTTGCTCACCAAGTGTTTGTTGTTTTGCTTCTTAGACTAAGTTTGCAAATTTTACTTTGTTCCATGTCACAAACCAACTCAAAAACCCCCCTTTTTCATGTCTTTCTATTGTTTACCATTGTGAATAACCATTGTTTGTCTATAGCTTTGTCATTAGTAATCAATAGTTTACATTTCGAGTTTTTAGCTTAAAAGACCTTCTCTTGGGTTCGACCCTTACTTGCACTATATTACTTTATCATTTAGAGTAGTCTAGAGTATAGTTTGGTTTAGAAATTGTTAATTTGGTAGCTTAATTCTAGTATATTAACGACCTAGTCTATTGCTTATCACTGGTCTTCTGCGAAAAGAAAATGATGTAGCTCTGGTTCGAAAGTACTCAAGTCTTCCTTTCGTGATTCTCTTTGCAGACGGAGTCTATGCCTGAATAGTCTCTCTAGCTTTGAATCAACTGAAACTAACTCAAACCTGTCTGACCTGGGCATAAACAACACTGAAATAAAATAAATAAGACTGCCTCAAGGAATGTAAATTCCCTGAGACGGATAAAATAAACGAAACAAAGACAGATAGGGCAATTGCCTCCCCGGAAACGACGCCAAAATTTGATACGTCTGTCGTGTACCTATCAAAAATAAACTAACTAAACTAACTATATAGCTAGGGAAGTCAGGTGGATCTCCTCAGGGAGGCAAGATATCTGTAGAAGTTCGTCTATTTGGTCACAAATGGGGGGGGTGTTTGAATGGTTTTCTAAACTAAAAGTTAAAGGAAGAGAAGTAGAGAAAAGAGCAGTAAAGGCAGAGAAATAAGATTAAACTATCAGATAGAGAAGGGTCATGTCTGGATTTCGGTTCACTACGGTAGTCCAGTGACTCAACTGTAAACAGCTTAGACAGATTAATGTGAGACGGATACGGAAAGGTCCTTTCGGTCCACTTTCTATCCTAAATTACCACTAACTTAACTTTCATCCTCGTCAGGGTAGTCTACTGTTCATAGCAGGCCTATTTAGTCCAATCTTTCGATCTAGGATTAATTTTAGCCAGATTAAAAGGGTGACTCAGAAGCGTGCACTCAACTAAGTCGGTAAAATACAATTAAATTGCTATGGTGACAGAGTCTCACAATTAACTCATCTAAACTATTTACTACATCGTCACATTCCTACCGTAGATCCCCTAATCCCAACATGAAAGAATTTTAGCTACTCATGTTGCTATTTAAACTGTCAAAACTAACAGCAGATAAATAACCAGCAATAAACATAATGAAATAAATAATAAAGTGCCTAAGAGAGAATTAGGGCAAAGGAATAAACAAAGTAAAACAAAGGATTAAAGCAAACAAACGATTGATTATTATTAAGAGAAGAGGAAGAGATTACAATCGTGCGAATCCGGCGTAAAGAACAATCAAATCCGAGCGAAATAAATCCCAAACTAAAGTTACAGTGAAGAAGAAAATAGTACGCAGTCTTGAATGATAGATAAATTTTGATAGATGAAAATTAGATGCTAATAACCTAGTAACGTAATGCTTAAATAGAAAAACAACTAAGTCCATAAGCTAAAATAAATTCACGGGCTAATTAAAGCCCACGCCAGCAGAAACCACTTGATCGAGTGGAGTAAAACCACTCGATCGAGCAAAACTCAGGATAATCTACTCGATCGAGTAGAATAGTTACTCGATCGAGTAACCTCACTTCTCAGCACTTCTGGATCGAGTAGAAAACTACTCGATCGATCAACTGGGACCATAAAAACCACTCGATCAAGTGGTAAAACTACTCGATCGAGTCTTCTGTCTTCAAATCATCTCAAGTTCATGCCCGACTGCCTCGTAAACCGTGCCTTCACGCATTCCAATGCAGTATCTCACTCTGGAAAATCCCGTCTCCTCTAAATGCATGCAAAAAGGACGAAAAATGGTACGATTCCACTACTTTCGCGTTCATTTCTACAAAATGGACAAAACGAACCAAAGTAGCCAATTCGGGGCATAATGCAATATAAATAGTGCAAAAGTACACATAAATACGTGCTAAAATAGGCTAAAAAGACTATATAAAATGCACCTATCAGGTTTCTACCCCATTTACTCTCACTCATTAACTAGGTCATTTATTTTAGTCATCAACTAAGCGAGAGTTGGGAGCGTGTTCGCTCTGATACCAACTGTAACAACCCGGATTATAAAACAAAGGAAAAACATACTATATAAAAGAATTATCAAAGTATAACAATGATAAAAGGGTCAAGATGGCGGAAACACCTGACCAATCCGGTTCGCTACTAAATCCAAAACCAAACCAATACATTATTCAAAGGTTCTTAAAACATGGAAACAAAGTCCTAATTTATTATTCATCTTACCTCTTGGTGCATCCCAAACCACATCTTCCAAATAGCAACGAGCATTCAATCTAAGAATGGGGGTCGACAATCAGTCGGGAGTAACTAGATGCTCTCCCAGTCATGTTTACAATAATTGAATATAATTAACAATCATTAACAATTGAAATGTAAAACCAGTAAACATGTGAGACCATCTATACTCATGAAAACCTAATACAGCTTACCATGACTTAATCAATCTTAAACGGACGAAATCATGCAAACCTAGATCATATGCAACCACTAGACCATGTATACTTACAACCAAGGTTACACACGACCCATAATAACTTAAGGCACAATGCTGGCATTAAAGCATAGCGAACATGGTAACACACAATTCACAGCAACAGAAGGCACAAAGCTAGCAATCAAGCGTAGCGAATAGAGCGAACGCCCGTTAGAGCGTATAACCACTGCCTCTAACTTGCCAGAGGTTGGGACGATAAAGATTAACCTAGATGATATCTCCTGGTGTTTGTTGATCAGTTACAAATTAGGCATGTCTGATTTGTCTAGTTGTTCATGTTTTGTTTTTTTATTTCGGGCTTGACTTGTGGGCCTCTTATAGTCTGGTTCAAGTAGTTCGGGTTGGGTCTTATGACCACCGCTCTCCTTGATGTATGCTGACGTCTTTTCGATTAATATACTTACATTTTACCGGAAAAAAAAAAAAAAAAAACTTGCCAGAGCGTATAACCACTGCCTCTAGCTGACGGAGCGTATAACCACTGCCTCCACGGTACTATGTATAGCGTATAACCACTGCCTATATGTCTAAGACCTGGCCAGACTCTCGGTAAACCGAACGACACTCGGGACCCAGAGCGTATAACCACTGCCTCTGGCCACCCCCCGAACACAGACCAAAATAAATCCCGTATCAACGGGTGGTGTTGGTTCATTCCGATAGTATATAACTGATACTACCGTCACCTATTCAACCAGCTAACAAACAAATGCACAGTATAACTGACTACACCAACACGCGTGAACAACATCACAACTCAACTCATAGGATAGTATAACTGACCATCCTACTTATTATATGAACACGAGTAACCAAATATATATGCAAACACAAGGACATAATACGTTGAACACAACATGTGAAACAAGTATCAACCATTCAACGTTATAGTACTCCAGCTATAACTTTAACATTAACCATTCAATGTTATAGTAACCCTAACCCTAACCATAACATGAACTCTAGATGCGAGGTTATAGTAACCTCGACTATAACTTCAACATATATAACTTGAAGTTATACTTACCTCAACCATAACCTTGGCACGTAACTCAAAGTTATACTAGTTCCAACTATAACCTTGAGCCATAAATCTCAGGGTATGTTAGTTTCAGCTATAACCTTAACTCGTATCCAATGTTATCAGCTATAACCTGGATTCATATTTCCAAGGTTATACCTGTTTCAGCCATAACTAGAGTAACTATCAAAAGTTGTATTAACTTTAGCTATAACACTTGAATCATCATCAAGGTTATACTAGCTTTAGCTATAACTTTAGAGAGAACTCTTGGCCGCCTATCATGCCGCCACTAGGGTTTGATTCGTAAATCCTAATTGCGCTCATGACACCCATAATAAACATGTAAACAATATACGAGACATAATTAAAACATTAAATCATATACAAACATGCGAAATATAATTAACATGGTAATAAACAATCAAAACATGTACTAATCATAAAAATCAATCATTAAATCACATTAATTACATCAATTGGCATAAACACAATTAATGAAAAACACCTAGTTACCTTATTAAGCAATTAAACCCTAGAGATCGTCTTCCACGATATAGATGTCTTCTCCAGGTGCAATTTCCACGCCTTTATTGAAATCATCCACGTGCCAAAGATAACGAATTTAATAAATATATATATATATATATATATATATATATATATATATATATATATATATATATATATATATATATATATATATATATATAAACTATAGACTATAAAAACTACGCCAAAAACATAAAACTTACGAAGAAGATAGATAGATCCAAGAAGTAGGATCGATCTAAGCACGAAAGATTATGAAGGAAGGAGGAAAGAGGCGCGGAACAAAACCCTGGAGAGGGTGGAGGCTCACGGCACAAGGGGAGAGAAGAGAGGAAAGAATTAGGTTTAGGGTTTGAGAGAAAAGAAAAGCATGGGTTTGGTTTCCCTTCTTAGTTATAGAAAAGGTCATGGGTTTATATCAAGTCTGGGCCCAAAACCACCCATCCTTCTCCAAACCACACGTGAAAACCCAAGGGGGAGCGGGTCTTCATAGAAATTCGAGCCCAACGAGCCGAATATGCAAAAGACGGATATTTTCCCGAAAATGAAATATGAAATATGGGAAAATAAAATTATAGAATTATATTACGGAAATTAGGGGTGTTACAATGCTGACATGGGTTTTGGCTTAAAAGGGTGGGTTACACACCAAACGATCAAACCCCGATTTTCGAGAGGGATATCAATCCAAACAAAATGTGTAATGAGGGTGCCCTAGCCTCGTGCTCGAAGGAAATGAAAGCTCTTTGACGAAACAGAGATATGTAACGTCAACGGTATGCTTGTCTTAATCGGGATTCGAAACGCGGGGATGAGAAAACTCACGCCGACGGGACGAGCCAACTGGTCGAAAAGGGTTAGGTTGTGGGCCCCGACAAGGAACCCGACTGATGACCGTAATATCAATTAATGCATTTCAACCAAGACCTCGTTCAAGTCTCACCATCTAGGGATCACAAAGACACAAGTGTCTTAGTTTTCCTCGAGACTCCAAGTCTCCTTCATCGGAATGAAATGCGCGACTTTAGTCAAACGGTTAACTACGACCCAAATCGCATTCATTCCTCTCGGCGACCTCGGCAAACCCATAACGAAGTCCATCGAAATCGAATCCCATTTCCAAATGGGAATATCCAAGGGTTGCAGTAGACCACCAGGTCTCTAATGTTCGAACTTGACCTTCTGATAGATCAGGCAACGACTCACAAACTCGGCGATCTCTTTCTTCATACCCGACCACCAAAACCGTAGCTTCAGATCCTTATACATCTTATAACCACCAGAATGAACCGAATAGGGAGTACTATGAGCCTCCTTGAGAATCTTACATTTTAAGACCTCACAGCTAGGCACACACCAACGACCTTGGAATCGTAGACCATCATCAGGTCCAACGTCGAAGTCTCTGGCGCGCCCTTCACTTATAGCGACTCGAACTCCTTCTAAGTATTCATCCTCTCTTTGTTTAACTCGGATCTCATGAAGAATCTCGGGTTCAGCAACCATTGCACTCAAATATAAAGTACCAGGAAGAACTACCTCAAAGCTCATCTTCTAGAACTCTCGACTCAAGTCATCAGGTAACACCATCACAGATCTCATAGCATTACACACCTTGCGACTCAAAGCATCGGCAACCACATTTGCCTTACCCTCATGATACTGCAGCTCAACCTTGTAGTCATTAAGCAGCTCCAACCAACGTCTCTGCCTCATATTAAGATCTCTCTGAGTGAAGATATACTTCAAGCTCTTATGATACGTATAAATGTTACAAGAGACTCCATACAATTAGTGTCGCCACAACTTAAGTGCAAATACCACTGCTGCTAACTCAAGATCGTGAGTCGGATAGTTCGTCTCGTGAACTTTCAACTGACGGGAAGCATAAGCCACCACTTTACCCCCTTGCATCAAGACACAACCCAACCCAAACTTTGACGCATCGCAGAAAACATCGAACTCAACGCCCTCTTCTGGTAGAGTCAACACAGGAGCGGTAGTCAACCTTTTCTTCAACTCCTGAAAGGCAGATTCACAGGCCTCAGTCCAAATGAACTTGGATTCCGTCTTCATTAACTGAGTCATCGGTCTCACGATCTTAGAGAAGTCATGAATAAAAGGACGATAGTACCCAGCTAGTCCAAGAAAACTCCGAACCTCGTTTACATTTTTTGGACTCTCCTAATCGACCACGGCTCGAATCTTCAACGGATCAACCATAACTCCATCGCCAGATATCACACGACCCAAGAAGGTAACTTCCTTTAACCAAAACTCGCACTTTGAGAACTTAGCATACCATTTCTGCTTACGCAGAGTCTTCAATATAACATGAAGATGATTCTCGTGCTCAGCCTCATCTCTCGAGTAAATCAGTATGTCGTCTATGAACACCACGACACACTTATCCAAATACTCGCTGAAAGTGCGGTTCATCTGATCCATGAAAACGGCAGGTGCATTCGTCAACCCGAACGGCATCACCACGAACTCCTAGTGGCCATACCTCGAATGAAAAGCAGTCTTAGGAATATCCTCATTCCTAACTGGTATCTTATAGTAACCTAACCTCAGGTCGATCTTAGAGAACACACTTACACCACGGAGCTGATCAAACAAATCCTCGATCCTCGGCAAATGATACTTATTCTTGATAGTAACCTTGTTCAGCTCACGGTAGTCAATGCACAACCGCATACTACCATCTTTCTTCTTGACGAACAAAACAGGAGCACCCCACGGTGACGCACTCGGTTGGATAAAACCCTTATCGATCATCTCCTCAAGTTGCTTCTTAAGTTCCTGTCACTCAGTTGGTGCCATACGATAAGGAGCTTTCGAAATGGTACCAGTTCCAGGTAGCAACTCAATCAAGAACTCTACATCTCGCTCAGGAGGAATACCAGGTAGATCCTCAGGAAAGACATCGGGAAACTCCCTAACCACAGGGATATCCTCTAACTTAGGCTTAACTGAAACACCCTAAGCACAGCACAGATAGATCTGATAACCCTTTCTACCCAAGCTAACCATCTTCATCGCAGAAACCCACTTAACCGTAGGTGTAACCCTAACACCTTGATAAGAAACCTTTGAACCTGTAGGACTCTTAATAACGATCTTCTGATCTTGACACAGGAACCTGGCGTCATAGCGAGATAACCAATCCATACCCAAAATCAGATCAAACTCTCCTAGTTTGAATTGGACGAGATCGGCAGGAAGGATCGCCCCTGCGATACTGACAGGTACGTCTTTGAAAAGAACGGAGCAAGAAATAATCTCACCCGTAGGGAGGGATATAGAGGTATGAACGGATGATGAGGAAGAGAGTCTGGCATGGACGGAAAAGGATTCGGATACAAAAGACATTGATGCACCCGTATCAAAAGGAACAAAAGCAGATAAAGAGTGAACGAGAAAGGTACCCGTAACCATATCTGGATTAGCATCTGCCTCAGCACGGCTCATAACGAACACACGACCAGTCTTCGGAGCATCAACCCTTGGCTTCTGAGGACAATCAACAGCCTTGTGTCCCGGGGCTCTGCATGTGTAACATGTGATCGAAGTATCAGGAGCACAACTCTTTCCCGGATGGTAAGGCTTCCGGCATTTGTAGCAAGTCATACCCTCCTTCGCTTGACTCTGATCACGCGGTGTATACGGACGAACCTCGAACTTCTGCTTCTTTTGGGAAGCAGTGGGAGCAACATAAGGTCTCTTCACGAACTTACTCTTCGCACTCTCCTCAGCCTCGGTACCAAGACCTGAATCATAAATGCTAAGAGAACGATCATAAGCCTGCTGGAAAGAAGTTGAAGGAATACCAGACATATCAGTCCGGACTTTAGGAGCTAGATTCTTCTCATAGCGACGAGTCCTCGAAACCTCGTCCATAGCCATAGAAGTAACGAAACGTGACAGCTTCACGAACTTGTTGGTGTACTCCTCAACGGTCATGGAACCTTGCTGTAGACGAAGGAACTCGTGCTCCTTCTGCCAACGCATCTCCTCGGGATAGAACCTCTTCTTCAGCGCTTCATAGAAAACAGCTCAACCATATCCTAATGGAACTTCCAGACCAGCTCTAGCAAGAGCCCACCAGTTGTCGGCCTCGTCCTTCAGATAATAGGTGGCGATATCCACCTTCTGATCCTCAGGACAACCAGTAGCAAGGAACAGCTTCTCGATCTCTCGAATCCAAGCCTCCAAAGCAGTAGGATCATTCGCACTATCATAAGTCGGAGGACGGTGACGAGCAAAGTGATCAAACACTGTCGGTTGCGGATGGTTGTTGTTGTTGTTGTTGTTGTTGTTGTTGTTGTTGTTGTTATTGTTGTTGTTGTTGTTGAGGTGATTAGTGAAACCTTCGGCCATAGATGCTGATACGTGCATAATATATAGTCTTTTTAGCCTATTTTAGCACGTATTTCTATGCATTTACATACTATTTTTATGGTATTTTGCCCCGAATTGGCTACTTTGGTTCGTTTTGTCTATTTTGTAGAAATGAACGCGAAAGTAGTGGAATCGTACTCTTTTTCGTCCTTTTTGCATGCATTTAGAGGAGACGGGATTTTCCAGAGTGAGATACTGCATTTGGACGCGTCATGGCACGGATTACGAGGCATTCAGGTGAGGACTTGAGCTGATTTGAAGACAAAGTCCTCGATCGAGCAGTTCTACCACTCGATCGAGTGGTTTTTACGTCCTCTGATGGTCGATCGAGTGGTTTTCCACTCGATCCTTAGCTTGCAGAAAGATGGGTTACTCGATCGAGTAACTTTCTACTCGATCGAGTAGATTTGCTGAGGTGTTTGCTCGATCGAGTGGTTTTAATCCACTCGATCGAGTGGTTTCGCTATTATGGGCTTCTAAACAGCCCGTGTGTTGATTTATTTCGCAAAACTTAAGTACTTTGCTATTTAAACCTACGTGAACTAGGTTATTAGGATCATCTTTTATCTATCTTTCCACAATCTAAACTTTCTACTGTAAACTTTACTGCGTTGCTTATTTCCCTTCACTGTAACTTTGTTCTTGGGATTATTTCACTCGGATTTTGTGTTCTTTACGCCGGATTCGCTTGGATTGTAATTCCTTTCTCTTTCCTTATTAATAATTAATCATTGTTTGCTTTAATTTCTTGTTTACTCTATTTATTTCTTCTGCCCTAATTTACTTTTATGCAATTTATTATTTATTTCATAATGTTTACTGCTGGAAATCTATCTGTTGTTAGTTTAATTAGCGACATGAGTAGCTAAACCCCTTTCATGTTGGGATTAGGGGATCTGCGGTAGGATTGTGACGATGTAGTAAATGAAACAGATGAATTAATTACAAGACTCTGTCACCATAGCAATTTAATTGTATTTATTCGACTTAGTTGAGTGCACGCTTCTGAGTTAACCTTTAATCTGGCTAAAATTAATCCTAGATCGAAAGATTGGACTAAATAGGCCTGCTATGAACAGTAGACTACCCTGACGAGAATGAAAGTTAAGTTAGTGGTATTTTAGGATAGAAAGTGGACCGAAAGGACCTTTCAACATCCGTCTTACATTAATTCGTCTGAGTCATTTACAGCTGAGTCACTGGACTACCGTAGTGAACCGAAATCCTGACATGTCCCTCTCTTTCTGATAGTTTAATTCTATTTTCTTGCCTTACTGCTCTTGCCCTTTATTTCTCTTTTCTTTAAACCTCGTAGTTTAGATAACAATTCAAACAACCCCCCCCCCCCCCCCCCATTTGTGACCAAATAGACGGGCTTCTACAAATATCTTGCCTCCCTGTGGAGATCGACCTGACTTCCCTAGCTATATAGTTAGTTTAGTTAGTTTATTTTTGACAGGTACAAGACAGACGTGTCAAATTTTGGCGCCGTTGCCGGGGAGGCAATTGCCCTATTTGTTTTTGTTCCGTTTATTTTATCCGTCTCAGGGAATTTTTATTCCTTGAGGCAGTTCTTATTCATTTCCTTTCAGTGTTGTTTATGCCCAGGTCAGACAGGTGTGAATTAGTTTCAGCTGATTCAGAGCCGGAAAGATTATTCAGGCATAGACTCCGTCTGCAGAGGAAATCACGAAAGGAAGACTTGAGTACTTTCGAGCCAGAGCTACATCACTCTCTTTTCGAGGAAGATAGTCCGATTTCTACAGTAAAGATGCCTAAACTTTCTAGTCATTCAGTGCCTAAAGCCTCCTCTATTCCAAAAGGTTTCAATCTCCAGACTGAGGATGGGAATACATTCGACATCCGTCCTTCTTATATCAATCTGGTGGAGCGAAATATCTATAGAGGTGTGGCTGGTGAAGACCCGAGGAAGCACATGGAGGTCTTTACAGATTACTGTTCTACTATCCCCGCCACTAAGGGGGTAACTCAAGATAAGATTAAGGAGGTTTTATTTCCTTTCTCTTTAGCTGATTCAGCCAGGGAGTGGTGGATCGACTTGACCGCACAAACCTGGGGTTCTGATTGGGAGTCTCTTGCCCTTGCATTTTACAAAAGATATTTCCCTCCACAGCGCACCAATCTACTGAGGGCCAAGATTACAAGTTTCAGACAGGCTCCCGACGAAAGTTTCTATGAGGCATGGTCGCGATTCAAGAAGTTGGTGAGGTCTATTCCTCACCATGGTTTTGACCCATGGTTTCTAGCTAATCAGTTCTACAATGGGCTGTATGATGACCAAAGGGCTATACTTGATGCGGCATCCAGTGGAAGATTCCAGGAGAATACAGATGATGATAAGGGATGGTCCCTTATTGAAGAGATGGCAAACCATAGTGCTGAGTATGGAAACCCGAGGGATGGGATTAGAACAGTTCATGCAGTCGATAAGCAGGTTTTGGCTCAGCTGGAGACCATGAATGCTAGGTTCGACAAGTTGGAATTACAAGCTGCTGGGGAGCCTCAGACGGTCCATGTTCTTACTAGGGGAGAGACCGTTTCATGTGAGAGATGTGGAGATAATGATGGCCACTCTGCTGTTGGCTGTCTTGTGGAGAAGGAACAAGTCCTTGCCTTTCAGCAATATAGGCAAGGAGGGGGTTCCTATTACAATAATCAAGGGGCAGTCCATCCTAATCTGAGGTGGACTAGTCAAAATGTGCTCAATCCTACTCCTCCTCCGCACCAGCAGCAGCCTTATGTCCCTCCACACAAGAATCAACAAGGCTTTAAAAAGCCTCCTTCCTTTACTCCTCCTAACCATGGTGCATCATCTTCCGGTGGGTGAGTGAAATTGGTGAGCTTAAGTCTATGTTGCAAGCCTTCACGAAGCAGTGGCAATTGAGTGATCAACACAAAGATGCGTCCATAAAGGCACTTGAAACTCAAGTTGCCCAATTAGCCACTAATCAGTCCACAAGAAAGCAGGGTCAATTACCGACTCAAAATGAGAAGAATCCACACGAGACGGTAAATTTCATCAATCTGAGAAGCGGTCGTTCATATGAGGGACCGGAAATAGAAAAATCAAACCTAAGGAGAGATATAACTGATGGTGAACAGTACTCTGGCGAAGAAAACGAGCTGACAGCGAAGAAAGTGCTCGATCGACTGGTTTCAGGTGGTCGATCGAGCAGAATTGGTCAAGAAAGTGGTCGATCGAGTAGTTTTTCTACTCGATCGAGTGAAGAGCAAAATGGAGTTGCTCGATCGAGTGAAAATTTCACTCGATCGAGTGATATTGATGAAGAATCTACTCGATCGAATGGGTATATTGGTCGATCGAGTAGTTTTGATGACGGGAAGCTTATTCGAGAGCCTGCTAGTGCTCGATTAAGCGATAAATCACCGGAAAGACCTCGTTCGAGAGGTAAGAAGCGTCCAAAGGATACAGAACTTGCACCGGAAGATACATTGGAAGAGAGAAACAAGGGACTTGAGATACCTATTATAGTTCCCTTCCCGAGACGTCTGCAGAATACTAAAGCCAATAAACAATTCAGCAAATTTGTCGAACTTCTGAAAAGCTTGGAAGTCACTATGCCATTCACCGAGTTGCTGACAAAGGTACCCTCTTATCTTAAGTTTATAAAAGAAATTTTATCGCGTAAGAGGAATATTAGTGATAGTGAGACCGTAGCTTTGACTGAGGTGGGGTCAGCCCTATTTCAAAATAAGTTACCTCCTAAGCAGTCAGACCCGGGTAGTTTTTCAATTCCGTGTCATATCGGTACCTATTTGATTGATAACGCGCTATGCGATTTAGGCGCAACTGTGAGTGTCTTACCGTTGTCTCTTGCTAAAAGACTTGGTTTGACAAAGCTGAGTTGCACCAACATGACAGTCCAGATGGCCGACCGTAGTGTATCACAGCCACTAGGTATAGTATAAGACGTACTGTCGGATCGGAGATTCTTTATTCCCGTTGATTTCGTTGTCTTAGACATCCCCGAAGATGCACACACCCCTATTATTTTAGGGAGACCATTTTTGTCTCACCGCCCGTGCGAATAGACGTCGGGGAAGACTTTGACCTTTCGGGTAGGGGACGAGGAGCTGATTTTTCATCAGTCTAAGTTCCGGAGGGCTCCCATGCAAGCTCAGCCTTGCAATGCCCTCTCTTCTATTGATCCTATTATTGACACTCCAGATGAAAATTTGGAGTATTGTGCTGCAATTGTTACCCCTCCGCCTCAGACTGAGAGCAAAAAAGAGGAAAGTTCGTCTGTTTTCCTTGCTGCAGGTACAGATGAAAGCAATGAAGGAGCTGTCAAAGGACATGGTGCAATTGCTGTCAATCAAATTGGAAGTAAGGATGCTAAAGATGGTGATAGAGGAGCAAGGACGAAGAAGGTTCGCGCTTATGTGGATGTGAACTACTCCCCTCCTACCGTTTCAAATGATAATTCATGCTCATGGAAGTTGAAGAGGACAATCAACGTTGCTGAGATGACGTCCTCCAGTCAGGAGCCCTTCAAGGGGCTACTGAATTGCATTGGGAATTAAATGGGGAAATGCCCCGTGTAACACTTTGTAATAGATAATTTTTGAACTTTCCGTTGAATTTGTTTTAATGCTTTTTATTAGGACAATTAGTTTATAGACTGTTTTTAGCGTAGATTTAAGACTATAGACTGTTTATATGCGTATTTGGTATGTTGGGATATTTTTGCACGTGTTTTTATGCAGGTTTAGGGAAGTTTTACGCATTCCAAGGGAAGAATTGACGAAATTCAAGAGCTTACGCGAGAAAAGAGCTCGATCGAGTACTTTATGTACTCGATCGAGTGAAAAAATGGTCGATCGAGTGTTTCCTTTAGTCGATCGAGTAAAGCAATAAGTGGGACTTCTCGATCGAGTAGAACTCTACTCGATCGAGCAATCAAGTCATCAAAGTCCTCGATCGAGTGGTTTAAAACCACTCGATCGAGTGAAAATGCACAGGACGCAGGGAGTTTTACTTTAAACTCTATTCTTTTGCTTTCTATTTCATTTTCTCCTAATTTTCGACTAACCCCTTCCCTATTTGCGACAAAAACTCCCCCAAATCCCTTTTTTTCTTGCTCAATCACCAAATCCGCCTCCTACAATCTATTGCTTGCGAATTAATCTTTCAAAACCCCTTAATTTCCCCCTTGATTGTGCTCGTTTTCACGGTTTTAAGGAAGGGCTAGGGTTTGCGATTTTTTCGAACAAAAATCGCCTCTTTTGCTTGTTTATTTGAAGATTATTTGCAATTTGTAGGTTGTATTCATCAAGTAAGTGATTCCTCTACCTTCATTGCATTTTTATTTCATTATTTTTTGCAATTTTTTGAGGAAAATTGGAATTAGGGTTTCGAATTTGTTGGGACAGTCGAATTTTTTTCGACTTTAGTTGTCTTTATTGGCCCTTATTTATCTTGCTTGATGATATAGCCCCTTTCCTCGCCGAATGTAGCATGTTTATTTCGACTATTACACGATTTTCGCGATTAGGCCTGTTTCAGTCGAAATTTTCGACTGTCAGACGGGTTCTTATGCTGCCAAGATTTAATCAACCTCAGCTGTTGTTAATTGCTACTGTTGTTAACTGGTATCCCCGTTCCCTATCGTTGTTTGCCTACTGTAACTCGAAATTTTGGAGGATTGTTGGGAATTATGTGCTGAAAGTCGAAATTTTCGACTGGTAGGGGATTTACATGATGTTTTCTGCTGGTTTTTCCTTCTGTCTAAGCCACTTTTGGACGCTATTTTTCTTATCATGCCCCTTACCCTTGTTACAGGATGGAGTCTAGTTCGTTACCTTCTACCAGCTCCACCTCTAGTCCGTCTCTGTCTGAGACAGTGGCCCCTGCTGCTGCCACTATCTCCACTTTAGTGACTACCGCAGCCCCAGTGTTCCTAGTTTCAGCTGCGGGTACAGTTTTTGCTCCAGCTAGCTCTGCTGCTAGCTTAGTTCAGGCTGCCACTTCCTCTACGGTCACCACCACTGCTAGCACTACTGCTAGTTCCTCTTCAGTGGTGGCCATAGCAGCCACTACTCCTACACCAGCCACTACTTTTACTCCTGTGGTGGACTCGCCAGCAGCCGCAGCTGCTTTTAGAGCAGCCCTGGTCCCTCACACCGTCTCCGGACGGGCTACTACTCGGGTTCCGAGGCCGGGTCGTAGATGGGCCTCGTTCTGTGCCGGCCCCACCACCTCTACTTCTACCGTCGCTTCACTCTCTGCTTCTACTTCGCACATCCACAAATCCGAGGGGACACTTCCCTCGACTCTCACCCAGATTATCCGCATGTTCATTTTGTTAACGCTTTACATCGTACGAAATTTTATAACCTGCTAGGCTGTGTGCATGTTCCTTCCCGTTTTCTAGAGAAAACGGCACTTGTGAGACTCGGCATTTACGAGTCGGTTTGTGACTTACTACGGGCCACGGGGATGGTCGGGCTCATCACTATGAGCGGCCGCACTTTTCTGGAGCTGAGCCTCGAGTTTCTCAGCTCCTTTACCTTCTCCTCAGGGGCACACGATGCTGACCCCGATAGTTCTTCAGTGTCCTTCTGGTTGTTTAACCGGACTTTTCCGATGACCTTAGGGGAGTTTGGTAGGTTACTTGGCCTTACCTCTACGGGCGCGATTGCCGCCCCTAGGAGGGTCTTCCGTCAGCTTTGGAGGGCCCTGGCCCACACCACTTTTCAGGAGCGAAAGCTCCAACAGGTCCACCTCCCCGCTGTCCGTTGTTTTCTTAAATTGATGGGGAGCACTATTTTCGGCCGAAAGAAGCCGAACAACATGATAAACACCGAGCTCTCCATCCTGGGCGGTTACCTGAACATCGACTGTGAGGGTCCCTTTACCCTCAACATAGCTTATTTGACCGCCCAGTACCTTCAGAGCCAGGGGAAGAAGGAGACGGGAACCATTGCCTGCGGTGGCATAGCCACCATTCTTGCCCGTTCCCTCATCCCCGTTTGGCCTCGTGACTTGCAGTACCTCCAAGGAGGGAGGCTACTGAGTCTGGATGCCATGCTTTCTCACCATTGGCTTACCCTAGACTACCAGACATGGAAGATTGACGGCTCCTTGCCTGTTGACTTACCTTGTGAGACTCTCCCCCGTCTAGAGCCCCTTCCTACTGTTGCTAAGGGCGCCCGCCTGCCACCACTGCCTGACCTTCACCTTCCACGCCGACCACCTCCTGATGCACCCGCTGCCAAGAAGCGGCGTCTTGAGACCGGAGAGGGGTCTACACCTTCAGGGAGTGACCAGCCTTCCACGGCTACTCCCATACCGACCCCTACTCCCACTACTACTACCACTCCTACTTCCACTGCCACTGACCAGACACAGACTCAGCCGGACCTACCGGCTACTTTCGTACCACCTCCTCCCTTTGTGGCGCCCGCGGTCCTGGACCAAGGGGGCGCCGTTTACGGTTTGTTGCTTGAGGTTGCAGAGCGTCAGGCTCGTATGGAGAGGGATTTGGCTCTTGCTTTACACCCTCTGTACGAGTACCACTTGCGGCGACACCGTCCGATTCCAGAGGGTTGGCCACACCCTTCCTTCTACAGGTACCCACCTGAGGGGTACCCGGAGTCTGCTGACGAGGAGGAGGACGAGGACCCAGAGGTGGCTGTGGAGAGAGCTCGTACTGAGGAGCAGAGGAGGAGAGAGATCCGGAGTTCGGGGTAGAGGACGTCCGTGACAGCGACGGCGACGACGACGACGAGTAGCTACTGGTCTACTCACTTCCCCAGTTTTCTGGCTGGTTTGGGGAAGCTCTTATTTTGTATGTATCTCTTACTCTTTTATTTTGTCTCCTTTATATTTATTGTTTTTATTTATTATCGGTTGTATATTCTCGTTCCCCTGTATATATCTGCTGGTGTATGCTGGAGGACAACGAGGGCGTTGTCCGTTTTGGTTTGGGGAGGGTATTGCATCCTTTTGAGTCTGCATCTGCATTTGTTTTGCATTCACGTTTATTTATTTCAGCTTGCATTGTTGTTTTATTTTCATTAAAAAAATCAAAAATCCAAAAAATTAGAAAATTTTCGAAAATTCAAAAATTTCACGTTTACTTTTGCATATAGGTTGAGTCGAAACGGTAGATTTTTATGATGACAATGCACTATAACTTGTCATTTTGCTTGAGCCTTGTACTTTTTTTGATAGTTATTAGCTTTGTCATACGCATAATCTACGAGTTTCTGTTCAAATATAGCTGACTGTTTAGACTTGACCTGATAAATTGGCAAACTACTTGATAAATTCTGAGTTTTAGAGCCTTATAGCTGGTGACATTCATGACCAGTTCATTAGGAATTGAGAGTAGTACTCCTTGCATAGCATGTTCATCATTTTTGCACATTCATGACATTCAATTTCTTGTCAAATGCACATATTCGGGTTTGTGGTTGGTGTCACATGCAGGGAGGTGCTTGCAAATTTCCCTTTCCTTATATTTTTCACCCATTTAGCTCCACATAAGCCAAAACTTGCCTTTTTGACCCATTAGCTACATCCCAAACTAAGCCTGCCTAGTCAAGCTAGTTAGTATGTCTTTTGTGGTATGTTTTTCCGGCTGCATTTTGGCCCGTATTTCTTGTTTTGGAGTTGGTGTTGGTATAGAGGAAGGAGGAAAAAGAAAGAAAAGAAAAAAAATTGAAAAAGAAAAAAAAAGGAAAACGTGAAAGTGAAAGAAAAAAAAGAAAAAAAATGAAAAAAATGAAAAAAGAAGGAAGCTGGAAACGTGAGAAAAAAAAAAGTTTGAAAAAAAAAAGTTGATTTGTTTCAGTTAGTTCATTCAGACGGTATTAAAAAGGGAATTTTGTGACCGTCTGACTCCTCCATTCTTATTCCATATTATTGAGGAGATTATGTTTGAGTTTAGTGAGCTTTGTGCCAAATGAAGGGCACTTGTACTTAGTCTTTCAGTCAGTTGAGATTCGGATGGTTTCATTATGGTCCTGTTAGGAACTAGCTTGACGCTTTTACCTCCACATTACCATAACATGTTTTGCCTTTTCTCACCTGAACCTCACTAGTCCCAAATTATTTGTAAGCCCTCGGCTGTGACGGACATTATTGGTTGGAGTGTGTGCATTAGTACTTGAATTGTCTTTCATTTTTGTTGCATGCATGCTATGTAGGTCGCAGTTAGGTGAGTGATTGTCTTTCCTTCTCTCTTTTACATATAACATTCACCCTTTGCTTCATGAGAGAAGAGTGACCACGAGAAAGTCCGATTTTGTTGGTCTTGCAAGGTCGATAGGTTGGCTATATTTCTGAACATCTTATAATTCGTTTGCGTATTCACTACTTAGCTTTAACTGTTAGTTTTTATTGCATTAAATTGGTTCAAGTAGACAAGTTAAGCTAGCTCTGAGTTATCATTTCCGTTCCATTAGTTTAGTTTTGAGTTTACTCGAGGGCGAGTAAAGGTTCGGTTTGGGGAGATTTGATACGTGCATAATATATAGTCTTTTTAGCTTATTTCAGCACGTATTTCTATGCATTTATATACTGTTTTTATGGTATTTTGCCCCGAATTGGCTACTTTGGTTCGTTTTGTCTATTTTGTAGAAATGAAAGTGAAAGTAGTGGAATCGTACTCTTTTTCGTCCTTTTTGCATGCATTTAGAGGAGACGGGATTTTCCAGAGTGAGATACTGCATTTGGAAGCGTCATGGCACGGATTACGAGGCATTCAGGCGAGGACTTGAGCTGATTTGAAGACAAAGTCCTCGATCGAGTAACTTTCTACTCGATCGAGTAGATTTGCTGAGGTGTTTGCTCGATCGAGTGGTTTTAATCCACTCGATCGAGTGGTTTCGCTATTATGGGCTTCTAAACAGCCCGTGTGTTGATTTATTTCACAAAACTTAAGTACTTTGCTATTTAAACCTACGTGAACTAGGTTATTAGGATCATCTTTTATCTATCTTTCCACAATCTAAACTTTCTACTGTAAACTTTACTGTGTTGCTTATTCCCCTTCACTGTAACTTTGTTCTTGGGATTATTTCACTCGGATTTTGTGTTCTTTACGCCGGATTCGCTTGGATTGTAATTCCTTTCTCTTTCCTTATTAATAATTAATCATTGTTTGCTTTAATTTCTTGTTTACTCTATTTATTTCTTCTGCCCTAATTTACTTTTATGCAATTTATTGTTTATTTCATAATGTTTACTGCTGGAAATCTACCTGCTGTTAGTTTAATTAGCGACATGAGTAGCTAAACCCCTTTCGTGTTGGGATTAGGGGATCTGCGGTAGGATTGTGTCGATGTAGTAAATGAAACAGATGAATTAATTACAAGACTCTGTCACCATAGCAATTTAATTGTATTAATTCGACTTAGTTGAGTGCACGCTTCTGAGTTAACCTTTAATCTGGCTAAAATTAATCCTAGATCGAAAGATTGGACTAAATAGGCTTGCTATGAACAGTAGACTAACCTGACGAGAATGAAAGTTAAGTTAGTGGTATCTTAGGATAGAAAGTGGACCGAAAGGACCTTTCAACATCCGTCTTACATTAATTCGTCTGAGTCATTTACAGCTGAGTCACTGGACTACCGTAGTGAACCGAAATCCTGACATGTCCCTCTCTTTCTGATAGTTTAATTCTATTTTCTTGCCTTACTGCTCTTGCCCTTTATTTCTCTTTTCTTTAAACCTCGTAGTTTAGATAACAATTCAAACACCCCCCCCCCCATTTGTGACCAAATAGACGGACTTCTACAAATATCTTTCCTCCCTGTGGAGATCGACCTGACTTCCCTAGCTATATAGTTAGTTTAGTTAGTTTATTTTTGACAGGTACACGACAGACGTGTCAGATGCCTAGGCAGCCTCAAGTCTCCTGATGCGATCAGCATCTGTCTCGCCATTCGCGTGACGCACCATCTGCAAGAACAAAATCTCGTTATAAGTGATAGAACCTAAGTACCACTCCAAACAACTACTCATACACTTTACAAACATAAGAAAACCAACAAATCCTATTGGTTTCTACCCCATTTACTCTCACTCATTAACTAGGTCATTTATTTTAGTCATCAACTAAGCGAGAGTTGGGAGCGTGTTCGCTCTGATACCAACTGTAACAACACGGATTATAAAACAAAGGAAACACATACTATATAAAAGAATTATCAGAGTATAACAATGATAAAAGGGTCAAGGTGGCGGAAACACCTGACCAATCCGGTTCGCTACTAAATCCAAAACCAAACCAATACATTATTCAAAGGTTCTTAAAACATGGAAACAAAGTCCTAATTTATTATTCATCTTGCCTCTTGGTGCATCCCAAACCACATCTTCCAAATAGCGACGAGCATTCAACCTGAGAATGGGGGTCGACAATCAGTCGGGAGTAACTAGATGCTCTCCCAGTCATGTTTACAACAATTGAATATAATTAACAATCATTAACAATTGAAATGTAAAACCAGTAAAAACATGTGAGACCATCTATACTCATGAAAACATAATACAGCTTACCATGACTTAATCAATCTTAAACGGACGAAATCATGTAAACCTAGATCATATGCAACCACTAGACCATGTATACTTACAACCAAGGTTACACACGACCCATAATAACTTAAGGCACAATGCTGGCATTAAAGCATAGCGAACATGGTAACACACAATCCACAGCAACAGAAGGCACAAAGCTAGCAATCAAGCGTAGCGAATAGAGCGAACGCCCGTTAGAGCGTATAACCACTGCCTCTAACTTGCCAGAGGTTGGGACGATAAAGATTAAAGTAGATGATATCTCCTGGTGTTTGTTGATCAGTTACAAATTAGGCATGTCTGATTTGTCTAGTTGTTCATGTTTTGTTTTTTTATTTCGGGCTTGACTTGTGGGCCTCTTATAGTCTGGTTCAAGTAGTTCGGGTTGGCTCCTATGACCACCGCTCTCCTTGATGTATGGTGACGTCTTTTCGATTAATATACTTACATTTTACTGGGAAAAAAAAAAAAAAAAAAAAAAAAAAAAAAAAACTTGCCAGGGCGTATAACCACTGCCTCTAGCTGACGGAGCGTATAACCACTGCCTCCACGGTACTATGTATAGCGTATAACCACTGCCTATATGTCTAAGACCTGGCCAGACTCTCGGTAAACCGAACGACACACGGGACCCAGAGCGTATAACCACTGCCTCTGGCCACCCCCGAACACAGACCAAAATAAATCCTGCATCAACGGGTGGTATTGGTTCATTCCGATAGTATATAACTGATACTACCGTCACCTATTCAACCAGCTAACAAACAAATGCACAGTATAACTGACTACACCAACACGCGTGAACAACATCACAACTCAACTCATAGGATAGTATAACTGACCATCCTACTTATTATATGAACACGAGTAACCAAAGATATATGCAAACACAAGGACATAATACGTTGAACACAACATGTGAAACAAGTATCAACCATTCAACGTTATAGTACTCCAGCTATAACTTTAACATTAACCATTCAATGTTATAGTAACCCTAACCCTAACCATAACATGAACTCTATATGCGAGGTTATAGTAACCTCGACTATAACTTCAACATATATAACATGAAGTTATACTTACCTCAACCATAACCTTGGCACGTAACTCAAAGTTATACTAGTTCCAACTATAACCTTGAGCCATAAATCTCAGGGTATGTTAGTTTCTGCTATAACCTTAACTCGTATCCAATGTTATCAGCTATAACCTGGATTCATATTTCCAAGGTTATACCCGTTTCAGCCATAACTAGAGTAACTATCCAAAGTTGTATTAACTTTAGCTATAACACTTGAATCATCATCAAGGTTATACTAGCTTTAGCTATAACTTTAGAGAGAACTCTTGGCCGCCTATCATGCCGCCACTAGGGTTTGATTCGTAAATCCTAATTGCGCTCATGACACCTATAATAAACATGTAAACAATATACGAGACATAATTAAAACATTAAATCATATACAAACATGCGAAATATAATTAACATGATAATAAACAATCAAAACATGTACTAATCATACAAATCAATCATTAAATCACATTAATTACATCAATTGGCAAAAACACAATTAAAGAAAAACACCAAGTTACCTTATTAAGCAATTAAACCCTAGAGATCATCTTCCACGATATAGATGTCTTCTCCAGGTGCAATTTCCACGCCTTTATTGAAATCATCCACGTGCCAAAGATAACGAATTTAATAAATATACTAATATATATATATATATATATATATATATATATATATATATATATATTTAAACTATAGACTATAAAAACTACGCCAAAAACATAAAACTTACGAAGAAGATAGATAGATCCAAGAAGTAGGATCGATCTAAGCACGAAAGATGATGAAGGAAGGAGGAAAGAGGCGCGGCACAAAACCCTAGAGAGGGTGGAGGCTCACAGCACAAGGGGAGAGAAGAGAGGAAAGAATTAGGTTTAGGGTTTGAGAGAAAAGAAAAGCAAGGGTTTGGCTTCCCTTCTTATTTATAGAAAAGCTCATGGGTTTATATCAAGTCTGAGCCCAAAACCACCCATCCTTCTCCAAACCACACGTGAAAACCCAAGGGGGAGCGGGTCTTCATAGAAATTCGAGCCCAACGAGCCAAATATGCAAAAGACGGATATTTTCCCGAAAATAAAATAAGAAATATGGGAAAATAAAATTATAGAATTATATTACGGAAATTAGGGGTGTTACAATGCTGACATGGGTTTTGGCTTAAAAGGGTGGGTTACACACCAAACGATCAACCCCCGATTTTCGAGAGGGATACCAATCCAAACAAAATGTGTAATGAGGGTGCCCTAGCCTCGTGCTCGAAGGAAATGAAAGCTCTTTGACGAAACAGAGATGTGTAACGTCAACGGTATGCTTGACTCAATCGGGATTCGAAACGCGGGGATGGGAAAACTCACGCCGACGGAACGAGCCAACTGGTCGAAAAAGGTTAGGTTGTGGGCCCCGACAAGGAACCCGACTGATGACCGTAATATCAATTAATGCATTTCAACCAAGACCTCGTTCGAGTCTTACCATCTAGGGATCACAAAGACACAAGTGTCCTAGTTTTCCCCAGCGGAGTCGCCAATCTGTGGACATGCCACCTACACGCCAAGCTAATCTATGGACGTATAGCGGCCTTTTGAAAGACACGCTCGGCGGCGTAAAAATGCTTTTGACCGGATCATTTTAGATCGGTCGGTTTCGTCTCGGCAAGAGTCTCGAAACGATGCAAGAGATGTTCGGAGTCGCCACCAAACATTTGTGGGATGCTTGGAACCCATTCGAATCCACTTTATACCTTGGTCAACTAAGGTAAAAAGCGGTGTTTGACATAGGTACTAAAGATAAGGAGTCAACCTTCTTTAGCATCCTATCTCTAGAATGATTCTCGTTCGCCCTGGATAAGGTCGTCCACTATCCAAAGTTTCTGAGTAAGAGGTGAAGGTACGTATTGGGAAACCCTTTAATTGGACACCCAATCCCGTCTGCGGTAGTGGTCTCTACTGATCGATCTTGGTTGGTTAAATGCAATGGTTGATAAAACGGGTAAATGCATGAATGCGCATCCACAAGTTTAAACCTAACATGTGAGCTTTCTATGTCGGTTGTTTATCTAAATATCAAGTAATTGATGTCAAGTTGGATTTATTGTTGATTTGCATGCAAGACGGAAATTAAACACCAATTTACCGAGTTAGGTTCATGGTGCATAACATGATCCATTTGTCTTAAAAAGGCGTTTTGCAAATACAATGTAAAAGGGGCAGGCTTGCCATCTGATCCGTCCTGTATTCGGGTTAACCGAAGTCGGGATCATCCTAAACAAGTGCTGGAGAAGAAGCACGATCTGCCTCAGGCAGCCTATTGAGGCGCGAGCCATCAAGCGATACAAGTAGGCATGTTCTGGTTTGAAAATTGGAAAACAATTGGCCTGTTTAGGCGCGGGGCAGCTAAAAAAAATTAGTATAAAAATGAAGATAAATATGAGGTGCCATTTTTAATGTTTTTCTACAAACGATCAATAAGTATGAGTTTCATGTGAGTGAGAGTAATACGACGAAAATAAGAGCATGTCAATAAGATGATTAGAATAAGAGCATGCCTCATTTTATAGAGGATGAAGTATGAGTTTCCTATGAGTGAGCTGTTAGATCGAGAGAGCGGCGGGTTAAGGGTCTAAGATTGTGAATGAGTTGTGGATTTTGTATGGAGGCTTAGCTTGTAACACCCCCATACACCAAGGTGCCTTACCAAGACCACCCTAGCACATGGAGATGCTACCATCTCGGTTACCCGAGGTATAGTAATCAAAGGAGACCATAAATAAACATACTTTAAGTTTAAAAGTTAAATGTGCGGACAACTTAAACCAAAACTAGAAATATAAAATAAAACCGTCTCAAACTGGAATCCAAAACTGAAATAAAAATGTCATAAACTATCAGCGGAAGACTAAAAGACTCGGACTAGTGATGACTCCATCCCCAGCTAGATCCCGCGTATACTCCAGATAAATACCTGCTAATCAACTGCTCACCATCCCCGAATGGATCACCACAATTTTCAAAACATTTAAACGAGGTCAGTTAATGAATAATCAAATTAAGCAATACAACAACATCCAAGTACATAAAAACATTCCTCCAATTCTAGTTCATCACCAACCACCTGTCTACACATTAAAGTGCGTAGACCTGCTAGAATACTCATCGCAATAGATATTCCACTCCACCAGTGGGGACCGCAGCCTTGTCACCTAAGCCCCACTTAAACCCGTAGAGCGAATAACCCATGTCCATTAATGTGCACATCCCCCTTGTGACGGGAACCACAAGGGGCGAATCAAGGGCGTGAAGCCATTCCCAAAAATGACTCCACTCAGCCGAGGGCGCACCTCGCGAACAACATAAAATTACAACCAAAAACCACAATATCGATAATCATGCCAATACCAAGGAATACAATTATAATAACAATGATAACCATGTAATTCATCCATCACATTAACTCAAATCAATTATACAGTAACCGAGTATGGAAAACCCTACCTGAGATGGAATCACCAACAACAATAGCAGCAGATCAAAAAGCTTCCTCTACGAAATCACCCCCTATAACAATAATCATATAACTATAATCTACTACAACAATTACTCCCAAAAACCCCCAAATCACCCAATTAGGGTTGAACCAAAATTAACAAATTGACATAAAAACAACACAAGTGACTTACCCAAACGATGACGATCAAAAGGGTATAATGATCTCAGAAATTCGACAACCCTAGCCTTGATTTGATTGCAAAAAGAGGAGAGAATTGAACGTCGTAGAGTTTTCGTGTGAAAAGTTTAGAAAATAAAGGTAACAGTGACAAAGACTGTCGGTTAGAACTTTAAATACCTTTCCACGTTTTACTATCAAACCCGGCCGAAAAGTCCGTAAAACCCGAGCTACTTGATCGAGTAACTAACGTACTCGATCGAGTACCTCCTACTCGATCGAGTACATTCAAAGCAGAATGTACATTAGAATCTGTAAATGACTTACTCGACAGAGTAAATCCTACTCGATAGAGTACCCAACAACTCAAATATTTGAGGTATTACAGTCTTCTCTCTGTATGGGTAAAAATACCTCTCATTCTCATCATGACGTGGCAACTCGCAATTGGGTAAAATGGAGGCACACAGATCAATGACAAGGCAGCAGGCTGCTAGACGCAAGGAAGAATAAGGGGGGATGAACCTAGACATTCTAGTGATACAAAGGCCACGTTTGAATGAGCCACATCAGACAACAGTAATCAACACAATCCCTAAAATGAGCCACATCAGACAACCTGCCATCTCTCCCAATTCTTTCATTAAAATGCAAAACATTATTAAAGTCCCCACAAATGCCCCAAGGACCCTGATAATTATCATGAATAAACTGAAGATGAGCCCATAATTCCTTTCTCTCATCATCATCATTATATCCATAAACCACAGAAAAAAGGAAAACCTCTCCAGTGCCAACCTCAGTAACTTTAGCAGAGATCACCTGAGCATTCTTATGAAGAAGAGTTACCACAAAACTCTGAGCATCCCAAATAAGCCAAACTCTCCCCCCAGGATGATAGTCATTATTATTAATACCCTTCCAATGATGTCCTAGATTATTCAAAACCTTACCAAAATCTTGTTCTTTTATTTTTGTCTCAACTAATCCATACAGACCAATATTATTCTGATAAAGAAATTTTTTGACATCTAATTGTTTATTGGCCCCATTTATTCCCCTAACATTCCAGCAACCTAAATTATCCATTTAAATTGTTACCTGGTGGTTCCTCCAGTCTCCCTTCCTCTTTACCCTCACTAGAAGGACTAGCAGTGAGAGCCTCCACATATGATTTGACAGGAGAAACAGGACTAGGCACAACATGTTCTTGCCTTGAGAGTTGCTGGATCACAGTAATAGGTATTATCAGAGAGGAGTTGTGATAAGTAGGACCACCAAAAGGTATTTCAGTTGAAGTAGCCTGAGTAACCACAGTAGCCTTCTTGATTGGTCTCCAAACCTGTTGGACTTTTGGGGCAGGCTTTGCCACAGGAGCAGACTGTTTTTTCTTGCACATATCATTAGTATGGCCTATACCCCTGCAAGTTCTACATACAGATGGTTTCCATTCATACTCAACCAATATACTCACTTCCTGACCCTTCTCATCTAGGAAAACCAGTTTATCAGGGAAGGTTTGGCCAATTTCAACCTCAACCAGTAACCTAGCATATCCCAACCTAGTTTTATCTTCTGTAGCAGCATCTCTTTTAACAAGTTTACCCACTAGTCCAGCTAACTTACTCAGACTAGATTTACTCCAAAATTTAAGAGGTACACCACACATACGCAACCAGATTGGGACAAATTTGACTCTCTCTTTATGCAGACTGCAGGTTTCAGTCCATTGTTTGACAACAAGTGGTTTATTGTCAAACATGGGGAAACCCTGTTGAAGGACAAGAGACTGACACTCCTTAGTCATGAACCTAACCAGAAAAACTCCATTTGGAAGAAAGGATATCTTATCTATCTTATAGGCAGACCATAACTTTCTAACAAAGCCTTCCAACAATTCCCAAGGCGGATTCCCACCCAGGACATAACACACAACCGCAGTATCCCAAAATTCAAGCTCAGGCTCAATATCTTCCTTAGTAAGTTGTAACATATTCTTAGAACTAGAAGTAATAGGCGAATTCGGAGGAGTTTTGTTGTTCTTACCTCTTACTTCCGTCCACTAAGTTGGATCCTCATCAGAGTGTTGCGACACCACTTCATCATCCTCATGTTGTGACACCACTTCATCGTCCACAATAGTACCCAGTTGAATCACTAGAATCCCCACTAACTCACTGACTTCTCTTGTTTTACGGGCATCAGCAGTAAGCAGAATTCCAGTTGTGACATGACACGAAGAAGGGGTATCCATATCAAGTCGTAAATCCGAACAATTATTAAAAGACAATCGAATTTTAGCTTTAGATCGTAATTTTTTAGTGGAATTAGATTTTTTTTTTATGATTCTCCTTGCCATATGTGCAAGGTAAACCCTAATTTTTTAGAGGAATTAGATTTTTATTATTATTATTATTATTATTATTATTATTATTATTATTATTATTATTATTATTATTATTATTATTATTATTACTATTATTATTACTATTATTATTATTACTATTATTATTATTATTATTATTATTATTATTATTAGGGTAGAGTTCCGGTGAGAACGGGGCTTATCGTGAGAACCGTGAGAACAGCTCTCAACCGTCCATCAAACTATCTGACGGCTGAGATTAGACGCGCGCTTCTTTTATAGTTTCTCGAAAAACAAAAAAATAAGACTGTACATGTGAGCAATATCAAGCCTACGTAACAAAATCAAACCACACGAAACAAAATCAATCGATTTCATCATTAATCCTTCCTTTATTTGTAAATTTTTGTTTTTCAACATCAAATTTAGTGATCTAAAATCGGTTATTCATCATCAATTGCTGTGTTCGAAGCGCAAATCAGAGTCAATTTGTTCAAACTTTTGCATTCATCAGCTATTCAGTTATTTCAAGATCAAAACTTTGTAAGGAAAATCGGAATTGATTTCGTCATTCATCTGGAATTATTGTTTTCTACAGTCAATATTGAGGTATGTTCATTCAATGTTATTTAATTCCTTTCTGAATCGTTGTTGAATTGATTTTATGATGATGTTAAAGTTGAATTTAATCAAATTCAACTTAATTTCGGATTTGATTAAATTTAGTTAACTAGATTTAATGTCCATAACCACAAAAACATTAATTTTATAATGAAAAGTGTTAAATTAGGGTTTATAGTTTGTTCGTTTGATTTTAGGAGGATGATAAATGCAAATGTACTTTGTGGTGAGAAAAAATGTAAAAATAATGAGAAAGGAAAAGTGTGCAATTTGAAGTAACTGAAAAGAAATTTTGCATGTAAAAATAATGTGTTGTGTTGTGCTGTGTTGTACACGTTTCATAAGGAAATGTCCAATCAGTCTTAGTGAAATGTGCATTATATATAATAAGGATGTGCAAGTAATTATTACCTTTTGCAAGTGGTCTTGCAACTGTTCACAATAAGTCACAATAAGTCAAATGACGGTTTGTAACTTGCTTATGTGGTGAAAAGACACAACTATTCACATTAATTTGAATATTACTTCTAAATGTACATTATATTAATTATAAAAAAACATGTTCCATCAAATAAATTGTCCACTATCTATATTCATAATTTGCATTTTCTGATAATTAAGTGCAACTAAAATATCATTAAGCACTGTTTGGAAAATGTACATTATATTATATTTAAAGGTACATTAAATTATTTAAAAAAGAACATGGAACATTATTTGGAAAATAAATGTGCTTTCAGTTTAATTCAAATGTCCATTACGTATTTTCATAATGTGCATATACTGTTTTATGCAAGAGATTTAAGTAACATAGATAACTTCACCCAATTTATTAATTACCATGATTATGTTTGTGGCAGTTGAAAAGACACAACTGTTCACAAAATTTAATCTCTTATACTCAATTAATCCACTATATAAACCCAAGAGTACACAACCACTTTTCCATCTTACCTTCATTTCTAAAACCTTTTCCAATAACCAAAACTTTTAATCTCTCCAGAAAACTACTTAATTTTCTTAAAAAAAAAACAATGTCTTACTCAAAATGCACAATAGTCCAGTACAAGAATGATGCTCACAAACAAAATTTCGTGGATAATTATTGGCAATGGAAAGTAAGCCAGTTTTCTTCAAACTGGTTTGATGGAGAAGAGATTCCTGTGGAGATGGATGTACAATCACACAGTCGTCCTTTACATCCTTTCCTTACTACTCAGGCATTGCTCCGGATTTTTTTTGACCGACTTGGGAGGGAAGAAAGGAAAAACATGGCCGAGGTGTGCAAGGCCTGGTCAAGGTGGTTCCTTATAGGGACCGAGCCAAGGGTAATTGCTAGGGATTATTACCGAAACGCGGTTCGGGGAAATGAAAATGGAATAATCACTGTCACAAAGAATAATCGGGTCCTTGAAAGATACTGCCTTTGCACGACTATGTCTAGTCGTGAAGAAATAATTAGACATCATAAACAATAAGCACGACAATATGAAAGATACAGACAAGAATATGAAATTGAGGAGCAGTCTGGTGATGAGGGTTATTATGACTCCGACTGTTAGATTAGTTTAGAAATATATTAAGTTAGTTTTCTAGTTTATTGTTATTTTGTATTATCTTGTGTTTTATTTTTTTCAGTATAAGCCTTATTAGGCTTTATGCTTTTAAAAGCCTTAAATGGCTTTTGTAAATATTTTTCTAATATTAATGAAATAATATTATGTCTATTTGTTTGTTTACTGTCATTACCATTCAATACATTTTATATATGCTATATCAAAATGGACAACAATATTTCCTATAAACATTACCAGTAAAATAAATGTTCCTTTAAAGGCATGATAATGGACATTGGCAGGAATACATTATATATGAACCTTTATTTGTACGAAATAAATTACCAATCTTTGTAGAGCATATTAGAATTGGATTACTGCATTATTGATGCAATAATATTCAATATACTTACTTACTTAACTACTGTTGAAGCAGACAATGAGTACAAGTGATGCAACTACGTCTTCTTCTACAAATAACAGCTTTAAAACACCAAGAACAAAAATTGAAACATTAAATGCACTCCAGTACATTCCATTCTGTCCAGAGGAAAAGAAACCTAAAGTAGGACAAGTATTCGAAACGCTAGAATCAGCAGAGTTATTCTACAAAGAATATTGTACAATCTGTGGGTTTACGCCAAGACTTGCAACAACAAAAAGGATTAAAGGAAATGAGTTACCAAACAGTTTTGCATTAAGGAATGTTGTCTACAATAGGCAAGGTGTAAAGGAAAGTAGGAAAAGGAAGAGGACTGATACTGATACTGATACTGCTGACAATGATGCACAATCTGATGTGACAGACATAAGCCGTGTGAGGCCGATTACAAGAATTGATTGTCGTGCATTAGTGCAGTTCAAATACCAAGAAAATGGAACTTATATTGTTACCAGATTCGATGAAGCCCATAACCATCCACTTGCTTTGCCTGAATCTACAATATTCTTGAAAGGAAACCGAAAAATGACAGAGGTACAGAAATAATTTGTCACAAAGGTAAAGGTGCTAAAACTAGGTGGGGTGAAAGTCTATAGAGGTTAGAAGGAGTTGTGTGGAGGTTACGACAATATTGGTGCTACTTAGGTTGATTTCAAAAACTTTGTCAGGGACATAAAAACCTACATTGGTAATTTTGATGCGCAAATGTTTGTTGAGAATCTAATTGGGAGAAAAGACACATGTAGTTCATTTTACTTTGATTTTATAGTAGATGAAAACAAGTGTCTGGCTGGAGTATTTTGGGCAGATCCGATCTGCATAAAGAACTACATGCTGTTCGGTGAGGTGTTATCAGCAGATGCTACATATGGAACAAACAAGTACGATATGGTGTTTGTGCCTTTCACATGAGTTGATCACCACAAAAGGTGCATAACCTTTGGAGCTGGGTTGATAGGTGATGAAAGTATTGAGTGTTATACATGGCTGTTCAAGACATTTTTGGAAGCAATGGGCGGGTGCCAGCCGAGAATTATAATTACTGATCAGGACAAATCAATGAAGTCGGTAGTCCCGGAAGTATTTAAGGAGTCAACACACAGACTGTGCATGTGGCACATAATGAAGAAACTAAGAGAAAAAGTCAGTTATCAACTGTTTCAAGATGAAGATTTTAAGACCAGGCTCAATAGATGTGTTTGGAACAACCAACTTGAGCCTGATGAATTAGAAGAACAATGGGGGAAGATAATGACTGATTATCAACTTGTAGAACACGAGTGGTTTTCAAATTTGTACGATCTCAGGGAACAGTGGATCCCTGCCTATTTTAAAGATGTTTCCATGTCTGGCTTGATGAGGGTTACTTCTAGGTCTGAGAGTGAAAAAAGTTTCTTTGACAGGTTCCTCACACCTCATTTGACCCTTGTTGGGTTTTGGGTGTGCTATGAGAGTGCCTTGGAAGCACAAAGACACAAGCAGTCCAAGTTGAACAGTGACAACAAACACTCTGAAATCCTACGGAAAACAAACTCAAACCTTGAAGTCCATGCTTCTGAAATATACTCGCACAATATTTTCAAAGACTTCCAAACAGAATTGGTTGCAGCTTTGTCTGATTGTCGTTTTAAAGATGTGGAGAAGATTGATGAGACAAAAATATATATTCTAACAGACTTGCAGATGCCAAATAAGTCATGGAACGTAGCATATTCACCAGATAACATGGAGATTACTTGTTCATGTTCTATGTTTCGAGAATGGGCTTGTTGTGCGAGGCACCGCCTTTGGATTCTACACAACCAAGATTTTCGAAAAATACCAACAAGACATAATGCAAAGATGGACAAAAGCTGCAATGAGTAAGCCTGTCTTTGATAAAGATGGCAAACTGATAGATGTCTCTCAAAAGTTTTCTGACCGGAAAAGTTTGAGTACTGAGCTATGGCAAGAGGTTTATTCTTGTGTCAGCGTAGCTGAGTGTGATGATAACGACATGAAGCTTTTGATTGAAAAACTGAGAGATATTAGATTGGATATGATTAGTAACAGAAGTGTTCCATCAAAGAAGAAACACAAGATGAAAGAAATAGAAAAGTACGTGGGCTGCAAAATACCTCAGAAGTTGGTGATTCATGTTCCTAAAAAATCTAAAAACAAGGGTAGGACCAAGGGCAAGAGAATTGAATCACAAATGTTAAAAGCCCTAAAGAAGAGAGGAAAAGAGAAGAGGTGCTGCAAAATATGTGGCCGCCAAGGACACAACTCTAGGACTTGCAAAGAAACAAACCATCTGACAGGTATGTATAATTTGGTTTCTTGTTAAAGCATATTATATTAATGTTAAATAATTATTAAATTATACAAGTATAGCGCATAATGTTTACCTTCCAAAATCATGACTCTTATATGGAGGCACATAAGCTCTTTGTGCAATGAACATTATGGTTGTTCTGAAGGCACAGATGAGAATTTCAGCAATGTATATTTGGTTAACATTAAATGTATCTCACTTTAGTTGTTCATTTTTGCCATTTTTTCCTTATAAAATCTAATATTTAATTTACATTTTGTTGCATATTCACCAAATACTACCATGAAGATAACGACGATGAAGGAGATGAATCTAATGACGTGGAGGACGACGATGAAGAAGATGAATCTGATAACGAAGTGGAAGGTGCAAATTTTTGATTCAAGGATAGACATCCATAATATACACTACGAGAACATTCTTAAAGGCTTGTATGTACAATTCAATTTTACTGCCAAAGTACATTACTCTTATAAGGAAAGTATATTACATTTGTATTAAAGGATCATTATTGTTGTTCTGCAAGGAACATTCTTAAAGGCTTGTATGTACAATTCGATTTCACTGCCAAAGTACATTACTCTTATAGCCACAGTATATTACATTTGTATTAAAGGATCATTATTGTTGTTCTGCAAGGAACATTCTTATAGGCTTGTATGTACAATTCGATTTCATGCCAAAGTACATTACTCTTATAGCCAAAGTATATTACATTTGTATTAAAGGATCATTATTGTTGTTCTGCAGGGACATCATCAACTTGATTGGAATTGTTTTCCCAGAGTACAATAATTTTAAGGCGTTTTGCACAATAAACATTATTGTTGTTCTGCAAGAACATAATAAACTTTATTGAAATTTGTTTCCGAAATATAACACTCTCTTGAATTAAAATTTTTTCAAACTACATGTTGTTCGACTCGTAGCTTCCTAAATATATGTTACATTACTCACACACATGTCACAAACGAAACTAAAAAAGTTTTTACAGCTTGAATTCAGCATCTTCCTCATCTTCATCGTCGTATTCTTCCCATGGCAGTGGGTTTGAACGAAAATCCATTACCTTCTTTAGTACAGCATCAAAACATACATTGCCTTCTGTTGAAATCATATATGAAATGTATTTATTCCATAGAATCAGTAGGGGAGCATCCTAGGAAAGTAAAGAAAACAAGGGGTTAGAACATGTACAAATGTGTACTGAATTATGTATTAAAAATAATTGTATTACTTCTGAAACTCACATCGCCTTTTTTAAGCCCACAGGTCCAATTTAGATTACCCTTAAATGTCTCCATATGTCTCATAACGTAAACACCACAATTAGTCTTATTAGTGTTGTTTCTCCACTTCATCTTTGCAAGAATAGGCTGCAGTTTTTTTATGCGATCAACTTTTACCTTTGAAACATCGATGTCTTTCAAGTATTCTGCTAGAACATTACGCTGGCGGAGAAGGGGGGAAAAAACATTAGGACACTAATAATTATGAGCTACAATATCACAAAAATAAGAAAATTAAGACAGACACAAAATTTTTGGGGAAGGTACACTCTATGTAAAGTCATTTTACATTCACACTAATGAATAGAACAGCATGTAGTGCTATTAAGCAAAAGAGAGCATAAAATCTTACAAAAGACAATGGTCTATCGTGGAAAAATTCTGCTGGTTTTCCGTCACGATGCACATTATCAATGATGATGAACTTATACTTGTTGCTGTCAATGACTAGTAAATGGTAATGCCTTTTATATATAACTGGGAAGAAGAACTGTAGATTTTAAAAGATTTAATTAGGCAACAAGCACATTAAATATAACATGCAGAAAGAGTGTATATTGTCGATGCTAACCAAATCAATTCTATCTGAGTTAACCGAGAATTGGGTAAACTTTTCTTTCATTATATCCTTAATCACCATAAAATTTTCAACAGTGTCCAGTTCTCCTTGAAGCATCATCTGTATGCAAGACAAGTAAAGTTTCTGATGTTAATCAAGGGAAAAAACATTACAAAATTTACTTGTTGAAATAAGTTTATATAAATATTTGACTTACACACACAAATTGTGGTGAAAAAAATCGATCCGCTCAAGAGTTTCTTCTAGATTCCTTGGCATTCAAAAGTTTTGCCCAACAATCGATCACATCACTCGTTAAATACTTAGATTGTCGTAGCGTTTCCATTTCTATACGTCGAAGAGAAATGTCACCCACATGCACAAGAAGATCCTTGGTTCAGGACTACCAGTGTTAACTCAAAACAGGATACAGAACATTTTAAATTTAAATATTGTAAATTAGTAGATATATATATATATATATATATATATATATATATATATATATATATATAGTGTCAAGTTCTTATGAGTCCACCAAAATGTTTGAGTCCATAAGTCCTCTCTACATCCCTTAGATCTTCCACTAAGGATGGTTGAGATTGAAAGCAAAAAAGCATACTTAACACTAATGAGTTTCCTATACACTAATTAATCCACTTTCTCTCTCTAGCTTTAATTATACATTCACTAATGGATTAATGATACACAATTAACACCACCATTTATCTTATACTTCAAAGTTTATGGAAATTTTGTTAACACTTTTCCAGTTTCAGTTTTTTTTCGTTTTTTTTTAGACAAGTTTTCGACATTTTAGGATTTTACGAGTGTAATTCTAACGGCAAAAAGTGTAATTTTAAGGAATATTTTCGAGAATTTAGCGTTTTACAAAGTTTAACTTCAATCTTTTCCGAGTGATTTTAACGAATAATATTTTGAATTTTTGTAATTTTATCACAAGTTATTGTAATTTAGCATTTTACGAGTGTTATTTTAATGACAAAAAGTGTTATTTTAGTCCAGGTAAGTGTAATTTCAGTCCAATGAAATTGTTATTTTTAGTCATGGAGAATGTAATTTTAGTCCAGAAAAGTGTAATTTTAGTCCAGAAAAGTGTAATTTTAGTCCGAAAAGTATAATTTCAAATCCAATCGAGAATGCAATTTTAGTCCATTGAGAATGTAACATTAGTCCAATGAGAATATGAGAATATGACCAAGTCCATTGATAGTGTAACATTAGTCCAATAGAAAAAAGTGTAATTTTAACAGAAAAAAGTGTAATTCTAACAGAAAAAAGTGTAATTCTAACAGAAAAAGGTGTAATTCTAATAACAAAAAGTGTAATTCTAATAAAAAGTGTAATTCTAACAAAAAAAAAAAAAAAAGTGTAATTCTAACAGAAAAAAGTGTAATTCTAATAGAAAAAAGTGTAATTTTAACATAAAAGAGTGTAATTTTAATAGAAAAAAGTGTAATTCTAACAGAAAAAAGTGTAATTCTAACAACAAAAAGTGTAATTTTAGCCGAAAAAAGTGTTATTCTAGCAAAAAAAAAGTATAATTTTAACAGAAAAAAGTGTAATTTTAATGAAGAAAAGTGTAATTTTAACAAAAAAAAGTGTAATTCTAACAGAAAAAAGTGTAATTCTAACAACAAAAAGTGTAATTTTAGCCGAAAAAGTGTTATTCTAGCGAGAAAAAGTATAATTTTAACGAGAAAAAGTGTAATTTTAACGAGAAAAAGTGTAATTCTAACGAGAAAAAGTATAATTCTAACAACAAAAAGTGTAATTTTAGCCGAAAAAAGTGTTATTCTAGCAGAAAAAAGTATAATTTTAACAGAAAAAAGTGTAATTTTAATGGAGAAAAGTGTAATTTTAATAGAAATAAGTATAACTTTAACTTTAATAGATATAAATGTAATTTTAATAGAGAAATGTGTAATTTTAATAGAAAAAAATGTAACTTTAATAAAGATAATTATAATTTTAATAGATCTATGTCTAAAAAAAATAACAAGACGATAAAATGAGAACAAAAAATGAGAAGAGCAAAACAAAATTCTGAAAAAACAAAAAAAAGAGTGAAAATGTGAAGAACAAACCACAATAAAATGAGAAGAACAAAAAAAGAGTGAAAATCTGAGATCTCGTTTTTACTAAAATGAGATAAACAACAAAAACAAAAACAAAAAATAAAACAAAACTAAAACAAAAAATAAAACAAAAAAGGTGCGTATGGTGATAAACACAAAACAAAGACAAAAGACACAAAATCTAATAAACACAAAACAAAAACAAAATAAACAAAAAACTTTCAGATTTGAAACAAATAGGTGAAGGAGAGGGAAGTGGTGTTAGGATGACGGACGTGCGTATGGTGATGGTTGGTGTGGCGTCGGATGGTGGTGATGTTGTCGAGGTGGTAGTGGCGGGCGAGCATGGGGAGGGCGTGTGGTGTTGGTTGGTGGTGATAATGTTGTTGTCGGGTGGTGGGAGCGCGAAAATGGAGGTGGCGGTGGTTTTGGTGTAGGGTGAGGGTGTGGTCGTGAGCGGCACGTGTGGTGTTGGTTGGTGGTGATAATGTTGTTGTGGGGTGGTGGGAGCGCGAAAATGGAGGTGGCGGTGGTTTTGGTGTGGGGTGAGGGTGTGGTCGTGAGCGGCAATGGTGGCCATAAGGTGGTGTTGTTGATGTCGTGAGGTGTTGTGGTGGTGTGGCGGTATTTGCGACGGGAGTGGAGTTGGTGTGGGGTAGTTTCAGTGGTTGTGGTGGTGGTGGTGGTGGGTTAGCGGCGGCGGGAAGGGAAACAGTGGCAGCGGGGTGGGAGGTGGTGGTAGCCGGTGGGTTGTTCAGAGAAAAGGGGGGAAATTTTTTGTTTTTTTTGTTTTTGAATTGTTTTGGATTTTGAGAGATGAGAGGTTTGTGAGATAAAATATGAGAGAAATTGTGTGGATGAGAGATAAGTAGGTGGGAGGAAAATGTATATATATTGAATTAGTGATTAATTAGAATTAATTAGTATGGGTAGTGAGAGAGTGGTTTAATTAGCTTTAATCTCCTTTTTTTTGTGTAAATCTCAGCCATCCTTTTCCCTCATCCAAGGGCTCTAAAGAGAACTTATGGACTCACACTTAAGGAGGGACTCATTTGATCCTAATACTATATATATATATATATATATATATATATATATATATATATATATATATATATATATATATATATATATATATATATATATATATATATATATATATATATAGAGAGAGAGAGAGAGAGAGAGAGAGAGAGAGAGAGGTAAGATCTAATGAGTCCAACATGGGTCATTGAGTCCATAAGTCCCTCTAAGGGCCATTGGATGGACTAAATGGAAGGTTGAGATGAATTTGATTAAAGGCCTTTAAAAAGAAAAGGAAAAAAAATGTGGATGGTTGGATTGAGATGGATGGTTGAGATTGAAAATTACCAAAAAAATTACCACTAATCAAATTTCTACACACTAATTATTTTTTCTTTCTCTCTCTAGCCCCTAATTAATCAGTTTTGAGTTTTAGATTTCAGAAGTGTAAATGTAATGTTGTGTGAGTTTTACAAGTGTAAATGTGACGGAAATATAATTTTAACATTTTACAAGTGTAAATGTGATGTTTTACAAGTGTAAATGTAACATTTTAAGAGTGTAAATTTGATTTTTTGTGACGGAAATTTTGAATTTATATAATTTTAACATTTTACAAGTGTAAATGTGATGTTTTACGAGTGTAAATGTAACATTTTAAGAGTGTAAATTTAATTTTTTGTGACGGAAATTTTGAATTTATATAATTTTAACATTTTACAAGTGTAAATGTGATGTTTTACGAGTGTAAATGTAACATTTTAAGAGTGTAAATTTGATTTTTTGTGACGGAAATTTTGAATTTATATAATTTTAACATTTTACAAGTGTAAATGTGAAGTTTTACGAGTGTAAATGTAACATTTTTAGAGTGTAAATTTGATTTTTTGTGACGGAAATTTTGAATTTATATAATTTTAACATTTTACAAGTGTAAATGTGAAGTTTTACGAGTGTAAATGTAACATTTTTAGAGTGTAAATTTAATTTTTTGGTGACGGAAATTTTGAATTTATATAATTTTAACATTTTACAAGTGTAAATGTGAAGTTTTACGAGTGTAAATGTAACATTTTTAGAGTGTAAATTTGATTTTTTGTGACGGAAATTTTGAATTTATATAATTTTAACATTTTACAAGTGTAAATGTGAAGTTTTACGAGTGTAAATGTAACATTTTAAGAGTGTAAATTTGATTTTTTAGTCAATTTAAAGGTTTTAGAGTGTAACTTTAGTCCTTTGAGTGTAAATTTGGTCCTTTATAAGTGTAACTTTGTCCTTTATGAGTAAAACTTTAGTCCGACTACCAAAAAACGCCACCATTATCGTCCTCTCCCACCAACTCATATCCACAAAAAATATGAGTGCAAATTTATATAATTTTAACGAATGTAAATGTAAAGAAATACAAGTGTAAATGTAAAGAAATACGAGTGTAAATGTTAAGATATATGACTGTAAATGTTAAGAAATATGAGTGTAAATTTAAAGAAATACGAGTGTAAATGTGAGGACATACAAGTGTAAATTTAAGAGAAATACGAGTGTAACTGTGAGGAGATATAAGTGTAAATTTAAATAAAAACGAGTGTAAATGTGAGGAAATACAAGTGTAAATGTAAAAAATATGAGTGTAAATGTAAAGAAATATGAGTGTCAATGTAAAGAAATGTGAGTGTAAATCTGAAAAATGCGTGTAAATGTAAAGAAACATGAGTGAAAATGTATAGAAATACGAGTGTAAATGTAAAGAAATTAAATATAAGTGTAAATGTAAAGAAATACAAGTGTAAATGTAAAGAAATATAAGTGTAAATGTAAAGAAATATAAGTGTGAATGTAAAGAAATACGAGTGTAAATGTAAAGAAATATGGGTATAATAAATATATTTATTAGATCTAACAATAAAAATCATGATAATACGATTTTAAATATATAGACGATATTCAAAATCATCAAAAAAAAATTAAAAACAAACAAAATCAGAACTCATTCACGTGAATGTTGACCCTCACCCACCAACCACTTCTCATTTCCAAAAATAAAGAAAATGACAAAAAAAAAAAAAAAAAAAAAAAAAAAAACAAACACTACACATTCACGTGATGTTGAACCCCACCCACCAAACACTTTCTCATTTCCAAAAAATAAAGAAAATGATAAAAAAAAAAAAAAAACAAACAAACACTACACATTCCCACGTGAATGTTGAACCAAAACCACAAACTACTTCTTATTTCAAAATCACAGAGAAAAAAAAAAGAGGAAAAGAGGAGGAGAGGCAGTGGTGGCCGTGAGTGGTGAGTGGAGGAGCGGCAGTGGTGGCCTGAGATCCGGTTTAATGGAGGAAGAGAGGCAGATCTGGTGGTGGTGTTATGGTCGTCGGGAGAAGGTGTCGTGAGTTGTGGGTCGTGGGGTTGTCGTGGTGGTTGTCGGTCGCGGGGTTGTCGTGGTGGTTGTCGTGGGGTGGTTGTCGTGGATCTGGAAAGAGGAGGGCTGCAGTTTTTTTTTGGGTGGTGGTGGTGGCGGCGGTGGGTCGGGTTTTGAAATATGAGGTGACGGTTGTTGTGGTAATGTGGGTTGTTGTTGTGGGCTAATATGGTGTCGGGTCGAGGTGGTGTTGTGGGCGGTTGTTGGAGAGGAAGAAGGCGGTGGCTAGTGAGGTGGTGGCGGTCGTAGAGTTGGTTTGGGGTGGAGCAATGTCGCCGGAGTGGTAGAGGGGCTGTGTGGTGGGCGTGGGTAGGTGGCGGTGGAGGTGGACGTGGGGTCGGGTAGGTGAGGAAGAGGGGGAAAATTTTTTTGAATTATTTGGTTTTTGAATTTTGGTGGATTTTTGAGAGGATTTGAGATTTTTTTGGTTTTTAGAGAGATGAGGGGGAGGATAATTGTGAGATGAGAGAGAAGTGGGTGGAAAAAGAAGGGTTTTATAGTGAAATTAGGGTTTGATTAGTGAAGGTAGTGAGGGAAAGTGATTAATTAGGATTGATCCCCTAATTTTAGCACTAATCCCTCCCTTTTCCCTTCCAATCTCAACCCCTCATCTCATCTTTTCAATGGCCCTAAAGAGGACTTAGGGACTCAATGAAATTGGGTGGACTCACTTGATCTCTTCTCTACATATATATATATATATATATATATATATATATATATATATATATATATATATATATATATATATATATATATATATATATATATATATATATATATATATATACCAGCTAAATCGGTATATTTTCCTCTACTATACGACACATAATCAGCAATGTAATTCTGAAAGTCAGTAAGAGGAGTAATAATGCATGTATTTGTGCTTAGCAAATTACGATTTGTAAGGATGCTCAGAGACTCTGGTTGACTTGTTTCATGTTCATGAACATTTTCATTGTTGATGACTTTGCCCTTGGTAGTGTCAGCACTGTCAAGCAGATTATGCTCATTTGTACTCTTGTCTTTTATCCTAGGTATGTTGTTTGTATTACTCACATCTGTCATGCTGCCATTGTTCTCACAAGCATCATTAGCATCTGGTGTATTCCCTTCTGTACAACCTACCTCCATTGTTCTCTTCTTAACCCTAACAGTCTCATTATTGTCAGGGACACCAATATCATCGGTACTCTTCTCTTTCTTTCCAACTACCTCCTCTCCTATCTTCTCATCCCCAACAGTCTCATCACCCTCGTAGAATTCTTCATCAGACGAATCCAGTTTCTTTGGGAAGGGCTTCTCTTGATACTGCTTCACCTTTGTTAAAACGTCATCACAAACAATGTTGCACTTGGATGAAACCAAAGTGCAAAGATATTTGATTCTCGATATTCAAAGTCCATCCATCTATAAAAGTTAGAATATCTTGAGGATAGGTAACTTATAAACAAGAATGTGCTTTTAATACTTTAAGAAAGATCATTTAATTAAACCAAAAGTACATTTACAATTATTGGATATAAATTGTTTAGAAACTTACGTTGTTTTTTGTCAACCCACAAGACCAATGAAAGGCAACTGAACAATTACCATATTCCAAGGTTTGTTTCCATAATGAGTTTTTGGGGTTTCATCATGCTGTTGATTATCAAGAATGACAAACTTGTTCTTCTCCATATTGAATACGAACACGTAAAAATGCTTGTCGGATATTATTAGAAAAAAAAACTGTTTTATATAAGAAAAGATTAGAAGATACAACAGACATAAAATTTATTACGAGAGTAAATTAGCAGCAGAAAACACTATGTATTGACTATATATATTATTTGAGCTAACCATATCAACTTTTGTCACATCAATAATTCCAGCATGATTTAACTCATTTCTAAGATGGTTCTTGAATACTTCCAATTGTCTTTCAAATTTGAATTCTCTCCTTTGCCCTTGAAATGCTTGCTGCACACACAGAACATAATATTCTTCTATTAATATACACTTGTAGAACATAAAATTATTGTAATATAGAATGAAATAAAATTTTACTTACAAATACGAGGGTTGAAGCAAAGAATCGACGTGGTGCTGAAGATTTTCTTTCAAGTTCGTTGAAATTCAAGTAAGCTGACCAACAATCAACCACAGCATCTGCTATATACCGAGGTGGTTTTAGAGATGCAAAAAGATATCGGGTACCCACGACATTCTTAAACTCAATGAGCTTTTCACTGGTTCAGACGTTACACAAAATAAGTCAGTTAATTACACATATGTACATTATCTTTATTAATAATGCACATAATACCCAAACAAAATGTACAGAATGATTAAATAAAATAAACATAATGAGTAGAATAAAATATACCTAGCAAGAACAGTGCCTTTTCCCTTAGTGTAGTAGACGTAGTCAGCAATACAGTGCTGAAACTCAGATGACTCTGTACATGGGTCAGTGTCTCCTCTTAGTAAATCAAGTTCAGTACTAATATCTAAACTTCTAAACTTGGGTTGGGATTGGTTGCCTTGGGTTCTTCACTATAATATTCAAATAACATGCTACATACAAGGGTATTTATAAGATTATCCGTATTGGCTTCTTCCTCATTCTCCCTGTCACTATCAACATAAAGATGGTTCGAATCATTTCGTACATTCTTGTCATCATCAGACGTTTTGTTTTTGTCACACTTCCCTTCGGACACCTCTTCCTTGTTGTCTTCATTCCCATTTTCAACTGTTTCAACTTTGTTTTCCTCAAACTCCCCTTCCAACACGTCTTCCTTGTTATCTTCATTCCCATTTTGAACTGATTCAACTTTGTCTTCCTCTGACTCCCCTTTTGACATCTCTTCCTTCTTGTGTTCATTTCCATTTTCAACTGCTTCAACTTTGTTTTCCTCTGACTCTCCTTTTGACACCTCTTCCTTGTTATGTTCATTCACATTGTCAACTAATTCACCTTCTTTTCTCAATGCACAAGGCTTCTGGAGTAGTTGAAATGTATCAAATTAAAGAACAATACACTTAAGCACCAAGTTAACATAATATAACAAAAAATATGATCAACATATTTACCTTTTTGTATGTATAAAAAATCGGCCTCTTCAATGAAATGTGATGCGTGTCTTTTATATGATGTTTTACACCTCATTTTACACGCATTTCAGAGCTCATTTATGTAGTTTATGCTACTATTCTCCCTATTTCTGTCTACTTTCGTGTTTTTGTACATTATTGCAGAAATGTGAAGAATCCAGCGAAAATCGAGCTAAATCCGTCCCCGAGTACCTTGCATTGCATTTGACGTGAAGTATTTACTCAAGGAACGAGCTTGGTGCGCATTTCGAGGCCTGAAAGATAATTTTATGAAGAATTAGAAGTGGACTATCAGCTAAAGCAGTCGATCGACTGGCCTTCATGGTCGATTGACCAACGCACGACTTACAGGAGCTACTGTTCAGCATAGTTCAGTCGATCGACCGGCTGCTATGGTCGATCGACCATACCGTTAATTCTGACGTGAATTAATAGAACGATAATTCCAAAGCCCATTGTATATTAGGTTTAGGAATAAGTGTTACGCGATATTCTATATAACGTAACCTAGGTTATTCAGAATAATCATCAAGCTTTAATTCAGTTTTATCATCAAGTTCTACACGTACATTAGTTTACATTCTTTCATTAATAAAGTTCTGTTTGCAATCGGTTTTGATCTTTCTTCTGCGATTCCCTTCATGGTACTCTTCTGTTCTTATATTCAGTTTCATTGCTTTAATTTGCTGATAGTTTAGGGTTGCTAGGTTAGATCTCCCGAAGCCAAATTATTGTTTTATGTTAATTGTTCGTTTAATTAATTTAAGCATGAATTCAAATGTTTTAATTGTTAAGTTTATTGCTGTTATTATTTCTAGTATGAGTAGCTAAATCCCTTATGCTAGGATGTAGGGAATCTGTAGCGTAGGTGGCATTAGAATAGTAGACCTGGAAACGCGCCACGGTCGATCGACCACACACCCTGGTCGATCGACTGGCCACGTGAGTTTTACCTTCGTTTTAATTAATTTTATTGCCATGTTTGACGAATCGAGTGCACGCGACTAGTTTAATGTTTAGGAATTGACCGACCCAATAAAGATCGAAAGATAGGGAAGGGAGATAGCCTACCTAATTAAGATGACTAGATTAATGAGATCGAAAGATGAGTTAATTTAGCCTTTTCAGTCACTTTTCAGGACGAGAGTCAGTACTAGTGATATTAGGGACCCGTAGCTAGATCGAAAGATGCTACCTGTTAAGAACGGACCGAGAGGACTTCTTATTTTCCCGTCTCACGTGATTGTTTTAGACTTACTTAGTACGCTGCCGCCGAAACTATAGTGAACCGACCATCTTAGCACCCTTTTAATATTTGATTTCATATACCTCTTTAGTTTACTTTTCATTATTGCTCCTTAGTTATAGACCAATTCAAAATCAAACCCCCCCCCCCCCCATACATTTGTTACTTAGACTAAAATCAGACAACTAATAATTACATATGCCTCTCTGTGGTTCGACCTTGCTACCGCTATCTATAGTTGTAGTTGGAATTATAAATATTATTTTTGACACTTTACGACGGGTATCAAATTTTGGCGCCGTTGCCGGGGAGGCAATTGTTTAAATTTTTAGTTGCTTTTTATTTTAGTCTTTTCTTAGTTTAAGGGACATCTGTTCCTTAAACTATTCTCATATTCTTCTTGTAGTTTCCTCTTATGCGCAGGTCACAGGGTGGTGAATTACTACCGTTCAATCCTGAGATTGAGAAGACTTTGCGTGAGTTGAGACGGTCATCTAGAGTATTGCCGACAGAGGAAGAGCTGAGTACTCTGTCCAGTTACTACGAGAACGAGTTGTTTGAGGAAGATCCACCTTCATCACCTATTTCTACCTCCTCAGCTGAGACCGTCACATCTCCAGACATGGCTGAAGAAGCGAGTATAGCCAGTCACTCGGAGCCGACAGCTGCGAATCTTTATAAGGTATTCGTATTACCGGGGACGGACAGAAAATTCGAGCCGAAACCGTCTTATATCAACTTGGTTGAGAGAAACCAATTCGGGGGAGCTGCAAATGAAGATGCAGCTAAGCACATGAAGACATTCATTGATTACTGCTGTTCCATACCTCCACCAACCGGTGTGACCCAGGACCAGATGAAGGAAACTATGTTTATATTCTCACTCCGTGATGCTGCAAAGGAGTGGTACAGAGACCTGGACCGAGATGCTAATGGGATCACTGACTGGAATTCTTTGGCCCTAGCATTCTATAAGAAGTATTTCTCTGCCTCAAAGACTAATGCAATTAGAGCTCAGATCACGAGCTTTAAACAGGGTCCTGATGAGAATTTTCATGAGGCGTGGGTCCGTTTCAAGAAGCTGGTGCGAACCATTCCGCACCATGGGTTCGAAAAATGGAGCCTATGCAATCAATTTTATAATGGGCTCTATGACGATGAAAGGGCTATCTTGGATGCGGCAGCTAGTGGCAGATTCCAGGAAAATATGGGAGAGACTAAGGGGTGGAAAATTATTGATGATTTGGCCACCCATAAAGCTGAGTATGGAAATTCCAGGGGAAATCAAAGGAGGAGTGATGAATCCCCTTCTGTAGCTGCATTAGAGGCTCTTACGGCGAGATTTGGTAAGTATGAGTTGGGAGGAGCTTCAAAAGGAGGGATCTATCATGTGAATGCTGTTTTAGACGGTCCTTTTGTCTGCAAAAGATGTGGAGGAGAAGGACATGTTTCAGACAACTGCAGCATTCCTTATGAGTCTTGTGCTGCTTTTCAACATTATAGGCAGGCAAACACCTATTTTGAGCCAAATGTCCATCCGAATTTGAGGTGGAGTAGCCAAAATGTCTTAACTCCACCTCCACAGCAGCAGCAGCAGCAAAGTTATGTGCCCCCTCATAAGCAGCAGCAGCCATATCAAAAGCCTCCGTATGTCCCTCAGCAGCAGTCCCAAGGCTCTGATTTTGCCGAATTGAAAAATTTGTTGCTGAAGGAGTCTCAAGCTAGAGAGGCCGGGATGAAAATGTTGGAGAGCCAAATTGCTCAATTGGCTAGCAAGAATACAACTCGAGCTTCGGGACATTTACCAACGCAAACGGATCAAAAGGAGACCTTTAATGCAATTACTTTGAGGAGTGGGTCTACCCTTGATGGGCCCGCTATGGTCGAGGAAGCTACCAGAAAAGATGAGGCGGAACCAAGCAAAAAGAAAGCTGGAACGAACAATGGCAGGAAAAAGACGTCTACCAGGTATGTCAGTCGATCGACTGACATACCCAGTCGATCGACCGGTCCACGAGATACAGTAGCTTCTGGTCCAGTAGAAGTCAGTCGATCGACTGACATGCATGGTCGATCGACTGACAGCGCTGCTGATCATGAACCTTTTCGTCCTCCGATGCCTAATAACTTGAGGGACCACTTGTTTCGGGGTACGACTACTCCGAAAATATTGAGGCAATACCCAAATGTTGATGGGTCAGTACCGGTTCCAAAGTATGACCCGATGACGATTAATGGATCATTTTTTAGACGGTCTGAAGAAGGGTCGAGCTACAACCAGGAGAAGGTAGTGGATTTTCAGCCTAAATCCATTGATGCCGGCATGAGAGACCTATAGGAGAGGGCTAAGTTGCTTCTTACAGCCCCTTATCCGGAAAGATTGGTGCCGACAAAGGAACAGGTATCATTTAATAAGTTTGAAAATGTTATTCGTAGCTTAAACGTACAAGTTCCTTTTCTTGAGTTAGTTAATCAAGTGCCTGCTTACACGAAATTTATGAAGCAACTTTTATCTAAAAAGAAGTCACTTGAAACTGTGCATTCTGTCGCACTAACTGAGGAGTCGTGTTCTTATTTGACCCATACTGCACCTCATAAGCTAGAAGACCCAGGTACCTTTTCCGTTCCTTGTAATATTGGTACCTTTTCTATTGAGAAGACTTTGTGTGACCTAGGAGCCAGTATTAGTGTAATGCCTTTGAGTCTTGCTAGGAAGTTAAAATTGACTAGGTTTGCAGTTACCAACATGACAGTACAGATGGCCGATCGATCTGCGGTCCAGCCCATAGGAGTCTTAGAGGACATTCCTGTGCAAATAGGAAAGTTCTTTTTCCCTGTTGACGTCGTTGTACTAGATATGCCCGAGGATGCCCACATTCCTATCATATTGGATAGACCGTTTCTGCACACTGCTGGTTCAGTTATAGATGTTGGCTCAGGGACTCTGACCTTCAAAGTAGGGAAGCATTCCATTGTCTTTGCCCAGACAGCTAAGAAGAAAGACCCCATGTGGCCGGTCACTTGTAATACGGTTTCTGAAAAGAAATCCTATTTTATGCTTTCTGACATGCCTGCCTCTATGCCTGTTTCTTCCATAACACCTCCGCCCCAGATTGGGAGCAAATTGGAGGAAGATTCTTCTGTTTTGGATATTGCGGGAGCTGGTTTGGAGAAGGAAGAGCCGCATGTTGCTCCAGCTGTGAGGGAGCCAATCGTTCAAAGAGGCGGCTTAGGATGTCTTAGCTATGGCACTGATGAGGAGCCTGATGAGGAGCCAGTCAAAGTGACAGAGTCCGACTTGGACTTTGATGAGCCAGATGAAGTCATTGCTTGGGAAGATGTTGAAGTCGTTGATCCGTTGAGTTCTGCGGATGTTGGAGTCAAGAAGAGTGCAGCTGAGAAGATGAGCACTGTAGAGGCTACTTCTTGTAGCCAGAAGCCGAGCCAGTGGGCCATTCCGTGGCCGTTCTTGATCAATTATTAGTTGATTAAGACTTTTTCAAAAAACCATTCATTTTATTTGCTTTCGTTGAACTCTCTTTTTATTGCTTTTGTGTGCGCGAGACTTCGCTCTTTTAAGTTTGCTTAGGATTTTAAACACTTTAGTTTGTTACTTTCGATTTTGCACAGTTTTGGGCGCGTTATTGTGTGTATTTGCAGGTTCATAGACCTTGATAGCTCAATTTATTGAGCCAATTCGAAGAAATCAGAACTTACAGTGGGTTTTCCAGTCGATCGACTGGCCAGTATGGTCGATCGACTGAGCTGCGATTTCCAGGAGCTTCTGTTCCTGTTCACCCTGGTCGATCGACTGGGTGATGTGGTCGATCGACCGTCCTGCGCTGCTGTACCTGTTTTCGATCATTCCCTTGCTGTGTTTGATCGATTTGCGGAGTTGAGGGAGTCTTTTCTCCACTTTATTTTCCGACTCATTTCTGTTTTCTTCCGTTTCTTTATTTTACACATAATGTTGCATTTCAATAATTGCTTTCTCGGATTTATGCGCGGTACTTTTGTTTGTCTTTTCAGGTACTTATTGGTAGCACTGCTGCCTACTAAAACCTCCTAGCTCACGCTGGTTTGGGGAGGTTTCCTTTTTGCTGCGCTTAAAGTCTTGTGAGTTTCCGAGTTCTTACTTAATGCTTTGTTTAGTTAATTTAACGCAAATTCCCGTTTTCCTTTATTTCATTACATGATTTTGCACAATGAGGACATTGTGTGATTTGGTTTGGGGAAGGGTTTTGCGTTGCATTTCATCTGCTTGCATTCACGTTTACATTTTTGTCTTGCATTGTTTATTTCATTTTTCTTATATATACAAAAAATCCAAAAAAATTGAAAAATTTCAAAAATTTCAAAAAATTGCATGTTTATTTTAGCATATAGGTCGAGTCGGAGCGGTAGTATTTCAATGATGACATTTCATATGCAGTTGTTTATGCCTAAGCCTTACTAATTGACATGTTATTAGTAGAATCACATATGCATAGTCTACGAGTTTTCGTTAATTCTTGCTGGACTTGAAACTTGACTTTGATTTTTGGCAAACTACATCATTTTCTGAGGTTTAGAGCTTATAACTGGTGTCATCTATGACCAGTTTATCTAAGATGTGAGTAGTACTCCTTGTAATACATGTTACATTAATTTGCATAAATATGAACTTAATCTGCTTAATACCTGTATGCATTCGGTTTGTGGTTTGTTGACACATGTGGAAGAGGTCACCCCTTTATTTATTTTTCCCATAAGCTTCACACTGCCAAAAATATCCTTTTTGTCCCGTTACTACATCCTACAATTAGCCTGCCCTTGTCAAGCTAGTAGTTTAGTTTTTGGGATTGTTACTACATTTTTGGTGGCATATGCTCATTTTGAGATGTTGTTGGGAAGATGAAAAAGGAAGGAAGGAAAGAAAGAAAAAAAGAAAAAAAAAGAACGCATGTGTACTGTAGAGGACGGTCGATCGACTGGACTCATTGGTCGATCGACTGAAATCCGAGAAAGAGAATCAAATCGCATAATTCAAAGTCTTTATTAAATGGCGATTTTTGCTCCCATGCTGTATTTGTATCTTATGGGGAGTTGATCAATTATATCGGAGATTGTGAGTTTTGTGCTTGCTATTAGCACCCGTTTTATTGTTAAACTTGAGCAAGAAGTTGGATGTTGTTATAATTTGGTTCCCTTAGTTACTAGCTTGGCTTTTAACTCTGTTTTTATCCAAATTTATCTTAGCCTCTTCTTACCCATTGCCTCACATATCCATATTTACCTCGGCATGTGTCATGGTTATTCGATTGGTTGGAATGCATATGTACGGTTGTAGAGATTATTTTCATATTAGACTGCAGGCATGTTCTTATAGGTCATAGTTAGGTGAGTGTCATTACAAAATGAATTCTTTCTATCTTGTACATTATTCACCTTGTACTTATTTGAGTGATTTGAGCGACCCGTGAGAGTCCAATTTGATAAGTCTCTAAAGTTGACGGTTCGGCAGTTTTTAACGACTACATAACTCGTTTGAATGATTCGTAATGCTAATTGATTGTTAGTTGTAGCATTAAATTGGTTTAGGCTATTCAGTTTGCATTTCGCTCTGAGATTGAACTCGTTCCATTAGGTTTTAGGATCGAGTCTAGTTCTTGCTTGGGGACAAGCAAGGGTTTGGTTTGGGGAAGTTTGATGCGTGTCTTTTATATGATGTTTTACACCACATTTTACACGCATTTCAGAGCTCATTTATGTAGTTTATGCTACTATTCTCCCTATTTCTGTCTACTTTCGTGTTTTTGTACATTATTGCAGAAATGTGAAGAATCCAGCGGAAATCGAGCTAAATCCGTCCCCGAGTACCTTGCATTGCATTTGACGTGAAGTATTTACTCAAGGAACGAGCTTGGTGCGCATTTCGAGGCCTGAAAGATAATTTTATGAAGAATTAGAAGCGGACTATCAGCTAAAGCAGTCGATCGACTGGCCTTCATGGTCGATCGACCAACGCACGACTTACAGGAGCTATTGTTCAGCATAGTTCAGTCGATCGACCGGCTGCTATGGTCGATCGACCATACCCGTTAATTCTGACGTGAATTAATAGAACGAGAATTCCAAAGCCCATTGTATATTAGGTTTAGGAATAAGTGTTACGCGATATTCTATATAACGTAACTTAGGTTATTCAGAATAATCATCAAGCTTTAATTCAGTTTTATCATCAAGTTCTACACGTACATTAGTTTACATTCTTTCATTAATAAAGTTATGTTTGCAATCGGTTTTGATCTTTCTTCTGCGATTCCCTTCACGGTACTCTTCTGTTCTTATATTCAGTTTCATTGCTTTAATTTGCTGATAGTTTAGGGTTGCTAGGTTAGATCTCCCGAAGCCAAATTATTGTTTTATGTTAATTGTTCGTTTAATTAATTTAAGCATGAATTCGAATGTTTTAATTGTTAAGTTTATTGCTGTTATTATTTCTAGTATGAGTAGCTAAATCCCTTGTGCTAGGATGTAGGGAATCTGTAGCATAGGCGGCATTAGAATAGTAGACCTGGAAACGCGCCACGGTCGATCGACCGCACACCCTGGTCGATCGACTGGCCACGTGAGTTTTACCTTCATTTTAATTAATTTTATTGCCATGTTTGACGAATCGAGTGCACACGACTAGTTTAATGTTTAGGAATTGACCGACCCAATAAAGATCGAAAGATAGGGAAGGGAGATAGCCTACCTAATTAAGACGACTAGATTAATGAGATCGAAAGATGAGTTAATTTAGCCTTTTCAGTCACTTTTCAGGACGAGAGTCAGTACTAGTGACATTAGGGACCCGTAGCTAGATCGAAAGATGCTACCTGTTAAGAACGGACCGAGAGGACTTCTTATTTTCCCGTCTCACGTGATTGTTTTAGACTTACTTAGTACGCTGCCGCCGAAACTATAGTGAACCGACCATCTTAGCACCCTTTAAATATTTGATTTCATATACCTCTTTAGTTTACTTTTCATTATTGCTCCTTAGTTATAGACCAATTCAAAATCAAACCCCCCCTCCCCCCCTCCCCCCCATACATTTGTTACTTAGACTAAAATCAGACAACTAATAATTGCATCTGCCTCTCTGTGGTTCGACCCTGTTACCGCTATCTATAGTTGTAGTTGGAATTATAAATATTATTTTTGACACCTTACGACGGGTATCAAAATGCTTTCAACCTGAATACTATTTTTTAAAGTTATGTTTACATTATTCAAAGCTTCAAGAACCAAAGGATGATTACTAACATCATTCTCAGCAGCAGGAACAGCATCTGGAATATCTGCAACATTAGTACCAAAAGAACCTTCACTATCAGCGGAGCTGTGCTCATTTGACAAATTGAGTAAACTAAATGCATGATCACAGAGCTTCTTAGCAGTCTTGTTCTCCTTAATTATTGATGCTCCTTTTTCTAACTTAGCCTTAACAGATGATATGTTCTGAGCTAAACTAGTTATACATTTAGCAAGATCAAGAATATACTCCTCGGTGTAGTCCTTTGTTTCATAGACAGATTCGACACCTATATTGTCAACCACCTCCTCCATTGGTGCTTCCAACTTACCATTTCCAAACATACCGCTTTTCATCTCATCCTTCTCTCTGGATGATAACAAGCTACTAGTCCAACCTACCAACGTATAATAATCTCTTTCAACTTTTCGTTCCACATGAACAACGCGATCAACATAGATGAGCTGCAAAAAAATAAAAAATAAAAAATAAAAATTAATTAGAAGATAATGAAAACGTACCTTGCAATGTTAAATTAATTTATGAACTTCAAATATATTTTTTGAGACTTCTTACCTCCAAACACAACAGTGGCCCGCCGAAGTGAGTCTCCTTTTCCACCCACTCAACCTTGCTTTCTTGGAGAGTTTTTAACAAAAAGGAACACCAATTGTAATCTTTGATTTCATCAACATTCATCAACGATTTCAAAACATGATGATTAACCAAAGGCTTTTGGGCGTTTCTCATTAGCAAAGAAACAGCAAACACAACAAAGTTAACCTTGAATTCATCACCACCATGATCATGATTTATCAACCAATTCTCAAGCGTTTTGAGTGGAACTTGTCCATCTTTTATACCAAATTGTTGTTTCCATTTGCCATAAAACTCTTGAAAGTCTTCTGATTCAGTATGAGTTTTGGATAATTCAACTGTTTTAGGGCCTATTGGAAATCCAAATGTTGATCTTACATCAGAAACCTTCAAGAACATCTTCTCACCATCAAGAAGATCAATACAGTTTTGGTATGGGTTATACTTTGCTTAATTAACCAAGACCCAAGCTTTAAAGGAATGGAACGAATTCTTAACCAAAACAGCCCACTAAATCCAATCTCTTCTAGCGCACCACTGTTCGTATGACAAACGTTCAACTACCTCAACTACTCCTGTAGGAGACATTCTCGTATATGCACTTTTAAACGAAGAGAAATCAAACTTCTGCTTACACTTGGAACCCAATACCATCTTATTACTTACTTTACCCTTTTGAGGACTTTGTTTCTTTGCAGTAACAATTTGTTTATTGACAGAAACAATTTGTTTCTTAACTGCAAGATCATCGTCACTTTCTTCATTTATCTTCTTTGCGAAAGATTGTATAGACTTAGATTTACTGTTAATAGTAGCTCATTTACGCTTTCTTGTAAATGGAGCACACTCATTTTTACCATCAGTGCAACTTTCAGTTGGTGAACAAATAAAAGTAACTTTTCTTCGCTTTTGAGATTTTTTTATCTTCCTGCTCCATAATCTGTAATTATAAAATGAAATTACAAAACAAGTAGAGATAATCAGCAGTTACCTAATTTTAGGAAATGTACATTAATCACAAATATAATATTCTTTTAGATGATTCAGAACAATTTCTATATTAATAACAAACGACACATTAATTTAAGCTGAATGTACATTATATTATTACCTTCAATTAAAAATCCAAAAATTAACAAGTAGAGATAATCAACAGTTACCTAATTTTAAGAAATGTACATTAATCACAAATATAATGTTCTTTACAGGTTTCAGAACAGTTTCTATATTAAAAACAAACGGCACATTAATTTAAGTTGAATGTATTATATTATTACGTTCAATTGAAAATACAAAATTGACAAGTAGAGATAATCACCAGTTACCTAATTTTAGGAAATGTACATTAGTCACAAAGATAATGTACTTTTAGATGATTCAGAACAATTTCTATATTAAAAACAATACGCACATTAATTTAAAGCTGTATGAACAATATATATTATTACCTTCAATTAAAAATCCAAAATTAACAGAAACTAGAAAGTAAATGTTGAAAGAATACTTCAGAGATATAAAATTGGGGAAGAACAATGCGAATGTATTTCTAAATGTAGAAAAAATAATTCATGCACATTAATCCGAATGAATTTTTAACAAGAAAGCAAAGATAAATATCTCAAATCAAAACATCAAAATTATACTTTCGTTGAACAATTAAGTGATCCAAATTAAACATTATATTAGAGTTATGATAGAGAAGAAACGAAATTGAAAAGAAAATACCTTAGTATAACGGAGGAAATTGGGCGTAACGTCAAAATTATACTGCTGTTGAACAATTCTCCTATGACAACGTTTATACTGGTAATGTAAAACGACTGAGCTAAAAACTGGTTACTACTTTTATTTTTTTACTCCGTTTCTTTTTTCTTGTAGGTAGTTAGTTACTAGTGTACTGTAACTGTTAAAAAATAAGGGAAATGATAAATACATTTAATACCCTAAAATATTTGGCATTAGTTTAGAAATTAGAAAGTAAATTACACATAAATCAATACAATTAATGCATATATTAACTATTTATTTCCTCTTTTAGTTGTTACTTGCTTTTTAATGTTTGTTTTCGTTTTTCTTTTTTTTTAAGCCTTAAATATTTCTCATTTGAAGGCGGCAAGACAAAAACGAGACGGGAAAGGTTTTAGGGTTTGATTAGGCGGACCGCTATCGCGGATCCGCCTAATCCAACCCTAAACCCTTTCCCTTGCTTCTCATTTGAAGGCGGCAAGATAAAAAGACACCCTAGAGGGGCCGAGTGAAGCCTTTTTGGGGGGCCGGGTATCCTAAAACGGGACGGGAAATGGTTTAGGGTTTGATTAGGCGGACCGCTACCGCGGATCCGCCTAATCCAACCCTAAACCCTTTCCCTTGCTTCTCATTTGAAGGCGGCAAGACAAAAAGACACCCTAGAGGGGTCGAGTGAACCCTTTTTTGGGGGGGCCGGGTATCCTAAAACGGGACGGGAAAGGGTTTAGGGTTTGATTAGGCGGACCGCTACCGCGGATCCGCCTAATACAACCCTAAACTCTTTCCCTTGCTTCTCATTCGAAGGCGGCAAGACAAAAAGACACCCTAGAGGGGCCGAGTGAACCCTTTTGGGGGACGAGATTAAAACTAGGGGGCTGAGTATCCTAAAACGGGACGGGGAAGGATCTATGGTTGGATTAGGCAGACCGCGGTCTGCCTAATCCAACCTTAAACCCATTCCTTTATTTTAAGAGGATAATCTTTGAAAGAAATGCGGGTTTAAAGCTTTGGTACATCGTTACATAATAATATGGACATTTGTAAAATGTTGAAGGTACATTATAGTTGATCACTCTTGTAACTGGCTTTAAATTAGAAAGGGTCAATTCTAAACAGTTAAAGCTTAGGTACATGATAATAATTTAGATTCAAATAAACATTCATAATAAACTGCAAATATGTTCTGACAATAATACTTAATGAAAACGCATATGTTTCTAAACTTAACCGCGGATTATAATTATACATAAATTAACATCAAAGTTCTTAACCCTTTCCGGGTTTACTGCAAACAGAAGGATGAACACTGCTCTCACCCTCCAGCAAGTCCTCCCTTAGACGTTTCTTATAACCGTCTATTAATTCCATAGCCTTCACGACTGCTGGCCAAGGTATAATATTTTCACGATCAAGAAGAGCATATGATTCTCGTGACAATTGTGACACCGGTGAGAAACCGACGGTCCATGTCGGCCTCGTATCTTGTTTTTGTCTATTAGCTTCAAGTTGACGGGCTATCTTTGTCTCTTTCACCGTGACAAACTTCATCTCAAGCGCTTGAAAAATGTCCACCTTTGTTGTAGTGACTTTGCATTCACTTCACTATGTCCAGTTTCTCGTCATGACTCTTCCTGATGTTCTTCTAATACTTCGTTTTTATCAAGCACCTCAATAAGATATTGATCCGGTGAATCTCTTTCGCGTTTCATTTCAGCGAGATCATACTCAACGTCAGCGAGTTTTTGCTCGATATCCGACATTATTTCCACATTGGTAACGGAATTCATATTCTGGTTCAGGCAAAAAATAAACGTAATTTAAAAAGAGTGACAATAAACTTAAGGCATTATGGGAAGTACCAACTTCAACCATATTTAAGGCCATACTATAGGGTAAAACAAATTAACGTGGGCTTTGACATTGTATAATCATGCAAAGAGCAAACAATGTTATTGTGAAAACAGATTACAGCAAAAGGTAAAATAATCTTCTCCTGCAAATATTAAGCACGTTGCCAGATTGAAATATCTACTATACATAATTTTGGCAAAACGTTCCAGCCACAAATGTAGTTTGAAGCAACTTTTAATTCGTCTGGGGACTAAAGTATATATTTCTTTTCACAAGATAAAAAAAACATACTGATTAATCAAATAATACTTATAAATAAAATAATCTGAATGTTATACAGGCTACTATTTACATAAAGATATGCATTTCTTTTGCAGGGATAAAATAATAAGAACAAAAAAAACCACAAACCAGAGCACCTTTTTAAGGGAGTGAAGACGTTTTATATATGATTATTTCATAGATTTTGTAATTAGCACACTAGTTTAGACAAGTATTTATAGTGAGTTTTATATTTAAACTGATTATGAAACAGTCTTGAATGGCTTTTGTAAGTATTTCTAATATTAATTAAATAGTATTATGTCGTTTACTGTCATTAACATTCAATACATTTTTTATATATGCTATATCAAAATGCACAACAATATTTCCTATGAACATTATCAATAAAATAAATGTTCCTTTAAAGGCATGACAATGAACATTGACATGAATACATTATATATGAACCTTTATTTGAATGAAATAAATTACCAGAGCATATTAGAATTCCATTACGGCATTATTCTTGCAATAATATTCAATATACTTATTTACATAAAGATATGCATTTCTTTTGCAGGGAAAAAATAATAAGAACAGAAAAAAAAAACAGAAATTAGAGTACCTTTTTAAGGGAGTGAAGACGATTTGTATGATTATTCCTTAGATTTTGTAATTAACACACTAGTTTAGATAAGTATTTATAGTGAGTTTTATATATAAACTGCTTTGGATAAGAATAGGAAAAGTTACAATTTATGAGTGTAGTATTATTTGTCTTTTCACATGCATTAGTTTACAACTGCCATTTGACACATGTCTCATTTAATCAAATAATCATGAATAGTGGTGTCTTTTCACCTGAATTATTTTACAACTTGCATCTGAGAGTGTAATTATTAGATGCATTAATTTATATTATTTAATTTAAATGGTACATTGTTAATGCACGTAATGGACATTGTAAATACAGTGATGGGACAATTCTTTTCATGATGTATCAAAAATCCAAAAATTACAAAAGGTACTACGTCAATATAATGAAATATCATTAACAAATAAGAGAATGTACTTATATTCTTATATTCTGAATGGACATTGAAAATCAACAGTAGGTACAAGGGGTATGCGGTAAATATAAAACTTCTACTCAAATGTACCTCAACTGTTTATATGTAGTATTACTCGGTTTGATTTAATAGAATAAAAGCAAGTTCGACCGCTGGTCGGGAAATTGATGTCGGGATAGAGTCAAAATCTTCTTCTTCACTGTCTACAACAACAAGATTTCCTAAATCGGGTGCCAAATGATATTGAAACAGGTGCAATGTCCTCCTTGTTAAGAGATTGTCTGTCAAGTAACAAAGACACCTTCGGAAAACCACTACATTATCCCTGGTAGTCGTTCTAACTCCAAATGAAATGTTTGTCTGTAATCTCCCTTCATATTCCTCTCTTAAACGAGCTTCCTCATTGTGTAAGATAAACATCTTAGCCCAACACTTGCATACTGCTTCCATGTTATGTTTGTCAGCTTGATTAACTTTTTGAAAGATTTGTAACATGTAAGTTTCATCTTGTAGTACTATGTTTTTTGCATAGTTGTCCTCCACCCCTGCAATTATGGCGTCCTTCCCATTAAATAGCCATCCTAGCATTGTCTTCTTTGCGTCAAGATGATGTTCAATGAATTGTTTTCTGTCTTCCTCTTCAGAATTTGTTACCAATCTCAAGCAAAATAATGATATGATTTCCTCTGTAGACAGATTAAGAATGGTTATTCCAAAATGTTCATTGAACGATAGCATTTAGAACAGCATACTGTAAACTTTAAAAACACTATTAATTGAATGATGAACACTGTGAGCAATATTCGAAATTGAGTAAATTGTACAATTAGTATTTTAATTTACCTATTACTCCTATTTCATATGTTGTACACAATTTTCCTGCTTGCCCCAATTACCCCAACACACGTAAATCTCACACAATTGTAATCAATAAATAACAAATCTAAACGAACATCCCATTAAACTTGACATGAACATCCCATTAAACTGAAAACGACGAAAATGTAACCAACAAAAGAGGCGGGATTTTCAGGTGATTTTGTCAATGATTTAAATCAACCAAGTATAATTACCTAAGAAATACACGAAAAGAATGGACGAAATTCAGGACAAGTTAATAAATGAACGTGATTACCTGGAAATGAAGAAGTATTGAAAACGAAAGTGGAGTATAATCAAAATTTATGGAGAAGTTACCTAATACTCCGTAGTTGAAAGAAGTATTTTCTTTGGAAAGATTGTTTGAAAGAAGTATTCCTTTTATCTATTTTAGATTTACACCTAATTGTGTGTTTTATAATTAAACATAAATTGACTATACTTCCACAATATGTATTATTAGGTCCACCCTAGATTTACGTGTGTTGGGGTTATTTGGGCAAGTAGGAAAATTGTGTGCAACATATGATATAGAAGTAATAGTTAAATTAAAATACTAATTGTACATATTTACTCAATTTCGAATATTGCTATTTCCCTTCTCTTTTCTGCCCTCTTCTCATATGATTTGTTTAAATATTAATGTATACAGAGTATATTTTTTTGTTTTCCTTAAAATGAACATTCTCGTATTAAAATGACCACGCACGATATAAATTAATTGTATCAATTGTGAGATCCTAAAGCAAGAAAGTTACACAGGATGTAAATTTGTTTTCCTTAAAATGAACATTCTCGTATTAAAGCAAGAACATCATTGATTTTGGTGAACATTTGTTTTCCTTAAAATGGATAATTGATCATTATAGAATGTACATTATAACAAGTAGCTTGGGATGAATGCACATCCAGTACAACTTTGGTGTACATACGCCAAAGATCAGAAGTACATTATCAATACAGCAAACCCAATAGACATCAACTAACGCCAGGTATGTCGACAACACAAAAGAAAACTAATAAATCATATTCAGGAACTATTTGTGAGTGTCGTGACACGCTAATGCATGTCTAATAATGCTGTTACGATGTTTATTGTGTTCAAATGTTAGTAGCGTTCATAGGTACTTGAATCTCAGCATTGTCAACGATCTCATCTACAAAAAAAAAATGAAATTAGAATTTAATAACCAACAAGATAACACTGATTTGGTCTAAATAAGTTACAATTGAAATGTAAAACTCACATCAATTTTGGACAGTCCACAGTCCCAAGTGGCTATTCCCATAAATGTTTCCATGTGCCTCATGGTGTAAATACCACAGTCAAAAATATTTTTGTTACTTCTCCATGGAAGCATTGCTATTGTAGGATCCATGCCCATTACTATATTACTTTTCTCCATAGTTGATTGATTTTCACCCAAAAACCGTGCAAAAGCATCACCCTGTAACACAATAATAAAAATTAGACGAAATGAACCATAATGTACATGAATTTACCAATGCAAGTGAACGATAATAATTCATAGTTGAGGAGAATGTAAATTTACCAGTTCAAGTACACTATCACCATACTCTTCTAAGACACTCCCCCTTCTAATGCGATTGTCAAGAATCATGAGACATTTCCTTGGCAGGTCGAAAACGTACAACACAAAATGATTCTCAAGTGCAATAGGGAAGAAGAACTAGCATCAGGGAAAGAAACAATTGTAAGGTTACTGACAGGTAAAGGTTAATTTCATGTTAAGTAATAGCACATTTTGAAAACTTTGACAGTACATTCACTGACTTCTAGACTACTACAGTAATACTGAATTTAATTTCAATTACTAAATGAAGTGAGGGACTGACTAGTTCAATGGATGGTAGATCAATCTACTCAAACTCATTTAATTCTACTTCGATGCGACGCTTGAAAGGTTTGTAACGATGATCATCAATAGAAGCACATGTGTTCTTCATTAATAACAACTGCACAATGAAGATAAAATTTTAGTAATGTGAAAATGTTGGAAATAGTAAACTGAAATACATGAAAACAATGACCAAACTTACATATGTAAGTGTACTAAAAAAGAATCGTGATGGATTGGTTGGATTTCCATCCTTTTCTTTGTAGTTTAGATATGCCGACCAAGAATCTATGACAAAGCTTGAGATATAGTGATATGGTTTTAATGACAACAGTTGATCCCAACCAAGGACATTATTTTTGAACTCAAATAACGTATTACTGCACAAAAAACAAGAATAGCATTATGATTAGCGAATGGATATGTAAAGATGAACTATGTAAATGAATATAAAATATTAAATCTTCTGTATGTAATTACCAACTGTTATCCACAGAGCCCTGGCCAGTGAACACATAATTTGAAATCTGATATTGCATTGATGTCAAAGGTATGAAGGGATTTGTGTCATCAATAGCATCAAGGAGAGGTTCACAGGAAGGACTCCTACTAAAATGATATTGATTCCCTATTTTCGGATATAAAGGTGGACGATCAGCAGACAGTTTCTTTCTTTTTTTACCCCGCTCTGGTGCTGCATAAACAGAAGAGTCCTCATCTTCCGGGAAGACACCTAAACTGAATGACACAGCAGCGTTTGTAGGCGCATCCTTATTCCTCTCAGCAATCAATTTTTTCACTTTACGAAGAGCCGCTATGTGTTTGCTAGCAGAAGTGGGTTGTTTGTAGAAAACCTGGTCTGTTTGATATGACGTTTGAATAGGTGTTTTAGTTAAATGAGCAAGAATTTCTATCGGTGGCACTTCTGCACAGCTTGTGGCCCTAACAATGTTATGTTTGTCCCTCACAATCTGTTTAATGCGTGGCCAGTTACAAGATGAATCAACAATCCCATCTTCAATAGGGCTATCAGGAACATCAATCAACAAAGGATAAGAGGAGTTTTTTAAGATGCTACACGAAGTGTGGCGAACTCTAGGTCTATTAACAATCTCTTCTATTGTAGGGTTGTCGGGAACATCAATTATCGCAACAGAAGAAGCGTTTTTGTCAACTGTATGTAAAGTATGACAAATGCTAGGATGATGTACTACTCCTATTGTAGGACTGTCAGAAACTTCAATTATCACAGCAGAAGAAGAGTCTTTGGTGAATCTCGATGGAGGTTGACAAACAGTAGGTGAATCAGGACTGATTTACACAACCATAGTGACATCTGTGTTCTTCAGTTTTAAATGTTTTTAAAAAAAACATATAAAACAGAAACATAAAGCCATTAAAAATACAGATATCCAGAAAGCACATGCTAAACATTAAGAAAGTACATGAAGAAAATACATCCTAAATATTAAGCCATAGCAAAGAACATCAAAATTATTAGGAAATAATGCGTACAAATTCCGACATATTGATATGAAACACAGGTATCCAGAAAGTAAATGCTAAACATTAACAAACTACATCAAAATCATTAGCAAACAATGCGTATAAATTCCGACATATTGATATGAAGGACACGTATCCAGAAAGTAAATGCTAAACATTAAAAAAGTACATGAAGGAAATACATCCTAAACATTTAAAAATATTAAGCCATAGCAAAGTACATCAAAATTATTAGGAAACAATGCTTATAAATTCCGACATATTGATGCACCTGAGAAATAATATTAAGACTGATTTATAATGAACATCTTCGAACATTAATAGCTAAGGAAACTATGTAAAATTCGAAGCAGATGAAAAGTAAACACAGTTGTTTTTAGCAAATAATTAAAGGCAAAGAGTATAACCTTCATTCCGATAGAGAGCGATAAAGAGTAAGTGAACGATCTGAGAATGAGAAAACGTGCAGCTACAATTTAATTGACAGGTTTATCAAAAAGTAGTAAGATGTTGCTTTCAAAAAAAAAGTAGTAAGATGTTAAAGAGAAGAAGTTTCAAGTGGCGGTATTTTTTTAAAAAATTGGGTCATACTATAATGCTATAAGTCCATTCTTTTTTTTTTCTTTTTTTTGTTTATTTCAACTGCTAGAACCGTTTGAACCTCTACTTTTATATACCCATTTTATACTTAAAAACTTCAGATTAGGTCAAATTATGATATATGGCCATTTAACACAATGGTAATGTAATGTTATAATTTGTCAATGTATTTTCTAAAAGTTCTAAATGTACTTTTTCGACATTCATAATGTACAAATTAGCTCAAGTTGTTAGATTACGAACGGCCACAAGATCGAAAGACACCCTAGAGGGGACGAGTGAACGCTTTTTGGGGACGAAATTAAAACTAGGGGGCCAAGTATCCTAAAACGGCATGGGAAAGGGTTTAGGGTTGGATTATGAACGGCCGCAAGACCAAAAGACACCCTAGAGGGGGCGACTGAACCCTTTTTGGGGACGGGATTAAAACTAGAGGGTCGGGTATCCTAAAACGGGACGGGAAAGGGTTTAGGGTTGGATTAGGCAGACCGCTACCGCGAATCCGCCTAATCCAACTTTAAACCCTTTCCCTTATGTGTGGTTTGTACGGCCGCAAGACCAAAAGACACCCAACAAGGGGCGAGTGAACCTTTTTTTTTGGGAAGGGATTAAAAATAGATCTTTGACAGTTTATTAAACAGGTTTTCCTGTTTACACTGTATATTATGTAATTTATGTAAACAGTTTAATTAAAATGTCCATTATCTATATTCATAATGTGCATGTTCTGATAATTAGGTGCAACTAAAATATCATTAAGCACTGTTTGGATTAAATTATTTTAAAAAGAACATGAAACATTAATTAAATTGTAATGCATGTGATCGTTTAATAAGATAGAAAACTTCAAAAGTTTATTCATATACTTAGATTATGATGTCGCTATAGATAGATCTTTGACGTGATTTTAGACCTATTTTCCTGTTTTTAATGTATAATAGAAATAAATGTGCTTTCAATTTAATTCAAATGTCCATTATGTATGTTCATAATGTGCATGTACTGTTTTACAAAATAGATTTAAAAGCATACCTGAAATGTACATTATATTATTTTGCTAATTCAGTACATCATAAGTCGCTATTCAAGGAGATAATAACGTTCAAGTAAATAGCACGCTAAAAATAGATAAAGAAGTACTTTAATTAAGTGCAACTAAACATTGGTTCACAAATTGAACATTTTGCTTATGCAATTGCAAATCATTACACATACTAACGTACACTAGAATTTAAAACATCATACTACATGAACAGGGGTGTCATCAGACAAATTCTAACGTACTGCGTAGATAATATTTGAACATTAAATGTAATCACTAGCTTTAGAGAAATGACCCTTCTTCGCATGATCAGCGACAGTTTCACTGCAATCGTTGTGGTCGAACATTAGTAATGTGCATAGATATTTGTATCGTAACACTTTAAGCACGCTCCGCTGCAAAACAGAAGCCACAATTAACGAGATAGGCAAAATACAATGAATATGAATTTCTTTAAAATAAGAACCAACACTCACATCATTTTTCATCAGGCCACATTTCCAAGAGATTAATCCCATAAATGTTTCCATGTGTCTCATTGTGTATATACCACAGTCATCAACATTGTAGTTATTTCTCCAACTAAGCTTTGCAACAATGGGATCCATAGCCAACACAACGTTCCTAGAGTCAGAAGTTTTTGGGTTCTCACCCAAAAACCTTCCAAGAGCATCAATCTATGACAAAACATTTTAAACCAGTGTTAAGCGCGACTAATAGTCCCAATTCAATAGAACAACAAGAATGTGTCAAATTCAAATATATCATTAATGGGTGGAGATACACCATATTTCTTGATGGCGTCTTCATCTGAGAGTGAGTTGTCAAGAATGACGAAACGCTTCCTCACCAGGTCAACCATGTATAAGAAGAAGTGTTTCTCGTGTACAATTGGGAAAAAAAAACTGAAATTACAAAACAAATGACGTACAACCATAAGTACAGTCAAACTCTTGGAAGGGTACATTTTAACTAATCGTGAGGCACATGTAAAAAATGAGAACGGTACATTGCAATATAAAGTGACCTCATTTAATACAAACGCAAAGAAAATTCCCTTTGACTCAAGCAGTTGAAATAAACCAAAAGCAGAATGCAGACATGGAATGATAGTATGACTCATGGTCTATGTTCCCAACGTGTGCATATAGTTGCAACTGCTCTTATGCATATTAGATATTCCCCACATTGAGAAATTACAACATTAACATTGTAAATGTTTAAAAAGTACATTTAGTACGTTTAGAAAGTAAATTGAGAAATTATAGCATTAACATTGTGTTAAATGGCCATTTATCCTAATTTGGCCTAATCTGAACTTTTTTAATATAAAATGGGTATATACAAGTTGAGGTTCAAATGGGTTTAGTAGTTGGAATTAAACAAAAAAAGAAAGGACTTATGGGATAATAGTATGACTCAATTTTTAAAAATGCAATACAACAATGGCAAAGAAAATTGCAAAGTATTTCAAGCAAACAATAACAACTTACGAGTGCGATTGAAGTTATGTCTATTCTCGGGAAAAGCTGCAACTCCATTTTTACACGAGCCTCGAATAATTCATAAATAGTTTCATCACTTAAACCTGGGCTGGGTTTCGCTAATACAGACTGCATGGGAAAGTAACGAAAGAGGGAAGTACAATATTTCAAAATACATATTACACATAGCATTTAAGAGTGTATGTAAATGTACTTACATGCACAAGCGTGGTAAAAAAGAACCGCTTCGGAGTACCAAGATTATTTTCTTCCTCTTTACAATTCAAATGTGATGACCAGCAATCAATTACAACACTCAAAACATGTTCAGACGGCTTTAATGACCACAAATGCATTCGCGTTGCAAAATAAGTCTTGTACGAATATAAGTGCTCACTAGAGGAAAAAATATATCAAATTACTTGTCAGGTGTGAAACAGTGAAAATGACATCACAAAATGGTAATTTAGCAAGTACACATTTTAGATTACCTGGAACGATGATTGTTAGTGCCCCGGTCACTGAAAACATATTCAGCCACTTGAAGGTGCACCGCATTAAGAGGTGTTAACACATTGGTGTCATCTTGGATAGCAGAAAACAGCGGATCAAAACGAGATGACTGTTGCTTGTTGCTGGATAGAGGTATATAGGAAGGACTTGCCATGAAATGAACCCTTTTGGCGGTGAAGAAGATTCACCAAAGTGATGGGCGATCCCGTTTAACCCCTTTAGTCGCGGCTAACATTGCCTCACTCTCAGGAAAGTCTTTCTCCAACCCTAAATCGAACGAAAATTCACCAAAGGATGTGTACGGATGAATTTCTCCACTTAGCACATTGTTCTCTGTGTTTAGCACGAGCAAGTTTCAATTTGCACGCTTTCTCACCGCATTTTCTACGAAAATAAACTGTTCATCCTCATCCAGGTGTCTTTGATTCCCACGACGGTGCACACGACACATCTTCGGTACCACCACCATATGTCAAATATACAAATTCGATTCTTTGAATGGGCCTGTTTGACACACTCTTCACCTGGGAAACATTGCAAACCAACCGCGTATTTCTCATCTAACACAACCATATCTTCCATGACTCTCTTTGCTGAAGCAGTGTAGTCATCTGCAAACTCCTAGACAAGGGACAGTATGAAGGTACATCTTTAGTACTATGAAGGTACATTTTTAGTACTATGAAGGTACAAAGAAAATATTTCAAAGTGAATCTTGAAAAGGAATAGTGAATACTTCGAGAATCAATGGATATACCTCCGGAGACGAGTACGAAATTGGAGATTTTGTATCAGTACTAACATCCCTCGACACTCTCCGCACTTTTTCAACCACTTGTCTACATGGATGAGAAAATCTAATTCTTTCCACCGGTCGACCTTTTACACGACCAAGACCAAACTGACCAGCTTCCATCTCCTGCTTTTTCCTTGAGAAAAATGCAGCAGATGTCCAATTCAAAATAGTATAATAATCTCTTTCTACGAATCGTTTTTCATGGACAACACGGTCAACATAAACAAGCTGCAAGTAAAAACAGGATTATGACTGGAAAATGGCAGGTTTTAAAACCATAATAACTAACAATAGATGTAACTCAGAAGATTTGTACCATTAGAAACAGGAGAGGTCCACCAAAGTGATTCTTCTTCCCCTTCTTGACCCAATCCTTTGTGTTATACCGCAAACTCTCCATGACAAATTGACACCAATCAAGATGACCAATGGCAGACACATTCCTCAGCGATTTTAGTACATGGTGATTGACGAGCGGCTTCTGATTGTTGCGCATTAACAAAGAGACAGCAAGCACCACAAAATTAATCTTAAATTGATCACTGTAATCATCGTGACAAATAATATGCTCTGTAAGGGTCTTGATATCCACTTGACCATCAACATGAAATTGAGCTTTCCAATGCGCGTAAAACGCATCACATTCTGCATCTTCGTCACTACAGCATGAAAGTAAAACAGGTTTTCCTCCAATTGGGAGGCCAACAAAGATCATGAATACAAGAAGCGAAAACACGAAAGCGTTGTTTATCAGGTAGAATGATGAAATCCGAATACGGGTTGTAGTTCTCAATTAACCAATAACCAAGGCGTAAAGGAAGCCTTGTAACCCTTAGCCAGAACAATGAAGAAAAACCAATCTCTTCCAGAGCACACCATTGATTGTAATCAAGGTGTCGAAGGACATCAACAAAACTTTTAGGTGACATCCGGGTGGTAATACGGGAGAACGTTGGAGTAGGATCATCAACGTGGGGACCGAGGTTGTTCAACCTCGGAGAAATACGGCGTGTAACAGTTCCAGGATCGCCTTTGCGCTTCAATAACTGAAAGTAGTTTTGCATGTAGTATTAATGAGTTGTGTTGTGTTGTACACGTTTCACGAAGAAATGTCCTATCAGTTTTATTGAAATGTGCATGATCTACAACAATAATGTGCACGCAATTATGACCTTTTGCATGTGGTCTTAAATTGATGCTACTTACGTTAAAAGTACTTTAAATTCAATAAAAATCCAAAAAAGCACAAATTAGATCAAACTAAAAAACAACAAACAAATCGAAATGTATAAGCAAGTTACAAAATCAACAAACAATGCGACAAATACAAATTCCGATAGCATGCAAATAAAAACGCAAATTTCGATTTTAACAACAATACTGAACTCAAAATTCATCAATAAATGAATAATCCGGCAAAATGAACATAAGAAACATTAATTTAGGTTACAGTAGAGTTACATAAAACGGACTAAATAAATTAAGGACGAAATCGAAAAAAGCTTGAAGCTAAACAGTATATACCTTCATGACGAAATAGGTAAGAGAAAATCCAACAGAAAGACGAAAATGCAACTCTACAGAGAATAAGGAGAGAGAAATAGTTGAAAGCTTAACAAAGAAGGTCGGAATCCATGGTTGAAAGCTTAACGAAGAAGCGCGAGGTAAATTTCAGGAAAAAAGAAAGACAAAGCCCTCAAGTTTTGGTAAAGGAGCGCGCGTTATAGGCCCTTAGATTAGCCGCGTCAGACAAGATCCAACGACTGACGCGCGTTCTCACCGTTCTCACGCTTGTGCCATTCTCATATGATCCAAAATCTTATTATTATTAGGGTAAATTGATAACTTATACCTATTATAACACACATTTTCAAATTTTATACCTAAGATAAATTTTCTTAAAAACTTATACCTAAAATATTCATTTATTCCAAACTTACTACCAAGTTGAAATTCCGGCCGAAAAAAAGATAAAGTGACCGATTTACCCTTACCCTTACCCTTTAACCCATCAACACCCATTTTGCCTATCAGCTATTTCCCCACTAGATAATCCAATCAAACATCCACCACTATCACCACATACACCCCCTTCATCGGTGCTAGTTTTCTGCCAGATCGTCATCGGCGCCCTCTTTCTCGCTCAAACACCCACCTCAACAACCTTAACCCCACCATATTCCCCACCCACCACAATCACCACCCTATCCACGTCACCCCTTGTCCATCCCCGAAAACAGGACACCAACCCACCATTAACAACCTTAAGAACCACAAAACACACGTGCTCCTCAAAGCCAAACTTTCAGGCGCCCTTAAAATTCACTGTCTTTCCACGAAATCGAGATCTGTGCGTGCTTCGAAGAGGACGGGTTGGGTTCGGCGGCGACATAAGTAAAATGAAGAGAGAAAGGTGAGAAATTGTTAAAGGCAGTGAGATCCGAGTGGTCGGCGACGGCGGATAAGGGTGGTGGTCTGATGGATGAGGATGAGGCGGGTTATGGTTTGAGTGTGAATATAATGTGTGTTGGGTGGTAGTTTGAGAAGGGAGGGTTTGGGAAAACTAGAGTTGAATTGGTGGGGAAGAGAGACCGTCGGAGACATCGAAGGTAGCTGCGGATGTCGTCAAGTGTGGGTGGTGGCTGTGGTGGGGATTAGGCTTGGTGGGTGATTATTGGGTTTATGATTTTATGTTGGACAAATTAAAGTAAGGGCAAAATTGTCCAATAATAACATTTTTTATTATAAACAATAGAATTTAAATGGAATTCAGTCATTTTAGTCGCCGGAATTGAGATTTGGTATTAAGTTTGTGAAAAATAAGGATGTTAGGTATAAGTTTTGAAAAAAAATTATCTTAGGTATAAAATTTGAAAAAGTGTGTTATACAAGGTATAATTTATCAATTTACCCTTATTATTATTATTATTATAGAAGGATGCGCGCAGCTTTCATTAAAAGAAAAATAAAAGTTTACATGAAATTGGTGGGGAGCCGAGAGACAATCTAGGCTCCCACACCCTTAGCAATAGCAAAGCTAAGTCTAGTAAAAATGTAAGCGGCCACCCGAGCCCCCGCATCCTGAGATACCGAGAATTTCTGGATCCGCTTGAGCAAGGCAACAACATCCGAACCCAGCTCCCCAAGTGAAGAGAAAGAGAAAGGAAGGAAACCATAACCCCGCTACACGCACAAATCCCCATACTTAGCACACTTTCGCTGAAAGACAAAGATCGGCCGACAACCCGCCAGCACAAAATCCGTCATCCCGCTTTGAGTCAAAGGAGAAGAACCTGTCAAGTCAACGCACACATCACGCCCCATGTCCCAAGAATAAAGCAATAAATCCGCAGGACGAAGAGAGCCACCATGTCCATCAACCAAACCGATATCAACCTCCTTTCCCGCAGTAATACCAGATCTATAGCAGATGTCGAAAAGAGTGTTATTATTATTATTGTTATTATTGTTATTATTGTTATTATTATTATTATTATTATTATTATTATTATTATTATTATTATTATTATTATTATTATTATTATTATTATTATTATTGTTGTTGTTATTGTTATTGTTATTGTTGTTGTTATTATTATTATTATTATTATTATTATTATTATTATTATTATTATTATTATTATTATTATTATTATTATTATTATTATTATTATTACTATTGTTACTATTGTTATTGTTATTGTTATTGTTATTATTATGGCCCAACGCACAATCCCGACACATTCATTATTTTATTATATTATTCCGTCTTATTGCAATCATTAAATATTAACCTTTTAATTAATTATTCAAATTACATAAATTATTCTTATAAACGCTTACGAAATTACGGGGTATTACAGTTAGCATGTTCATCATGATAATGAGTGAGTAGTTCCTTAATTAGGGTTAATGGGAGGATTAGGGGAGTTAATCATAGGGTAGATCTTTACTTAATAAGTTCATATGAATGCTTGCTTGTTGTACTTTCAACTTATGCACATGTTATGCTAGATGAAATGCTTGATTTACAACCTAGCATGAATCTCTTATCCTTTCAACAAGACTTGTAAGATATAAACTAACTCAAGGCTTGTTAGACCATGCATATAGTTGAATAGAGAGAATTAAGTCGTTGTAGGTGTTGTAAAGTCTTGATCGACTCGGCTCCGAGACCCAAAACTTCCTAGGAATTGTAAGATATAAACTAACTCGATTCCACTACAACAATAAATTGCTTGCATCTATGAAACTTATTTATGTGATCTCATCATGATTCCCCTATGAATCCATGACACCCTAGTGGCTTTAGTCAATTGTTTACACCTTCTTTTACTTACTTTGCTTTGCTTTTCACTTGTTTACATTTTCTTTGTTAAGTAGTTTAGATTGCAACTCTCGACCTCAACCCAATTTGTGACACCAAAGACATAGCTTTCTACAACCGATAAATCAATACAATACCCGTCCCTTGGGATCCGACCTTTACTTACTGCTCTACTAAGAATAGCTTGTTGAGATTATAAATAGAGTTTGATTAGGGAGAATAGACGACATTTCGACCCTCATCAAACACGTATTCAAAATACAATTCTAAAAGAATAAAAAAAGAAAACAAAAGAAAATGGTACTAATTTACAACACAATCGATCTTGTTGGCCAGTGATGGTCTATACTACTTTGAGACCGAGTTCTGTTAGTACGGTTGGTCCACATATGTGAGATTTCTAATTAAACTTATGGAAATTAAATGAATTTAGAGAGTACTGTATTAATTAAACAATATAAACGGACAACCGAAAGATGTTACGATCAACGGGGTTAAAAAAACACCATGAAACTCGGTTAGAGGAACTTCAAAATAAGTTAAGCCATTAAGAAACTTGAATATTGCAGATTCAAAAGGGACTTAGAAAGCTTTTGCCGCAAGCATCTCTATGTCGATAACTCGATATAACCTGACTGGTTACGAAAATCTTCGGAAGCTACGAAGCATCTCACATAACCTGATTTTCTGCTTTGACAGGAGAGCAAAGTAGGCATTCAACATCATTGACCGAGAGACAGTCAAGATGCTGACAACTCCTCACGACATCGACCGAGAAACGGGTCAAGACGCCAACATCCACTTACTCCACATCAACAAAAATCTAGAGAATCACACAATTGAGAACATTAACCCAAAATATCAGTCTACAAACAAAAGCATCTTGTCTTCATTAGTAAACTTGTTATATAGTGAGTGTTATACCATAATTTAGGAAGATGCTAGGGAGGCTTAGTTCTAAGAAAAGGAGAAAAGAAGCTGGGGAGATTGAAGGAAGGTAGATTGTGAAGAAGAGAAACGCGCAAAAAAAATGTACTAATTGTGGAACACTTGGTCACAACAAGAAAGGATGCAAAAATCCAGTAAGAGTTGTGCAATCTCAGATGAGTAGACACCTCAGAAGACTTGCAACTTTCAGAGTGAACCAAGACGAGGTGCAGCTAACATAAGGTCATCCACAACCTACCCAAACTGATCAGGTAGCTACTGTGGATAATGCTGATGCTTCTTCTTCACGCACAATGCCATAATTTGGGTGTAGAATTTGTTGTTGGTAATCAGTTTCTTATGTATTAGGATTTCAAACAATGGTTCTTTTTTGCTAACTTTTAGTTGTATTTTGGTGAAACAATTAAAAGTTTGTACTTGAAGTTCAATGCACTTAATATAAAACTAGTTTTGTGTCACCCAATTGTTCATCTAACTTCTTTTAATAGCTTGTCATCCAACATTAAGAATGATTTTATTTTTGTCAAAACATTCTGGAATAGAATGTGCAGTTATGGCTAATTGTTTTCGCGTAAATGAAGAATTTGCAGTTGTTTCCTATATTGTTTGGGTCTAACATAAATAAATGAAGAAAACATAATAAGAACATGCTGCTACTCAAACTATTACACACAAACAAAATGTAACTGAAAAAGCTAGTCAGTTTACTTAGTAAATTTCATTCAGTATTTCTAAATGAAATACATTACATAATTATTGCTTCTCAAGGTAGTGACTTTGAGATACAATTAAGCCATAAACTAACCCATCTTTCCATACAGTACAAAGATTACAAGAAACATTAAACCTAACATGAATTTGTTCCTCTTTGTCTCTTTCTTTAGCATCTCCAACTCAAAAGCCAGCTTCCTTGCATCATCTACCTCTTTATTTTGTTTCTTAAATTCATTTTTAAGACTCCTTTGTTCATTCAACAAATCATTAATATCACTTATTTGCCAACAAGTCATGTCTTCATCAATCTAATTGAAGAACCTGCAACCACGCATATCCGTCTCTGGATTGTAGAACTTGCACGCAATGAACTTTCGACTGGGATTTTGGAAGGTCCATGAAGTTTTCACAGCAGCGGGAATGCCGCACCAACAGTTGGCAACAACCTTTGACGAATTTCTTGTCGAGTTTGAGGTAGACATGTTTGTTAAGATTGATATTTAGAGAGATGAAAGAAGATGGATGTAAAAAAAGTAATGGGGGATGAAAGGGAATCTGATAAATTGAGGGAAAAAATTGGAGGGAAAAAATAGGAGGGAAAAAATTAGGGGTTTTCAAGTGAAGACATGAAGTGATAAGAAGGATATTCCGTCAGTCAACTAACGGCTATTGGCTTTTTTTAACGGAAATGGTCATTTGGTACAACAAGACATAGACATAGTAAATATTAGGTATGTTTGGGCAAAAAAAAAATGTTAGATACCTTGGTACAAATGAGCGTAAATGTTAGGTACATTCTGACGAAAAACCCTTTATTTTATTTAAAAGATATTTTAATCATTTTTAAACAAATAATTAGAGATAAGATATAACATTAACTAAGTTAATTATCTCGTCGTAACGCACGAGTGTCAAACTAATCCACGTATCACACGGTCATTGTCCTCGTCATATTGCCACATAAAATAGATCTCAAAAAAAGAAAATAAAAATCCACGCAACAATGTCTCGCCACGGCGACGAAAATTGACTCATCTTTTCCCTTCCTAACAGAAAAAAACTGAAACCCTAATTTCATCCAATTCAATTCATCAAACTCCAATTCTTTGATTTCATCTTACACAATTCTTCAATTCCTTTTCCCTTTGCTAAATTCATCTAATTTCGCTGCTGAACCCTCATTTTTTTGCCCCAAATCCCTCCATCTCACGTTGATTTTGCTTAATTCACTTAATTTCAATAGTTTAGGTTTCAATCAACCAGGTCGTTTGATTCCTTAATTTTGCGGTAAAGTTTATATCTTCAGTTGTTTAGTTTTGTTGGGTTTCAGTTTAATTTGTTAATTATGGTGTTAATTGTGGTAATTTTTGTGTTTTATAGGATGAACTTGTAGAGCTAGAATTTGGAATTTGAATTATGGGTAATGGTGAAACGGATAAAGCAGCTAAGGAGCCGAAGACGCCACCTGCAACGAGCGCCGCAGTATGATTTTTTTGCTTAATTTTGATATTTTTGCTGTGAATGTTTTGGTCTTGTAATTTAGAATGTTTTATTGTAGTAAATTATGCTTATTAATTTGCTGAATGTGCTGTTTAGGAGCAGCTTTTGGCCACAAGCACGGCGACTGTTAACCCTGAGTGGTCTGGTTTTCAGGTTTGTGCAAGAATTGGAGTGTAATTCTTCTTTTAAATTAGCATTAAATATCCGAATGCGTGAATTCGGCTGATTTTAGGGTTAGATGTGAAGCTGTTTAGAGTGTCCAAGTGCCATCTTATTTGGTGTGGTGAAGGGCCGACGTGGAGAGTGGATAGTTTGAGTAGCACTTACTTTGTTTGGATGGAAGGATTTGGTGAAACATAATACCTAATTCTCTTGGGATTATAGTAATTTGTAGAGATTTGGTATAAGGAGTGTTGATGTATTTTCGGTTGTTAAACAGGCATACTCACCTATTCCTCCACATGGCTTCTTAGCTTCTAGTCCACAAGCTCACCCCTACATGTGGGGTGTTCAGGTACGTTGGCAACATATGTGATTTTATCAGTCGTACTCCGCATTGATTTTAGTTCGACCGTCATCTTTTTTTTTTCTTATTTTGTGATCATCCATGCTTTAGCCTCTTTTGGTTTGGTAGTATAGATTGAATGGAAAGTTATCTTTGGCATTTTTGGAGTGTCTTGTTTCCATTTCTATTAAAACTGATAACTGGTCTTGAGCTCTATTAGAAATGTATCTTTCGGCACTTATCACAAGCTTCTTGGAAACATTTATATCATCTTTTGATTATTGTGCAGCATATGATGCCTCCATATGGTACTCCACCTCATCCATATGTAGCCATGTATCCTCACGGTGGTTTATATGCACACCCATCTCTTCCTCCGGTAAGAATGGTAAAACTAGCTTAGCTTCACATTTTATTCTTTTTATATGGGATTTGGTTTTAATTGTGTGGATGCAAATTATACATGGACAGGGTTCTTATCCTTATGCTCCATTTGCAATGCCGTCTCCAAATGGCATGGCTGAGGCTTCAGTGAGTTATTAGCTATCCTTCGCTCTCATCTATTTGAAAATATAATATTGAGAAGCTCATTAAAGTAAATTGTCGTGTTTTTTTTTGTAGGGAAATACTCCTGGAAGTGCGGATACAGACAGTAAGCAGCCTGAGGGGAAAGGGAAATTGCCTGTAAAAAGAATGAGAGGGAGTCTAGGTAGTTTGAATATGATTACTGGGACAACTAACGAAGAAGGTAAAACAACAGGGACATCAGCTAATGGTGCCTGCTCCAAAAGGTATATTGAAACTCAATCTTGGATGTTATCAACAGATTTGTGTTGCTAATTTTATGGTATAAATACCAAATAACCAAATGGAAGGCTTTTTTGGCTGATTTTTTATTTATTCTCGTGGGCCTTTCTTTCTTCTCTGATCATGGGCAAAAAGCTTTAGAACACAAGTAGATATTATGATAAACTAGTTATTGAATAACTATGATATCGACAAAATATATCAATACTCCCTCCATTTTTTATCACTTCATTTGCTTTTACGCAGTCTCTAAGACGGTACTTTGACCGCAAATTTTGACATGTATATAGAATTTTATTATTGAAAATAATATTTTGTGAAACATCTTTTGATAATAAATGGAAATATTTTAGTTTTATTTATTAACAATTTTTGTTTTTCGACTTATTTACGGTCAAAGTTTTCTAAGTTTGACCCTATAAAAGGAAATGGGAAGATAAAAAAATGGAGGGAGTAAATAAATAAATACATGAAAAAGGAAGAATTTTTTTAAAAAAATCGCTATAATCGCTATGTGCAAATGATAGATACTTTTGGAGAATTTTACTTGTTTTGTATCTTATCTCCATCTCTTGGATTTATCCCTATCTATATAGGAAAATCGAGTCCAGCTTGCAATATAAAATGATATTTTGCTCATGAAATGTGTTATAATTGCAGCGCTGAGAGTGGAAGTGACGGCTCAAGTGAAGGAAGTGATGCAAATTCTCAGAATGTAAAACTTTCTGAACATTCTATTTCACTGTGCTGAATGTTTTATATATTATTTTTTTCCCTGGTTGGTAAACGTACTTTCTGCTTATTAAAAGGAAAGTTTAAAGCTGAAAAAAGAAATCTACAGAAACAACGATTTTATATCTTAAAACCCATTAATTTTAAATTCCGCTGCTAAATATTCTCCCTTTTATCTCCAACTTTTGCATTAGGAGTTTATCAGTCAGAGATTTAAGTACTGAAGAATAGCATTAGGAAATGAAGTGGGAGATTTTAGAAAAGTAATTAAGGGGTAAAGTAATGACTTTAGTTGTCACTGTTAACCAGTTATCCTAATATTTGCTGCTCCCCCCTTTCCCCCCACTCATTTATTCATTAGTGTAGGCGTAAAATTGGAAGGATTAACAAATTGAAAGAAAAAAAAATTGTGGTGGGTAATAGGTGTTTGCCTCACTCTAAGCACCGTTACCTTAGGAAGTCATCAACTTATCGCGCCTTGTAAAACTGAACATTATAGCTTATATTACTTGGAAGTTGGATTCGGGGAACAATGACATATTGTCAGATATGACTACATAACTACATATCGAAGTGTGAGGACTCATTATGACTCAATATTGATACACAAGGACTATATCTTGTAATGAGGATGTGGGTATGGGGCATGGACCACTACGGGGGGCCTGCCCCAAAACAGAAATGTAGGTATAAGTTTTGAAAAACACATTTCTGTAAATGATTATTGAGAGATGTTTGAGACAAAAGGCATTGAAATCGTCCAAAATCATGCTCTATATCATTCATTCACATTCTCTTACTCTTATTATATTTGCAAGCCTCCCTTTCTTTATCAACAGTGGGTAGTGTTAGATTAGCAAGGGTCTGGTACATACCGATATTCTTGCTTGTTTTATAGATACGGGTATGACCCCAGAAGTAAAGAGTCAAAGTAACATAGATATAAGCTGACAATTAGCGGCCCAACTTGGTGCATTTCTCATATGCGATTGAAAGCCCGAGTGTACTGTCATTTGGCTCCCCTGTTAGCTGTCAAAGTGAGAGAAAACTTAAGTAGGTAACTTTGACTCCTCTGTTCCCCTCCCATTTTTCTTACTGTAATTGGAACTTTTTGAAACTGATGTATAATATAAAATCCTACCGAAGTTGTGGGTTATTGTTGAATTTATTATAAAGATGTCACAATGAAGTTAAAAACTGCTCCTTATTCTCTAGCCATCAGTTACTGTAGTCCATTTTACTTTAAATTTTAAAATGCTATTTCAGCCTTCACAATGAGTGATACACGCTGGGAATTAAAATGGCAAACACAAATAGTAGTATTAACTTATGTTGCTCGGACTCGGTTAGAAGTATCCCACACGGGTACGTGTCCAAGTGTCGGATACGGCTATTTTATGACAAAAATTCATGTTTTTGGTCCAAAATGAAGTGTCCGAGTGTCCTACCCATGTCCAAGTGTCGAGTGTCCGACACGGGTACACGAAGTATATTGAAGAGTCCGAGTAACATAGCCACTACTATTAACAGTAATAAGAGTCTTCTGGAAAAAAAAGGTATTAAGTATGATGCATAGAGGGGTGTGTGTGTGTGTGTGTGGTTGGGGCCCTTGGGGGTGAGGTGGGGTGGGGGAGGGCCGAAGGGGGAGGGGAATACTTCAATCATCAGTTTATTTTTTAAGTAACATTAACAGTTAATGAGAGTTCATCTTCTGAATTAACGTCCTTCAGAAATGACGTTTTACGAGAGTTATGACCAGGTAAAATCACTGGGAAGAACTTGGGAGCGATGACAAATGGAGGTCTTTGAGTTATAGATGTGAGAACATTGATGGTTTTGATAAATTTTTTGGTCTTCTTTGCTAAGGTCTTCCTCTGTTACGTGTTCTATTATGTATTGACAATGTGTCGATGCTTTATAGGAATCAGTATCTTAAGCATTTACGCCTTGTTTTACTTTCCAATGATCGCCTCACCCCAAAACCTTAAAAACACTATATTCCACTTTTGCGGCCTATCATTGTAGATGTATATCTTAGCTTATTTGGTTTCTTGCTTAATGTTTGCTTTCAAGTATTATGTGTGGATTTTCAAGTAATTTCAACACATCTGTATTTTCAAGTAAACTTCCACAATCCACTTTGTTTATTTTCTGCATTTAGGATAATTTCAATATATTTCTCTTGGATGACTTGGGATCTGAGATTGATTTTTGTCCAAGGCTTAACGAAATTAAAGACTTGTATCTTTAGTTCCCCCTACTTGTGATCTTGACAATCTGTTGAAATGCACCTTTGTTAGTGTCTTTGATACCGCCGCTCATGACATGGGTGATTTTTTACAGGACTCGTCAATGAAATCTGAAGGAAGACCAGAAGTGACAGAAGGTTGCATATATGCGCCTTTTCTTATTCTGACACCACCTTTACTGTTCTACTATTTTCATTTCTAAAGTATATGTAAAATATGCTTTACAATATTGTAGGTGATGCATCTCAAAATGGAAATTCCACCCATATGAACGGCGTAGTAAATGCACCTCACCCGATGGTGAATCATGCAATGGGTGTCATGCCAATGACTGGACCAGGTGCTATGACACCTGTTAGTGGGCCTGCGACCAATTTGAATATTGGTATGGAGTACTGGGGTGCTCCTGCGACATCATCCATCCCACCTATGCGGGGACAAGTTACTGCAGCAGTAGCTGCCGGAATGGTTTCAGCTGGATCACGAGATAACTTGCAGTCACAGCTTTGGTTACAGGTTTATTATCGCAATTACTTATTTGTTATATAACTATTTCATGTACTTTTGTTAATATTTCGTATTATTAATCAGAGCAATTGCTAATGGTCAATGTTGCCAAAAAAAAACTAGAAATTTTACATCCAATTGGTCTTTGAGTTCACCTTAACATAAATAGCCTAAACCCCGTAATCTAAGCATAAAAGATGTGTCCCTACAAAATTTGTGATATAAAAGAATTTAATGTGTATTGACTTGGGAAAGGCAAACTTCAAAGTTCGCTGGGAGATACAAGATTGTGATTTTATGTTACGTGTGCCTAATTATATGGTTCAATGGAAAGCAAAAAGTGTCTTGTTTCTTTACTCTTCATCCATGTCGGATAAGTCCTTATCATTTATCTTAGCCAAATTTGCTCTACTCTTCATCCATGTCGGATAAGTCCTTATCATTTATCTTAGCCAAATTTGCTCATGTGTCTAGTTTTACGATTAAAACTTTCGTGATTTGGGCAAGTTATTTTGAAATTTGGTTGAGTTTTCGGGAATCCAAAAGGTTGGAACACAAATTATTGTAGGAGACTAAAAGTAATATTTAACTCTCATAAGTCGTAAACAACATTTTACAAGCTGCTTTTGAAATTTAGACTGCTACTTCTGTAAACCAAAAGAACAACTTTTGAGATTTCTCATAATTAGAGTAACTCATGTAAGACTAGTTCTTATATTTGATTTCTGAGGTAATGGTTGAGCTGACGGTGAGATGTATGACTTCGAGATCAAAAAGTGCTCTTTGCTTTAAACTGTTTCCTTCTTGGTTATGAGAAGGATCATTCATGTCTCGCTTACTATGTTTTCGTTTTCAGTATTGTCCGTCTTTCCAAATGAGTTTAGTACACCTTAATACTTCATAGCCTGGAAATGGTTTTGAATTAGAGAAGAAAAAGAATGCTGCAATTTGGTGCGTCTTGGTTAAGACTTGAGTTTAAGGCAGTGTAATAATTGAATGGCCAAGACATCCACCGCAACTAGAGGTTGTTTTTTTCCTCCCGTGGAAAGTTGCTGACCTCCCAATGTTTGACATGCAACGGGTTCAGTTTCTGAACAGAAAGGAGCTCAGTTTCTTTGCCAGATTACCTTTGTTTTAAACCTGTATAGCTGCTTTTGTTACTTATGCCTTTTCCTAGGCCTTTTCTTTTTCTCTTAACTTTCTCGGATAGGGATTCTAAACCTTAGTGAACTGTATTTACTTTATTGTAGATGTGTATATAACCACTGAATGTCTGTCTGTTTGATATTGTTGTTTTTGTTGATTTCAAGGTTTCTGTTTTGCAACAAACAATATTGTACTAGTGCCTTAAGTCCCCACAAATGGTAGCAAGGGGCTAGTCGAATATACGAATTCGTACCTTTACCCCCTGTGTTGACAAATGACACAACACAATGAAATAGGATAAAAAATGCATAAATGACAGCTATGTCACAATTAAAAGAGGTGCAATCAGTTTGATGTGCCCTTTTGCTTTATTTCATCAAACTTCCTAATGCTGACCTAAAGAATAGTGGGTTTTTGGCTCCATTGAAAATGTAAACATAGTTGTTTCTTTACTAGCTACATAATATTGTTTGTCAACATCTTGCTTTCAGGATGAGAGGGAACTTAAGAGACAGAGACGTAAGCAGTCAAATAGAGAATCTGCACGGAGATCGAGATTGCGTAAGCAGGCAAGGGCTCTGGCTACCATTCTGATAGTCAAACAGCTTGCTTAAATTTCAAGAAGGAATTCTTATCACTTATCTTTGTGTGAAATTGTAATTAGGCTGAATGTGATGAATTGGCCCAACGTGCTGACGTATTGAAAGATGAGAATACAAATCTTAGATCAGAACTTGATCGCATTAGGAGTGAGTATGAGCAGCTCATGACAGAGAATACTGCGCTTAAGGTCAGTAGTTTCATATCTCAATTTTACCCTGACTAATTGCCAAGTAGATATATTATTCGGGTGGTTATTACCAATAGATTTTGGTGTTAGTATTGGGATCATGACGCCCCTGTAGAATTTGAAAGCGAAAAAATGTCAATTAGTGTTTGTCTTTGGCTGTTTCCATTTCTTGGGTTATCTGCTTTGGATATCCTTTTGATAATGTGTTAATAGTTCTGGACGCATCTACTATCGTGATTCATCAGTGGTCGTTTCAATATTTTTGTTTGATTCTTCGTGTTTCGGTGTCGTAGCCATTATTTAAATACAATGGTTGTAATGTTAAAATATTTGTTGATTATTTCTATTGTTATCAACAGTGCTCTACTTTTGCAGGAGAGACTCGGTGAAACTCGAGAAGACTTAGGATCCAGCCAGACTGAACTTTGCTTGGTTAGTGAAACCCAGGAAATTGTGAAAAACAATAATTAACCAGGTCTACCAACCTTTCAGGAGCATAACCCTAACAAAGTCATTTATTAACCTATGTGAAACCAGGAAGCCCTCATTAGTCATTACATATCCATCAGAGTAGAGTATAGTCATTGTTTGCCAAATCCTGACCTTTTAGTTTCAGGATCAAATCTCTTATTTCGATTATACTGGCAAACTTCAATAGTCGGGAATTGATTGTGCCATGTTTGGAAACGATGGCGTACCTTAAATTCCATTTTAATGGTTGTAGAGCAGGTAGTCATAGTAGTAATAATGTTGTTAATGAGAGTTGATCACATTATATGTGGTTTACTAAAGATGTAAACTGCAACGGTATTATGTCTACTACTAACATGAGCTCTGTATGTCCGGTTTTGATGAGAGGCCAATTATCTTGGTCAGGTAATCTGGTCGGCCTTGACAGGCTCCTCGGCTTTGTGCAAATGTTTAATTATACAAATTGAATTTGTGAGGTTTTATGATTGGAATCCTTGATATACGTAGTGAACAACATTGGGCAATTTCCGTTTCCTAGGATTCAACAATGGGATTGTAAAGAGTGGGTTATTCATTCTTACTTGTTATCTCTTGTGTTTTCGGTCAGGGACGCTGTATTGAATGTTGGCATCAGGGTAGGAGTTTTGAAGATCATTTTGCTAGTCATTTTTATCTCCATTTCATATGTAATTATCTAAAAATTAGGCGGCTACGTTTCGTGCTTTTTTTGGGAATAAAGCGAGCCGAAAGGGCAGAATTGATATCTGTACTTCGGTAGTAGAATGTTCCTTGTGATCAATCCATTTTGATTACGCATAGATTTGTGTGGTCGCTCCACGGCCTCTTATATAACTTACTTACTGAGCGTGTGGGTTAAATCTTACGGATAGAAATGATAATCGATGAGTATAATTTCAACCTTTATTTTGTAATATCTACCTAGTATAAAAGCTATGTTTTTTCTTGGCTTCCCATTGGTTGATGGAATTGAACACTTTTTTAGGTAGGGACCACCATGATCATTGTAACTATTTAATTACTCTCTCTCCTATACTTCATTTTGTTTTGCATTTCTTTTTTTCTCTTTTTCAAGAGTGCACAACTGAGTTCATCGTACTTTGAGGGAAAAAATTCGAAAAATCGAAAAAATATAATTCACTTAAATACAAATATATTAAAGAACACAAATTAGTAAGAAAAAAAATTATAAAATATAATTCAGACTTGATCTTATTAAGATAAACTCATTAATTAACTGGATTAATAAATACAACTTAGAAACACCTAATTTTTCTTTATAATCAAATTAGTAAGACATAATAAGAAAACATTAAATGCCATATTTATTCAAACCTTAGTGAAATAATGTGAATGCAATGAGATAGAAATGAGGAAATAAAGTTTTAAAAAATTATATTTATTCGTTAAAATTACTGAAACTGAAAAAAAAAATTTAAAAGCTTGAAAATAAAGTAAGTTTTCAGAAATTTTTGAGATTTCAAATTAATGGTTAGAAAGAATAAATTTATTGTTAAAATTCGTGAAATAAGAAAAAAATTAGAATTGTTTTGATAAAAAAATAAAAAAATTATTGAACCTGAAAAATATGGCCAAAAAAATTCATCTACGTTTTTTATACAATTGAAATCGAAGAATACAAGAAAAATTTATGAAGGATGAGAGGGAGAGGGAGAGGGAGAGGGAGAGAGAGCAAAACTGCGAGATTAAGAGTTCGACTGGCGCACTAATAATCTTGAAGAGGCTATAGTGTTGAGGTGAGACGGAAGTGTAATGAGAAGCGGGTGAAATATAAGGCGGCAAGATTTTGGCAGTGGTAGGGTTATATATTTTACACTTTAAGGCAGTAAAATTTACGAAGAATGCGGATACATGGAGATTGGAGGATTATGAGTTACATGACTTATGAATGTGGGAGGTTATGGGTCAAATAGTTGAGTTTATAGTAATTTTATATTTATATTACTTAGAATAGATTAAAAGTAATGTTGACTAAGCCATATTCATGCAATTTGTATTTTATGTATGGTGTTAGGTTTGTCTCCGGTTAGACTCCCTTAAAATAAAAGTATCCCGCTTTAACATTAAAACGGGTAAGTACCCATCTCATTTTAGCATATAAGACAAATCTAATTTTTTACTTTGACTGATTCTTATTACGACCCAGTAACCTTAAAACGGCGATACACGGGCTATAGATCGAACAATTTGGATTCCACGTGTTTTATTATATGGTTATTTCTGATATTGTTTTTTTTTTTTTTATATTGATTCACATCAAGTCGTCTGTAAACGAGCTTAATCAATTCATTATGGTTGCATTTGGATTATGCAAGTCGGGTTAACTTAGATTACGTTAAACGGATTAACCATGTCAGGATAAAATACGGGTAAAAGTGAATAGGGGTCGAATAATAGTTAGAATACGGGTTAAAAAGAGTCTGCGACACATTTCGTTTACCAATTTTTACATTCTCTTAAATTAAAGATATGACTTATAATCAAATATTTTAAATGTCATAATATAATACATAATCGTGGATTTTTTGACAATAAAATATATATTCAATAAATTTTATCAGTGTACACCGTGCAATTTCTGCACGGGCATAAAACTAGTTCTGCTTTTAACTTTACACGCACTGTTTTTTCGTTGGTGATATTATTTTATAAGATGAGCAAGGGACAGTGTCAAATGCTCTAATTAATACGAGTAGTAGATTATGCCATCAGTTGTATGGTGTAGAATCCGAGTTCTGTTCTAAAGTTTTTGAGTTTCGTTTTTTAGAAAAATTAAACATAAGTTTGGATAAATGTATAGTGATTATACAATTTGAGTTATAGTAGTATTTGTTTCGCGCACAAAAAAAAAGGTATGTATTTGTGGTGCCCATGGCACTCCCAAAAAAATCATCATTATAGTTACACCCAAATTTTGTGAATGATGAATGTGGGTCTATCTGGTAACATTGTCTTATTTTTGTTTTTTTTAGACAAAGGTAACATTGTCTTATTTTTATTTTCATCAAGTCTTAAGGGCACAAACTCTACATAATACACCCTTCGTCTAACCATTTCTTTACGTTTACTTTTTTCACATTGTCAATGTACATTTTGTTTTGTTCATACTAGATAATACACCCTCCGTCTAACCCATCCATTTCTTTACGTTTATTTTTTCACATTCGCCAATGTACATTTTATTTTGTTCATATCTTTATTTATATATTATTAAAAATTACAAAAATTTGATATTTTTAATGTACTTATTAAGACAATTCAAAAAAGATATCACATGACTATATTTTATGGTATATATTAGAAACGGAAATTTCACATAGTACTCCTTACTTTTGTCAGATTTTCCATGATACCCGACTTTTAAGAATCTGCCTATGGTATCTTTGAGTTTCCATTTTTGTGCCTATGGTACCCCGCCCCTAAAGTAACGGTCGTTAAATTGAGGTTAAGTTTTGATGATGTGATAATAAATTAGCAATTAAAAATTACGGAAATTCTTTATGATACCCCTCAATTTTTTCAGATTTCCTACAGTACCCCTGCTTTTCATTTTTATTCATATTTATTAATAATTTTTTAATCACTAATTCATTGCCATATCATCAAAATTTAACCGTCATTTAACAGCCGTTACATTAGGGGTACCATGCGCACAAAAATGAACCTTAAGGGTATCATAGACAAATTTTTAAAAGTAGGGGTACCATGGAAAATCTGACAAAATTAAGGGATAACATGTGAAATTTCTGTAGTAGAAATTTTTTTTCACTCATGAACAGTGTCAAAAAGTAAATGTAAAGAAATGGGTAAAACGGAGGGAGTATATTATACAAGTCCAACTTTTTTATACCATGTAGTTCTTTAATATCTTCCTTATATGATCTATAATTTGTTTAATTGATATCTTTTTGTTTCCTTATTAAAAGATTAAATTTAATGGGGCTAATATAGTAGACACAGAGAAAAGCCGAAAAATCCTGAAATTGCATTTCTAAAGGATTATGCTCATTAATTAATATGATTTACTTAATTATGAACACAAATGACCATCTTACCCCTCTCATTTCAACACACATATTTTCCGTCATTTAAATTTTACCCTCAACCACCGCTCCTGCCGCCGCCACCCAGCCATTCGCCCACATCAACCACCCACTGGACCCCACTTGTGCTGCTTTCGGCCAGGTTAATTAGGGTATATAATATGGGTAGAACCAGCGGCCCACACCAGTCCCCTCCCTCTCACATATTTTCCCTTTTTTCCCTCATTTAAATTCTACCCCACCCTTCCACGACCTAGAACCAGCGGCCCACACCAGTCCCCTCCCTCTCTTGCGCGCGCAGTCGACGACAACCACCAGCACACCTTCATGCACACCGCCTTTGTAATACCCGGATTTTTTGGGACCCGTAAAAGTACCTCGGGATGCGTGAGAGACCTACAGTGGACCTACCGGAGTAGTGGATGGACCGAATGAGTGCACACTAAACCTAGTGTGACCTAGACTAGACTTAGTGGGGCTGCAGTGGACCGTGTTAAGGGTTTACTTGATCGAGTTGCTGACACTCGGTCGAGTGGGCGAGCACTCGACCGAGTGAGTGACACTCGACCGAGTGCCACTGTACAGCACCCGAAACACCAATTTCGGGATTACACCTTATCTTATCCAAATCATTTCCTCCTTCTTCCTTATTACTCTAAACTCTCTCCCTTCTCTCTAAAACCCTCACAAACACACTCTCATGGGATTCAAGCTTGATTTGGTGGATTGTTCATCCTTTTCCTTCCTTCCTCTTACTTGGTAAGTTTAGATCTACCCTCCTCTAATTAGTTAAACCCTAACTTTTGGGGGGTTTTGTGATGGGTAATTAATTAGTAATTAGGGTATATAATATGGGTAATTAATGGGTATTAATAAGGGGTTTTGTAGTGTATAATAGTGTAGGATGTATTTGTAATAGCATTGTGTGGTTTGTATAGGATGAGACGGTTTCATGAGACAGAATCGGGTTGGATTCGAGTAGCTTATAAAGATTGCTAAAAGGTAGGTTAATCCTACTTGGTTTCAATAATGTGTGTGCATATTTGTGTGTCTTCTACATCTTTTGCATATTATGAGTATTGCATCACATGGTAATGTTTGAGGATCTTAGTGAGTCTCTTAGGTTAGTGGAAATGCATTATAATATGGTATTGGTTCATGAGGACTCAAGGAATCGAAGTAATTGAGTAATAGATGTCCATGACATGTTGAAGAGTGTATTTCATAATTGGCCTTACTTTGATGTGTGGTGTTACATATTATATAGTTGTTGTTGTTGTTGTTGTTGTTGTTGTTGTTGTTGTTGTTGTTGTTGTTGTTGTTGTTGCATATGTGAAGGATATGGGTGTTGTTGAGGAGACGTAAGACGGTTGGGAGACCGTCTTACGCTTGAGTCGCCTCTTGGAGCCTCCCACTCCAAGAGGGATGTGCACATTAATGACTTGAGTATGGAGGGACTCGTGTGGTTGGGGCACGACATCTGGCAGGGGATCCGGCTGGCTTCCGGACCCGGTATGTCTGAGCGTGTCCCGATACCTTTTTGTGAGGAGTGGTGTGGTGGGCGTGTCCCTGGCACCGGTGGTTGTGGGTACGTCTGGACGTGTCCCGGTACCGGTGCGGTGATCGTATAATGGTGTCTCATTCATATCATTGGCATGTTGCATATTTAGTTGTCATGTTGTGTCTTATATTTATTAATTAAAATTGACGTGTTGTGTGTCTGTGTAATTGTCACCTATTTCCGGGGTCGCATGTATCGACTCATATGATATTTCCGACCATATGGGGAGCAGGTTAAGTACAGGTTGTTTTGATGTCACGCGGGAGACGGGACGAGCATCAGACTTGGAGTCGAGTAGCATAGATAGATGGCTTGGATGGTAGACAAGTTGTATAATGTCTAGGTCACATTAATTATTCATTTATTCATTCATTTGTAATCACTAAACTTGTTATTTAATTAAGTTGTTTCTTAATTGCAACTCCGATTTCACCGCCTCGGAAAATCGAGATGGTAACATCCTCTCATTACCTTGGCCTGGTAAGAAGATGGTGTTACGACCCTAGGTCGACGCCCACCCTCTCCCTCACGGCCACCTTCCTCGGCCACCATCAAACCCACCTCCCCCTTTACCCCAACCACCTCTTTCCCATAAACCATAGTTTTCATATTCTCTAATTTAATCAACCCTAAATTAAAGCCAGTCTACTTAATTTAGTGCAAAAAATAGGTGCATAATCAATAAAGTTATAAATTAAGACTTAGAACAAGAATTAAGATCTATAATCAAGTAATTTGTTGAGAATTTGATTAATTTGGTACGAAAATTCAAAATAGGAGTTCGATTTTTTTCTTTTTGTTGAGGAAAAGGGTAAAGAATGGAAAAATTGTAGTAAAATGTCTTGAAAAAACAAAATTTGTCCATGAAAAAGCAAGCACGTTTCTAAATATAGCCTTTTTTTTCTTCTTCGGTAAGGATCAAGAATTGATAAGAGTAGTTAGCTTAAAATTACTTACATGGATATATACTTCCATCGTCCCGCTTATTTGTTTGCCATTCTTATTTTAGGAATCTCATTTATTTATTTGTCTTTATATTTTAGGAATGCTTTTATGGTTAATTTGATTACCCAAATACATTTTGATGTAGTTGTCCTCCTATAATAATTACAGCAAGTCTCTATTGTGACGGACATATCCGTCACAAGCTTGCGACGGGTCAAGTACTATTCATGTGGGGTACATAAGACAAAACAGAGTGCTACTCTCTAAGCACTTTGCTTTAGTCCTATCTACGCACATGGGTATTACTTGACCCGTCGTAAGCTTGCGACGGATATGTCCGTCACAAATGAGAATTTGTGTAATAATTATTTTTTATTTTTGTTAAAATGTGATATATATATATATATATATATTATGATATAAAAACAAGGTTACATAGGTAAGCAAGCATCAATTAATCAACTAAAGCATACAAGTCCTTCTGCCTTAACCAATCTAAGTCCATCTTTGTTATAACCTTGTAATCCCTTCCTCGCAATCTAGCTTTAACTTCTTCAATGACTTGGTCTGCTAACCTCTCAGGCCTTAGCAGGACTCCTTCCATGTTGCTTTTATTCCTCTGCTGCCAGACATGATAAACCACTCCCCACATAAGGGCTGCCTGTATTCCTTGTTGTAGTTTCGTGCCTGTCCTCTGTGTGCACCATTCAATCATATCAGTGACTGGAAAATTGATCTGCATCTTCTGATTGATGGACTGTATGACTCTCCTACTGTACACACAATCACACAGTAGATGATCTATGCATTCAGCCTCCTGCTCACAAAGTAAGCACCTATCATCAATATCCAATCCATATCTAATCAGCTTGTCTCTTGTTCTCAGAGCTCCATGTGCATATAACCAGCCTATAAAATGTTTGGTGGTGCAGTGGTTGGAAACTTAGTTTGTATTGGTTAGGTCATGAGTTCAATTCCTATAATTATCATTTTTGTGTAATAATTATTACTTTGTACAAGTTTTCATCTTCTATATTGTTGGATTTGTACCAAAAATAACGCTAAATAAATGATCGTAATGGAGAGGGTATTATTCATTACTCTGTATAATCATTATTTTACTCACTCCGTCTCGATTAATAGTTATCTGTTTATATTTTTGGGTGTATCAATCAATAGTTATTCATTTCTCTTTTTGAAAGTTTTTTGTGGACCATTACTGCATGTGGGCCTGGGGTTGTAGTTTTATATGGTCCAAATTCTTGTTTAATCCGTCTTAAACTATAAACGGGTCAAATAAAAGGATAAGACAATAAACAGAATGTTTAGAGAATGGCAAATTTTTATCATATCCATCTATATAGATACTTAAGTTGGATATGACCGTATTAAGATATTTTTTTGGTGTTGACCAGGAGTATCCCCTACCGAAAGTTGGGGCAATCTCTTTCGGGGTACGCAATTTAATGGGTTGACCCCTCCCAATTTTGGCTTTTTCATTCGCAAGAGTTAGGAATCGAACCCATGACCACTTGTTTAAGAGATGAGAGCCCTTACCACTCACACCAGCCAACTTTGGTGTATTAAGATATGTGAACTTATTAATAAAACTTAATTCTCATTTAAGACGGTACGAACCGTTTTAAGCTTAATACTACTTATGTACTCCCTCTACACACACCTACTTTCACCCCATTTCAATAAAATACTCCTTACATATATTAGAGAAATGAGGTGAAAACTTATGTGCGCCGGAACTATATAAAATAAATTGTCGTTTTTCCTATACATTCTTATATACACAAGTGATATTAAATTGACATGTTTTAAACTTAAGACGGATAACACCTTCTTAAAGAAGACTTAAGTACGAACTTATTAATAAAACTTAGGAAGTGTGTACATCAACAAGTCTTGCGACGGGTTAAATAATACCCATGTGGATATATAAGATAAAAGAAATGGCTACATCCTAGACATTCTGCTTTTGTCTTATCTACTTTACATGGATGATACTTGATACGTTGCAAGTTTGCGACCAGGGGCGGAGTTAGGATTGGAATACATATAGGGCTAAACCGGTAACTCTTTAAACAGCGCGGAAGCCGTTATAAGGGGACGAAAATGTTGATGTGTTGAGTTTTAACGGAAGTAAAATATCGATAAGTGCTTGATAAACAAAGATATTTTCGACTTGCAATCTAGACGATTATTTTATACTATATGCTTGAAAAAAGAAAGCCAGTACAAATTTACAAACTTACCAATTTAATTAAGATATTTAATTTATTAAATTAAAATTGTTATAAAATAAATACGGTCTTACTTTATACAAGTTTGGGATTAATTAACATAAGATTTAAAATTTTGGGGGAAACCTTAAACTAAAATATCAATTTGGTCTACTTTACATGTATTTATATTTATTTATATTAATTTTAAAATAATATTCCTATATAGTTGTCATTAAGATCCATAAATATCTATATCATTTACACCTTGTACAAGTTTAGAAAAAAAAAAAAAACCAATAAATGGTGTTAATAGGAATTGAACACACACCTCTTGAAATCTTGAAATTGAGCAAAACTAAACGTAAAGTGTGGAATTGTCCACAATCAACCCACTTTGCTACACGAATTACATGACACTTTGGAAAGGTAAAAATTATTTTACTAAAATTTATATGGGGCTATAGCTCATATAGCCGATATGCTCCCTCCGCCCATGTTTGCGATAGATATGTCCGTCATAAATGAAAATTTGTGGTACATCAAAGGGAGGGTCACTAAGAGCATCCGCAAAGGTGGAATTTACCTCCCCATTTGCATTCTCTTTCTTCAAATGGACCTCCTCATTGTTGCACTAAGCTCCCCAAATATTGGGGCTCCTCTACTTTTAGAGGAGGTTGCCAAAACAAAAAGCAAGGCAAATTGGTGTGCCTTTTGGGTAGGTTTCCATATTTTATAGGTAAATTTATGTTCTTGGGAAACCTCATTATTGCAAAGATGTAATTATGAAATGAGAAGGGTAGATGAAAAAGTTAGTGGAAAATGAGGTAGACGAATGAGAAAAGGAAAGATAAAATATGGGACACATCACCTTTGCGGATGCTCTAAATAAACTAATGAAATGATGTTGGAGCAGTACAGATTGTGTAGAAGATGGGTCCACTTGAGAAAGAAAGTACAGATGGAGCAAAGACGAATGAGACAAGTAGACAACCAGGTCACAGCAAACCCAAGTACCCAACCGCTGCCGACTTGCTAGTTGCTACCTTATCCAATGTTATTTGTCCTTTCTAAATATGTTTTCGGTAACGGACAATAATACGGACTAGGACGTTACCAAGTGTTGTTTGAACAAAATGGCGGTCTATGTCAGTGGTGGATCCAGAAATTAATATTTACGGGGTCCTATTTATATCAATTTTTTTTATGTGAAGGGTCTAATTTGGGTCGGATGATCGGGTCAACTCAAAGTTCAAAAAACGGATGTAATTTCTTTTTTTAACATTTCTTAGACCATCCCCAAACAAGGTCAATTGCTTGGTCATGATCTTACTTGGTCATGACCTTCCTTGATCATGGTTAATTAAGCAATTAAGGTACTTAATGCGTGACCAAAGGTGGTCAATTTGTGACCAAACACAAGAAATGGTCAATTTGTGACCAAGGTTGGTCAAAAGAGTTGGTCTTATTGACCTTCTATGTGTCAATTTCTTATTGGTTGAACAATTATAAATAAATAAAAAAAAACTACTCTACACTAATCTATACTACTCTACTCTACTTTCGTAACTAGAATGTGGGAAAACTTTCGTAACTAGAATTTCCTTTTAATGCATTTTATCAGTTCGTAGAATTTAATGTTTTTTTAAAAAATATATGCGGTATCTTATATGTCGAATCATGTTTTTCAATAAAAAAATTTAATTGTTAATGAAATCGTCTAATAACTTTTCAAAATTATAACGTTGTTATTTAATATTTTTTTGCGTAAAGTACAACATAAGATTAATATAGTCGTAAAATATTGGAGTAGTTTTTTTTATTAAGAAATTTACAATAATAGAAAAATAACTATATTTATAAAATGTTAGGAAAAATAATTGTAAAAGTAAGAGAGAGAAAAGTGGGGTAGAGAATGTTGTAAAGTGGATAATGATTGGGTTGATGACCTAGATCGCGACCTTCTGCTTGGGAGGGGGAAAATGGGTCAAGGTTAATAAAGTGTGATTAAGAGTAAAATCAGGCCGCGACCTAGTTAGCGCGACCACTGCTTGGGGATGGTCTTAGATAATATTTTTCCTATTATTAATATTGTACTAGTTTTCTTGCCCGTGCGTTGCACGGATATTAAAATAATGTGTGATAAATTTCACAATAAAATGGAATATAGACATATTGTACATCGTTCATGTCTAAGATTTTATGTATGCCGCATGACCAACAAATAATTCCCGTTAACATAAGAATAAAAGAGTGTTTGATTAATAAAATACTTTTTTTTAGGAAAATAAAACCAATATGAAGTTTATATATATATATATATTGTAACACCCCCATACTCCAAGTGCCTTACCAGGACCACTCAGGTATAAGGATACTACCATCTCGGTTGCCCGAGGTACTGAATATCATAAGACAATAAAGAAACGTACTTTTAAAGTAATTAAAGATTAAGCGATTACATGTTATAACCAAAACTAATAAAAGGAATTACAAGCTTCTCATACGGTCTACAGCTAAACTATCAAAGCTACTAGACTTCGTCGACACGAATGAAGACTTCTAACCGCCACGTGATGACTCATCCCAAATATCCCATACGCGTCATATCACACACCCAATAATCGCTCACCACCCCGAATGGATCACCACAGCTTTTAAAACATTTAAACGGGGTCGATACTAATCACACAATTCAATACATATATCAACAATAAAATACACAGACAACCGAATCACACACACACACACACACACCAACTTCCATCACCTCAATACGATCCGTCCACTTTGGACCCGACCACCGATGGGGGACCGCAGCCGTTCCCACCTAAGCCCCGCTCATCGTACGAGCGATAACCCCGTCCATTAATGTGCACATCCCCTTTCGTGGCGGGTTCCACGAAGGGCGAAACTAGGGCGTGAGATCACTCCCGCAAGTGACCCCACTCACCGAGAAACGCATCTCGAGAGCCATAGAAACCAATCACAATCACAATCACAATCACAATCACAATCATCATATCAAACAACTAACTACAAAGACATCACCAATATCCCATTATGGGACTAATACGAGTAGGAAATCCTACCGAAAGCACAACACGCAGACGGTATCTACAAATTTGTATCAAAACGGCTCCTCTACGAATTCTCCTCCTATCATACAACACATAGATGCTACCATTCAAATACTACTCATAAAAACCCCCAATTCCTAAATTAGGGTTTCATCAATCTTAACAAAACATTATAGAAATTATATTAAAAGCTTACCCTCGACGCAAGGAATCCAACGACACGAACTACGATACGAACTGACCGTCTGAACTCCGGGAATTGTTAAGGATGCGATTAGGAAGATGACTGACTGCTTTCTCTTTTAAACAGGTTTTAGGTTTTGGTAAAAGTGTTTTAAAACAACGACGATTATGTTTAAATACCCTAATCGCATAATTAACAAAACCCGAGAAAACTCCCCCGTAAAACGGACACTCGATCGAGTACCCAAGGTACTCGATCGAGTACCCCCTTACTCGATCGAGTACCCCAGCTACTCGATCGAGTACCCAACAGGTCAGAAACTATTTTATTTCGCAACTTGCCCATACTCGACAGAGTAAGGCCTACTCGATAGAGTACCCAAAGACTCATAAATACGGAGTATTACAGTCTTCCCTCCTTAAAAAGAACTTCGTCCCCGAAGTTCAACCCATACATAAAAACAACCATACTGACTCGACCAAGACACAACAACTTAGCTAAGGACTCAAGAACTCGACCGAACATAGAACATGAACTCTTAACACCCACTCCACCAACTATGTTTACTTCCACAACATGACTCACTATATCGTATCTACCACATATATACCTCATCACGACACCAACTCCATACATAACCAACTACCATCCTCTAATGCTGCTAGCTCCATAATATCAACTATCAAATCCAATACCAAGACACTCATAGACATCAAACGGAATGTTACATTCTACCACCCTTAACAGGAACTTCGTCCTCGAAGTTTACTCACACTCGTAACCTCATCATCCAACTGTCAATACTAGCGAAATATTCTCACACTCCTAAACATCACGCTACTACAAGCACGGTCATGACCTTTAATAAAATCACCCACAACACGAATCGATCTTTTATTCTACATCAAGACTCAACTTCCGAATATATTACCATATGTACAACCATCAAAATCTGTTTTATCGCATCCTACTCCTCTTAAGACAAATGTTACGTCCTCGTAACGCACTAATACCAAACCATATCTATATCTCATTACCCTCTGTACCACCACATGTCAAAGATAACCGTCTATAAACCAAACACTCACCATTCTTATATCCAAGGCTCCCATACATAAACATTTCCCATTCCTCAACTCATTCGGCAAACAAGACCTAACCTATACCATAGACTCGTAGCAAATCACCATACCCACTCTTCATTATTACTGCCAAACAACATATCTCTCTACGTAAGGCACTTATCTCCCAGAAGCATAACTCACGATCCGCACTCGTTACGTACACGCACACTAGATCCTCAAGTTCTTTCTTTCATTACCGCAAAATTCATACACAACTTAACATGACACTAATTTCCCCAACACCCTACACTCACTGTCTCAACAAAAGATTATGAACTACCTGCCGCTTTCAGCTCGTTACCACACATGTTCCACGAATCATTTTCCATTACCATGTCTACCGATGTCTCATCTGAAAACAAGATCAAAATTACCGTAACAACCTCTCACAACCGTGTCCCATCAACAGATTATCACTATCCCATGACAACAACGAAACATATACAACTCTATTTCACATCATACTCTACCTCATTCCCAACTTAACCTAGTAAAGAAAACATGAATAAGCAAGACAACTGTCTATCAGCACAAATTGACACTCGCAGAGAGCAACATCAAACAAAACAACAATCTATGTATAACTGGTATGTACTTTCGAAACCCGAATCATAATCATCCCGCCTACTCCACCACAACCGGTGACGGCATCACAACACCGCCACCAACAGCCACACCGTAGTGCGAAAATACCCGCATCACAGCACTATGTACCGTGCCCGGATCACCACCCGAGGCACCACAACCACACCGATAGACATCACAACAGCATACAATTCCATAAATACTGACTCGGAAATAACCTTTCGGACAAGAAAACTTACTCAAATCCACTTTACTAAATCACAACGCAACATATTATATGAATAAACAGATAAGCATCTCATGAACATCATCTCTACCATTTCACAGAATACACATGTGTTATTAATACACATAAAATTATAACTAGCTATGTCAAATTAATTAAATTATTACCTTTTTGGATATCATTCAATTAAATTACCGTGTCCAACATATATATTACAGAACATTCATAAAACAACTTTATAATTATCACACCATACCACTTCTTGTGAGGTCAGAACCTCACACAAACATTTACACATATCATAGACCCGTAATCACAACCAACTAGTCAATCCTGACCACGTAAGTTACCACTCAACATAGGTTACCTGCCGCCCGAGCTTAACTCATATGCCCCTCACAACATTTTCCCCTATTCGCACAACCATCACTTCTTGTCAAGTATAACCATACCATTACTATTCAACTATTAGCATCCGCCTCATCTAACCACATCTTATACCTTCTCACAACTATACACAACAATCAGGTCCCTACCAAATCAACCTCTTTTGAATTGCTACCTTGCTAATATACCATCACTCTTAACCCTTAGTCACAAACCATAACACCACCACTGTCCGGACATCAAACCTCTTTCACTCATCTCTAAACATCACGATTTCTTTCCTATCTTCGGTTAACATCCCAAATAACTATCATCAAATTCACCAACAAAATTTACATCAACATCATTCCCAATACTGTCTTATTTGTATTGTCATCCAACTCTCCACCAAATATCTCGTATCGTGCCAATACTCCACCAACTTCCTACTCCCTTAATTCCTCGAAACTCATTACCAATCATGTCGCCCTGAAACTCCTATATAACCTTTAGCTAACATCCTCGTGATACCATCACACATTTCAATGATTCCTTACCTTTATATCACATAACTCCGGTGAATATTTTCCCAGCTTACTTTTATCCTTCTTTTCTCTTTACACTCAATAATACCAATTAATAGTTCAACTCCTTATTCCTTCTAGCTAACTCTTTAGAAATCTGGTTGCCCCTTCGTTGCTCCAAAACTTAATTCCATTATTTTCTACCGACATCATCTCACTCTTTCTTACCATGGATCTTCTCTTATTGTGCTATCACTCATACTTGCCACTAATCTATCCATAGAACCAACATTTAATGTTCAAACAATTGCATCCCCCTTTTTACATCTCTAGAAATCAGAATTCATTTAATACCGTTAATTACCCAAGGAAATCACACAGTAGTTTCATCTTTTAATAAACCAAACCTCCCAAACTCACTCACTGTCTACAAATACACCTCGCGACATGTCTCCACAAAGTTCACTATATATTACTCTTCTCAACCCTTTTAAACGAACTTTCACTACATAAATCCATAACCCACACGACTCCTAACCATTTCCCTCCTTAACTCTTTACACATCTCAAGCTGCCACTATCCACATTCTTACTTTCAATCTTTTCATTCTCACGTTCATTATACTCACATCATCCCTTGTCTACATTCACTTATTTTTACATTACTCAACACACAATCATATCACTCATCCCGTCTCGCAAAACGTGCGCCATGCCTCAATAAAATATACCAATCTTCCTTTTCTTTTTCCACCATCTATCATAATCACATATAACTCATGTCCTCCCCACCGAACTCATACTCATCATAGTGCCACTCTTTACATCATACGATTGGGTAACTTACGCTTCAGGACCAACACATACGTAAAACAATGCATAAAGAAGTAATACAAGACCTTTGAATTAAACATAATATGCAACGAACGTCAAAAGACAAACATATGACCCGAAATACGCATATGACCTGCACAGACCCCACTCGATCGAGTACCAGAACCTACTCGATCGAGTTGAGGCTACTCGATCGAGTGCCCAAATGCTCGATCGAGTGCCCCGACTCCAGAACCCAAACAGACCTTCTGATCTCTGACTTACTCGACCGAGTAACCCGGCTACTCGATCGAGTGACCCCATACTCGATCGAGTGCCCGAGGTACTCGATCGAGTGCCCAAAAACACGATTCTGGTCAACATAACGACAAGTACCCACTCGATCGAATCAAACCCACTCGATCGAGTCATGCAGACTCGTGAATACTACCCGCATGTTATCTCACATACCCCAACGTACTATGCATTCATTATTATTTCAACATTATGATTACAACTACGCATTCAAATCTGCGCGACTCCTCATACAATCAACAAAATAATCCACTTCGTGTTATTAAGTGCCACGTTATAAACAGCCATCATGCTTTTCATCCAATTCGTTATACAAAACACATATCATTGAACCTCTATTCTTCATGTTACTACTCACCAAAAGCCAAACATTACCATCTACCATGCTCATATAACATTCAACTTTCAATCATGTATTACCCGCATGTTTTAAATTTTCATAACACAAACCACACCCATACACTACAAATCATATTCCCATGTTGCTAACACAACAACAATACAAATCCACTTCATCACACATCATCATATACGAACTACTTTCTTTTTCTACCATATCATTCATCATTCTCATATACTTTTCCAACGATTCCAACCAACAAGTCAACCAACTATCATGCTACATGCTTTCGACAAACCATATACAGCACAATTAACATACACGTCGCACATATACACACGGACTCCACGTTCCCATACCATGTGACTGGCTTAAGTATCATGGGGCCAAGATTTTGAAATGAGGGCGCCTACTCACCCAAAACCTAGCATCAGCCGGGGCTCCCATTACACATACACCAGGTTCATTTTATTAGACTCCCTATGTTCATTATGTTCATTTGTTACAGGTTCCAAAATCGTCGCTCTGATACCATTTGTAACACCCCCATACTCCAAGTGCCTTACCAGGACCACTCAGGTATAAGGATACTACCATCTCGGTTGCCCGAGGTACTGAATATCATAAGACAATAAAGAAACGTACTTTTAAAGTAATTAAAGATTAAGCGATTACATGTTATAACCAAAACTAATAAAAGGAATTACAAGCTTCTCATACGGTCTACAGCTAAACTATCAAAGCTACTAGACTTCGTCGACACACAATGAAGACTTCTAACAGCCACGTGATGACTCATCCCGGCTATCCCATACGCGTCATATCACACTCCGCCCAATAATCGCTCACCACCCCGAATGGATCACCACGCTTTTAAAACATTTAAACGGGTCGATTAATCACACAATTCAATACATATATCAACAATAAAATACACAGACAATGAATCATCACACACACACACACACACCACCAACTTCCATCACCTCAATACTTGACCGTCCACCGGACCCGCCGCCAAAGGGGACCGCAGCCGTTCCCACCTAAGCCCCGCTCATCGTACGAGCGATAACCCTGTCCATTAATGTGCACATCCCCTTTCGTGGCGGGTTCCACGAAGGGCGAAACTAGGGCGTGAGATCACTCCCGCAAGTGACCCCACTCAGCCGAGAACGCATCTCGAGAGCCATAGAAACCAATCACAATCACAATCACAATCACAATCACAATCACAATCACAATCATCATATCAAACAACTAACTACAAAGACATCACCAATATCCCATTATGGGACTAATACGAGTAGAAATCCTACCGAAAGCACAACACGCAGACGGTATCTACAAATTTGTATCAAAACGGCTCCTCTACGAATTCTCCTCCTATCATACAACACATAGATGCTACCATTCAAATACTACTCATAAAAACCCCCAATTCCTAAATTAGGGTTTCATCAATCTTAACAAAACATTATAGAAATTATATTAAAAGCTTACCCTCGACGCAAGGAATCCAACGACACGAACTACGATACGAACTGACCGTCTGAACTCCGGGAATTGTTAAGGATGCGATTAGGAAGATGACTGACTGCTTTCTCTTTTAAACAGGTTTTAGGTTTTGGTAAAAGTGTTTTAAAACAACGACGATTATGTTTAAATACCCTAATCGCATAATTAACAAAACCCGAGAAAACTCCCCCGTAAAACCGGACACTCGATCGAGTACCCAAGGTACTCGATCGAGTACCCCTTACTCGATCGAGTACCCCACTACTCGATCGAGTACCCAACAGTCGAAACTATTTTATTTCGCAACTTGCCCATACTCGACAGAGTAAGGCCTACTCGATAGAGTACCCAAAGACTCATAAATACGGAGTATTACAGTCTTCCCTCCTTAAAAAGAACTTCGTCCCCGAAGTTCAACCCATACATAAAAACAACCATACTGACTCGACCAAGACACAACAACTTAGCTAAGGACTCAAGAACTCGACCGAACATAGAACATGAACTCTTAACACCCACTCCACCAACTATGTTTACTTCCACAACATGACTCACTATATCGTATCTACCACATATATACCTCATCACGACACCAACTCCATACATAACCAACTACCATCCTCTAATGCTGCTAGCTCCATAATATCATCAACTATCAAATCCAATACCAAGACACTCATAGACATCAAACGGAATGTTACATATATGATACTTAAACTGATAGTTTTTAGAATTTTTTCATTAATACCTGTTTGTTTTTCAATTGGTCAAGGAAAACAATAATATCTACTCTGTATAATCAACTCAATGATGCAACAAATCTCCTTCTTTCGAATAACAACCATAATTTAATCATTACTGGATCAAATTGTAATCATGTAAAAACATTTAGAATGTTATATCTCCCGGTCAAACTATAGAAGTACGTTTGAATGTGAACCAAATTCCGACGCAATACTACATAGATAGGGCTGCTTATGACCCCCTAGCAATAGCCTTGGCCCCCATCTTCTCATTTGAAACAAAATCTTTTACCCAAACCCCTATTTTTCTTCCCTATTCACACACATGATCTAAAACAATCACATCCCTTGAAAGATCGATCCTTGTCTCCGAAACTTATCTCAAATTTATCCAACCAAGTGAAAAACTAAACCCCTACTTCTAGAAAAATCCACCATCCAATGTAAACTAACCCTTGCTCTCGACAATGTTGTTTGTTTTTAACAAAATAAAACCAATATTAACAAGTTTATATATATGATACTTGGGATTGAGGGTTTTTAAATTTTGTTCACTAGATTTTGTGCCCGTACGTTGTACGGGTTATAATATTGATTCGTCTCTAATTGTATCTTCGCAATTGAGAAGTTATGTTTACTTTCTTAACATTAGTTTTCTCGTGAGAATGTGAGTATATACAAATACATTAAAATATTTTTTTTTAGAATATGAGTATATACAAATAAATTAACCTTTTTTTTTTATGATTTGTGTATATAAAAGTTATAATCGCTATGCACGAGTAACTAAATAGTGTTCTGTTTGTAAGTGAGCTTGTGCAAATGTAGTTTTTTTTGCATCTGGAAAATGTAAGTTTTTCTTCGTAAAATAAATAATTAATGAGTTAAATACAGGCCTGACTAACTCAATATTAATTGTTATATGTTATATTTGAAGAATAATTAGAAATTATTATTATTTTAAATATTTTAAATTACAAAAATAATTGAAAAATCAAGTTGGTATATTTTATTAAATTAATATAATTTTTATAAATTTTTCACTATAAGTATGGTAAGTAATATTAATTATAATCATTATAGACGGGAGATATCCATCTATAATTATAGGGCCAAATATTCACTCACTTTAAGCATAAGACAAGCAACAAGTTTCATGATGGGGCCCAAAAATATCACCATTTAAGCATATTTGACCCGTCTTTCACTTTAGACAGATAACCATTGTTAAGGGGGATGTCAAATAGACCTATTGTGTTCGTGCATAAGAGTTGCAGTGCAAATATACTACCACAAATTTTGTTACTAATAAATCCTATTTACTCCAGATAAATTTTTATCTTTTTAAAGATAAATCTTAAAAGATACGAAGTACAAATAATAATATATTAATGTATGCATCAAGTTTTTTTTTTTGAAACACTTCATTAGTAGAAAATTTAAATAAAATAAATTTTGCAGAATTAGTAGGTATCTGATCCATTATCTTAAATATCATATCCAAATTCACTAATGAAAAAGTGACCAAGGCAATGCTATGTAGTTAGTTTTTCTTATTTGGTAATAATCATATTCATAAGAACTCTGATATCACCTAAACTATGCCAATAAAACAATGCCAGTTCATTCCACACAATTCTAGGGTAAAGATTCCAAAATTGAACAAAAATATTGTTATTTGATTACCTAAAAAAATTAAAGAAATTAAATTGTAATGTTCTAGGAATTACAAAAATGGTATATTGTTTTGTATCTGACACTAATTCGAACTCAAACAAAATATGAGCGCCCCTATGCCTTCCTTTTTTTATGTCTAATACAAACTCTAATATATGATACATTCATACAGAGTAGAATTATAGTCACTCTAAAATCCAGATGATGATAGGGGCATGCCTTAGAAGCAATTATTTATGAAATAACTTTTCAATCCCTTTAGCATATATACTAATGATTTCGTAGATACTTAGTAATTAAATAATATACTCAGAAGGTCCAATAATTTGTAATTTGTAATATTCAGATATTAAATGATTTGTTTAGTAAAGTTTTAATGTTTAAATAAATTACTGCTCTATGTGAAAATTTTACCATAATTAAAGTAAAACAAATTGCTATGTGTTCGTTACCATTTTGTTGTTGATCGTGACATAGTAATTTCGTACCTATTTACATAATAAAAGTGCCCATTTTATTTTTAATTATGATTTATACCTATTTTATTGGCTGTAGTACCACTTTTCCTTACAATTGTAAAATAGTCTATCAACAAATAAGCCATATGGCATAACATGAGATCTAACTCAAAAAGTGTAAGATGAGTTATTAACAAAGTATGTAACAATATTTTGAGTCCTGGGATGCAGGAGTGTTAAACTTCATGAGGGAGAGTTTCACCGTCCTACTGATCCTATCCGACTTGAATTCAAACCAAACTGAACGGTCTACATCAAAAGAAAAAAAGCAATATGTTAATTTGGAACCAACTAAAATAATATTCATTGAACTTTCTAAATCATCATAAATGGAAAAGGGAGATCAAACTTATCACATGTATATCATCTAAGATGTGCATATTCGTGTTAACCTTAAGACGGGTCAAGTATTACACGTAAGACAAAAACAGAATAAATTGAGATTAGCAAAAGTTTTTCTATGTATGCAAGTTGGGTGTTATTTAACCAATTTTATTCTTACCATCGTAAAGAAGATCCATTGGCATATATAGAGATGTATGGCGCTTATTTTTGTTAGCAAGTAAATTGCAAGGTTCCTGCAAGATCAACAAATGAGTATACGAAAAAAAAAAAAACTTAATACACCTATAGAAATAAATTTGCAGACAAAAGAAGGAGTAATATAGAGAGAAGAATAAGAAATTTTATACAAAGTGTATAGAATTGTTTAACAAACAAAATAGAAACAAAGTTAATAATATAAAGGATGATGGGAGGCACTGGTAGAGACGGTAGAGATGTGAAGGGAAAAAAATCATCTTGGTCAACATTCACAACGATAAAACATATACTTCTATGTGTATAAACAATGGTAGATAGTTTTCAATTTATAGCTAATAAATTTTACGTAGTTTTGTTTACCTAGAGTTCTCGCTATTTAAGGCGGGCTTGTATGAGACTTTTCGCAAATGGCAGGTCTATAATAAAACTTATCCTATTATTAATATTAAATTCTAAAATTCAAACTTTATCAGTTTAATAAATATATTTTAGAATTTTATTTATTTATTTATAAAATAACTTTAGTGTTTCAAAAAACTTGGAGTCTCTAGAATTGTCTGAAAAAAGCCTCTTTTATATATATACTAGATTTAATGCCCGTGCGATGCACGGGCCTATTTGTAATTGCTCTGTTATGTATAATATAGTAACCAAAAAGTGTTTTCATGGTCGCAACTATATACTACTTTGCTTGTATTGATATACGTATATGTATAAATGTATAGTGTAACTGTTTATTATAAACACGAGAATTTACTTTTGTCTCATCTATCTTTTCTAACACCCATCTAAAATAAGAATTTCTGTTAAAAATAATGAATAGTTGGTTCTAGAAGTACATATGATAATTTGTGCTCATGAACGCTTTAGTGATAAAATAAGGTTTTCTAATAAGATCTCTTTAATATCTTATAATTTTTTAATTAGCGATTAGTAGCTTGCATAGTGAACATATGAATTGGGTAGTTAAGTCCTTCATTAGGCATTGGAGTCCTTATTTAATTTGGTCTATGAATTGAAGTTGTGTCCTAATGTAGTATATAATCCTAAGATCGTCTTTAAGATAATGACATAATTTCATTTCAAATTTTATCTTGTACTTCCTCTGTTTCGATCATCTGTTATCCTTATTTTATTTTTGGTGTCTCGGTTAATTATTGTCATTTGTTTTAGGATTGGATTTGATGAACAATTTGATTATTCACACCCAATTTATCCCACTTGTCATCTAATATTTGGACCCCTTAAATTTAATTTTCTTGGTCTTTGTGCCAAAATCAAAGGACAACAATTGACCGGAATAGAGGGAGTAATACTTTTCTAAGTCTTAAGTCGTTCTCAAATTGAATTTAATAGTGTTCGAAGTGTTTTCTAAAACTTGTACTATTTGTAATCGCTCAATAAAAAAAGTCCCCTATATATATAGATAGATAAATAGATACATATACTCGTGTTATCGTATTTTTTATTCAAAGGCTTATGTATATTTTGTATTCGAAGACTTATATATACGCACAATTTAAAATCTGCTCTAGATTCACTATTATATACTCCGTATAAGTTTCTTAACAAATTCATAGTACTTGCATAACTTATCTTTGCGTTTTATGTTTTAACACTATTAGGCACATTAGAGTTGTGTGGTTAAATTGGTTTCACACCCTTTATTACCATATTTTTCTAAATATATTTGTAAATATTAGCTTATCTTTAATTATGGGAGCGTTGTTTGACTATATAAACAATAATAATACATACAATATGTTGATGGATTTTAGATTATTTTTTAACTATAATACAATATGTTGATAGATTTTAGAATTTTTTGAACATATAGAACTCTAATAAGTCGTATTTATTAATGTAATTTTTAATATTGTTTTAACTCTTACGCGCACTATATAAATCATGAATGATCTTTCAACTCTTTCATTAAACCTCAGGATTCGTTTTGCACAAAATAACGGAGAGAAAGGAATGATCATGGATAAAAATTGCAACACAACACTACCGGACAACCATATTGTACACTCTCTTTTGCGCTAAACTTGTGTGATATACATCAAACCCAAATTATTGTTTAAGGAGGAGTTTGTGGGTGGGTTGGGAAGTGTGGATTTAACTCCTAAGAATACAACAATTGAGTTCTCATTTTGTTCAGTGTACTATTTTCATATTTTTTTTAAGTCGATTGCTTGCGCATTATAATACTCCGTACCGTAGTAGAATTAGTTGTTCGCAGACATATATGGACGCAAGCTGAAAAAAAAAATTGTAAAGGAAAATATATACCGATGTGGTCAAATTGTCATCCAATTTCTGAAAATATTACTACTATTAGGAACGTAATACAATCCGATATGTAAAATTATGTATATTGTGGCTAACATAGTATATTATGATAACCATAATATTATCTTTACACTTAATAATATATTTCCTAATATTCTATTCTATCTAATATTCTATTCTAATTTTCTCTAATAAAAACATATTAGATATGTAACAACATCAAACTATAAAATAATACATTGTATTTTATCAAAATAATAAAATAGAAAAACATGATATAATGAATGAACATGAAAAAAAGAAAACTAAAACTTGTTGTATCCCTCAAAAGCAGCATTGAACAAACACCAAAGTCCTTGCATATATAGCACCATCAAGCTATGAAACGTACATGGGAAAACCTAATATATTGGTTCGTTGATGGTAGGCAAAGGAAGCTTACGTGTTGGTTCATCGCGATTAATCTTCATGCTTACGGGCTTACTGCACAACTACAATATCTGCACACAAATACTAAATAATACGGAGTAGGTCGTTGAAGAGACGGTCTCTTAATAAAATCTAATACTAACACCTCCCTGAAACAGTTTTAAGAAGTATTTGCCATATTGAAATAGGAAAAACGATTACCTCAAGTATGCTAAATTTTATATAATATCAGACAATATTGCACTGCACAAAAAAAAAAAAAAAAAAATTACGTTAGCAAGTAAACACCGCTAAAATAATGAGACATATAAAAATTGTGTACACAATAAATATCTGAAGGGAAGGGGAAATTCAGAGGAATCTATGCTTGAAAATTTATGTTTTTTTACTGTTAAAAGCCATATTTATATACGCAAATAGTTAGAGTCTTATTACGACTAAAATTGTTCATTAAGAACTGAGGAGTCTTGGAAGTCTAGTGTTAATTACTATAAGATACGTAGTACATATCTACTTGAATTCTAGCCAGTAGCATGAGAATACCGGACGTCCGAGAATACCAACTTTCATTGGGACTGTGGTTATTTTTTTTTTTTTAAATATTAGGTAGTTCGTAAAAATTGGACTCTCTGTAATCGCTCGAAAAAAGCTTCCTTTATTAATATAGATAGATACTAGATTTAATGCCCGTGCGATGCACGGGCCTTTTTGTAATATTCTACCGTGTAAAATCTTGTAACTAAAAAATGTTAACGTGCATAATAAAGTGTAATATGATCAATTATACGGAGTATATAATACTCCCTCTATCCCACTTTTATTGTGTTACTTTCCTTTTTTTATAAGAATTTAAGTAATAGAGTGAAATTACCACTCTATCCTTTGAATTAAAGGGAATGAAGACAATATCAATTAGGTATGATGGTAGCTAATTATCTAGGGGTATATTGGAGATTTACAACTTTTCCTTACTAAATTTAGTAAGGGGACAATCATTATGGGATAAATTTTTGGAGAAAATGGGACAATAAAAATGGAGTAGAGGGAATATAACTTATAAGATAAGAACCGTCATACACTCAATCAAACTCGTAAAAACAATCATACTACTAACCAAACTCAAGTTAAGTTTAACTATTTTGTGCATATTCATTCCTAATAGGGTAACTAATATGCCATTTTATACAAACTCAATTACTTATGCTAGTTGCTTTTTAACTATTTTCTATCTTCTAGTTTAATTTGAAACTTTTTCGCATTATTATTATCGTAGCTAGTAGCATATGGATTTATTAAGATGCGTTTTTATTAACTATTCTCCCCATTTCAGTCAATTGTTATCATTTCATTTCGGCATAAAGATCAAAGAAAGGAGAGGGGGGCAATTATTAGATGACAAATGGACTAATTTAAGTGTGAGGAATCAAATTACTTTTCAAATGCATTCCTAAAATAGAAAATACAATAATTAAATGAGACACTCGAAAATGAAAAAAGACAACAAATAACCGGGACGAAGGGAGTATTTCAATATTGTTGAATTGGAGTCTCTATTAAAAGTCACCTAGAATATCATCACAATACACATTCTGGTATTGAAGTTCAAAAGGTTTATAATCTTCAGTTGGAATTTGTCTAGGTTTTCACACCGGAGGCTATTATGCCTAACTATCACCTTAAAATAAAACTTCATACGATATTATCTTTTACTCGAGAACTCTTTTCTCTTCTCGAAAACTTATATCGACTTGCAAATTAATACAATATACTACCTCCGTCTCAAGAGATTTTTTGCACTTTTATTCATTTGTTAGGAATATTTTAATAAAATGTAAAGAATATGTTGAATCGGAGAGAGTATTTTACATATATATGTTTATATTTTCATTTAAAACTTTAAAGACAAGGCTATTTATAATTTTTTGAAAACTTGATTAATTATAATAATTGTTGTTTTCAGTTCTAATACAAACACTATAACATATAATAATTTGATATGATTTGCAAGTCAAAAATTCACTTGAATGTCTGAGTACAACTAAATTACGGAGTCTTTATGCTTGTGTAACTCATAGTATGCCGTAGTATTAGGACATAATACCCAACAATAACAGATTCAACCATTTTTGACCTACTATAAACTATTATTTAATGATTAATGACGACACTTTTCACCACTTCAATATAGTCACCTAAGAATGAAGATGTTTTTCCTCTACCTAATGGTTGAAAACAAAATAAAATAAACTCAAACTATGTATAATAAGTACTACTCCGTATAATTGCAAGAAGATGTTTAGGTTTTGCATGCATTATATTGCATGGAGCATATTACAGTATATAGGAGTAATATATATCTCAAGAAATTTGTGATATCACGCATGCATCCAATAGATTAAAGGTGTTAGATTTAATTGGTACCATTAATTGTTAGACAATTCTACAACATATCTGCAAAATAATTTAGAGAATAAGTAATACTCCCTCTCATCCAGGTCAAAGTTTACACTTACTTTTAATAATTTTTGAATCGATTTGACCATATTTTCTTCATATATACGTGGCGTTTTTGTAAAAAAAAATAAAAAAAATTTATGAAAGATTTTTTCATAACAATTCTATAAGTATAACAAACTACTCTGTAGTACATGGTATGTAATGTAATAATAATAACAATATGTCTTGGTATAGACGGGTGGGGCGTATAGACGGGTAAACACCTCTAATAAAATGGGTAGGGGGGACAAGGTGGGGCACCCCCATGTGCTTTCCACTTTATGGCAAATGGGTATTTTGTGAGGGAAAATGATATCCGTCTATACGTATAGACGGATAGTGTCCGTCTATAATGAGAATTTGTGTAATAATAATTGTATGTAATATTTTATGCTAACAACTTTAGAAGCGAGTATGCCGTACAATATGATTAAAATCTTACCATGTCCTTGCTTACCAACATACATGCGGTTTAACCAATTTAATGTCGATGAGAAAATAAAACAAAAAACAACTATTAGTTGAAATAGCTTTGAAATAATTTTCTACTAAAAAGAGACTTAAAAGAAACAACTGAATTAATGGTCGTTTTATATACAATCTCGTATATGAGTAATAACTGATTTTATGATAAGTATTAAAACATATTGAACTAAATAAATATGTGAACCTTAAATTTTAGAAATACCTCTTGAGTCATACGGAGTAGCTGATACACTATTCCAAAGCTATCATCAGTCATCACCGTATCAAACTATCATCAAACCTGCAAATAATATGCGACGATTAAATTTAAGTGATGATAAATCAAATGAAAAACACATTCAAACACATCGAGATATAACAACACAAATTCATAACAACTATAAAGTAATAGCAAATAGCACATTCATTTAATTTAATGTTTTTAAAGAAGCTATGAGATAATAGTAAAATAGTATTGAAAAAGTAAATTGCTATTGGCAAACAATTTTGGACGGGATTGTATAAATACAAATTTAAGTCTTAGAGTTTGATTGCACTTGTATTGCTAGTAGTATTTATCTCTTCCTTCACTACGTATATATATTCTATTATATCTAATTACCAAACTTTTTTTTAAATTACTATTGGTCGAAAGTCTTTTGTGAATGTTGGAGTCTCTATAATCGCTCGAAAAAAACTTCCTTTAATAATATAGATAGATATTGATTAATACCTGTTTGTTTTTCAATTGGTCAAGGAAAACAATAATCATTGTTGGGTCAAATGGTAGTTACGTAAAAACATTTACAGGTAGTTAAATGTTATATCTCCCGGTCAAACTATAGACGTACCTTTGAATGTGAACCAAATTCCAACACAATACTACATGGCTGGGGCTACTTATGACACCCCCTATAACAATAGTCTCGCCCCCCATCTTCTCATTTGAAACAAAATCCTTCACGCAGACCTCTATTTTTCTTCCCTATTCACACACATGATCTAAAACAATCTCATCCCTTGAAAGATAGATCCTTGTCTTTGAAACTTCTCTCAAATTTATCCAACCAAGTGAAAAATTAAACCCCTACTTCTAGAAAAATCCACAATCCAATAGAAACTAACCCTTGCTCTCGACAATGTTGTTAGAATTAAGATTTTAATTTAATTTGGATTGATGGGGTCAAGATTAAGTTTATGAGTATGATCTTTTGAGGTTTTTTGTTATTATTCATGTTACCTGATACGTGCCTAATGTATAGTCTTTTTGGCCTATTTCAGCACGTATTTCTATGCATTTCTATACTGTTTTTATAGTATTTTGCTCCGAATTGGCTACTTTGGTGTATTTTGTCCCTTTTGTAGGAATGATCGCGGAAGTAGCGGAACCATACTCCTTTTCGTCCTTTTTGCATGCATTTAGAGGAGACGGGATTGTCCCAGAGTGAGATGTTGCACTTAGAAGTGTCGTTGCACGCATTACGAGGCATTTGGGTGAAGACGTGAGCTGAATTGAAGACCCAAGTGGTCTATCGAGCTGTTTGGTGGTCTATCGAGTGGTTCCTAAGTTCCCCAAGGCTCGATCGAGCTATTCCTTACTCGATCGAGTAAGTCGCATTTGACCAAGCCCTCGATCGAGTACCCCGATGGTCGATCGAGGAGTTTCACGAGATCTTGGTCGATCGAGTGGTTTAACCCACTCGATCGAGAGGCTTCCGACTCTATGGGCTTTAATCAGTCCGTGTTTTAATTATTTCCGCATAAACACTTTGTGTTTTGGCTATATAACCTATGTTTTACTAGGTTATTATGGATCTTTTATCCTTTTTATCTATCTTTTTACCTTCCTTCACAGTAGAATTTTGTTACGTTGCTTAAACCTTCGACTGCTACTCTTGTTTTCCGGATTTCTTCATTGGATTTCGTGTCTTTACGCCGGAAATTGCTTGGATTGTAATCTTCTCTCTTCTTTAATAATAATTAACCTTCTGTTGCTTTTAATTCTTGTTATTGTTATCATTCTTTCTGCCCTAGTTTATTTATTATTGAATTTTATTATTATTCCATTATGTCATCTGCTGGGAAATTATCTGCTGTTAGATTAATTATGGGTATGAGTAGCTAAACCCCTTCATGTTGGGATTAGGGGATCTGCGGTAGAATAATGACGACGTAGTGAATGAATTAGATGAACTGATAAGAGACTCTGTCACTATAGCAATATAACTGTAATTCTCGACCTAGTTGAGTGCACGCTTCTATGTCACCCATTAATCTGGCTACAATTAATCCTGGATCGAAAGATTGGACTAAATAGGCCTGCTATAAACAGTAGACTACCCTAATGAGGACGAAAGTTAAGTTAGTGGTATTTTAGGGTGGGAAGTGGACCGAAAGGACCTTCTGATATCCGTCTCACATTAGTTCGTCTGAGTCATTTACTGCTAAGTTGTTGAACTACCGTAGTGAACCGAATTCCCGACATGTCCCCCTCTTATTGATAGTTTTAATTCACTTCCTGCCCTACTGCTCTTTGCTTATTTCTCTTTCCTTTCAACTCCGTAGTTTAGAACCAAAAATTTAATCAACACCAATTGTTACCAGGGAATTAGAAGTAGATAGCTGTAGTTGCATTACCTCCCTGTGGATTCGATACTCGACTGCCTCTACTACATTTTTAGTTGAGACCGTTAGGTTTTATTTTTGACAGGTACGCGACAGACGTGTCAAATTTTGGCGCCGTTGCCGGGGAGGCAATTGTTCAATTTATTAGCTGTTTTATTTTTAATTCTTCTTTTAGTTTAAGGAACATCGTTCCTTAGACTATTCTCATATCTTGTCTTTAGTTTCTTCTTATGCGCAGGTCGCAAGGTGGGCCACTACTACCTTTTGATCCCGAGATTGAGAGATCTCTGCACGTAAAAAGGAGACTATTTCAAGAGCAACAGGCAGAGGAAGAGCCTAGTTCTCGTGGTAACTTTTACGAGAACGAGCTTTTCAAGACAATCCACCGTCTTCTCCGCTTTCCAATTCATCGCTCGAATCTATAACTTTCCCCGATTTTCCCGAAATGGCTGAGGAAGCAACCATCGCTAGTCACTCCGAGCCCACGGCCGACAATCTCTATAAAGGGTTCGAATCTGCGGAGATGCTAGGAAGTTCGAGCCAAAGCCTCGCATACATCAATATGGTCGAGAAAAATCGGTTCGGGAGCTGCAATCAAGACGCAGCTCAAGATATGGAGACTTTCATTGATTACTGCTGCTCCATACCTCCCCCCACTGGCGTGACAGCTGATCAGATCAAGGAAACTATGTTCATCTTCTCACTCCGCGATGCTGCAAGGGAGTGGTATAGGGATTTAGACCGAGCTGCTCACGGCATAACAGATTGGAATTCGCTAGCATTGGCGTTTTATAAGAAGTATTTCTCTGCTTCGAGAACCATCGCCATTAGAGCTCAGATAACAAGTTTCAAACAAGGGCCTGACGAGAACTTTCACGAGGCATGGCTTCGATTTAAGAAACTGGTACGGACCATACCGCACCACGGTTTCGAAAAGTGGAGCCTGTGTAACCATTTTTACAATGGTTTATATGATGATCAGAGGGCTATATTAGATGCTGCACCAACGGTCGATTTGCTGACAACTTGGGAGCGACCAAGGGATGGAAGATTATAGATGATTTAGCCACTCACAGGGCTGAATACGGGAATTCAAGAGGAAACCAAAGGAGAGCCGTTGAATCCTCTTCAGTGGCCGCATTAGAAGCCCTTACCGCGAGGTTCGACAAGTATGAACTAGGGGAGCTCTCAAGCCGGGATGTACCAGGTTAATGCTATGACAGACGGTCCTTTCGTGCATGCATTTAGATGTGGGGTAGATGGACATGTCGCTGATTATTGTCCTAGTCCTTATGAGCAATGTGCCGCCTTTCAACATTACAGTAAAACAACACTCATTACGAGCCGAATATCCACCCCAATTTGAGGTGGAGTAACCGAACGTACTCAACCCCACCGCTCCTCCAAATCGGCGAAGAGCAGCTGTATATTCCTCCACACCAGAAGCAACAAGGCTATCAGAAGCCTCCGTCTTTCAACCCGCCTAACCAAGGTGCTTCGTCATCTAGCGGGGTGAGTGAGATAGGTGAGTTAAAGTCCATGATGCAGTCCATTGCAAAGCAATTACAACAGAAGGACACGGCATTCAAGGCACTTGAGACTCAAGTTGCTCAACTGGCTGAAAATCAATCTTCGAGGAAGCCCGGTCATCTACCGACTCAAAATGACAAGAACCCAAATGAGACGGTACATTTGATAGAGTTGAGGAGCGGTCTTTCTTACGAGGGACCGGAAGTACAGAAATCAGACCCGAGGAAAGCTGTCGCTGATGATGAACATTGTTCTGTTAAGAGAAAAGGACTCACGACACAGGAGTTACTCGATCGACTGAAAACTGGCGTTCGATCGAGTGGAATTGGTGAGGAAAGCCCTCGATCGAGTAGTCTTTCTGCTCGATCGAGTGAACTGGAAGCTGAAGATGGTCGATCGAGTGGGAATGTTGCTCGATCGACTGAAGTTGCTGAAGAAGGTGCTCGATCGAGTGAACACATTGCTCGATCGAGTGATATTGATGACGGGAAGCTTATTCGAGAGCCTGCTAGTGCTCGTTTAAGCGAGGAATTACCAGAAAGGCCTCGTTCGAGAGGTAAGAAGCGTCCAAAGGATACCGAACCTGCTCCGGAAGACACTTTGGAAGCGAGAAACAAGGGGCTCGAGATACCAATCACGGTTCCCTTCCCGAGGCGGCTGCAGAATACCAAGATTAATCAACAGTTTGGCAAATTTGTTGAGCTTTTGAAGAGTTTGGAAGTTTCCGTGCCGTTCACTGAATTGCTGACCAAGGTACCCTCTTATTTAAAATTTATGAAAGAGATTTTAGCACGTAAGAGGACCATAAATGATAATGAGACCGTAGCTTTGACTGAGGTGGGGTCAGCCCTATTTCAAAATAAGCTACCTCCTAAGCAATCAGACCCGGGTAGTTTTTCGATCCCTTGTCACATAGGTATGCAATTGATTGATAATGCGCTATGCGATCTAGGCGCTAGCGTAAGTGTTTTACCTTTGTCTCTAGCTAAGAGACTTGGTGTGACAAAGCTGAGTTGCACCAACATGACTGTCTAGATGGCCGACCGTAGTTTATCACGGCCACTAGGTGTAGCGGAAGACGTACCTGTTCGGATCGGGAAGTTCTTTATTCCCGTCGATTTTGTCGTCTTAGACATCCCCGAAGATGTGCACACCCCTATCATTTTAGGGAGACCATTTTTGTCCACCGCCCGTGCAAGTAATAGACGTCGGGGAAGACTTTGACCTTCCGGTAGGGGACGAGGAGTTGACTTTCCATCACCCAAGTTCCGGAGGGCTCCCATGCAAGCTCAGCCTTGCAATGCCCTTTTTTCTGTTGACCCTATTATTGACACTCCAGATGAAAATTTGGAGAATATTGCTGTTATTGCTAACCCTCCGCCTCATACTGAGAGCAAAAAAGAGGAAAATTCGTCTGTTTTCCTTACTGCAGGTACAGATGAAGGAAAGAAAGGAACTGTCAAGGGATGTGGTGCAACCACTATCAATCAAACTGGAGCCAAGGATGCAAAAGAAGATGACAGAGGGGCGAGAACGAAGGCAGTTCGAACCTACATAGATTGGAACTATGTTCCTCCTCCTCTTGCAAACAGTAATTCAAGCTCATGGAAATCAAAGAGGACGGTCGGTGTCGCCAAGTGACGTCCTCCAAATCGAAGCCCACGAAGGGGCTACTGAAAGCTGATGGGAATTAAACGGGGAAATGCCCCGTGTAACAAATTGTAATAGATATTCGTTTGAATTTCTTTTGAATTAATTTATTACGTTTTTAATTAGGACAATTAGTTTAGACGTTTCTTTAGCTTAGACTGAGACTATAGACTGTGCTTTCTGCGTTTTTGGTATTTTGGGATGTGTTTGGATATGTTTTATGCAGGTTTGGGGAAATGTCACGCATTTCGAGGAAGTAAAGACGGAAATTCAAAGAAGTCTACACGAGGAAGTCCTCGATCGAGTACTTTTTGTACTCGATCGAGTGGAAGTTGGTTCGATCGAGCTTGCTGGCTGCTCGATCGAGGAAGGCCACAGAGGAAATGATCGATCGAGAGGGTTCTTACTCGATCGAGCAAGGGGAACAGCCAAAGCCCTCGATCGAGTGATTAAATTCACTCGATCGAGTGAATTGAACAGTGGACGGGAGTTTTCCTTACTTAACTCCTTATTTCCGTTTCATTTCTAATTTTGCCCCTAATTTCTTCTAACACCCCCCTAATTGCGATACCCATTTTCCCCCAAATCCCCATTTCTTGCCCAAATTTATCAAATCCGTCACCTACATTCTATTGCTAGATAATTAATCTTCAATAACCCCTTATTTTCCCCCTCTTTTGTGCTCGTGTTCTTGGTTTTTAAAGGGGATTAGGGTTCGCGGTTTTTCAATCGAAAATCCGCCTTGGTTGATTGTTTCTTTTGAAGTTTAATTGCTTTATAGGTTAATCATCATCAAGTAAGTGTTTTCTTTCACACTCTTTGCATATTTTCTTCATTTAATTCGAATTTCTTTGAGGTGATTGAATTAGGGTTCGAAAATGCCATGTCTAGTCGATTTGTTTCGATTTAATTGTGTTTATTTGCCCTTGATTAGCTTGTTGATGATATTTTCGCAATTCCTCACTGTTTTTGCATGTTAAATTCGAACTTCGCGCTGGATTCCGCGATTAGGGTTCCTGTGAGTCGAAATTTATCGACTGTCTGATGGTTTTATGCTGCCATGCTATGTCTAACTGCAGTTCTTGATTACTCTTTGCTGCCGTTATCTGCTTTTCCGTCCCCTATCGCCTTTATATGCTGTGAATCGTTGGGAATCCCGCGCTGTGAGTGGTTATGCTCGACTGCTAGGAGTCTTACGTTCTCCCCTATGTGGTTTTCATGCTGTGTTTGTCTCCTCTAGCAGTCACTACTTTGTCATTTTACCACCACTCATATGCTACCTTTCGAACTTATTGAGGATTGTTGGATTTTGTATGCTGAAAGTCGGATTTCTCGACTAATAGGGCCTTTATTTGCTGTCACATGCTGGTTAACGCTTCATTTTAGCCACGGTTAGCAGCATCTTCTCTTATCCGTGCCCTTTAATACTTTGCAGGATGGACGCGAGTTCTTTGCCTTCTACTAGTACGTCCTCCAGCTCGTCCGTGACCGAGTCAGTGGTCCCTGCTGTTGCCACTAGCTCTGCCTCGGTCACCACTGCAGCACCAGTCCTACTTGTCTCAGCTGCAGGGACAGTTTACACCGCAGCCACTCACCGGAGCTCGATTCGAGCTTCACCACCGTTACTCCTACCAGGCCTTTCTCTCATTGGATCGCGGATTCAGCCCCGTTTCCAAGCAGCTGGTATGCTGCCACCGAGGCCACACCAAAGAGCTAGCCGATTAGCCATCACTTCCAGCCCTTCGAGGTCAGTTGTTACGAGAGAGGGCGCTCTCACACCTTTATCGAAGATGCGCACGGTGCGTTTCACTTCGAGGCTCACCGGAAACGGTTAGCCACTTTACTTCGTTGCCCTCTCTCCCCCACCCGTTTCCTTGCGCGGACCGACCTAGAGACCTTAGGTATTTACGAGGAGGTCCGTAGTTTGTTGAACGGGACGGGTATGTCGGGTCCGATTACCATGCAGAGGCTACTATTCGTACCTCTACTTACGAGTTTTTTAGCTCCTATTCTTTTGACACCGACTCTTACGAGGCCGACCACTCCAGCCTCGCATTCACTTTCGACTCCGCAATGAGTCGCACCACCGGACCTTGGCCGAGGTTTGGGCGAGTTTTGGGACTAGTTAGTGACGGTCCCACCGCCCCACCTCGAGACCTCCTTCACCACTTTGGGTGCTCTTTCTCACACCCCCTTCCACTCACGGAAGGGAGCTCATGTTCACTTATCTCGCGCCCCGTTACTACTTGCGTCCTCGTTAGGAGAGACCATCTTTGGGCGACCTGAGCCCAATAACGTGACCAACACCGAGCTAGCGATTCTCGCGGGTACCTCAACATTGACTACGGTACCCGTTTGTTCTAAACATTGCCTATCCGGTAGCTCGGCATTGGAACGGTATTGGGACTCGGTCAAAACCGCCGTTGTCCGTGGCGGGTGGGTGACTAGGATTGCCCGCCACCTTTACCCCACTGAGCCCGGACTCACTGCACCCGATGAGATGGCTCACCTTGACCTGGATGCCATGGCCGTCTTCGCCTGGTTCCCAAAGGCGAAGGGGAGTGCGAGGACGTGGAAGATATGTGGTTCCACGTCGTCATTACCTTGCCGTGCTCTACCCTTCCCCCACTTTTACCGCTCTCATCTCGTGCCGAGGGAGCGAGGCCACCTCCACCTACCTACCACCTTACCTTCACCCCTCCTTCTTCTTCTAAGAAGAGGAAGCGGGAGGCCGGAGCATCTTCTAGCTCTCGGGCTCGGACTCGGGCCCAGCCGGATCGACACTCACGCCTCGGCCTACACCCACACGCACTCCTACGCCCGCACCTCCACTTGACCCTCCTTCCGTTCGGTTTTCCCGGCCAATTTTGTTTGCCCTCCCCGTCTTAGAGGCGCCCGAGGTCATGGACCAAGGGCGTCGTGATGCCGTGCTTTCGGATATGTGCGGTACATTACGAGATGAGACAGATATGGCTTTGGCTGTATTCCCGCTCTACGAGTTCCACATCCGAGCCCGGCGACCGATTCCGGAGGGGTGGCCGCATCCTTCCTTCTACCGATACCCAGGCGGACGGGTACCCTCCACTTCCTTCCGACTCGGAGGAGGAGGAGGAGGAGACAGCAGTAGCACGAGAGGTGCGGTTTCGGCGAAGCGGTGGCACACCGGCCGCCAGAGAGGAGGAGAGGGATCCTCCATTCGTGCCCGGTCCGGAGGATCGGCTGAGATGATGACTAGAGGTCCCCCTTGTTTGTTGCTTTGGTTTGGGGAGACCGTTTTGTTGGGTCGGAGTACTGGGAGACGGCGGTGCCGACGACGAGTAGCTATCGGTCTACTCACTTCCCCGGTTCGGGCCGGTTTGGGGAAGTTCGTGTTTTGTATGTCTTCTTACTCTTTTTATTTCGTCTCCTTTATTTTTCTTTTATTGGTTGTATACTCCCATCCCCCATTTTTCTCACAGGTGTATCTTTGGAGGACAACGAGGGCGTTGTCCGTTTTGGTTTGGGGAGGGTATTGCATCCTTTTGAGTCTGCATCTGCATTTGTTTTGCATTCACGTTTAATTGTTCAGTTTGCATTTGTTGTTTATTTTCAAAAAAAAAATCAAAAATTCAAAAAAATTAGAAAATGTCAAAATTCAAAAAAAAAATTTTCACGTTTATTTTTGCATTTAGGTTGAGTCGGAACGGTAGATTCCCGTGATGAAATTGCACTATAACTTGTCAATTCACTTGAGCCTTGCACTTTATTGATGGTTTTTAGCTTTGTCATACGCATAATCTACGAATTTCTGTTCAAATAATAGCTGACTGTCTAGACTTGACCTATAAATTAAACTACTTAAAAATTCTGAGATCTAGAGCCCATAACTGGTGACATTCATGACCAGTTCATTAGGAATTTTGAGTAGTACTCCTTGCATAGCATGTTCGTCTCTTTTGCACATTTATGACATTCAATTTCTCGTCAAATGCACATATTCGGGTTTGTGGTTGGTGTCACATGCAGGGAGGGTCTTGCAAATTCCCCTTTCTTTACATCTTACACCCATTTAGCTCCACATTGACCAAAACTTGCCTTTTTGACCCATTAGCTACATTCCAAACAAGCCTGCCTAGTCAAGCTAGTTAGTCTGTCCTTTTGTGGTATGTTTTCCATTGCAGTTTGGTCCGTAATTCCTGTTTGGAGTTGGTGTTTGTGTTAAGAAGGGAGGAAGAGAAAAGAAAAAAAAAGTATTGAAAAAGAAAAAAAAAAAAAAAAAAGAGAAAAAAAGAAAAAAGATGAGATTCACGTATACAAAGAACAAAAAGAAAAAAAAGAGCTGTGAAAAGTTGGACCCTCTTGTCAGAGTTGAGAAGATGTTTGAAGACGTACAATCGACAAGAGGGTTGGTTGTTTCAGTTAGTTGTTTCAGACGATGTGTTTAAAAAAAGGGAACTTTGTGACCGTCTAACTCCTCCGCTCTTATTCTATATTTTTGAGGAGATTGTGCTTTGAGTCTAGTGAGTTTTGTGCCAAGTGAAGGGCACCTGTGTTTAGTCTTTCAGACAGTTGAGATCCGGATGGTTTATCATGGTCCTGTTAGGAACTAGCTTGACGCTTTTACCTCCACATTTCCATAACTTGTTTTGCCTTTTCTCACCTGAACCTCACTATTCCCATATTTATTTGTAAGCCCTCGGCTGTGACAGACATTATTGGTTGGAGTGTGTGCATTAGTACTTGAATTGTCTTTCATTTTTGTTGCATGCATGCTATGTAGGTCGCAGTTAGGCGAGTGACTGTCTTTTCTTCTCTCTTTTACATATAACATTTGCCCTTTGCTTCATGAGAGAAGAGTGACCACGTGAGAGTCCGATTTTGTTGGTCTTGCAAGGTCGATAGGTCGGCTTTATTTCGAATGACTTATAATTCGTTTATGTATCGATCGCCTAGCTTTAATCGTTGATTTCTCGCATCAAAGTGGTTCAAGTAGACAAGTTAAGCTAGCTCTGAGTTATCATTTCCGTTCCATTAGTTTAGTTTTGAGTTTACTCGAGGGCGAGTAAAGGTTTGGTTTGGGTAGATTTGATACGTGCCTAATGTATAGTCTTTTTGGCCTATTTCAGCACGTATTTCTATGCATTTCTATACTGTTTTTATAGTATTTTGCCCCGAATTGGCTACTTTGGTGTATTTTGTCCCTTTTGTAGGAATGATCGCGGAAGTAGCGGAACCATACTCCTTTTCGTCCTTTTTGCATGCATTTAGAGGAGACGGGATTGTCCCAGAGTGAGATGTTGCACTTAGAAGTGTCGTTGCACGCATTACGAGGCATTTGGGTGAAGACGTGAGCTGAATTGAAGACCCAAGTGGTCTATCGAGCTGTTTGGTGGTCTATCGAGTGGTTCCTAAGTTCCCCAAGGCTCGATCGAGCTATTCCTTACTCGATCGAGTAAGCTGCATTTGACCAAGCCCTCGATCGAGTACCCTGATGGTCGATCGAGGAGTTTCTGCTGAGATCTTGGTCGATCGAGTGGTTTAACCCACTCGATCGAGAGGCTTCCGACTCTATGGGCTTTAATCAGTCCGTGTTTTAATTATTTCCGCATAAACACTTTGTGTTTTGGCTATATAACCTATGTTTTACTAGGTTATTATGGATCTTTTATCCTTTTTATCTATCTTTTTACCTTCCTTCACAGTAGAATTTTGTTACGTTGCTTAAACCTTCGACTGCTACTCTTGTTTTCCGGATTTCTTCATTGGATTTCGTGTCTTTACGCCGGAAATTGCTTGGATTGTAATCTTCTCTCTTCTTTAATAATAATTAACCTTCTGTTGCTTTTAATTCTTGTTATTGTTATCATTCTTTCTGCCCTAGTTTATTTATTATTGAATTTTATTATTATTCCATTATGTCATCTGCTGGGAAATTATCTGCTGTTAGATTAATTATGGGTATGAGTAGCTAAACCCCTTCATGTTGGGATTAGGGGATCTGCGGTAGAATAATGACGACGTAGTGAATGAATTAGATGAACTGATAAGAGACTCTGTCACTATAGCAATATAACTGTAATTCTCGACCTAGTTGAGTGCACGCTTCTATGTCACCCATTAATCTGGCTACAATTAATCCTGGATCGAAAGATTGGACTAAATAGGCCTGCTATAAACAGTAGACTACCCTAATGAGGACGAAAGTTAAGTTAGTGGTATTTTAGGGTGGGAAGTGGACCGAAAGGACCTTCTGATATCCGTCTCACATTAGTTCGTCTGAGTCATTTACTGCTAAGTTGTTGAACTACCGTAGTGAACCGAATTCCCGACATGTCCCCCTCTTATTGATAGTTTTAATTCACTTCCTGCCCTACTGCTCTTTGCTTATTTCTCTTTCCTTTCAACTCCGTAGTTTAGAACCAAAAATTTAATCAACACCAATTGTTACCAGAGAATTAGAAGTAGATAGCTGTAGTTGCATTACCTCCCTGTGGATTCGATACTCGACTGCCTCTATTACATTTTTAGTTGAGACCGTTAGGTTTTATTTTTGACAGGTACGCGACAGACGTGTCATTACCTATATGTTTTAATGTAAGCGATATTTTGCTGATAAATAACCTCATTTATTATCACTATCCTCGTTAAACTCATCACCCTTCCACAAATGCACCCTCCCTCCACCCCACTAATTTACCCGCAAAATTAAATATCGGTCACTATGATTAGTTCTTACTACTTGAAACAACCTACAATCCACTACCACTATCACTACCTTTCTGCTACGTTTTACATCTAAGAAGTCATAAATCACATTCACCTCCATGAAACACCAATCTTTACTCCAGATGATATATATGAATACTCGTCTCCCTTATCGAAGACAATTTATTTCTCCTTCAACAAAGAAAAGTTTAAGAAGCAATCTTCCCTCTTATCTCTCTCCCTTTCCCTTCCTATTCTTTTTCTCATCCCCTCTCCTACCTCCATTCCAAATACTCAAATAAAGTGTTTGGGTACTATGTTTGTAAACTGAATAAGTTTGAATATTATATATATACACGAACTTTGCTATTTATTTCATTTTGCATATATAAATCTTACTACCTGTTTGAAATCTATATCTCATTATACAACATATTCATATATGTTACAATTAATTTAGTCATAAAATTAAATAAAGATCTTATGCATGCAAACATAAAAAGAATAGAGAAGAAATCATTTTCCTTACTATAAAATTTCGGATCAAAGGGCACAAGTAAGATCTCCTTCTTACTTGTTCTTGAGCTTTCCTAATAAGGATGAATAAAGATTCAAGCTTAGAATCTCTCCCAAAGATGAATACCCAAGATAACCCCTTAAAAGACTAATATTATTTGAACTAGAACAATATTAATCTTACTAAAAATTGACCCAAAATATTGTTGGTACTCTTGTTTATTCGGCCAAGAGTAAGGAAGAATTTTGGAGTTTTTATTTCTCTAGTTTTTCTTAAGATGTTGAGAGAAAATGCTATTTCTTTCACTAGGAAATTAGAGTGGTGTGAATGAATAATGAAAAGAACCCATTTGGTTCTCTTTAGAGGGCAAAACCGGTGGGTGTGGAAGGGTGCCCTATGCATGGGCTTGATTCTCTAACCAAGAATATAGGCATGCAAGGCTAGGTGTAGGTTTCATAATTATGTTTTCCACTTATAAATAATCAACACAATTTTCATCCTAATACACCCTCTATTTCGGTATACACACATAAAATGGATGAGACCATTTTATTTGTGATTTTGTCAATATGTCACATGTGACACATTACATGACATCTTATAAATAAAATGTATTTTTAACAATTAAAAATCAACATATTAATAAAATATGTCACTTATAAAAATTAACATAGTAATTCGCAATTACTTGTACCAAAATGGTTTATTAATTTATAAATCACAACATCTTGTATTTATAATAAATTATTCATTCAGTTTCAATTTGTTTCCGTAAACAATAATTTCATCTAAGTAACAAAACAATTTGATTACTTAGACCGTGTCTTATATAATCAAATTATAATGAGACACGTAAATATTACTTCCAAAATCGTCCGTCAATTTTAAGCAATTTAATTAACTCGTATCGTCATACGATCAATTAAATATTCAATTAAGAGTGTTACCCTTTAGGTATGACCTAAGGGGATCAAGTGATCACCACCGTCGCACGACAGTAATGTCAAACTCTAGTCAGCCAACCATTACCGATATGTGTGGACCAGTTGACTGTAAAATATTACTTCCCACATGTATTCTTAAAATGAGATTTAAACATGTGATCATCATGATCAACAGTTGTGATCGCATTATTGTCGGAGGACACATATTCCAACAATCTCCCACTTGTCCTCGACAAGTGTGCGTCACCAATTCTCTTGTCCTATTACTATCTCTCACTCAATGCAAGGTGTCTTTCGGGTCGTACTTGCAAGTGATCATATCGAGAGTGGTTTCCTCGATCTGGAGAATAACTGATTGACCGGATTTATCTACCATAGATACCTTCCGAGCGTGGCCACGCATTTCCAGTTCATTACTCCTCGAGTGGCCCTGAGATATTGTTATAACCCTGACAAGGGGTGGACAATTCCTATCGCACTTATTCCCTTTGACTAGCCACAGCCATCATAACCAAAAATATGCCCATTTGACCCCATTTACGAAGGTCGTAGTAACACAAATCAAAGTTAATCTGAAACTGTGCCACCTTAGGCGAACAGTCTTTAGTCAAAAGAATCGACTTATTAGAATACTATAGCAGCTCTCGCCACGACCAGGCTATATAAATTTGCCAGAACTCTATAAGCGGTCATAAGGCCCGACAAAGTGTTCATAACAGTCTGCCTATGTGATCGACTAGTCATTCTCATATGACTCCATAGCACTTGAACTTGCTATCAATCGCATCACACTCTAGTCACTTCGAGACATCACCTCATACAAGTGACTATGGGCGAATACAAAGTTAATCCGTGTTCAGTTTAACGGAGTTCAAATGTTACTACAACCCGTTTGGATGTAACAATGTATAAAGAAAAGATAAAAGACAAATGTGATTATGAACATGAACAAAAACAACACTTTTATTTCATTTCAAAATCTAACACAAACTTGGTACACGTTTAAGTCCCATGGACGCAACATGTCAATCATGCTTAGCCTGCGATAAAGGCTTGGTGAGCGGATCAGCAATGATATCATCCGTCCTAACCTTACATAACGCAATTTCCTTTCTTTCAATGAAATCTCTAATTACATGATATTTTCTAAGTACATGTCTAGATCTATTACTAGACTTTGGCTCTTTAGCTTGGAAGATCGTCCCACTATTATCACAATAGAGAGTGATGGGATCATTGACCGTAGGTACTACTCTTAGACCTTCCGTGAATTGTCTGATCCACACAGCTTCCTTAGCAGCTTCCGATGCTGCAATGTACTCAGCCTCCGTTGTTGAATCCGCAGTCACAACTTCCTTGAAGCTTCTCCAGCTAACGGCACCACCATTGAGTATGAAAACGAAACCAGCTTGTGATTTCATGTCATCTCTATCCGTTTGGAAACTTGAGTCCGTGTAACCATTAACACGGAGCTCGGTGTCTCCTCCAAACACTAAGATAGAATCCTTAGTTCTTCTCAAGTACTTAAGGATGTTCTTGACGGCTATCCAGTGACTCTCACCTGAATTTCCTTGATATCTACTCGTCATGCTCAAGGCATACGAGACATCAGGACGTGTGCATATCATGGCATACATGATTGATCCAACAGCGGAAGCATAAGGGATCAATTCCATGCGTTCAACATCATGGGGTTTAGAGGGCGATTGAGACTTGCTCAATATAGTCCCAGTTACCATAGGTACCAATCCCCTTTTTGATTTGTCCATGCTGAAACGTCGAAGAATCTTATCAACATAAGACTCTTGACTTAGTGCCAATATCCTCTTGGATCTATCTCTATGGATCCGGATACCTAATATGCGTTGTGCCTCTCCTAACATTTGGAAATGGTTACCTAACCACTTCTTAACTGAAGACAACATTGGAATATCATTTCCAATGAGTAGTATGTCATCGACATACAAGATTAGGAACACAACATTGCTCCCACTAAATTTCATGTATAAACATGGTTCCTCAACACTTCGAGTGAAACCATTCTCTTTTATCACATGATCGAATCGATGATTCCAACTTCTTGATGCTTGCTTAAGACCATAAATGGATCTCTTAAGTTTGCACACTTTGTTAGGATTTTTAGAATCGACAAAACCTTCGGGTTGTATCATGTACACCTCCTCTTCTAAATGCCCATTTAGAAAAGCGGTTTTGACATCCGTTTGCCATATTTCATAATCATGAAATGCGGCAATCGCTAACACAATCCGTATGGATCTTAGCATGGCTACGGGGGCGAAGGTTTCATCATAATGGAGACCTTGGACTTGGGTAAATACTTTTGCCACTAGCCTAGCTTTGTAGACATCATCATGTCCTTCTATGCCATTCTTGACTTTGAAAATCCATTTGCATTGAAGAGGTCTTGCCCCTTTAGGCAAATCCACCAAGTTCCAAACTTGGTTTTCATGCATAGAATCCATCTCGGACTTCATGGCTTCAAGCCATAAGGAGGAATTTGGACTAGAGATTGCGGCCTTGTAGGTGGCGGGCTCGTCACTTTCTAAAAGCAACACATTGAGTGTTCCATCTTCTTCGATAAGTCCCACATATCGATCGGGATGGCAAATAACATGGCCCGTTCTTCTAAGTGGAGGAGAGACAACCGCGTTAGATGACGAAGGAACATCTTCTTGCGTCTCTACATCGGTTTATGGCTCTTGAACTTCATCAAGTTCAAAATTTCTCCCACTCTGTTTCTTAGAAATAAATTGACTTTCTAAGAAGACAGCCTCACAAGACACAAACACTTTGTTTTCTTGAGGTTTGTAGAAGTAGTATCCTCGAGAGGTCAAGGGGTAACCTACAAAGATGCATTTTTCAGATTTTGGGGCAAGCTTGTTGTCGGTCTTTACCTTGACGTAAGCGTCACATCCCCAAATTTTCATGTAGGATATATTAGGAACTCTTCCCTTCCACATCTCATATGGAGTCTTTTCGGTTGTTTTTGTGGGACTATTATTCAAAGATCTAATTGCGGTTTGAATCGCAAATCCCCCAAACGAGTTTGGTAGCTCGGTTTGACTCATCATTGATCGAACCATATCAAGTAGGGTTCGATTTATTCTTTCGGCAACACCATTGAGTTGTGGTGTTCCGGGTGGAGAAAGTTGTGATATAATACCACAACCTTTCAAGTGTGAATCGAATTCAAGGCTAAGATATTCTCCACCACGATCGGATCGTAGTGCCTTAATCCTTTTGTTCAATTGGTTCTCTACTTCGTTTTGAAATTCCTTAAATTTCTCAAAAGCTTCACTTTTATGCTTCATTAAATAGATATACCCATATCTACTCAAGTCATCGGTGAAGGTTATGAAGTAGTCATAATTTCCTCGAGCGGTGATACTCATTGGTCCACACACATCGGTATGTATGAGTCCCAATAGTTCACTTGCTCGTGTCCCTTTACCACTAAAAGGATTTCGAGTCATTTTGCCAAGAAGGCAATATTCGCATGTTCCATATGATTGAAAATCAAATGGTATAATCACATTAGTTGAAATTAATCTTTTGATGCGATTCTCGTTTATGTGACCTAATCGACAATGCCAAATGAACGATTCATTTGGATCACTTGATTTGAGTTTCTTTGAATGAATGTTGTAGATGTCATTAGTCGGATTCGAGGTTTCCAAAATGTAAATGCCATTAATGGAAGGAGCTTGGCCTATAACCAAGTCGTTCCTTGAAATAGTACAACGATTGTTCTTAATGACAAAACAAAAACCATCCATGTCTACCATAGCGATAGAAATAATGTTTTTAGAAAGTGTAGGCACATAAAAACAATTATGTAAATACAACTCAAATCCATTAGGCAAAGCTAATACATAAGTTCCCTTGGATTCGGCCGCTACTCGAGCTCCATTTCCAAGGCGTAGATCCACATCTCCTTTGCTAAGCCTCTTCACGTCTCTTAACCCATGTAAATGATTACAAAGGTGAGAACCACAACCGGTATCTAGTACCCATGTCGTAGTGGAAGTATAATTTACATCAATAACATAAATTTCCTTAGGAATTTTACCTTTTGGAACGATGATTCCTTCCCTTATATTTCGCAAATATACGGGACAATTTCTAAGCCAATGTCCCATGCCATAGCAATAATGGCACTCATCTTCAACTTGTTTGAAGTTTTTCCCTTTCTTTCCCTTCTTCTTGAACCTTTTACCCTTAGAAGCAAGAACTTGATTGCTTGAGCTCCCACTAGTTTTGGCATCTTTCTCTTCCAAAGACAAAGATCCTATAGATTTTATGAGGCGGTCTTCCTGAGACCGGCTCACAAGAGATCTTGTAGTAGTAGTAGGAGGTTTAGAAGAGGTGATGAAGTTTAGGTTTCCATCCGAACCTATCCCAAAATGAAGTTCTCTAGTAGTGTCGAAATCATTGTTGAAGCAAACGTCGTCAAAAACATTGTGGCAAGACTCAATAGTTATCGGTGTAGTAGCATTTGATGGATTCATTGTAATGAACTACAAGTATGGAGGAAAAGGAAATATTAACATTTGTCTTTTTAATATCATACTTGTAAATAAATTAACAAGATATGAGCATTTATATAGTGACCTCTACCCAACTATTATAAATGATCCAAGACCCAAATTCATATTAACTTGGGCACGGTGTGGCCGATGAAACCCTTATCAATATAACTCGGTGGATTAACCCTTTAATAGATTCCACTTTTAGAACTCTTGGTCGATAAAATTACATTAACATTTATCTTAAGCCCGGAACACATGCAACTACGGTTACGAATACTTCCGTTGAGCTCAATCCAAATTTCGAATAAATGTGTCCATGATCCAAACCCACATTAATTTGGGCACGGTGTGGCCGATGAAACCCTCATCAACATGAATTCGGTGGATAGACATTTATCACCCACTTTCCCTACGTAACAAGGTTTGTACCCCGGTGTGGCCGAGTGCACTCCCTCACGAAATAGGTTTTCATGGTTTCTACTTTTTGGTAAGGCTAAGTCTCAATTGTTTGTTTTAGCGAGAGGTCATGTCAACTTATTATCTATCACGTTTTAAGTGAACTAAAGCGGTGAACTACGATAATTGTAATTGACACGGTCGATAAACTCGATTAAAATGATAATGCATGTTTTAGTTATGGCGATTTAGCGATGCATGCAACATATAAATAAAATGCAAAGCATAAATAAAATCCTAGTATGGCCTTCCTAAAATAGTAAATCTAATAAACTATTACAAATTCGGAAACCAACTCCTTTGGTCCCTTGAACTTCGGTCTTGGCACGCATCTCGAGGTAACACCGTCTTCATGGAAACTCCGGGAAATTACAAAGTAATAAATAAAATTATAAATGAATTACATAACTTCCTATTATACATTTGTAAATAAAATAAATCTATTAAATTACAAAACGGTGATACGAGATCACAATAAATTACAACCGAATCGATATTCCCATATATTTCGGGTAATATCAATTAAAACTAAGGCCATACTAAGTAAAATTACATAATTCAAAATTACATAAAAAAAAAATTATGACAATCATAAATAAAATGCAGCATTATAATATGTATGAACATGCCCAATTTTATGCTAAATCGCCTTTAAAGAGCCAATATCGTATACTAATCGGTTTTTACGGATTTGCGTGATTTAACCTTTTATAATCACAATAATTACATAAATTCATATTTATGTACAAGTTAATTACCCTAACCTTCTTAGGACTCAAAATTAGTCTCCACTAACATATTGACAATAATTAACTTATATTTCTTAAAATTGTTCATAAATGGACTCAAAATTACAATATTATGTCATAAACTTCAAATAAATCATAAAAATTTCAAATAAATTTGAAATTTGAAATTTAAACTCATGAAAATTCTGGAAAAAATACCATGACACTCATAATGTTCAAAAATTAGGTTAAAAATTTCGAAATTTATTGAGAAAAAACAATGTTGCGGTTTATCCGATTTAACAATTATTACCATAAAAATACGAGAAAAATTATTTTTATTAACTTTTCACTTTTAGATCTGAAATATGTGATAAAATTCAATATGTTATGTTTTTACTTAGTCATGAAGTATGTTTTAGCAATTTTTACTAATTAAAGTCACTATTTATGTGATTTTTCATCAAAAATTCATAAATCATGCATAAAGACTTCATTATAGACAAATATTTTACACACATCTTGTAAAATTGCATGTGACAACATAATACATTTCTATGACCAGATTCGAAATATAACTCATATTAACCTATTTTATCATTTAAATACGATTTTATCTTGAAAAATCCATATTTCGAGCATAACAACTCATATTATTATGAAAATTTACAGGCCATCAGTATATAATATATGTGAAAACATATCCAAAAATCACTAGAAAAATCAAAGTTTAGCTATTTTTAGTCCAAAAATGACATTTTTATCATAAAAATCACATTGTAATGCCATTATTATATAAAATGAACAATAAAATCCATAAATAAACCCAAAAATCCTAAAAACATTTTAGGACCAGAAACTTTAACATGCATAATTAATTTCGTGATATATCATAATAAACACAAATTTATAAGTTTTATTTGTTAATCGTATAACTCGAAAAAACAATAACCGATTTGCATGCAAACAACCTAAGGCTCATGATACCGCTTGTTTGAAATCGATATCTCATTATACAACATATTCATATATGTTACAATTAATTTAGTCATAAAATTAAATAAAGATCTTATGCATGCAAACATAAAAAAGAATAGAGAAGAAATCGTTTTCCTTACTATAAAATTTCGGATCAAAGGGCACAAGTAAGATCTCCTTCTTACTTGTTCTTCAGCTTTCCTAATATGGATGAACAAAGATTCAAGCTTAGAATCTTTCCCAAAGATGAATACCCAAGATAACCCTTTAAAAGACTAATATTATTTGAACTAGAACAATATTAATCTTACTAAAAATTGACCCAAAATATTGTTGGTACTCTTGTTTATTCGACCAAGAGTAAGGAAGAATTTTGGAGTTTTTATTTCTCTAGTTTTTCTTAAGATGTTGAGAGAAAATGCTATTTCTTTCACTAGGAAATTAGAGTGGTGTGAATGAATAATGAAAAGAACCCATTTGGTTCTCTTTAGAGGGCAAAACCGGTGGGTGTGGAAGGGTGCCCTATGCATGGGCTTGATTCTCTAACCAAGAATATAGGCATGCAAGGCTAGGTGTAGGTTTCATACTTATGTTTTTCACTTATAAATAATCAACACAATTTTCATCCTAATACACTCTCCATTTCGGTATACACACATAAAATGGATGAGACCATTTTATTTGTGATTTTGTCAATATGTCACATGTGACACATTACATGACATCTTATAAATAAAATGTATTCTTAACAATTAAAAATCAACATATTAATAAAATATGTCACTTATAAAAATTAACATAGTAATTCGCAATTACTTGTACCAAATTGGTTTATTAATTTATAAATCACAACATCTTGTATTTATAATAAATTATTCATTCAGTTTCAATTTGTTTCCGTAAACAATAATTTCATCTAAGTAACAAAACAATTTGATTACTTAGACCGTGTCTTATATAATCAAATTATAATGAGACACGTAAATATTACTTCCAAAATCGTCAGTCAATTTTAAGTAATTTAATTAACTCGTATCGTCATACGATCAATTAAATATTCAATTAAGAGTGTTACCCTTTAGGTATGACCTAAGGGGATCAAGTGATCACCACCGTCGCACGACAGTAATGTCAAACTCTAGTCAGCCAACCATTACCGATATGTGTGGACCAGTTGACTGTAAAATATTACTTCCCACATGTATTCTTAAAATGAGATTTAAACATGTGATCATCATGATCAACAGTTGTGAACGCATTATTGTCGGAGGACACATATTCCAACACTACCTCCATCTCGTTTTTATTGTCCTTCTTTCTTCAAATTTAATTATCTCATAATTATTATCCCCTTTCTAGATCTAGTAAGGAAAAACTTTAGTCAACCAACTCGTCGCAATCAACCTCATTCCCACTCGAAACAACCTTTAGCCCACTACTTAATCCCTTTGGTCACACATAAAACGGTCTAAAATGCCAGGCTTTCATCTCTCTCTTGAAAAATCCATCTAACTAACAGACACTAACCGCTACTTTCTGAACTTCATCATTTTTACATCCCGTAAAGATTAAGTTGAACGTGACAAAAAAAATGCAGAAACTTAGGTTTTGTTTGATAACGACAAATTGAACATTTTTTTTAGCATTTTGAGAGTTTTTACACTATTTAAATAACAAATGTGCTATTTTGAGTGTTGATCATCGACATATTGAAATAGTAGATTGTGGTGTAATTTTCTGTTTTACATTATGACCTTTAATTAGTATATTATAAGAAAATAAAAATTGAGTTTTTTTTTTTTTTTTTATCTCTGAGAAAATTAAAGATCAAACTTTATCTTTATCATATTTATAATTAATATTCTTCACTTAGAATATATAAATTCAAGCAAGTTCAAATAAGTTAGCTAAAAGTTATATATCACAAATTGTACGAAGCAATATAATCATTTTTTTATTAATATGAAATAAATGTCATAAACTTCATGAGAATATTAATGCGGTAGAGAACTATAGAAGATTTGGCAAGTACGTGACCCCCTTTTAGGTTTAAATTTTTTCATTTATTTTTATATTTTTGCCTAAAGGTGGTTAAAACATTGTATTATGCATGACGAATATGTCTTACCCTTCCCCAATTCTTATCTCTCCCTAAATTATAGTGATGATGTGCTCAATGTACCCAAAAAAAAAATATATAGCATCAACAATAATTAGTTTGCTCCATAAAATTGTACTTACCGTTTTTTATGCATGTAAATTTGTCAGAAGAAAAACTTGAGAGAGACGGTCTTCACTATGTTAGGGAAATACTACTTTTACCCTTTTATGTGTTTTTCATGACTTTTTTTTTAATGTTGATCGTTGCTTGAATTGAATCTTAACCTTATACATATTTCTATAATAAGTGTATCTAATTTACCTTCAAGCCTCATTCAAATTTATTTTATTACTCGTGGTACCATTTTTACTTTAAATTGTAAAACAATCTCACAATAAAGTTTTTCAAAACATTTACTCATTTGTCATAATATTATATTTCGATTCGCAAATTAGCAGCAACTTTCTTTATCTTTTAATACTCCTTGGAAAATAGATATCAAACTTTTTACTTATCAATAATTTGTGAATATCTTATTTAAATTTTGATTAATATACTTTTATATAATGACAAATGAATGTAAATAATATAATAATAAATTATCAATAGAAGTTGAAGTGTATTGTGAGGGAAGTAACTTTAAAATTAGTAGGAGAAATACATATGACATTTGAAAAATAAACTTCATATTATGTATAATTAAATATGACATTAGCAATAACAAAAGACGTAAGTGCATATTTCATCGTTCATTTTACTCTTTACATGAGTAAATTCCATGTAGTACGTATTATGCATGCACATTTGTCACAACCCAGTTCGGCCTAGGGCCTTTTAGCCTCATAATACCTCATTTTTTAATCGGAAGTTGTTATAAAATTGGATATTATAAATACATCAAAGGTTTTTTTTCCTTCTAATTTAATAAAAAGGGAACAAATACTAATGAATAATTTCTTAATATTAATAAATTGTAGATAATTAATTTATTTTCTGTTTCTAATAATAAAATTGTAAAATAATTAATTAATTCTCATTTCTAATAAGAAAATCATATTCCTAATTATAATAGAAAAATGTTAAATAATTATTATCTCCTAATTCTAATAGTATAATTAGAAAAAAAAGCCTTAATAAGTTGTTAATTTATTTCCTATTTCTAATAGGAAAATTGTAAAATAATTAATTAATTCTCATTTCTAATAGGAAAATTATATTTCTAATTATAATAGAAAAATTGTAAATAATTAATTATCTTCTAATTCTAATGCTAATAGTATTGATGGGGCATATTCTGCACCCGCTGACCAAGTCAACATACTGAGCAAGGTCAAGGATATCCACAGCAAGTCAACGACTTAGACAGCCTAACCGACGCAGCCTGTCGGCCTGTCTCTTGTGCCTCGGCTGAGACAACTAGCCAGCCGGGGCACATATCCGCGAACTCATTTCCAAGACCCCTCGGCGGTGAGTCAACAGGGCCCGCCGGCCTGCCATGGGTCCCTCGGCCTAGGGCAGATCAGTCTTTCCACCTGCTAGCCACTTGGCCACTACGTGACAAAAGGTGAAAGTCTATAAATACTCCTCAACTCTCATTGAGGAGAAGATCCACAATTTAACCTAAGAATCACTATTCATCTGGTAATATCTTCCTTATCTCTCTACAATATATACTTCGCCAAGTAACAACAACTTATCTCTCTAAGTTTACTGACTTGAGCGTCGGAGTGAGATCGCTCGGTCCAAAGCCGAGCCCTCAGTTTGTTCATCGTTTCAGGAGACCGCAAGGAGGATTCAACCAAAGACGTCATTCTACAAGCACGGGTGGTAACAAATAACTGCTCTGGAATTACACCCGGAACAATTAGTGCCGTCTGTGGGAAGAGATACTAGAAGGTAGTCACATTCATTCCCAAACAAAAAAAAACACAAACAAAAACCCACCCAAAAGGCTAAGAAGATGTCAAAACAACAAGAGGTATTCGTGACTGACGAAACCGAATTCTACCAGGACGATACCGTCCACAATTCTGGAGTTGCGCAGCCCTCCACCGGCCGAGTAATTCAACCGGAGTACAGGATGCCAATAATACCAGATACGCCGCTGCCCGCCAACCAGGTCACCATCATGGGACATGTGGTTGATGTAGCAAAACTGAAGCTACTCGTGGACCTAATTGGTAGTACGTCGGCTCACACTGTCACACCGACAAGAGCGGCGGAACCCGTCTAGGAGACCAGGGCCCAGAATGTGACTCCAAGAGACTTGAACGGAGCACTGGAGGAAGCCGGCCCTGTCAAGACGCCGGGGGAGCCCAGAATGCTAGTGGTAGATCTGAGTCCTTCCCGCACTCGCGGGAGGACGGCGTCGCCGCAGCACCAACGAGGCATTCCCCAGAGGAGTGAAAGAAGTCCGACTCGCCAGAGTCGGAGAAGGAGTCCGACTCACCAGAGTCGGAGAAGAAGCCCGACTCACCAGAGTCGGAGAAGAAGCCCTTCCCGCCACGGGGAGAGGAGCCGGACTAGGGATGTGAGGAGCCGATCGCCGCGTATCGTTCGACACGTGGTCAGACAGCCCCTCAGCGCCTACGTCCTAGATACCCCGGTGCCGACTAAGCTGAAGTTGCCACCCATAGCATACAAAGGAGAAGGCGACCCAACCGACCACGTAGAGGCTTACGAGTCTCACATGTCGGTATGGGAGCAACCCGATGAGGTTTGGTGCCGAGTTTTCCCAACGACACTACATGGGATGGCACAAAGTTGGTACAAGGGGCTACCCGATGGGTCGGTGTACTGTTACGCCGACCTAAAGGACACATTCCTAGCCCAGTATTCTTGCAACAAGAGGAGGGCCGTTGAGACCTCGGACCTCCTGACTATCAGACAGGAGGGAGGCGAGTCTCTCCGAAGTTATGTGAAGAGGTTCGACGCCAAGGTTCAGCAGATTCGTGAGCTGAACAGCGAACTGGCAGCCTTCGCGCTGATGAAAGGCCTCCCGAGAGGAGACCTAAAAAATGAGCTCATCAAGTGCGGTGGCCTGAACCTAGACTCTGCCAGGAAGATGGCCGACCAGGCCATCAAGGTGGAAGACTATCACAGGACCTGGGTAGGCCACAGCGAGGCTAGGCACTCAGAGAAGAAGAGCCACCGGGAGGACAACCCGGATGAAAGACGCCGTGACAATAATAGGTCACGGTCAGACAGGTCCGCCAGGAAACAGAGCTCGGCGGACGCCGGGGGGAGTTCAAGAACGTACTACCAGAAGCGGTATAGTAATCACACCTCCCTGGTCGTATCTGCCGCCGAGGTCTTCGCCCTGAGCAAGAACGAGGGCCAAAAGTGGGAAAGGCCCCCCAAGCCAAAGGGGGACGGTGACACGAGCCAGTACTGTGAGTACCACGGCCACACCGGTCACCTTACTGACAACTGCCGGCATCTGAAGAATGCCATTGAAGAGCTGATCCGGAAGGGGAGCCTCGGCAAGTATGTTGCCAAAAGCCAAAAGACTGAGGCCGGCGGTTCAAATAAGAAATCCGTCTTTGAACGGATAGGTGTGATCCATGTTGTCATCGGGGGCAGCGAGAACGGCGGGTCCGCTCATGGGCACAAACGGCACCTGAACGAGCTGTATCAGGCCATCAACTTTGTGCCCAAAACAGCGGTCCCCGCCTCCAACATCCCCGACATGACTATTGGGAAGAAGGACTACGAGGGAGTCATCGCCCCTCACAGCGACCCACTTGTAGTCCACTTGGACATATCCAACCACCTGGTCAAGAGGTGCCTGATTAACACAGGCGCCTACACGAACATCATGTTCAGGGGGAGTGCTTTCTCAACCTCGGTCTGAAGGTTGAAGACCTGAGCCCCTGCACCAATCCGTTGTACAGTTTTTCCGGAGCCGGCCTGGTACCCCTGGGGTCGATCAGACTGCCAGTGATGTTCAGCGAGGGGGATGCGGCAAAGAATGTCCTAGCTGAGTTCGTGGTCATTGACGGCTCGTCCGCCTACAACGTCCTCATAGACCGAGTCACTCTGAGCGAGGCCGACGCAGTGATGTCCATCCGGGCCCTGACACTAATGTATGTCTCGGACCGGGGGGAAGCGCATAAGCTCGTCTCCAAGGACGAGAAGGACGAGGTGGTCAACACCCAGATATCCGCCAGAGGGTGCAACATGCAATCCCTCAAAGTGGCAAAGAGGTCAGAGAAGGGGAAGAGCCCATCCTTGCAGCAGGAGGGCGACCCGATGAATACCAACGTCGGCATGGTTGAAGGAACCCCGACCGACCAAGAAGAGCCGCATCCCGGCGTATGGGAAATAACTACTGACGGGCCCCCCACGGCGAACAGCTCAGGAGCCGGCATCCTTATCATCAACCCAAACGGGGACGTGTTTGAGCACGCCTTGAAATTTACCCTCTCGACCTCAAACAACGAATCCGAATATGGGGCGGTGATAAAGGGAGTCGAGTTAGCTGGGCCTGCCGGAGCGGAGCACGTCGTGGTGAAAACATGCTCACTATTGGTGGCCAACCAAATCAGAGGAGAGTATGAGGCTCGAGACGACAGGATGGTAAGATACCTGGAAAGGGTAAAGGCCGACACTGCCAAATTGAAGTCCTTCCAGATACAGTGCATTCCCAGGTCCGACGCTCTCTCAAGGCACACCGGCTGACAGACATGGAGGGTGCACCTTTGATGAGCCATTAGGACACTGACAATCTCGGAAAAATTTTGTATAACGGCGGAGGTGCCCAAGACAACTGTGGGCACCCCGACCCACGTTTTTATCTAATGAAGAATCGTCCAAGTTTTCCATCAAAGTTTTCCATAGTCACAATCAAGAAGCAGACGCAACGGCAGTCACCCCAAGAAGTAGACGCTACGGCAGTCACCCCAAGAGGTAGACGCCGCAGCAGTCACTCCAAGAGGTAGACGCCACGGCAGTCACCATCAAGAAGTAGGCGCCACGACAGTCACCCCAAGAAGTAGACGCTACGACAGTCACCCCAAGAGGTAGACGCCGCAGCAGTCACTCCAAGAGGTAGACGCCACGACAGTCACCATCAAGAAATAGGCGCCACGGCAGTCACCCCAAGAAGTAGACGCTACGACAGTCACCCCAAGAGGTAGACGCCGCAGCAGTCACTCCAAGAGGTAGACACCACGGCAGTCACCATCAAGAAATAGGCGCCACGGCAGTCACCCCAAGAAGTAGATGCTACGGCAGTCACCCCAAGAGGTAGACGCCGCAGCGAAATCACTCCAAGAGGTAGACGCCACTAGCGATCACTATAAGGAAGCAAAGCGTCACGGCAGTCACTACCAAAGACTCATGATGCTCGCGAAAGTAATCGAACATGCCTTAGAAACGTTAAACACAGTTGAGATACGCACTCCAGACTGCCTCGGCCAGGCCAAGGCGTAAACAAAAGAAGCGCTCAATTAATAACGTAAGAAGACAACTCAGACGAAGACAAGAAAAGACCTCGGCCAAGCCAGAGGCAAAATAAGCAAACTCTTATTAAAAATGATAACAGGTTACAAGGAGAATACAGACGACGGCCGTCCCCATAAGGATAAGCCAAAACACAACCTACCAAAGTTGTACAAAATACAAGGAAAAGAAAAGCAAAAGGTTACAGACATATCATTTGAAGCGCCAAAAGATGGCAGGGAGGGAAGGCTTAATAATTGGCTCCCGAACAGCTGAAGCTATCCGAGACGCCGGGTGAGCCTGGTGACGACCGCCCGTCTCCCTATGCCCGTTGCTTGCTTGCCATCGCGCGTTAGCGATCGTCTTTGATGGGCGACCCGTGTCGTCTTGGCGTCTTAGCTTTCTCGGCGACCTCGGCCTCGGCTTTCTTGGCGCCTCAGCCTCAGCAGCCTTCATCCTCTCGGCTTCCTCTTTGGCCGCCTTAGCCTCCTCAGCAAGGGCTGCCTTCTCCGCGGCCGCCTCTTCCTCCTTCTTCACCCTTACCTCCTACTTGGCCTTCTCCTCCGCGGCTTTCTTCTTAGCTTCGAGCTTATCATCAAACAGCTCGTCAAATTTGTCCCACGGAAAGAAGCCATCAAGAGGGAAGAGCTCCCCAATCACTTCCCTGGCGGCTTCTTCGGCCAGGTCCCGGTATTGGGCGCACATGTTAGGGAGGATAACGGTTTGGAGCGTCTCAATGTCCTCCTCCCTTTGGGTGATGATAGCATCCTTGTTCCGAACCACCTTCCCCGGACCTCGGAACAAGCCCCTAAATTCGTCCCTCTGCGTACGGTAAAGGTCGGCGTGCTTCGAACGAGGTCACGCATCTCCAGCAGACTTAGCGGCCTTCACCGCCGCAGCCTCGACCTTGGCTCTCTCAAAGAAGGACTTCCTTTTCAGCGTCCTCCCCCGAGTTTTCTCTCGACGGACGCCTCTTGACCTCGGCCTTGGCCCTCTTAGCCTCCTTGTTCGCCGCGTCGAGTTCCGGCCTTAGCCGCTCGAGCGTGGGGCGGCTTTCACCATGGTCTTCTCTTGCTCCATAATGTGGGAGCCATTAGCCGAGTCCATTTCGCCAGCCTCTTGTATATTCTCATCCCCTCTGCCACAAGCTCGGTGGGGGAAACCTTCTGGAGTAAGGAGTCGACGGTGACATTTCTATCACCCGCCTTCGCAGGCTGCATCTCTAATTGCCGCACAGTGAGAACGGCGGCTGCCGACGGTTGATCTACAAAAATTCAATTAAAACATCCGTGTCAGTATACATGGACATATCGGAGAGCCTGTCATCAGGAACGCCTAATGAACCGGCTAAGTCTGAGCCATAGGATATATCTGTACCATGTTTGGCCTTCTTGCTCGGAGGACGCATCTCCTCGCCGGCAGCCGATTGCGCGATGAGCAGCGGAAGCATCAGCAGCAGGGGTGGGCTCTTTCCTTTTACGGACAAGGGGAGACCCCTCCGCATCGGAGTCCTCCCCATTGGTAATATCAACGATCACCACCGTCTCCTTATGGACTGAAGGGATGGGAGGCGGAACTGATGTCGACGCCGTCGCCGCCGAAGGCTTTGTTTTCCGCGTTCGGCGCGACATGTTACTAGCAACCTTCGCCTGGGCCGCCTCCACATTCAGGCCTTTCAGCTGCTGATCCATCAGATCATTCGGCGACGTCCTGCGATCACGGGCCAGAGCCTTAGGGTGCAAATCAGCAACGGTCTTATCCTTGTGCAGCCCCATTCTCCGGAGGATATCCTCAGACAGGTCCGGTCCAAAGTGGTCTGCAAAGGAAACAAAGCAAGAGTTAAGTGGAAGTAAATCGAAATTCAAGAAACAGAAACATTGCGAGCCAAGATGGGCCTCACACCGACCCCACTCACCCTGTGCTAGGGCCGGTATGAGGCCGACGTGCAGAGCTCATCCAAAGAATGATCTCGCGTTGGGGAATCCATCTTTTCGGCACCCCACTCTTGTCCGCCTCAAAAAGCCTCATCGCCAGCCTCTCTTCCTCATTAAGAGGGACCTTGCTGGCGTCCATCTTAAGCTTATTCCGGGTGACCCATTTGTCATGCTCCGCCTTAGTCTCGCACCGCAAATTAACTTCGTGCTTTGAAAGGACCGGGCAAATGATAGTCATCCGGCACCTCAACGTACACCCACCGATCTTTCCAGTCTTTGCAAGAAGTAAGCTTATCGACGGAGACGTAACCCGACTCCATTTGCACGCTGTACCATCCGACGCGACCAAGGAATGACGGTCGAAGGTGGTGGAGCCGACGGAATAAATTAACCGTTGGGACCTCCCCCTTGAAGAGACAGAGCCAGACAAAGCCGACTATGGTCCTAATAGCCAATGGGTGCAGTTAGGCAACGGCGACATTCATGGCTCTAATGATGGCCATAACATAGTCATTCAGCGGAAACCGGAGCCCGTACTCCAAGTGCCGGATGTATACGCCGGTGCAACCCGGTGGAGGGCAACAAACGGCCTGACCCTCCTCAGGGATAACAATTTTGTATCCCCTGCCAAAGTAGAAATGGCCCTCGAAAAATGTCTCGCCGAACAATCGGCGAACTTATGGTCCAAGACGGTCAAGGCGGACCTTACAGGCCTCGCCGTGATCCATGATGAACTGCCTCTCAACACCAGAAGGAATCCTTTCCTCACCGTCATCATCAAAGTCTTCATCAGCTTTATCGTCATCCTCCCAACCCTCCAGAACTTTCGGGTCAACTTCGGGAGAAGGCGACCTAGTACCCCCGGACCTTAGCGGGACGGCGGCCAGTGCCTCCTCTTCATCAAGATGCGACGGGAACCCCGGCGCACGGTTACTAGGACCGGCATCGCGAAGACATGATTCACAAATAAAACTTCACAATGAAAAAGTTAAAAATTTGTTCGTTTACCTTGAAGAAAAGTGCTACGCCGAGTAATGATTCTGAAAGCTAGATAGAAGTTTCACAAAGAGGGCTAGAAAGAAGAAAATTTTTGAGAAAATGAAATTAGTGGCCAATTTCGGGATTAACTCGCCCTATTTATAAGGGAAAGCCCATGAAGAAGAACCAATCAGGGCACACCCATGAAACGTCGACCAATCGGCAACGTACACGTGTCGGACATGCAACCACGGAATGTCAATCGTTGCAACAATTGAACGTCAATCAATGCAACAGTGACCAAGCGTCTTCAACACGCCCCTTCATATCTCTCTGCCTATTCATCTTCCTCAACAAATTCCTAAGTATCCGTTCTCCGCCGGCCACATGATCAACCAAGCCAGAAAGCACCGGCCAGGGGGCAATCAGAAACAACCGGCACTCTCCACCCTGGTCTCAGCCAGCGTCATCGCCTTTTCCACATCGGATGTCCATTACACAACCATGTGGAGGGGGGATATGGTACGGCCATAATACGATCAAGCCGAGGAAGAAGAAGCCGGGGCAGAAATTTTTACTTGCGCAGAATATACGCTCAACATACATCGGAGCCCATACCACGGCATAGACTACGCTGGGGGCAAATTGATGGGGCATATTCTGCACCCGCTGACCAAGTCAACATACTGAGCAAGGTCAAGGATATCCACAGCAAGTCAACGACTTAGACAGCCTAACCGACGCAGCCTGTCGGCCTGTCTCTTGTGCCTCGGCTGAGACAACTAGCCAGCCGGGGCACATATCCGCGAACTCATTTCCAAGACCCCTCGGCGGCGAGTCAACAGAGCCCGCCGACCTGCCATGGGTCCCTCGGCCTAGGGCAGATCAGTCTTTCCACCTGCTAGCCACTTGGCCACTTGGCCACTACGTGACAAAAGGTGAAAGTCTATAAATACTCCTCAACTCTCATTGAGGAGAAGATCCACAATTTAACCTAAGAATCACTATTCATCTGGTAATATCTTCCTTATCTCTCTACAATATATACTTCGCCAAGTAACAACAACTTATCTCTCTAAGTTTACTGACTTGAGCGTCGGAGTGAGATCGCTCGGTCCAAAGTCGAGCCCTCAGTTTGTTCATCGTTTCCGGAGACCGCAAGGAGGATTCAACCAAAGACGTCATTCTACAAGCACGGGTGGTAACAAATAACTGCTCTGGAATTACACTCGGAACAAGTATAATTAGAAAAAAAAGCCTCCTTTAGTTATATACTAGATTTAATGCCCGTGCGATGCACGGGCCACTTGTAATATTCTGTCTCTTGAACCATTGCTGAACGTCCAAGTTATAAAATAATCACTACAAACGTCAACGACTATCTACAATGAGGCTTGATGGAATTCCAACTTCAAATTGACAAAATTATTCATCTGATTACATTTCTAATTCACTAAAAGCACTTGAATAACTAAGACTAAGGCCTTGTTCTTTTGGGCTGAAGGGAGCTAAAGTGAACTTAATTGAGCCGAAGTGAGTAAAAATGAAGTGGACTGAGCTGAATAGAGATGAACTGGAGTAAGTGAGCTAAGAATCTGAGATGAATATAGCTTAACTGGATTGAATTGAGCTGAGATGAATGGAGCTGAACTGATCTGAACTTAACTGAAGTGAGCTAAATGATTGCTGAAATTAAGCTGAAAAGAACATGGTCTAATTCTACGCAATAATTATTAATACAATTCCAAAATGACCAGATTACTCACCCTAATACAATTCACTAACAACACTTGAATAATTAAGACTAATTTTATGGTCATTATAAGTAAAGTGCATTAGTAATAACAAACACATTTTTAAAAGGGGTAGTTTTGGAATATACTTAAGTTTATATACACACCAAATGGTATAAGAAATTTGGCCAATTAGATACTTAATCCTCAACATAGTCGTATAAAAGTATTATGATTTATTTAATGTATGCCATTCTTGTTGAGTTCGTGTTTAGATAACTCACCTCAATCACAACCATACTAAATTTCATGTCATATATTTATGTTAACCCGCTTATCTAAGATAGTCATTAAGTCTCAACCAAACTCTAATTACGTACACGTTTACGCTATTTTCATACTTATAATCAGACTCGTATATAAAATAGGGTTTTTCTAATGTGTGCTCTATTTTAAATTCAGTTAACTTGAATAGCAAATTGAGAAGGAATAGAGCACCACGTCACCTTATTATTTTACCACATATAGGCTTTGCTTAAATTAAAAATTTAACTCATCCGAGATACATATTGTATTAAAATGTGAAATAGGAGTAGAATTTGTAAAAAAAAGCATACAAAGCTTGGGCAAACCTCATTATTCACTAATATACATACGCCGTATATACGTACGAAGTAATATGTTTAGAAATCATCTGCCTGTAATTGTGGATGGAGCATAGAAAAAACATGACAAAAGATGATAAGTATCTACCATTCCTAGTTGAAACACCATGGTTAATTCTTTCTTACTCACGAGAATGACGATTTGGAACTCGAAAACCAAACGTTTTGGTCGATGTATGTTAATAAATCCTACACTAAGGCAATTGTTGAATTACATGGCATTATGGCAAGTTCATTCTGGCTTCCAAATTCCCATATAATGATTCGAGCGTTATATATTCATTTGCTCCATACTTAATTGCATCGAGTAAATAATTAGTGATTCGAGTGTTAGATATTCATGTACTCCGTACTTAATTGCATTGAGTAAATAATTGTATGTAGAAGTAATTTAACATGTGTTTTTTCTATTCCAACCATGTAATGTACTTATCAATGGTGTTAAAAGTCTTATGAGAATCATCATACATAATTATTATCTTTCCGTTAAAATAATAAGTTACCGTCTACTTTAATTTAAAGATCACATATTACAAAGTACTCAATTTATCAAGCCATTTGTTTACCTTTTCTTAAAAACACCCTGCACATACAAAAACACCCTGCACATACAAAAAGGTAATAAAATAAATGAAAGAAGATAGTAACATATATATATATATATATCTGTTGGCCTAATAGTGGCAGTGTGCTTTCAATCAATATGGCCTGGATCAAGTTCCGCGTGCTCTTTCAAGTTGCTGTTGGTCTAGCAGTGGACTACTGTGATCGAGAATGTACACATTATAACCCAAAAATAAATACAAAACAAAGGCAACATGAATTTTAATATACTTTATATCTTAGTAAAGGGATAATCACCTTAATAATATTAAAACTTGCCCTCTAAAGAGTAGTTTTATTTGGTCAGTAGTTAGGGATGTGGAATAACTATGGCCTCCATGTCACATTGTTTGATTCCATGCTTGAAAAAAAAAAGACGTAATAATAATGGTTGCCCACTGCACAATTAACACAAACCACAAAAGTAACAATAAGTTCCCGTTGTTTGATCGGTAATTCCTATAACTGACACGAACAAAAATTGAGGTCTTCTCGTAGCATGTTACTGCCATCTCCATCCTATCAACATACTCTGTAACAAAAATCTTAGGACTTGTTTGGTTGACATAAGGGAACTAAAGTTCCCGGGAACTTCAAGTTCACATGAATTTCCAATTCATGTGAATTCCCAAAAAGTGTTTGGTCTGCATGTGGGAAGTTAATTCATGTGGGAAGTTTCAATGACCAAGGGGGGCCTTGGTGAGTGACTTCCCACATAATGGAGGAAGTAGATTCATGTGGGAAGTTCTACTTCCTATGATTTTGGCAACCAAACAACATCATGGTTTTACACTTCCTAGGAAGTTTAAAATCCCATGATTTTTATGGGCAACCAAACAAGTCCTTAGAGGGAGAAAGTCCTCTCAAAAGCAAATTATTTCCCAGAAATAAGAATTGGGTGTGGAACTCCTTTCATGGCTTTCTTCCCCTTTTCTTCATCTTTTCATTAGAAATTTCTTCTTGAGTTTTACCTTTCATAAGATTTGACTTTAATTACTCTCCATTTTAGTATAGGAGAGTTTTTTTAGTCATTTATCTTAAGAAAGGAAGGTTTAATTCAAGAAGTTAAACAGAAATTTTCCGAGTTTTAATATTACTCCGGATCTTGTATTGATTTTGATTATAGCAAAATTAGGTGAACTTTTGGAAGATTTGAAATGATAACCTTCATCTCTTAAAAGGTTTCCGAAAGATCTGAACTTTAGTTCATCTTTGTATTTTTTAGATTTTTCTTTTTATGATTTTTATCATGAATTTTTGTCACGGTATATCGCTTGCCTTATTGTTTGGTTTTGATCAGATTTGTTCTTTCCATATTCTTGATTTTGGTTTTTTTGTTGGGCTTTTGAAGTTTTAAGACTTCTTGTTGAGTTTTTCGGCAGAAATCAACATCTTTTTTGCTTGTGACTTTTTTTTTTTTTTTTGGGTTGTTAAGATTGTGACTTTTGGTTAAGAGTCTGCTGTTTGTCCTTGTTTTATTGGTTCTTCTATGGTAATTGAAAGCTATTGTCTTTCTTTTACCACTTTCATCCGCAAGGATGTTATAGGTTGATTTCCATTAACCTAGTTTCTTTACCTTATCAAAAAAAAAAAAAAAAAAAACTCTGTAACAAATAACAATAATAAAATATTAGTAAAAATCATTCTATTCAACATCTTATATCACGTACTCCCTCACAGTCACTATAATGTTCCCTCTTTCCTAAAACGGATTATTCAAGTAATGTTCCCCTTTCTATTTTTAGAAACTTTTACTCTTATTTTATTCATTCCTCTCTCCTATCACCAAACCCCACCCCACCCAACTCTTTTACTTCTATTTTATTACTTTCCTTTATATTTTGGCCCCACAATTCTTTATTTAATTACTAATAATTCATTCATCTCTCCTATCACCAACCCCACACAACTCTTTTACTCCTATTTTAATACTTTTCCTTAAGTATTGTGCCATTATCAAAGGGGAACATTATGACGACTGGGAGGGAGTATAACATTAAAGTACTTTATTCGAAACGGCTATCATATGTTATAAGGTAAGAAACATTTATATATACAAATTGAACTTGTGTCCTACCCAAATACAATCTATTTTATTGTTGATTAGGTTCTTGTCTTCTTGCATTAGTAATTGCGACACATTTTATCAATGTAAAAAAACTAACATCTATTATTATGTATATATACAAAAATAAATAAAAAGCAAGCTCTTTTGATTTATGATAGAAGTATGTGATCAGGGGTATTATCAAATACAATAGAATTTTGGAATAAAAAAGATTGAAAACACACCTGAATTTGTGTATACGGCTGTTTTGATGAAAGTCAAGCACCTACAAATAAGCAATTAGAAGACAATTAGTTAATTATGAATGAATGCTGAATAAAAAAGCAATGCGCAAATAGGTATGTAAAACACACGTATGATTTTAATTACAAATACAGGTTTCATCCTAGCATGCAAGAGAAAAAAAATCATAAAAACAAACGTGAATAAATTAAATCAACTGGTAAACCGTCTGTATAAACCCTCTCTATAAATAAAGCTAGATGTTTAAAGTCTAACAAAACTCTTGATTATATTTTAACTTTAATTTATTTAAAACACAATTGGCCTAACATACATCTAGATTCTAGATATTATCTTCCGTTTTTTTAATGATTTTTTAGTCTTGTAATATAATATTGCTTGCCTATTCTACCGTCTCCCAAATTCTTGTAGTAATTATTTAGCATAATTTATTAATATGAGGTGTTTTGCTAATGTTGGGGACTCTGTAATCGCTCGAAAAAAACTTCCTTTATTAATATAAATAGATATTGATTTGCAATTACTTGGTGTTAAATTAAATACAAGTACTCTCGTCTTAAACGAAAATTTATGGAAAAATAATGCATAACTCAGCTCATAAAAATCTGCAACAATTTCAACAACTATATTAGTCCCTCCATCTCAACTTTGTAATCCCCTCTTATCGCAAAATTTATCACGAAATTACTGCCTCCTTTTAAAATTTAGTCGCTATTTACATTATAATATTACTTACCCTTGATATTTTAGTAGCATTTTTTAAATCCATAAAAATGGGATGCATCGTATTGAAATGAAGAAAAGTTCGGGCATAGTTAATTTTTTTTAAGAGTATGGAGTATGAGTATTACTTTTATATGACAATATATGCTGTCTTGAATCAATATATACAACTTATCTCCACCAATTTTGCCTAAGCAAATTCTTGTTCCATACGGAATTCCGTCTAAAACAAATAAGACGGTGTTTAGTGACCATTATATGATCAAATGTTAACAAGATGGTCGAGCTAGTGTTATAGTTTATAGTAACTTGTTTTCTAAAAGTGGTTACATTTAGTTGTAAAATGGTCTCAAAATTCCGTCTGATTGTTTTCCACTAAAATGGCCCGTCTGAAGAAAGACCAACTCTTTTGCGTAATGTTTTCCAATTTCTTCTATGTTGAAGAGAACTACAACAAAAGGCAAATAAGAAAAGTCATTTTACTCGTATATCTACTGAAACAAACGCAAATTATGATATAAGACGGTAATATACCGTAAGACGGTCTACTTTTATTTAAAAGATGTATATTTTTTTGCTAATAAATGGATTATTTTTTTAACATAATAGAGGAATCATTATGAATTTATGATGGCAGTGATTACGTGGTCTATGATACCTCTTTTTACTTCAGAGGAGCTGATTATTAAATGGGATGTCCTACTTTTTAGTTGATGGGGTCCTTGCCATGACAAGCCTAAAGTTACTGCAAATTTCTAGAGTGTTAGGGTGTCCTAGGACCCCAATAGCTTCAAGGTGCATCCGCCACTGAGTCTATCTCGATGTGCTTCGTTTCAGTGTGAAAAAATGGAGAGATAATTCTACGGCTTAGTTTGCATGTGGTAGGATTAGACCTGTCAAACGGGTCAAACGGGCGGGTTACGGGTTTGGTCATTTCGGGTTCGGGTAAAATACGGGTCGGGTCTATTTCGGGTTTGAAAAATACGGGTTTATACGGGTCGGGTTTATACGGGTTTCGGGTCGAGTTTTGGGTTAGAACGGGTCAGATTAACGCCTTTTTAAAAAATTTCATTGTCTTTAATTCTACTCATAAACGCATAATTATTCTTAAATTTTAATTATTATCTAGTTTAATATATGATATTAGTAAGATTAAACATTTTTTGCTTAATATTTTCAATATCATACCGTTAGACGAACGGTTCGAGACGGGTTTCGGGTCGGGTTCGGGTAAACGGGCCGATCAACATCTTTTTTTTGTTATTTTTTAAAACTTCTTTTGTATCGTAATTCCTACCATTTATACGTCTTTTTATCATCTCGCTCGTCTTAGTCAACTTAATTGTCATCATTCTCGCCATCACCACCTCGTCATCATCATCATCACTACCCTCACTAACTCGCTAAGTACGACATGTGAGACTCAAATAAGATGATAATGATGACGTGGCACGTGATCAAAGGTTATGATGTGGCAGTGCTGACGTGGAATGTGGTTCCACGTAATACGATGAAAGTGACGGTGTGCCACACACTTCGAAGTGATGACGTGTCCTGTGATCGAGGTGATGACGTGGCAGTGCCAACATGGAATACGGTTCGATGTAACACGGTGAAAGTAATGACATGGCACACACTTCAAGTTGATGACGTGGCATGTCGCCTGAAATGATGACATGGCAGTGCTGACGTAAAATACGGATTGACGTAATATGGTGAAAGTGACAATGTGGCACACACTTTGTTGTGATGACGTGGCATATGGTTCAAGGTGATGACATGACATTCCGTATATATACATATATTTCCTTAAAATTTTACAAGTCAATACCTATTTGACATTTTCAATATTAAGGAAGATATATTGCCTTGACCCAACGGTCAACCCGTTACGGGTCGGGTTTCGACCCGCTATTTACGGGTCAAAACGGGTTCGGGTATTTTTCGGGTTCGGGTTGAAAACACCGGGTTATTTGCGGGTTATTTACGGGTCGGGTTACGGTCGGTTTTCGGGTCGGGTCAGCTTTTGACAGGTCTAGGTAGGATGCTACTGTAATTTTATATTATCCGGCAATACTCTTGTCTTCCGTTTTGTAAGATGCGTGTTTATTATTGGATGGGTAATGAATAATGAGAATCAGGTGGATGTAGAAATTTCTGGACGACACCAATAGAGCTGGTAAAAGCTGACCTAACCCGATCGATACAACTGAAAATTGGGTGAACCGAAATCGAAATCGACCCGACCCGAAAACCGAGAGCAGCTTTATTATTCCAACCCGAACCCAAACCCGACCTGAACCGACCTGACCCGACCCGACCTGACCTGTGACCCGATATTTTCTCAATCCGATAGATGATCTGATAATGAATTAGGTTAATAATGGTTTAAATAACACCAAATTGACATTTATCTTAATTATTTTTACTTAAAGCTACAATTAATACACCTACCCATTATTTAAACATAAAATTACCATCTAAAATCTAAAATGAAATGTAACACCCCCACTTACCCGACCAAGGTAACCAAGGGTGTTACCGTCTCAGTTTCTTGAGGTAGTGAATCAAAACTACAAAAACGAAACATTTTATTTCAAAACAAGTTTAAAGTCGTTAAAACACAAGTACATGAAGGAAATTCTCATTACTACAACACCTATGACTCTAGCGTACCTCGGGGGAGATGACTCACCCTTCTCAAGCAAATCCATTGCACGTGCCAAGTCCTGCTCACAATCAAAACTAGACCTGCAATTCAACTGCTCCCCATATGATCGAAAATATCATATGGATTGACACAGGCCACCCCGGAAATATGTGACAATTACATAGACACACACACGTCAGTCTCAATAATACATGTAATCATTAATGACCACAAATCTACTCCTACACACACGACACCCATAACTCAACGTATCCATCTCCGTCTCATCATAAACCCCGGTGACGACATTGTAACACCGTCACCACCCCTGCCAGACCGCAGCCCGAGGTACCTGATTTTGCATCGCAATACGAACCCGTTAACCCGGACCATTAATGTGCACATCCTACTCGGAGGTGAGGGACCATCCATGGAGCGATCCCGGGCGTGAGGTCGGTTCCCACACCTCCTCACTATATCACCAAACACCACATCTCAAGAGTAACCACAACCCAGGCCAATCTTATACACACCATCACCCAGCTATCACAACAACCACAAAACCACATACCACATGTATTAATACAACCAAACATAAGGACCAACACGACTCGTTTACACAACACAAGACACAAACAATTATATGTAAATAATGAGAACCGAGTAGGGAAAACCATACCTTGTGGCAAGACTTCGCGAGTGTAATACTCTGTATTTAATAATTATATAATAATATATTTATTGTATTTAGCGAGTTGGGCTTGAGAGGGAATAATAATAATAATAATAATAATAATAATAATAATAATAATAATAATAATAATAATAATAATAATAATAATAATAATGGGTGTTACGGGTTGCGGGTGCTGTGGAGTTTTGGGTGTTGTCGGTTGTTTATTGACCACCATCGGAGTGGGTGGTGTGTTGGTGGTCAGCTGGGCTGCTTTATAGGACACTGGTTGCTTTCCTTCTCGGGTGTCTTGTCCTCTTTGAGCTTTTAGCTGCTTGTGCGTGACCCTGGGTAGTGGTTTCCGTTCGGGTGGTTGTTAGTGGCTCTCTTGTTTTCCGTGCAGGTAGGAGGTGTGTTCCTTCATGCCTGAACTTGTACGGTTTCATTGTCCTTTTTCGAGTCTTCATGCGTGTCCGGATGGTTTTGGTAAAGGCCTTACTAAGGCTGCATGGCAGAAACATTTACAGGACCGACATTGTCATGATGGTGCTTTGGAACTTACGTGTCAAACTCTTGCTGATAGTCTGACTGTTTTATCTAATGCCGAGATTACTTTGAAGCGGATGGGGGCTCTGGTTGTGTGGGGTGTGCTTTAAAACCCGTACCACTCGCTCTAGATGTTGGCATAGTCGGGGTGATATAGTGGCGCCTCCGGAGTGAGTTGACGGCCTCTACAGCTTTCATATTTACGATATTCCGAGACTATCGGCTCCGTCTCCTTCGGTTACTTCGTCTTATGATGGTGTTGACCTTGTTCAGTGGTCTATATCTTCACTTGATCGTTTGTTGTCGTTGGGCCTTCGCACCGTGAAATCTATTCCTCCTAAGTGTCGTCTTGGGTTTGCTCGGGCTTTGAAAGGAGTCCTGGATGATGTGGCTGATTCACCTGGTGACCTCTCCCGCTGGATTCGTTTGCTTGTTTTGCCTCTTTATTTGCTTAAGACCTTCGCTCCTCGGAGTAATCTTGAGTGTAGGACTGTTATTCGGCGCCAGCGTAAGGAGGAGAGTATTGCCAGGGCTATCCTCGCTTAGGGGGTACTGGGGGGGGGGGGGGGGGTTGCAGCTGTTGCAAAAGTGTTTGGATGAGGGTCCTTCTTTGTTTCATGTGGAGGAGGATCTTGATTTGAGTGAGCTTAACCTCCGTCAATATCGGAGGAAGATTTGTGATGGTCACTATACTGCTGCTGTTTGGGTGCTTTCTTCCTATGGGGTCGCCCTTTTGGACAGCGGGCCGCCCACGGGGGCGCTTGGGTAGGAAAAGAGAAACAAGCGTTTGCATTTTGTATGGAGTCGCCACCAATTTTTATGGGAAATTGGAACCGTTCGAATACCTCGTGTCATGTCAAGACACAAAGTAGAGACATGAACACTAAGCAATCGTTACCCTTAGCATTCTATGTCTAGAATGACTCTCGCGGATGCCAATGAACACGGGTGCTCACGGAGATCTGGAGTAAGGGGTGAGGGTACGTATTAGGAAGCTCTTTTGATCGAACACCTAATCCCGCCCGCCTCGATAGCGGCCTCTACTAATGATTAGGGAAGTTATTCGTACTTGATATATTGTCGATTATATGCATGCAATGCAACATCCAAGTTTTAATCCTAGCATGTGAGAATTAATACTAAGTCGGTTGACACGTAATTAGCAAACAATTGGGTCGAAGTAGGATTTAATGCTCATTTACATGTGGAAACATACAAGCAATAAAAGAAATACAAAAATTATGAATTACAATAATGAAAATTACAATAATTACATTGGATTAGGCGATTTATGTCGAAAATACCTTTAAAACAGATAATTAGAGAAAACGAATAAAGGAAAGAAATAAATTAACGAACAGGAATTAGCGCGATATTACGGATAATAGTTGGTTAAACGTAAACTAATCAAACTATGTCAAAGCAGAAACGGAGTTCAGGGACAGAACTCAGCCAGGAACAGGCGCAGCAGAGCTGCGTCCTTTGGAATAGGCGCAGCAGACTCTGCATCTGTTCCTTGGCTCAGTTCTGGCTGTGAAGCCGTAATTGCAAGCCGTTAATGTTAATTGGTGATCTTAATGATGGATTGATGATATTTACACGGATGAAAGTGATTAGCATGTTATTTAACATATGAATGGGTCATAAAAACAGTAAAATATGAATGAGACGGATGCAAACGAGTTATTTACATGATGGAATAATGACAGAAGTGAAAAATATTAATGAGTCCAACGAATTAAATCAATTAATTAGGTTAGATACGATGGATTAATGACAAATATGCGACGAATACGACAAATAACAGATGAAAACTATATCAAAGACGAATTCCAGAAACCCAATATGAACAAATCGGATCCCTACAACTCGGAATTGAATTTAATGACGAAAACCCGCAAATATTGAATTATTAGGGATTTAAGTTGGATTTGTGATGAATAAAACATGTTAATGATGATGGATATAATATACATGTGAATTATATGCTATGTTGATGAAGATTTGACAAACAAACGAATAAAAGAATTTTGGGGACGAATAACAGAGGACGAACGAAGAAGAAAGGAAGCAAGAACTGCGGCAGCCTCACGAAGAGGCGCAACAGGAACTGCGCTCCTTCGAAGAGGCGCAGCAGTTGCTGCGTCCTTTCTCGACGGTTATCTACTGGAAATCCGTAAAAAGAGGTTTTAAAACACGGTTTAGAAATCGGTTTTAATGGTATTTTCGACGTAAACCTTACAATTGTGATACAATAATTAAAATACCATAAATAAAAGAGAGATTTACACCCTCAGACTTACATGTTGACGAAACGAGAAGGACTAAGATATCGATTAGTGATGCTCGACGCGAATGCAAAGAAAGTGCCCTCGTAAGAGGAAAACGATTAAGTAATTTAAGTTGATTGATTGTGTAGTTGGTCAAATTGGTCGGTCATGCAAACGGGGAGGCTGGTACTCAGAAGGATCCGAGCTTACGTGGTCGAAAGTTCAAGCACGTAGACGCCAAAAAGTAAGAACAAAGTCTAGAATGCAAAGGGAGAAGAGAAGGGCGGACACTCGCGTGAGAAATATGAGGAGCGAAGGCTCCTATTTATACTAATCACGTGAAGGAATTAGGGTTTCAGAGACTCTTTGGAAGTGAATCTCGGAAAGATATGAAAAAGATACGAGAAACATGCAAAAAAGGGCCTGGGAAGAGGCACAACAACCACTGCGTCTCTTGGAAGAGGCGCAGCACCTGCTGCGTCTATTCCCAAGTGGTTTCCTCCTGCAGAAGAAAGATTTCCGTGTTTGAGTTATGGTAGGATGGAAATAATTCGATTTCCTTAATATCTTATATGAATATTACGGGAATTTACTTACTAAAAGATAAAATTTATGAAATATGGAATAGAAATATCCGGAACATTCCAGAACATTCTGACTCGGGATTTAACGGTTATCAGAAAATGGAGACGGTTTTAGGCCCGGACTCCGAATGTACTCTAATTACTGTCAAAACGACCGTATTGGGACGTAGATGACAACTAAGAGGTAGACATTAATATTTGAGCAATCACTTGACGATAATCTTATGAATTGTCACAAATCGTTCCGCGTATCAAACATGCGGCCCAATCATCACCGGGTGGTTTGCGGGAGGTGCAGAAATGAGGTATCTACAGAGCCCCAACTTTGACTGAGGCTTGGACAAGGCGAAAGTCAAAGTATAGCCATCAGGTCAATCGAAGATTACAACCTGACGACTATGGCGACACGAGGCGGCTCAAGGGGTCTGAGCCAAGGACCTGTCGTCAGGAACATTTTAGAGTCTGTCGACTATCGGGGAGGGTCGTTTAAAGTCCATTAGACTACGTAAGGAAGCTCGCCAGCGATAAGAAGAGACCATACCTGAGACTTCTTTCTCGAGATGCTTCCGGAGGTGCATAGGAGCTAAGGCTAAGCGTGGGAGCTAAGGGTAAGACCTAAAAGATACATAAGGATTGGTACTAGGGCGTGGGACCCTAAAGGAAAGCATTGGCGGGAAGGAGGCCTAAAGTAAGTTCAACTTAAGGGTAAACTGAAACTCGGGTATAGGAACTCTATTGGTTTGGGAATTTGAAGGCTTATGAACCTAAAAGGATTGGGATCCTATAGTTAAAAAGTCCTAATTTCGGGTCTACGAACCTAAGAAAGAAGGCTTTTGGGTTTGGGAACTTCTGGAGAATGACACCCTTGTCGCACTCTGCGGGGAAACGAGAAATATTGTGAGTAGCAGGACACAGGCGGGAACTGCTGAGAGAAAATCTGCCTTGGGTAGATGTCAATCCTCGCGTCTTGAGAGAGACAGTACGTCCGCTTACTCTCGCTAGAGACACGATTGGGAATTATTCTTCTTGTCATGAGAGGGAAAGTATATCCGCTTACTCTCGCTGGAGACATAATGAAGGTGTGTCGAATTCTGTAAAGGAACTAATGCTTGTTGAGATAAGCAGAAGGTCTTGAAAGGAATAAATAATACGCAACAGTCCGCTGCGGGCCGGAACGAAAGAAAATCGCCCAAACGGACCAAAAGAATGAAAATAACATCGGGGAAGAGGCGCACCAAAGATGGGCCCACAAATAACGAATTCATAACGAATTTTTGAAAATCCGTATGGAGGGAACAAAAGGAAGAGGCGCAGCAAGAGCTGCGTCTCTTGGAAGAGGCGCAACGCCTGCTGCGTCTATTCCCCAATTTGGTTTCCTGCGTAAAAACGCGAAAATCAGGAGGTTCATGTATTCATTTGCTCGAAACATAAATCTCTCATTTCTCTCTCAAATCTTCACCATTTCCGCCAAGGTTTGATTCAAAAGCTTGCATTAATCATGACTAATCGAGGTATGTGTCTCAATCTTGCATTAATCGTCTACATTTGTTCAATTTTGAGCCGAAAAATCTAGGGTTTATGACCCTTTTGATCGAAAATTTGGGGCTTTTCCCCCAAACGCATTTGCCTTGTCAAATTGACATTAGAAATGGAGAGTAGGTAATATTAGGAACATAACCATGTATTTGTTTCGAATTTTCATCAAGTTTTGAGCCTTCGAGTGAAATTTGAGACGGTTTTACAGCTAAACTCTAAATTGCTTCGAAAATAGCCTTAGGATTGCCCATTTGCGACGAAACTTGATATTTGGGATCCTCAAATGATGGGTAAACTTTCTACCATTTCGGAATTTTGGTTTGTGACAGCTTTTCCAGGACACTTTTTTAGGGCATAATCACCATTATAGCGAAATGCTGTCGAAATTTCGACTCGAACCCGGAACTAGGCTTTAAACTAGACTTGACTTGACCCAAATTACTACATGAGTGACCGGGTTGGTGAAAATGGGGCCAAGGATGGCAAGAAAATAGCGGTTTCAGGGCTTCGAAGGCTCGAAAATCCCTTAACCAAGGCTCGTCGTCACGTGACGCGGCGTAAATTTGCTTTAATGTTGCAGGTGATGAGGCTTCTACTTCTGGGAGAGCTCCCATGGAGATCGACGCCGCCACTGTCGAGGAGGCTTTAGAGCAGGCCTTCACTGCTGCGGTGATGGCTGCTGGGGACGAGGCTTACGAGGAGGAGGCCGTTGAGGAGGAGGAGGCCCCGAGACGGGCCAATGTCGGACGAGGAGGTCGCCAGCTGAGAGGGGCTCCTGCGTGGGCTGAGACTTGGGAGAGCAGGCACCTAGTGTGGGCTGCAGAGGGTCACTTGTCCTATAGGACGGTGAAGAGTTTGGTAAATAGGAATTCACTACTCATTACTCATCCCCTTTCATTCTTTTATTCGAATTTCTTTCAAACTTCATTCAAAACTAAAGATAGCTTTGTTTCAAATCATAATAGGAGGCCGGGAACATCAGGTCGTTCTCGGGCTACACGACAGCGATGGAGCACTACGAGCGGCTGTCGGCGGAGGAGAGGGCCATGATCGAGCGTGGAGCGTTCGGTCCTTTGGTTCAGGTTTGGAGGGACATCGCGAAGAGGAAGCTGCGGGCTAACCTTAGCCTGGTCCGCGCTTTCTTGGACCGATTCTGGGATACGACTTCCACGTTTCACATGCCTTTTGGTGAGGTGGGAGTCACTCTGGAGGATTACGGCATGATTTCTGGTCTGCCGTGTGGGACCGAGGAGGTGGTGTGGCCGGAGACTGCCATGAGGGCGGACTCGGCCGAGGCGAGGAGATTGATCGGCTGGAACTTGTCGCCGAAGGCTGTTACGGTGCCGGGTTTGATACCCAGTTCTTACGTTTGAGACTACTTTGCGGGGAAGACCCCGACGCTGGTGACGATTGACGGGAGGGAGACGACTCCTCCTCCTTGTATAGCTGAGCAGAGAGCTCGTCTGTGGCTTTGGTGGTTCCTGTCTTCGATTTACCTCGGAGACAAGGGCGAGAGGTCACGTCAAAAGCTTCTCCCCTTCCTTTCTGACCTGAGTTCCCTAGGACGTTGGGACTGGGTCACTGCTGGTTTTGCGGTCCTCATCCGCTTCATGAGGGCCATGGTTCGTCCGGAGTTGATGGAGAAGGGGACTTCTCCTGGTGCTGTCGGACCTGGACTACTGCTGGAGGTACGAACCTAACTTTAGATCAAAGTGAATTCCTTTCTTTATCAAATCATGAAAGATCGTCATTGATTATTTTGTTTTACAGGCGTGGGTGTACTCCTACTTTCCGAGCCTCGCGCCCAAGAGGACGGAGCCGCTGGAGAGGGCCTATCCCGTGGTGAGGGATTGGGTAATGTGCCGGACGAAGAGCAAGCGTTCTTCTCACAACGTCTACCGGCGGGACGTGAACGCTCTTCAGCTGAGCAGCGTGAGTATCTCATTTATATTCACTTGTTTCTTGCTTTTAGTTGATCATAGGAATGATCCTTGTTTTATTTTGTCACAGTGGGTGCCCTGACCTTGGGCGGAGTACGCTGGAGCGCCTCATTTCGTGGCTGAGGTCCTCCGGCCTAGGAGCTCGAGCCGACTGCTGTTGAGGACGTCGATGGGTCCTGTGTGGTACCTGGGCGAGCGTTTGGCTTGCTAGTGCTCGCGGGACGTGCTGACGGTTCCCGTCGATCCTCCCAGGACGATGTTCAGGGAGCCTTCTGAGGCTGAGAGGGAGGCGGACTTGGCTGGTGCCAGTGGTGACGACCTTCTTCTTCTTGGCGAGGACTACTCGGCGTTCCTTTACGGGAGGTTGGCGTACTGGCCAGTAGTGGTGAGTGTCTTTTATTTTTCTTTTTGATTTGATTTTTTGAGAACGATGAAAGATCATCGATTGATGAGAACCATTTGTCTTTGTAGGAGGTTGAGGCGGCGGGCATCGAGCCCCCAGAGTACCCCGAGACCCTCGAGACACTGACGCGACTGGGAGGACGACGATCTCCGAGCTGCGTGACTTTGACGTAGCCGTGACGGATGCTGGCCTGGATGACTGGTAGCATCTGATTCGGAGGGTGAGCCTCTAACTTGTATAACCTTTGTGTAAGAACACATTTGATTGAGTTTGTTCAATTGTTGAGAATTTCTTTTTGAGAAAGCAGGTTGCGCCGTCTCGGTTTGTGGCGTTGTGGAGGGTGGCCAACCGGCTGCGAGCTACTGCCGTCGAGGCACTTATTGGCGGTCGAGGTCGTCAGGTATGAACCTTACGCCTATTTCATTTTTGAATTTTGATTTTCCAATTTTGCTCGAACCGATTGACATGAGCCAATTTATTGTTTACAGGGTGACCGCGGGTTGGAGCGAGAGTTGGCCCAGTCCCGGGAGGAGACGGCTCGCTTGTTGAGGGAGCTCGAGGTTCGGGACGCCGAGATCGCCGTTCTTGTGGCGAGAGTTGCAGAGTTGGAGGGCGCCCAGCAGTAGTTTTTGTTTGTTGGCTTTTGTCGTATTTTGCACATTTGTATATTGGGACTATCATTTTGAACATTTTTGGACTTTGTTTTGGGCTCGAGCCCCCAGTTTTTACATTTCCTCCGTTTGGTATGTACGATGGCCTGAGTGCCTTTGCTGCTGGGTTGTGTTGCTTGTATCTGCAGGTTAGTTTCGAACAGGTTTGGTAGATGACGGTTTACTCCGTCATGCTGCCGAAAATTACATAGAAAACATGCAAAACATACATTTGTATATACATATGGCTTTGATTAGCGCAAAATGAGAGACTCGAGAGAATGCAAAAATGCAAAAATTTTGCCGAAAATGACCGGACGGTAGGGAGGGTTACCCCCTAAAAAAAAGAAAAAAGGAAATTTATAAGTTAGAAATGTAGAAATGAAATTGAGAAATTTAATATATACATGTTGAGCTTCGCTAAAAACGAATTAAACTGAAAATTATTTCCTAAAAACGAAAATGGAATTTATAAAAAAAAAAAAAATGAAAATGAAATTTATTTCCTACAAAACAGAATGTGCACACGTGGACAAATGGCGAAATGTCGATGTCGTCTCAAAATGCGTGCCCGCGGAATTAGGAAACTTGAAACATGGTAATATTCCCGTATTTACCAAAATAATAACCCGTAGGAATAGGAAATTATTCGTCATGGAATTAGGAAAGATCCAACGCGGAAAATCACAGAAGTGAAGCTGAGGAAGAGGCGCAGCATGAGCTGCGTCCCTTTGAAGAGGCGCAAAGCAGGCCGCCGCTTTGCTGTTCCTAAGTCATCCCGCTCGACGGATTTTTTGGAAACAGCAATTAATATAAATAGAAACGTCGATAGAGCTTTTATTTGCACAAATCTTCCATCTCTTCTTCGTCTATTTACATAAAATTCTCAAGACAAAAAAATTCATCATGAATACTTTGGAGATCCGCTTGAAGGAATGGACCAATGAATTTTCAAATATGGAGAAGCATGATATGGGTTCTTATAATTTTGGGTCGTTGTTGAGTTTGAAACTCATCAAGGTTGTGAAACCGTTCTTGGATGCTTGCCTTGACTACTGGGACCCGAACTATCATGTTTTTGCGTTCCCTGGGGGTGATATTTGCCCTTTCCCTGAAGAAGTTGCTGCTATTGGTGGATGGGACCCCGAACATTTGCCTGCTATTCCTTCTACTTCTCAAGGGTACAAAAGCAAATTTAGGGACTTGCTCGGATTGACTAGGCTTGAGGTGGACCGTCTAGTTACCTCGAAAGGTGTGGGAATGTTGGACTTCATAGATCGATTCATCAACAGGGCCGATCCCACCGTTTCTCATGTTGCTAGGCGGAGGGCATTTGGCTTTTGCTTGTTGCATGTATATGTCTTTCAAGGGCATGTTGATGAAGACTTGAGAGGTGATCCCCGTCTTCTAGGCCTTATTGAGCAGATGGAGCTGCACAGTAGCCCATCTTGCTTATGCTTAGGGGAGATTATTTTGGGCTTGGATAACAGGAAATCCAACCGTGATCTGCCGTTCTTGGGGAGTCCCGTCATTCTGCAGGTAAAAGACACCTCTTTTTTGTTTTTTTTTTGTTTCGTTTTTTTTTTGTTTTTTTTTTTTTTTTTTCGTTTTTTTTTTTTTTTTTTTTTTTTTTTGTGTCGATGTCTAATACCCGGTTTTGGTAGGTTTGGCTTATGGAACGGTTCCGATTGATCGAGCCCCCAGTTCATGCACTTTCCTATCATGCTCGTTCGATTGCGATGAGGACACGGTTGTACATGGTGGACTTCACCCGGGTCTGTGATTATTGGAAGAACAAGCTGAAGAGTGATGATGGCCCGTTGATCAGGTGGGTCATTCCGTGGTGGCACCTCAAGTCCGTCACTGGAGTGTCTTCTTTGGATCCCACTAGGTCGGTGCGCATTCCCGGATTGGAGTTTATGGTGTGCATCTTCCCGGAAAGGCTGATGAGACAAGTTGGGCTAAAACAGACGATCCCTAGGCTTGATACCGTCCCGCAGACTGCTATGGCGCTTACTACAGAGAGCCGAAGAGAGTGGGCTATCAAATGGGCCCAAAGAAACATGTGGTTCTTGAATTTCTCCGCCAATGCTTTATGGGTGTCGGATTCTTATCTGAGGTGGAGAAAGGCTGCAACTCCGGAAGAGCGCGAGAAGTTGAGGAAACGCGAGCCCATTGACTACAAGGTGCGCGAGGGAGAGAAAGAGAAGGAGAAGCATCTGACAGAGGGAGAAGAAGAAGCCGGTTTTCAAGTCATTCATCCGTCGAAGAAACCGAAGACTACTCCTGTCGCGGAAATGGTGATTGGCAAGATTGGAAAAGCTAGGCCTCGAGAAAGACCGTTGGTGATTAGGTCTGAAGTGGCGCAAGAGCGTCCGGCTCGAGGTCGTGACAAGAAATATGATAGGAATGACAAGGGCAAGGGGAAGATGGAGGAATAGCCCGAGTCTCTTTATTATTATTTGATTATTATTATTATTATTATTATTATTATTATTATTATTATTATTATTATTATTATTATTATTGTTGTAATAAAAGGTGGGGTTTTTAGAATCCTAGCCTATTCTATTTTTATTATGTAGCGTACTATTATTAAAAAAATGAATGAAATAAAAAGGTTAAATGGTTATGAAACCGTTGTGATTTTCTATTTATTATTCTTGTCGAATTTCAAATGCAATGCAAATGTCCTTCTATTTACATTTTAGATATAATGGGTTGAATCCCGTGAAGGATTGCCTACGTATTCACTTAAAAAGCGAAATCAAACCCTTGCGCGTAGTTCGAGTAAATGTAAAAGAATAATTGTTCGAAGCAAGAGCTCGTAATGAACGTAGAAAATAAGCATGAGCTTTTGCGTACTCTGAAGGTGCGAATTTAGTTTGTTTGATGATACGAGGATGACAAATTTGTCAAAATGCAAGAGCACAGTGACATTTAGCTTATTTCAGCTTGGCCAGGGGCCGTTTATTTAGTGCCACAAGAGCGACACGTGGGGTTACGCGAGGCGCGTTTTCATTCCTATTCTAGGCATAGTATCGTTTCAGTTGGTCAAGGTTTGTCGGGTTTGAAAACTCATTCCCATCTAGGTCTGTGATCCTAACCGCACCCCCTGGGAGTATGGATTTGACTAGAAATGGTCCGGCCTAATTAGGTTTGAATTTTCCCCGTGGGTCGACAGGTAAAAGAGCTCTAACCGATTTAAGCACTAAGTCTCCTTCTTTGATGTTCCTTGGCCTAACCCTTTTGTTGAAAGCCCGTTGGATACGTGCTTGATATGTTTGGACATTATGCAAGGCGCGCAGCCTACGTTCATCCAGGAGGATGAGTTCTTCATATCTATCCCTTTTCCAATCGGCTTCCGGGATTTGACTTTCGAGTAAAATACGCAAGGATGGTATTTCTAGCTCGACTGGTTGTACAGCTTCCATGCCGTAGGTCAAATAGAAAGGAGTGGCCCCAGTGGGCGTCCTGACAGATGTACGATACCCCACACAAAGCAAAGGGTATCTTTCTTGGCCAATCTCTATAGTTGTCAATCATTTTCTTGAGAATTGTGACAACATTTTTGTTTGCCGCCTCTACCGCGCCGTTAGTCTGTGGCCTATAGGGCGAAGAGTGGTGATGCTTAATCTTGTACTTGGCTAGCAATTGCTCGGTCTCAGCTTGGAAATGTGATCCATTATCGCTAATGATCTCATGTGGGCAACCATATCGACAGATGATGTTGTTTTGTATGAACTTGGCCACATTTCTAGCCGTAAGACCAGTGTAGGAAGCCGCCTCTACCCATTTGGTGAAATAGTCAATCGCTACTAGAATGAAGCAGTGACCTCCTGTTCCGGCTGGGCTTATCTTCCCGATTATGTCAATTCCCCATGCAGAAAATGGCCAAGGGGATGTTATTGTATAGAGCAACGAAGGAGGGACATGTTGTACATTCCCGAAGATTTGGCAGTTGTGGCAATGTCTTACGTATTTGATGCAATCGGATTCCATTGTGGTCCAATAATATCCCAAACGTGTGATTTTCTTTGCCATCATGGGCCCACTCATGTGAGGACCGCATTCTCCGTCGTGGACTTCTTCCATCACTTTTCGTGCCTGTGAATGATCGAGGCAACGTAGGACTACACCAAGAGGTGTTCTTTTGTATAATTCTCCTTGCATGAGGACGTATTGGGAAGCTAGTAGGCGTATAGCACGTTGTCCCCTCTTATCCATATCTGGTGGATAGGTACCATTAAGCTTAAAATTCAGGATTGCTTGGAACCAGGGTTCCAGCGCGATTTCCTCTTCATCGGTGATTTGGTGGACATAAGCCGGCTCTGACCGTCGTTCGATGCACAAAGGCATTTCCACCATGTGATCTGGCATATTAATCAATGATGCAAGTTTCGCAAGAGCGTCTGCAAATTGATTTTCCTCCCGAGGTAGGTGTAGGTAGGTTACGTGATCGAAGAATTGAGCGACTTAGTCTATCCTAGCCTGATAAGGTGCGAGGCTTTCGCTTCGGATTTTCCAAGATCCTGTAACTTGGTTGATGATTAGTGATGAATCCCCATGTACTCAGAGGTTTTTAATGCCTAAGCTCACTGCCGCTTGTAGTCCAATGAGACAAGCTTCGTATTCTGCGGCATTGTTTGTCACCTCGAAGTCGAGTTTGACAGCAATTGGTGTATGCTCGCCTTCAGGAGAAATGAGCAACACTCCTATTCCGAATCCTCTTAGGTTTGATGCTCCATCAAAATACAGGTCCCAGGAGTCTACATCAGTTTGGAGTATATCCTCGTCTGGAAATGACCAAGTATCTATTGTTTGTGCGTCATTGATAGGATTTTCTGCGAAGAATTCGGCGACGGCGCGTCCTTTTATAACTTTCAGTGGCACGTATTTGAGGTCGAATTCTGAGAGCATCAAGGTCCATCTTGCTAGACGTCCGTTGAGGATGGGTTTCTCGAAGAGGTATTTGACTGGATCCATTTTGGAATATATTTTGACGGAGTAGCTAAGCATGTAATTGCGTAGCTTCTTCATTGCCCACACAAGAGCGAGGCATGTCTTTTCGAGTTGTGAGTATTTGCACTCGTATTCCAAGAACTTCTTACTAAGGTAGTAGATAGCCCTTTCTTCACTTCCTATAGTTTGAGCCAACATGACACCCGTGGCTGTTTCGGTTACTGTGAGATATAAACCAAGAGGTTGACCTTGCTGTGGTGGCATGAGCACTGGTGGTTTAGCCAATATCTCCTTGATTCGGTCGAATGCCTTTTGACAATCATCATCCCACATGGTGTGGTTCGTTTTCTTGAGTTTCTTGAAGATAGGCTCACAAATCATCGTAAGTTTCGATATGAATCGACTTATATACTGCACTTTTCCCAGGAATCCTCTGACTTCTTTTTCTGTTTGGGGTTGTGGCATTTCGATCAGAGCTTTGATTTTGGAAGGATCTATTTCTATACCTCTTTGACTAACGACGTATCCCAGGAGCTTGCCAGATGTTACCCCGAATGTGCATTTCTGAGGATTGAGCCTCATGTTGTACTTTCGTAGCCTTGCGAAGAACTTGCGAAGGTTCGCAATATGCCCTTCTCTTTCCTTGGATTTGACAATCATGTCATCTACAGATACCTCAACTTCTTTGTGCATCATGTCATGTAGGAGCGTAGTTGTGGTGCGTTGGTATGTAGCTCCGACGTTGATCAATCCGAACGGCATTACCGTATAGCAGTAGGTTCCCCATTGGGTGACAAATGCGGTTTTATGCATATCTTCCATGGCCATCTTGATTTGGTTATAACCCGCATACCCATCCATGAAGGATAGTAACGCGTGGTCTGCAGTATTGTCCACCAATATGTCGATGTGAGGTAGAGGGAAGTCGTCTTTTAGACTTGCTTTGTTTAAGTCCCTAAAGTCAACACAAACGCGGATTCTCCCATCCTTTTTGGGTACGGGTACTATGTTAGCTACCCAGTCAGAATACTCGGAAACTTTGATGAACCCGGCTTTGAATTGTTTGTCAACTTCTTCCTTAATCTTTAGAGCCCATTCTGTTCTCATTCGTCGAAGCTTCTGTTTCACAGGTTTGAAACCCGGCTTAATTGGAATCCTATGTTCAGCGATATCCCTGTCGATCCCTGGTATATCTTTGTAGGACCAAGCGAAAACGTCTTTGAATTCATTTAGGAGGTCTATGAAATCGGCCCTTTCGGTAGAGCTCAAGGTAGTCCCTATCCTAAGTTCCTGGGGTTCTAGTTCGGTTCCTACATTGATGGGTTCGGTGTCTTCTATTACTGGTCCCCCTTCCCCTTCCTGTAATATTTCTTTGGCTACGTAAGAGGGTATTTCGATCGAGTCTGGGTCTTGGTCATCCTCAGTATCATCGTAAACAAAATTGCACTCAAGATAACACAAAGAGTAAGCAGAACCTGATTTATTCATATTAAAATTTGAGTAAAGTTGAAACAAAGAAGCCAACTGATCCATAGTCAGTGGTGGCAAAGGGACAGTGGTTGGGGCATTTCCCGAACTACTGTGACTACTCGAGGCTAAGCTAGGAGAAACGAAGGGAGTGGGGATGACGACAGGAGTAGACTCTCTAATGACTTCTCTAGACTCCGACTCTGACTCCGACTCCGACTCGAACTCATCGTCTTCTGGTTCTCCTTTGAACATCTCTCCTTCTCCAGTGGTGAGCTTGAAGAGTCTTCCTTGATTGTTGGTCCATTTGATAGATTTTCTCCATCCTTTCTGCTGTTTTGTGTTGGTTTATGTGATCAACGCGGTGGGGTTGAAACGATCATCTTGAAGTATCATGGTAATGATCTCATCCTGCACGGCCCTAATGAATCGATATTCTCCAAACAATAGGCTAACAGCTTGTTCGTCTAAGCAAGGTGCTTGACGGGTTTTGACGGTAGGAACCGTTTCTGGAGGGATGAAGTAGCAATCGTGAAAGATCTCGATTCCGGCTAACTTTTTCTCGAGATAATGCCAAGGTTCGGGAAATCCGTGAAAGAGTTCTAGACTTCCTTCTTGAACAAAGTACCCATTTAAAGTAGGGAGATAGGGCCTCATTTGGACTCCTATGTGCTTGCGGTTTTGGACTTGGGCGAGCATCTCGAGAACCTCTTCTTTTGTGGGTTTGTACCCTAGTCCAAGTGGTATCCTTGTTGAGTTGCCTTCCTTGTATGGTGCGAAGGTATTCTTCCGAATAGGGTTCAAAGGCATTCCAGGGAAGTATCCCTGGGATTTGAGTATGTGGTTGACCACCAAGTTGGAGTAGGGATTATAGTATAAGGGTGCCAATTCGCTTTCTATGACACTTACACTTTGGAAGCCCCCAAGTTCGTATACGGGATCCGCGAGGACTTGATTGTTCGATTGTTTTTCGATTATTGCCTTGATGGGTGACGAAGTGATTGTCACTACTTTGCCGTTTAGTGGGATCTTGATCTTTTGGTGAAGGGTGGATGTTACCGCTTTGGAAGCGTGAATCCAAGGCCTTCCCAGAAGTATGTTGAATGAAGCTTCAATGTCCACTATTTGGAAGTTAACCTTTCGTTCAATTTGCCCTGTGGCTATGGTTAAGCTAGCAAGTCCTACTACTTTTCGTCGTGTACCGTCATATGCACGCACACCTTAATTGGTAGGGGTCCAATCCGACTCTTTCATGCCCAACTTGTATGCCGTTTTGAGGGGTATGACGTTGACCGCAGAACCATCATCCACCAAGGTCATCGGCACATTCTTCTTTAGACAAATGACAGTGATGTATAGAGCAAGGTTGTGACTAGCGCCAAAAGGTGGCAAATCTTCGTCCGAGAAAGTAATAGGATTACTTAGCTTCGGTGATTCTTGGAAGACCAAGTTGACTACATCTTCAGGAGTGGAGTTATGTGCTATATTTAGCTTGGCCAAAGCTTGCAGTAAAGCTTGGCGATGTGGGAATGAGCTTGCTATTAAATGCCAGATTGAAAGATCAGCCTTTGTCTTCTGTAATTGCTTGAGCAAATGATCAGTGGAGTCATCTTCGTTGTCATTTCGTGTGATGGCATTGGTTGGACCGTTTTGAGTAGTGCTTTGATATGGACGACCCGAACGAGTTAGGTGGTCCACATCTTGGTCTTCACCATTTTGGACTATTTCTTTGACTAGGGAGTTTTCAATGAGATACTCGTCCTCATCATCGTCGGCCCAAACTCCATTGATTGTAGCTAGTGCCCTCATTCTCATGATATCATCTTCTAGTCGTATGATTTGGTCGACTAGTTTATCAACTACGATGACTACTTCTTGCATAGTGGCATTTTGAGAGAAGGTTAGTGGCATATGTTCTTTGGGTATTGCGTTGGGATTGCGTAAAGTTGTCACCATGTTTTCTAGTTCCCAAACTTGTCTATCCACACTCCTAGCCCATGTGATGAAGTTGGAAATGGTAGGGGAAATGATAGAGTAGAACCCTTCATTCTCGATTGCATGGATCTCACTTTCGATGGGAGAAATGAGGTGTGAGCAATCTAAGGTAGATTCATCACTTGTAATCACTAGAACTCCAAGAGGATTCTGAGTGTTGTTGGGCTTACCTCCCGGTGGTATTGGCAATCGACCATCTTCAATCATGTCTTGAAGCACGTTTTTCAACTTGTAGCATTTTTCTGTGTCATGTCCCTTGCCTCTATGGTATTCACAGTACGAATTTTCATCCCAAAACTTGGATTTCCTCTCGGGTTCGGGAGTAGGTCCAATGGGTTGAAGTTTACCTTGTTTCATCAACCTTTTTAGAGCGTTGGAGTAAGTGTCCCCAAGGTTTGTGAATTTCCTTGGTGGGGTAGTTTTCTTGGATGGCTCGAGAAGGTTAACTTCATCGGTCTTGCTAGTAGAGCCGTATGAACGACTTGTGGACCCTTGATATCATCGGCCTACCGTTTTGGACAAGAGTCCTTTACGGATGTCGTCTTCGATCCTTGTTCCTAGTACGGTCAAGTCCTTGAAGGTTTTGATGTTTTGGTATCTCAAATGGTTGGCATATATGGGCTTGAGATTATCCACAAACTTCTCCACAAGAGTAGCCTCATCCGGGCGTTCAACTAGTTGAGTGCTAGTCTTCCTCCACCTACTTAGGAAGTCGGTGAATCCTTCTTTGTCATTTTGGGTAAGAACCTCTAGAGTACGCATGTTTACTTGGATCTCGGCATTGTCCGCATATTGTTTCGAGAACTCGATTGCGACGTCTTCCCAAGTAGCGACCTTCTTGTGATCTTAAGTGTAGAACCATTGCTTCGGGATGGTGTCAAGAGATGAAGGAAAGATCCTTAAGAACATCTCGGGTTTGATGCCTTTGATAGACATGTAATCCTTGAAGGCACGGATGTGGTTTAAAGGGTTCTCGTGTCCCTTGAACTTAGGGATATCCGTCATGTTAAAGTTAGTTGGCAATTTGGAATTGACGGCTTCATACTTGCGATTGTTTTCCCTGTAAATGTCATCCCCCTTAAGGTACATCAATTGCTCCTCTAGGTATTGGAGTCTTTTCTCAGCTGCAGTCGTCCCCATGAGAGGGTTCTCATCCCTAGATTCATCATCGGAGTTACGTAGTACTTCACTTTCATGAGGAGGCAACCTTCCCTCTACGGCATAGATACGGCCTTCGATGAGCTCAAGGCGGTCATAGGTTTGTTCTTGGGTAATTTGCATTTGGGCTAGCGCGGCTAGGATTCGATCATTACCATCTTGAAGTTGGTGGAGATTTGTTTCATCACTTGATCCGGGCATCTTGAAAACTGGATAAGAGATCGGCGACGAATCAAAACACGATCGACCATTCTAACACACTTGCTAAAAGAAGAAATGCTTTGACTCGTGAAGTGGGTGTGTGCCACTTGTGTTGAGTGAGTTTTGAAGAAAGACAAGGTCTTTGAAAATGTGTGTCCTAGTCAACTATAGTGTAGTTGTAGGAGTGGACTCGAAGTGAGGTTTTGAAATGGGCTTGTGGCCCGAATTTTGACACGACAAATGGATAGAGTTTTGACCGGATTTTGCGCTAATTAAGAGCCTATTTCGAAATTCTTGTTTGAAAAGAGGGTTTTGATCTTTTGAAAAATCGTCATGGTTTTGTTTAGAAATGGTGATCACGTAAAGTATACACATTTATACAAGCATTATAACGGGATGCTGAGTGCATTTAAAAGGGATTTGGTTTAAAAGGTGGGTTGCCATACCGAACCATCAAACCCGAAGTCTGTGGAGAGGCTCGTGCCAAACAAGAGTAAGGCCGATTCCTAGTCCATTTCCTCAAGTAGTGAAGGCCCTTGATACAAACAAGAGTAATCATGGTATGGATGACGTCAATCGCTATCCATCCTTAGGCCCAAATAAGAATTAGGACCGTTTAGACGGGACGATTGGTCGAATGGGTTGGGTTGGGCCTAGGAAGGCCGAATAAAACGGTCTAGGAAGACCGAGTTATGAAAACCGACAATTGTCTTGTACAAACTATTCCCTAACCTTGTTCAAGTTTCACCCTTGGCGACACGTAAGTGTATTATCCCAGCGAGTCGCCAAACGTGACACGACGGGCCGCCCACGGGGCGCTTGGGTAGGAAAAGAGAAACAAGCGTTTGCATTTTGTATGGAGTCGCCACCAATTTTTATGGGAAATTGGAACCGTTCGAATACCTCGTGTCATGTCAAGACACAAAGTAGAGACATGAACACTAAGCAATCGTTACCCTTAGCAATCTATGTCTAGAATGACTCTCGCGGATGCCAATGAACACGGGTGCTCACGGAGATCTGGAGTAAGGGGTGAGGGTACGTATTAGGAAGCTCTTTTGATCGAACACCTAATCCCACCCGCCTCGATAGCGGCCTCTACTAATGATTAGGGAAGTTATTCGTACTTGATATATTGTCGATTATATGCATGCAATGCAACATCCAAGTTTTAATCCTAGCATGTGAGAATTAATACTAAGTCGGTTGACACGTAATTAGCAAACAATTGGGTCGAAGTAGGATTTAATGCTCATTTACATGTGGAAACATACAAGCAATAAAAGAAATACAAAAATTATGAATTACAATAATGAAAATTACAATAATTATATTGGATTAGGCGATTTATGTCGAAAATACCTTTAAAACGGATAATTTGAGAAAACGAATAAAGGAAAGAAATAAATAAATTAACGAACAGGAATTAGCGCGATATTACGGATAATAGTTGGTCAAACGTAAACTAATCAAACTATGTCAAAGCAGAAACGGAGTTCAGGGACGAACTCGGCCAGAACAAAGCAAAGAGAGTGCGTCCTTTGAATAGGCGCGTGACGCTGCGTCTGTTCCTTGGCTCAGTTCTGGCTGTGAAGCCGTAATTGCAAGCCGTTAATATTAATTGGTGATCTTAATGATGGATTGATGATATTTACTCGGATGAAAGTGATTAGCATGTTATTTAACATATGAATGGGTCATAAAAACAGTAAAATATGAATGAGACGGATGCAAACGAGTTATTTACATGATGGAATAATGACAGAAGTGAAAAATATTAATGAGTCCAACGAATTAAATCAATTAATTAGGTTAGATACGATGGATTAATGACAAATATGCGACGAATACGACAAATAACAGATGAAAACTATATCAAAGACGAATTCCAGAAACCCAATATGAACAAATCGGATCCCTACAACTCGGAATTGAATTTAATGACGAAAACCCGCAAATATTGGATTATTAAGGATTTAAGTTGGATTTGTGATGAATAAAACATGTTAATGATGATGGATATAATATACATGTGAATTATATGCTATGTTGATGAAGATTTGACAAACAAACGAATAAAGGAATTTTGGGGACGAATAACAGAGGACGAACGAAGAAGAAAGGAAGCAAGAACTGCGGCAGCCTCACGAAGAGGCGCAGCAGGAACTGCGCTCCTTCGAAGAGGCGCAGCAGTTGCTGCGTCCTTTATCAACGGTTATCTACTGGAAATCCGTAAAAAGAGGTTTTAAAGCACGGTTTAGAAATCGGTTTTAATGGTATTTTCGACGTAAACCTTACAATTGTGATACAATAATTAAAATACAATAAATAAAAGAGAGATTTACACCCTCAGACTTACATGTTGACGAAACGAGAAGGACTAAGATATCGATTAGTGATGCTCGACGCGAATGCAAAGAAAGTGCCCTCGTAAGAGGAAAACGATTAAGTAATTTAAGTTGATTGATTGTGTAGTTGGTCAAATTGGTCGGTCATGCAAACGGGGAGGCTGGTACTCAGAAGGATCCGAGCTTACGTGGTCGAAAGTTCAAGCACGTAGACGCCAAAAAGTAAGAACAAAGTCTAGAATGCAAAGGGAGAAGAGAAGGGCGGACACTCGCGTGAGAAATATGAGGAGCGAAGGCTCCTATTTATACTAATCATGTGAAGGAATTAGGGCATCGGAGACTCTTTGGAAGTGAATCTCGGAAAGATATGAAAAAGATACGAGAAACATGCAAAAAAGGGCCTGGGAAGAGGCGCAGCAACCACTGCGTCTCTTGGAAGAGGCGCAGACACTGCTTGCGTCTATTCCCAAGTGGTTTCCTCCCCGCAAAGAAAGATTTCCGTGTTTGAGTTATGGTAGGACGGAAATAATTCGATTTCCTTAATATCTTATATGAATATTACGGGAATTTACTTACTAAAAGATAAAATTTATGAAATATGGAATAGAAATATCCGGAACATTCCAACATTCGACTCGGGATTTAACGGTTATCGAAAAATGGAGACGGTTTTAGGCCCGACTCCGAATGTACTCTAATTCTTGTCAAAAACGACCGTATCGGGACGTAGATGACAACTAAGAGGTAGACATTAATATTTGAGCAATCACTTGACGATAATCTTACGAATTGTCACAAATCGTTCCGCGTATCAAACATGCGGCCCAATCATCACCGGGTGGTTTGCGAGAGGTGCAGAAATGAGGTATCTATAGCCCCCTACTCTGATGCTACTCTTGTGGCCTTGCGAGAGAAGCATCCTGTCACCCCACCTCCTTTATTGCCTCCTTTTCCTGTGGATCATCATCCTCTGGTTGCCTCTTCGACAGTGGTTTTGGATATGATTCGGAGTTTCCCACGTGGCACTTCTTGTGGGAGGGATGGGTTTCGTGCCCAACGCCTTATGGACTGTTTGAGTGGCGCTGCTGTGGCTATCTCTGATGAATTGATCACTTCTATTACTAGGGTGGTTAATCTTTTTCTTGAGGGCCGGTGTCCTCTAGCTCTGGGTGAGTACATTGCCAGCGCCCCGCTCACGCCGCTTGTTAAACCGGGTGGTGGTGTTCGTCTTATTGCTATTGGCACTGTCTGGAGACAGCTTGTCTCTAAGGTTGGTGCTTTTTTGGTTGGTCCTTCTTTGTCTTCTTATTTTTCTGGTCTTCAGTTTGGGGTGGGTGTGTCCGGTGGAGGAGAGGCTATCTTGCATGCCTTGAATCGGCTCATTGAGGCCCGTGGTGCTGAGGTGGGACTTTCTATGTTGCTGGTTTCTTCCAGAATGCTTTCAACCTTGTCGATCGTGCGACCATGCTTCAGGAAGTCCGCCGTCGTTGCCCGGTTCTTTCCCGTTGGCTGGAGTTTTGTTACTCCAGCCATGCCCGTCTTTTTTATGAGGAGCATTGCTTGTGGTCTTGTCAGGGTGTCCAGCAGGGTGATTCTTTGGGCCCTTTGCTTTTCGCTTTGGTTTTGCATCCCTTAGTGTGCAAAATCCGGGACTCTTTTGACCTTACTATGCAGGCGTGTTACTTGGATGATGACACCATTGTTGGGGACACTTTGGAGGTGGGGAGGGTTTTGGATTTGATTATGGCGGATGGCCCTCGTTTTGGTCTGCATCTTAATGTCGCCAAGACTGAGGTCTTTTGGCCTGTTGAGGATCCTCAGAGTCGGCTTCCCGGGGTTTTCCCCCCTTCTATTGCTCGACTCTTGCGTGGTGTCTCTGTTTTGGGTGGACATGTCAGTACTTGTCCTTTTTTTGGCAGTGAGATTGTGGCGAAGAGAGTGACTAAGACCATTGAGCTTATGGACTTGGTCGCGAGGATTGAGGACCCACAATGTGAGTTGCTTCTGCTTAGGGCTTGTACTGGTATTTCTAAGCTCTATTTCACTCTTCGTACTTGCTTCCCCCGTGTTTTTGGTTCGGTCCATCTTCCTTTCAATGCTGCTCTTCGTTCCAGCTTGGAACGTATTGTCACTTCGTGCGGACCTGGTTTTGCGGATTGGCAGTGGCGCCTTGCTACATTTCCTTTTCATCTTGGTGGACTTGGTGTTTATGCGACGGGAGATGTTTTACACTATGCTTTTCTAGCATCCCGTTTGCAGTCTGCTGATTTGTAGGCTAACCTTCTACGACCTTCTGGTATTGTAGATGCTGGTCCTACTTTCGACGATGCCTTGCGGGTGTTTTCTGAGACTACAGGTTCTGCTATCTTACGTGACCCTAGTGAAATTGCTGCCCCCAAACTTATGAAGAAATTGGCAGATATATATTTTGCGACGGTTGCTTCGCGCGTTTCGTAACTGTTTTCTCTTTGACACCGCGTCAGCTTGCGTTGTGGAAGTCTCAGCAGGGTGCCTACTCCTCTGATTGGTTGCGTGCGGGTCCTATCTCTGGGTTGGGTCAGACTATGAACGGGAGGACTTACCGTAGTGGGCTTGGATATCCACCGGGTGTTCCGTTATTCACGGTATCTAGGCCTTGTCCTGCTTGCTCTCGGGTTTTTGCTGATGATGTTTACGGGGACCACGCTGTTTCTTGTCTTGATCTTTGTGGGTGTTAAGCATCGGCACAACCTCGTTCGTGACACCTTATTCGACATCTGCTATAGGTCTGGTATTTCTACGGGTAAGGAGGTTGATATCGGTTTGGTTGACGGACATGGTGAATCTCTTCATCCTGCGGATTTGCTGCTTTATTCTTGGGACAGAGGGCGTGATGTGTGCGTCGATTCGACAGGGTCTTCTCCCTTGACTCATATTGGGATGATGGATTTTGTGCCCGGCCGGGTTGTCGCTGATGCTGCTAAGCGTAAGTGTGCTAAGTATGGGGATTTATACGCGGCAGCTGGTTATGGTTTCCTTCCCTTCTCTTTCTCTTCGCTTGGGGAGCTGGGTTCGGATGCTGTTGCCTTGCTCAAGCGGATCCAGAAATTATCGGTATCTCAGGATGCGGGGGATCGGGTGGCTGCTTATATTTTTACTAGACTTAGCTTTGCTGTTGCTAAGGGTGTGGGGGCCCAAATTGTCTCTCGGCTCCCCATCAATTTCAAATAAACTTTTATTTTTCTATTTATGAAAGCTGCGCGCATCCCTTCATAATAATAATAATAATAACAATAATAATAATAATAATAATAATAATAATAATAATAATAATAATAATAATAATAATAATAATAAGCTACATGTACATGCATACATACTACATATATATATATATATATATATATATATATATATATATATATATATATATATATATATATATATATATATATATATATATATATATATATATATAGTCGGGATCCTGAGAACTCCTAAATATTTGAGGATTGAGTAAAGAATGAAATATCACACCATATACAAAACAATATCGCGAGTAAAATTGACAAACAAAACCACCTAAAACTCCCAAAATCAGTCAATCGTTTCTCTCTCTAAAAAATCCAAAATCAATCTAAAACATTTCAAACAAAAATATATCACAATCCTCTCAAAAATCTCACTGAAAATCTGCGAAAACCTAAAAATTCAAACACGATTTCAACTGTATTTCAACATCCTAGATTTATTCATTCACTAGATTGAATACTCTCACAAGAATTCGCGCAAAAATCGTTGAGGTACATTTGTTTCTCGTTTTCTTTGATTTATGCGATTTTATTTCAACTTATGCAGTGTTAAATTGATTTAACATGTTAATTTTGTTCGAAATTATTGTATGTATGTTGAATTACATGAATTTACTAGGATTAAATCAAAAAATTTGAAGTAATCGTCAAGTTATTTAGTGTACTTTCATGTTCTTGCTGTAAATTTCTAAATATCTTACTTATAAATGATTTTAAACATTTTTCGTTCATAATATCGACACATTGAATCAATTACTATCATCAATTGAAGTTGTAGTTGTTTATAAGATGTCTTTTTTTGTTTTAATCGCTAAAATTAGGGTTTAATATTGATCGATTGTGAAAATTAGGGTTCAACATTGTTTAATTGTGAAAATTAGGGTTTCATATTGTTTTAATCGCGAAAATTAGGGTTTAACATTGTTTAATTGTGCAAAATTACAGTTTCATATGGTAGAATTGAAGTAATCGTTTGTGTTCAGTAAAATAAGTAATGTCGAATTACATGTTGGCTATGATAACGGAAAACGTGTGATACTATTGTTTGTATGATGTGATATTGAATGTGAAGATTAGTGGTACTCTCTTTTCATACATTTTGGCAGGTTGATTACATAATTAAGTTGTAAAATGTCATCAAGGCACCAAAATGCTATAGTATAGTATTTTCGCTGTAAAATGCCTCTTATTTGCTGTAAAATAATGTAAAATGTTGATGTAAATGCTGTAATATGATTTATTTTTTATATTTGTTTTATTTCTTTTGTCTGAAAGATGATACTAAGATGATATTTTGTACTTTGTTTTCCTTTTTTTGCATATTTCTTCGCTTTTGGAGGTTACTTAAGAGTATGTGTGCATGCTGGCGAAGTCTATAGTGCATGATCAACTAAACAAATCATATTTTTTATTCATTATTCTTATAAAGACAAATTCTTTCACAAGTGCTTTAAATGACTCTCTAATTTTGTGATACTGTGAAACAGTATCAGAACCATTAAAATAAAATACCACAAGTCTTTAGAAACAATATCATAGTTTTGTTATTAGTGTGTTAAACTTACTCCTGACATTATGTTTTTGTTCTTTATTTTTTTTTATTTTTTTTGCAGATTTCTTCACTTGTAGATGTTGATTAAGAGCTTGTCTGCATGCTGAGAAAGTCTATTACATCATCAACTTAACAAAATCGTCTTTTTTTTACTCATTTTTACTCACATGTACAAATTCTTTTATGCTTAGATGTAATTCCAAATGACAACAATTTTGTATTCTTTCTCCATTTTTGGTTAACAATATCATAAAACCTCAGAATCAATAATATAGTGTTACCAAGATTTGTCTTTTGTATTTTACAATATCACAAGTTATTGTAAACAATATCACACTTCATTTGAAATAATATCACCATTCTTCTGAAATAATATCATCACATCGCACTTAATTGTAGACAATACCCTTTGATTGATATTGTTATACAATATCACATGTACTTATAAACAATATCATTTTGTTTACAAAACAATATCACGATTAAAAGCATTTTAAAAGGATTCTCCAATTTTATGCTACTGTGAAACAATATCACAACCAGTAAAATAAAATACCACACTGCATCTAAAACAATATCACACTGTATCTAAAACAATATCACACTATATACAAAACAATATTGAAGTAAAAAGGATTTTTAAATCCCTATCCGCTTTTGTTACATGAGAAACAATATCACAACCATTAAAGTAAAATATCACATGATATTTGTAACAATATCACACTTTACCAAGAATTATATCAGAGCCAAAAGAAATTGTTTAGCCATAACTACTTTTGTAATCTTGAGATACAATAATATTCACCTACACCAGAAATAATTGAGGATTGAGTAACGAATGAAATAAGTTCTACCATCATTACATCCATCTACTTCCAATTACATTTTTTGTCCAACATATCTAGTTGTCATTCTAATTGCTTCTTCTACTTCTACCTCTATCTCTACCTCTATTCTTAGGATTTGCAACTGTCTTGTATCGTATTGGTCTTATTTCGATCTGTTGTCCATGATCTTCAACATCTTCTCTGCAATTAGGTCCTCTGTACATTAAATGCATAATCAAATAATCACAAAAGATATGACATTCACCAGCATAAATGAATTCCAATCACATGTTGATTCATTAGTAATTTATCAGCCTTTGCAGCACCAATGAAGTACACAAGTCAAAATTGTTAACAAATCAAGATCGATCAGCAACTATCCCAAAACTATTTGTAAAGAAGGTCCTCTATCCAAAAATATTAGGACTTTCATGTTGGAAAGAAAATGAAGGCATATTCCTTAGAGGATGGCCAGCAGTCAATACCAACATCTTGTTTATTGTCAAGAACCTTGATCAATAAGGCTTTATGAGCACATTCAACCACCATTCTATAACCTAGACAAAAAAAGAAATAGGTAGTCAGTGAAAAAGAAGACATGTAAGCAGTGCATCATATAACAAAGCCTTAGGCACAATGACATTTGTAGCAGAGTACCATTTGTATACAGCTTCCAACCAATCAAAACATTGTAACATGCGAGATCAAGATACTGCACATGTAAAAGAATGCCTACTACTAGCTAACATTAAAGAGTAACAATGTAAAACATATGTAAATCAATCTGACACAAATTTAAAAAGATTTGAAACAAAATACTACACATGTAAATTAGGTTTGCATGACAACAAAACTCGAACAAAGTGCAATAAATTAAAATCACAATCACATAACAAGACAGTATGAATCAATCTCATCAAAATTACGAATCGAGAACAAAAAATCAGAACACAAGGTGAATTGAACATAGATCGGGAAAAATTACTAAATATATAACAAATTGTTAATATCATTGAAACATACATGTATTTGAACCAATATATTCATTGAAAACTCAAATTCACAAAATTGTCATTATCACACATCAGAAAACAATATCACACAAATTGTAAAATAATATCACATAGTCTTTAAAACAATATCACACAACAGTATACATATCGAACCATCATCTCATTGCTATATTTGAGAATTCATATCACAACAATCATCTTTTTTAAGAAAATCGGAAAACATCAAATAAAACAGAAATAACAATAAAAGTAGATGAAAATAAGAATAAAAATACACATAAATTAAAATTAGGGCAAACAAAATCGGAAAAGATCAAATAAAGCTGAAATAACAATAAAACTAGATGAAATTGAAAATCTAGACAAAAAATTATTACAAACGCAGTAAGATGACTACAAATTCGAAATATATGTACGAAAAACAAAAATAACATGTGATTTAAAGGTGAAATTACAAATTAAAGAGATAATAAATCTGAAATTAACAACAATAACGTACCTGACATCGCGATTATGATTGAATTAGTATGATAATTGATCGAAATAGAAGAATGGGTTGAGATTGATCGAAAACCTAGAAATAACGAAAGAAAGCGCATAAAATTTGGGGAATCCAAGGAAGAAAGAGTAAGAGAAGAGAGAAGGTAGAGGGAGAAGTGATTTCTGCGAGAATGAAAGGATTTTACTGAGGAAAGGAGTATATATATATGCACGCGCTAAATGACAATTTTGCCCTTAATGATCCGTGCACAGTAATGGACGTTGGATCTCTTAGATCTGACGGCTTGTATTAATCCTCAATCCTCAAATATATGAGCCATACTTACATGATCACATTCCTATATATATATATATATATATATATATATATATATATATATATATATATATATATATATATATATATATATATATATATATATATGAGATCTAATGAGTCCACCTTAGATCATTGAGTCCATAAGTCCCATTTACAACCCTTAGATTGTGAGTATGAACGGCTAAGATTACACCAAAAAGTACCTTATAAGATTATAATATTGGGTAGAGTATTTACCTCTCTCCTTTAGGGAGGTAGACCTCTGCTGTACAAACTGCATGTGTCTCTCGTCCATCAGTCACTTGCATGTTATTCCATTTTCCTCCACTCTCTCATACAACTCCTGTCTTTCATTTCCCTCCACTCTCTGTATCAATTTCAAAAACCGTCCAAATTCCTTTATTTGATTTCCACATTTCTTCATCTTTCTTTTTCACATTTCCACAAAGCCATTTCTGCTCTTCTTTTATTCTCAATCAAACCGTCCTAATTCCTCAATGTTTTTCTATACCACATTTCGTTACCACATTTTCTTCATCAGTCACTTTGAAGGTAACTCTTTTGATCATTCTTGACTCCTTTCTTTGCTCTAATTTTTTAAATATGTAGATTTTCCTTGAGTCTTAATTGTTTTATACGTGTTTCATTCTTTTGTTATCATTTCATTATTCTATTTTGTTATTTCTGAGATTATGATTTTATTAGCATGCTTAAATTTAATTCATTTTTATTCTATTGATTATCCATAAACATCTTAATTCTTTAGCATTCTTGAATTTAATTTTAAGTGGGTCAGATTTATATTAAAAAGTACCAATTACTAATTAAATTGATAGTGTAAATCTGAACTAATGGGTAGTGTAAATGTAATTGTTAGGGTTTTTAAAAGTTAGGGTTTTCGATGTAAGTGTAATTGTTAATGATATAAGTGTAAATGTGAACAAATGGGGAGTGTAAATGTGTAAGTCTATAAGTGTAAATGTGAATAAATGGGGAGTGTCAATGTAAAACTTTAATAAGACTATCTAGCCTGTTTATGGGGAGTGTAAATGTGATGTAACTGAGACTGTAAATGTAAATATGATGGAACACAAAGTGTAAATGTGACGATAGGGGAAGTGTAAATGTAATGAAGCTGCAAGTATAAATGTGAAGAATCTGAAAGTGTAAATGTGAATAAATGAAAAGTGTAAATGTGAATATAAGGGAAGTGTAAATTTGATGAAGCTGCAAGTGTAAATGTGAAAAAATAAAAAGTGTAAATCTGAATAAATTGGAAGTGTAAATTTGATGAAGCTGCAAGTGTAAATGTGAACAAATGAAAAGTGTAAATCTGAATAAATTGGAAGTGTAAATTTGATGAAGCTGCAAGTGTACATGTGAACAAATTGAAAAGTGTAAATCTGAATAAATTGGAAGTGTAAATTTGATGAAGCTGCAAGTGTAAATGTGAAGAATCAGAAAGTGTAAATGTGAATAAATGAAAAGTGTAAATGTGAATATAGGGGAAGTGTAAATGTGATGAAACTTAAAGTGTAAATGTGAATATATTGGGAGTGTAAATGTGAATAAATGAAAAGTGTAAATGTGAATATAGGGGAAGTGTAAATGTGAATATATTGGGAGTGTAAATGTGAATAAATGAAAAGTGTAAATGTGAATATAGGGGAAATGTAAATGTGATGAAACTGAAAGTGTAAATCTGAATATATTGGGAGTGTAAGTGTGATAAGACTATAACTGTTTAAGTGTGATAGATATTATGTATAACTTCTGTAATTTTTTACCTGATTCAGATGGCATCTGATGAAGAACAACCCGAAAATGAAGAACAACCACAAGTTACCCCTACTGTTTCCGTGAAGTGTCGCCCCAACAGGCTTCTCAAGCTTATTAGTAAGCTTAACAATGCTCAGCGAGCCGCTGTACAGAGGATTGGATTTGGGGGGCTGCTTCATCTTAAACTCAAAACTTTCCCGCTTTCACATGTTCCTGAATTTCTCGACGCTGTCAGTGATGGTTCTTATGTTTTCAGGGCGTCGGAGTTGAAGGAGTTTATGGTTACGAAGTATGATGTCTATGACTGTTTCATATTACCTGTTGGTGTGAGAGAGATCGAAATAGTACCTACTGGACATATGCCTGGTGCTAAAGATGAAAAATATAAGCGCATAAAAAAGCCGTGGCGGCAAAAATTCAAAGTGAAATCAAATACTGATTCTATTCCTTTAGGAGACGTCTTCAACCATATTGAGGCGAAGGCATTTAAAGATAGAGGGGATGAATTATGCCGTCTGTTTGTGCTGCTTAGCATTTCATCATTCCTTGTGCCGACTTTGAACAACGGTATTGAAATGAAGCTTTTGAAAGTGGTAGAAGATCTGGGTGCCATTCCTGAGTATGGCTGGTGCTCGTACGTCTTAGAATCTGTAGCTAATGCGGCAGCTGAGTCTCGCAGCGTGCAGTCACATATGCTTGGTTGTATCCCATTCCTTATGATTACTTATTTTCAGCGGTTTGATTTCCGCGGTAAGAGTTGCCCAGATGACCTTCCACTTATTCAGCATTGGGACCTGAAGACTTTATCGAAGAGGTTAAAGGATGAGCTGGACAAGGGGCCATTGGGCCGACTAACATTGTCGAAGGTGAAGTACCCCCGATGTCAAAATAAGACCTCTGATGAGAAGGACACTGACAATACGATGTTGGCCATAGCTGGCGCGGCCAGGCTCGATTGGCAAGTTCTACGCCTCTTCTGATTTCAGCATCGGGTACAACACCCGATAAGAATTTTATTCAGATTGAACTTCCCCCTGGTGTTGAAGATGATGATGAGTTGAAAGCTAGGGCTTTAGATGTAAGTGTTGTGCTATAAATGTTTAATTAATCTCCTGTTTTGTTTAATATTAATATTTGAGCAGGTTTATGTTGTGTATCTGGACTTAAAAGCTTTTTTGTTACCAATTGTAGGGTGTACACGAGCTGTACTTGAATATTCAAAGGAACGCTATGGCCTTCTATTCATGGTATACGGATACAACGATAATGATCAAGAATTTAACAACAGAGGCTACTTCTTCAACTGGTCTTGTTCCGTCACAAGCGACGCAAGATTTTTTCGAAGGTGCAAAGCTGAAGGAATATGTTGAAGAAGTTGAAAATATAGCGTCACAAATGAAGAAATCTCTTGATAAAGCTCCTTCATTGTCAGATGTTGGGAAGGTGGCCAAGAAAAAAACCAAGGCAAACCAAGGAAAAAAACAAGGTTGAAAAATTCGAGTTTACGCCACTCGTAGAGGTCAGATCACTTGCAGAAGATGCTGATTTGGTTGACAAAGCAGGTGATGGGGTGGTGTCACAGATTATGGAGACCGTTGATTTTTATAACACCGCTGAACTTAATAAAGCCTGTCGACGAGGGGAAGAGGAATGCGGGGAGACGAAACCGACTTTTCTCAATTAACGGATCGTCAGATTTCAGAGATAATTTATAGCCCGGCCGAAGTTTCGGAAGCTATCATGAACTCCTCATTAAATGGGGAGCAGAAAAGTGGTGAAGGGGAAGTGCCTGTTACTAGTGGCCCCGTTGAGGTGGCTGATCATGTTGTTGAGAAGGATGATTCAAAAGTAGCGGATAAGGTGGATGCGGATGTGGTAGTTCATTCAACTGAAGATGGTTCATCTTCATTTCAGTTGAAATTTATTTCGACTTCTGATATTGAGAACGCGCTGCAAGGTTGGTTAGATATTGGTGACGGTGAAGGGATAGAGGGCTGTGCACAGAGAGCTCAAGATGAGTTAGTGCAGGGTATGGATATGGAGCCATCTCAAGCAGGGGATAATGATTCGCAAGAGCTGGGGCCTTGCTTTGAACCTGAACCATCGGTGAATGGATTAGCTCCTAGTGAGGCTGTGGATGTGATAAGAGTGTCGTTGTGGCTCTCAATCAAACACATTTATAATACTCAACAAACAACTAGTTAGCGGTAAGTCGAGGTCGATCCATGGGACGGTGTGCTTTGGGTTCTAAGTCTATCTATCTCGATTTATGCTAGTGTCACAATTTGGTTGGGTTTGTAGTTGTGTCTAGACTAATGCAAACAATAAGGTGAAACAAGCAATAAAAGGAAAGATGTAAACAAATGATTTAAAAGTGCTAGGATATCATGGGGTCATAGGGGATTCATGGTGTTGATCATACAAACATGTTTACAAGGTTGCAAGCAATTAATGTTGTGGAGGAACCGAGTTGGGTTATATTTTACGGTTCTTAGGAAGAGTTGGGTCCCGGAGCCGAATCGATTAGATTGTACAACACCTACAAGTCGACTTACTTTCCTCCTAATCAACTTCTATGCATGGTCTAACAAGACTCGAGTTGGTTTATATCTTACGAGTCAAGTTGAGTAGATAAGAGATGGTAAAAATGCAAGGATTCATAGGCTTAGCATTTCATCAAACATAACATGTGCATAAAGTTGACATCACAACAAGCAAGCAATTTGATTATGAAAACACATTAGATTAAGCATGAATCAATCCCATGTTGGTTTCCCCTAATTACCCATTAATACTAGCTAAAGAAACTACTCACTCATTATCATGGGAAACATGTCATTAATGGTGTCAATCATCACAACAAGTATAAACATGATAATAGAATGAAGAAATAAACAATAAAGAGTAAAAGGGTAAAAGAATTATACCAACTTGAGATGATCCAAATAATAAAGCAAAGAATAATAGAAGAAACTTGATTGATTGATGGAAGGTTGTCAATCTCCCAATAATAACCCAATAATCTTCAATTACCCAATAATAAACTTGAATAATAAACTTGAACAATAATTAAGGAGAGATTAATGTGTAATTTGTGGAAAGATTAAAGAGTAATCTATTCTAATCTACTCCTAATCTAATCTAAAGAAAGATTTTCTACTCTGAAAATAACCTGGTTTGATTATTACAAATGGGGTATTTATAGTGAAAATTAGGGAGGATGCATTAGGGTTAACTAAGGGCTAAACTAGTACATACACTTTTGAGATATGAGCAGGGAGACTCCGGTATTTTTCGAAGGAAGGGCGTCTTTCTCGGAGCTTGAAGAACACGAAAATTGCTGTAAAGGAATCCGGGCGGATTGGTGTCGGGACGGGCGGATTGTAGGAGGGGAAGACGAGCGGATTTGGAGCAAGACGCTCGGATTGTACCAAGGGAATCCGAGCGGATTTAGAGCAAGACGAGCGTATTCCTTAGAAGACGAGCGGATTGGTCTCAGGACGAGCGGATTGGCGGACAGCTTCTTTGTTTGACCTCGGATTGTAAAACGGGCGTCATTTTCTCATCCGGACCGCTATTGGAGTGATTCAAAAGCCTAGATCACTTGTTTTTTCGACGCCGTTCTATCTAGCATACTTTCAGAGCCAAAGGAGCAACTCTTGGTTTGCGTTCCGAGCAATTTTCTTCATGAATGGCTTCCTTGCTTTTCCTCCTTGCTTTAAACCTTATGACCCTTCTATATACTCATTATTCTTACATCATTGGTCATCATTCTTGCCTCCTCTTCATACTAGTCCATCTAATATCATCAATAAGCTTCCAAATATGCACGAAAGACGGGAATTTCCGCCTTATTATCTTCTTTTCTACAAAACATATGAAATGCGATAGAAAAGCAAATAGGAAGGTTTTGACGGATAAAATGGCCATAAAATGCTATAATAGTATGCAAAATAGGCTCAATTAGGGGACTAAATGTGCTCTAATTATGGTCACATCAGGATGTTAGCGGTGTCCAGGGAGCGGACCAGCCTGTTGACCAAGCCCACTCCAGTGAAACGAAGTTTCCGAGGGTTGAGTCGACCGCAGACCTAAAAGATGCATCTCGAGAAGGGTCAGAGATCGGTTGTGGCATGGTCAACGAGCAAGAACAAGGTCCTCCTACGCAACCAGCTTGTCCCGACTCGTTTCTGAATGAGGTTGTGGCTATGGATGTTGTAGAGGGAGCAGAAAAGGTGGTTGTCGAAGCACCCTGTTCTGAGTTTAAGTTGCCTGAATTTCCGTTGACCTTTTATTCTACTGCAGAGCTAAGTGAGGCATTTAAGGGGGTTCCAGGTGAGGTGTTTGGAACAAGTGATATGGGAGGCCCTTTTGAACCAGCCGTTCCTGCGGCTGGTCGTGAAATATATGTCCCCCGGAGTATCCTGGACCACCACCCCTTCCTATTTCATTCAGGTGAGCCCCTGCAGTGCATGGATGTGGTCCCTGAGAATCTTGGTTATACCATGGATTGTGGGGGTACCCATGCCCGAGCAGGACTTTATTACGGCAGACCTCCAGCTCAATAAGAAATTATCCAGCAATGTTTTTAGTGTGAGGAAAGACGTCCTGGACTACGTCTTTAACAAATCAGAACCTTTTTTGAAAGGGTGAGTCCATTAACTTCGATGTTAAACATATTAATACTGGGACCGTTCTGAAGGAGTCTATAAGTCGTCGTATACATTTTTGCCTAATAAAAGGTTTTTTTTGTAGGGAAGAATTGGCAGTATTTTCAGACTTTTTTTTCGTGTCACGGGAAGACATGTTAACCTTTGAACCTGGACAGGAAGTTATGTCTTCTGTAATTGATTATTGGTGCTTACTAATCAATAAGATGATGTATGACCAAACTGCACCAGTTGCATCCTCTCGTTGTTTCTTCGGGCTTAGTCACACCGTATTTGTCCTATCCTCACTCAATCCAATTTGTATAGTTTTCAATTTAATTGTAACGTAAGTGTCTAAGTTTAATAGCGTTGTTCTTCGTTTGAACAGAGTGCTGCCCTTGATATTTGGAAAGCCAAGAAGAAGGGAATAGTTCTTGACAAAAAAGATGAGATCTGGTCTGGGTGGGATGGTTGGATTCAATCCTGTCTGTCTCCATTTCAACTTGATTCTGATATGGTAAGTATAATTGTAAAAGTGTCTCAGATGGAAGTGTCATTGAAAGTTTAGATTTGGTCAAATTGGAAAGTGCAAATGTTATCATATGGAAAGTGTAAATGTGCTTATAATGAAACTGTAAATGTCATTAAATATAAAGTGTAAATGTGATTAAAATAGAAAGTATAAATGTGATTAAATAGGAAGTGTAAATGTGATTAAATAGAAAGTGTAAATGTGATTATAATGAAACTGTAAATGTGATTAAATAGAAAGTGTAAATGTGATGATATGGATAGTGTAAATGTCATATTATGGAAAGTGTAAATGTTATTAAATAGAAAGTGTAAATGTGATGATATGGATAGTGTAAATGTAATGATATGGATAATGTAAATGTTATATTCTGGAAAGTGTAAATGTGAAATATTGTGAAGTGTAACTGTTATGGCTTTGTGAGGATAGTGTAAATGTGAAATATTGTGAAGTGTAACTGTTATTTCACTTTCTATGTGAAATAGAAAGTGTAAATGTGATTAAATAGAAAGTGTAAATGTGATTATAATGAAAGTGTAAATGTGATTAAATAGAAAGTGTAAATGTGATTAAATAGAAAGTGTAAATGTGATGATATGGATAGTGTAAATGTTATATTATGAAAAGTGTAAATGTGATTATATAGAACGTGTAAATGTGATGATATGGATAGTGTAAATGTGATTAAATAGAAAGTGTAAATGTAATGATATGGATAGTGTAAATGTTATATTCTGGAAAGTGTAAGTGTGAAATATTGTGAAGTGTAACTGTTATTGCTTTGTTTTCACATGCTCCAAGTCTTCATCCCAGTTTTATCTGGCAATAATGATCATTACAGCTGTGCATGCATAAACTTCGCATCTGAGCAGATAGAGTATCTGGACAACCGTTGTTACGATGATGATTTTGAAAAGCTTCCATATTTTGGAATTGCGCGTATTGCGGTAATAACTATAAAGAGCATTCATAAATGACCTTTAGTGTATATGTATTCTGGAAATGTAAATGTTGTATTTAAATTGACTATTTTTTTAATTCCTTTACAGTGTGATTTAATGGGCAAGTTTCTGGAGTCTAAAGGGATTGCCAAAGGTTCAAAGGTCGGCGGGTTTAATTTTGTCAATGTAGAATTTAAATGGCAAGGTAGGGGTTATTCGAGGTTTGACTGCGGGGGTTACATGATGATACACATGTTGCTTTTCTGTGGGAAACCTTTTGACTGCGCCCTAGGGGAGATGGACGTTATCAACCTCATCCGGGCTGAAGTGGTGTCGATCCTGATCCCGAGTGACAATAACAAAGTGAGGAAAGACGTTCGGCGAAGGATATCCCAATTCAAGGAAAAGCATGCTCAAGTTTTGAATTCGGGCTCGTATGCTGCACAGAAGCGGAATCTGGACGATGAGGAAGAGATTACTTACAGTAAGTGGCCCCGTACCTCAAACCCACCCCCTAACAGTGTAGAAGGAAGCCACGTGGTCAAACCTGTAGTCATACCGGCGGAAAGGAGCCCTGTCGTCATACCTTCATCCGTGCAGTCTTCAGGAAGCCAACCCATGTCAGCCGTAAGGAGCCGCCCTTGGGGCGGGGGGGATGGTCTATGATGCTCACTCGATTGTGGGGCTGCTGTTACTCAGACTCTTGTTGTCTCTACCTTCTTACGGAACAATCAAAATTTGGTCAGGGGTGTTAGATCGCGTCGAAAGCATGCGGTGGACTATTGGTTGTTAGATGACCACAACTTTAAAAATTCGTTAGTATCTCTCAAATTGTTATAACGTGTTCAATTAATTACGATATTGAATTTTTAATCAATTTCTGTATTTAATTGATTACTATACGTGGGTTTCATTGCAGCGAATCAATATCTTGGTTCAGTAGGCATGCCGCGCTACTCCGGTCAGACATCATGTCCATGCTTCCTGAGGTTGTAATGTCGCCAGTTGTGATTGAGTCCTGGGCTGTGTTGCTCAACCACTTGGAGTCGGCTGAATACTTACTTCCTAGGATGGCCTTCTTTAGGCTACGTCATATGGTACGCCCCCCAAAGCCTAAAAGTCATACATTATTTTCCTGGTTATTATGTAGTCTCACTCACTTCTATGAACATGAGTATATCATGCAGCTGTTGGATATACGTGAACCAGGTTCACAGTCTAATGCCATCAATGATCGGCTGTACCTAATTTGAGATACCTTCATCCAGGACTGTGATAAAACTTTCAACCTGAATGTTGAGTTTATCTTCATACCCGTCAACATTGGTGAGCACTTTGCATGCGTATGTATAAATTTCGGAGCGCAAACGGTCGATCTCCTTGACTACCAACCTCATCTCAACTGGGAGCAGTCTGAAATGTGCAAAGTTACTCGTCTAGTTGTAAAACTGATGCCAATAAATTACTTTCGAATAGGATGAACAATATATTGTTTATTTAATTTTACGTGCTTTCATGGCAGGCATCAGCTATTAGCGATTATTTGGATGCCAGAACCGTTGACAGGGGATACCAGATTACTAGCTTTGAGCATCGACAAATCCCGTTTAGGCGCCAAATACCCCTTCTTAACATAACAGAATCAGGGATATTCTGTATGATGTATATGCTGATGTACGAGGGTCAACCTTTTGAGCATTCAGACTTGGAGAGGAAGAGGAATCGACGGTACTTGGTAGTCGAGTTGGTGGCGACCATTGTACTAGCTGACATAAACATCAACAGAGACGTTTTCATGGCGAAGGTGGATGAGTTTATATCTGGAAAAGATGAATTATGGGGGAAGTTACAAAAGAAGCGCAAAATTAAGAATGTTTTGGCGAAAAAGTAAACCATTTGTGGACATATTTTTTTTTGTTGTTCTTGACTATTCGTATTTTGGTTGACAATGTTGAAACTAATGTCTGTAATGCTATCGGTTTTTTGTGGACATGTCAGGCAGTTGTTATGATAATTGTCAATCAATTGAATTGAATTTTAGTTTCATTCAGATGAAAGTGTTATTGAAAGCGTTAATTGGGATATTCAAAGTGTAAATGTGATAATATTTTAAAGTGTAAATGTGTCATTCACATGAAAGTGCTTTTGAAAGTTTAAATGTGATGAGATGGGAAGTGTAACTGTTAACACACTAAAAGTGTAAATGTTAACACACTAAAATTGAATTTTAGTTTCATTCAGATGAAGGTGTTATTGAAAGAGTAAATTGGGATAGTCAAAGTGTAAAAGTGACGATATTCAAAGTGTAAATGTGTCATTCACATGGAAGTGCTTTTGAAAGTGTAAATGTGATGAGATGGGAAGTGTAAATGTTAACACACTGAAAGTGTAAATGTGTCATACACTGAAAGTGTAAATGTGAAATACACTGAAAGTATAAATGTGTCAATGTGATCACATTTACACTTTCTATTTAATCACATTTACAGTTTTATTGAATCTATAAGGTAGGGTTAGATTTGATTTAATCATAAGTGTAACTGTTACTTGAAATAACATTGTCAATGCAAATAAGTTCAAGTAACACAATGTTTGGCAATCCAATAAAACAGAGACATTTTGGTCATATGACAGTGTAACTCTGACGCTTTGACTGGGTAACTTTGTTACTCAAAGTTACACCAACTGTAGTTCAAAGTGACGCTGCCATGAGAACAATTCCTAATCCCTCGTTCCAGTTATAGCACATCAAAGTTTAAAGTTACACATTTAAAATACAAAAGCTACACTATCACTGCTGTGGCGTCTATTCTTGTTCTGATTCCAGCTCTTCCTCCTCCTCTCCTTCATTCTCTTCTGGGTCGGACGACCCCTCGCACAATGGTGTGTGTGTGCTGAAAAGAGGTTAGGGCAGTTTCTCTTGTCGTGATTTGTCATTCTCTTGCAATTCTTACACTTGCGTTTGGGTTTTCTAGCCAAGGCCAGTGCTTTTGTTTTGGCTGGCAACATTCTTTTTCCGCTACCCTTGTTTTTCGAATTCTTAGGTGGCAATATAGTCACTACCTCACTGGCCGTACAATTCATAATTTTCTCCATTTGTCGATTTTTATTCAACACTTCCTCTAACGGTGATAGCGTGTCCTTAAATCCCCTAATTATAGCGGAAAAGCTTTCAACATCAGTCACACCTTTGCCTCGATGGAGCCCTACAGCCTGATGAACCTCCGACCACATTATTGACATTGCAATTTATTTTTCATCGATGATTTCCATGTTGTCTGTCCCTTCACCATTACAATTGAACATCCTTAATTGTAGATACTCTTTCGTCCATCTATTTACAACATAATCATCTGGTATAGTCTTCATCCCATTTGCTGAGAAAATCCATATTATATGGCGGCATAGGATGCCGGTTCTTTCAAACATCATACAACTGCAGCTTGCTTTACGTGTACCTGGGTCATCAGTTAAGGCTTTCATGTAAGTGTGAATGTTACAAACAATGTTAGTGATTATATGGAAATTTAAATATGATTAAATAGAAAGTGTAAATGTCATATTATGGAAAGTGTAAATGTCATATTTGGAAAGTGTAAATGTTATATTATAGAAAGTGTAAATGTTATGATATGGAAAGTGTAAATGTTATCATATGGAAAGTGTAAATGTTATGATATGGAAAGTATAAATGTGATGATATTGATAGTGTAAATGTTATCATATGGAAAGTGTAACTTAAATTACCTGGACTGTATGCAACTTCAAAATTCTTTACCCTGGACAAATCTTTGACATTAGTTACCTCTAGCTTGCCTCTCTCAGTGAAATCTCCGGTTCTACATGTATCAATTGAGTATATGGCCTCTTCCTTGAAGGTGTAGAAAGCTGAATAGGTGTACACCTTTGTAGCATGACTCTCTAATGCCAGATTTGTTGACGTCTTTGCGGACGAGTGCTTATCACTGTTGTCAAGCTGCTCTTGTGTATGTCTTTGTTGGTCCATAGCGCTCTCAAAACGCATCCAAAACTCAACCAATGTTCTTGATTTATGCTCAAACCTCTCGAAAAAGCTATTTTCGCTCTCTGATCTTTGAGTCGTCCTCATAACAGACGCCATCTTCAAGTCTCTGCAATGCGCCATCACCCACTGTCCCCTTATAGCATAAGTATCCGCAAACCAATCATTGGCACCAAGACCATGCTCTTCAATAATTTGCTCCCTGATAGCATCGAATTCTGTTGCTTCAAGCTCATCATCCCATATAATTTCATTAAGTTTACACATGAAGTCATTATAATCACTCCTAGAGACACCAAATTTACTGGGCATTTTGTTCATTATATGCCACATACAAAACCGATGGCGCGTTGTCTTGAAAACAAGAGGGACAGATTTGATAATACCCGGGTCCTGATCTGTAATTATGTACTCGGGTTCCTTACCCCCCATTGCTTGTAAAAACCGGCTGAAAACCCAATTAAATAACTCATAATCTTCCCTTGCAATTAGAGCCCCACAGAACGTCACTGATCGTTTATGGTGATCTACACCAGTGAACGGTGTGAAAACCATAGAATACTTATTTGTGGAGTAAGTTGGGTCGAATGACACTGCATCACCAAATATCTTGTAGTTATCTCGGGTAGTACCTCCGCCCATATAGCCCTACGTAGGCTGCCATCATTGTCAAGATCGTAGTCAAAGTAGAAACTTATTCTTGTTTCAGTCATTTCCTTAAAATGGTCTATGAACAACTGACCATCATGTTCATGAATGAAACATTTAACATCCCTATGGAAGTTCTTAAAATCATTTAAGCTTGCTCCAATGTTTTTGAATCCATTCACCTGTTCTTTGCAGATTTTGTAGGTCTTTGTTGCTCCTATCTTCTGCTGTCAATTAATAACAGATATGATATATATAATGTGAATGGATTTATTGAATTAGTATTGACAGTGATGATATATTACTAACCCTTGAGTTCAAAACGATTATCATCTTGTGATAATCTGTTATGTTGCGCGACAATTTCTGGAACTCTCTGTCCTTAAGTGAGATAAGCTCGTGATTGTGACCCTCGTGGAATCGGTCAATTAATAGAAGAGCATTCTTCATATATAGTCTTATCCTCGCTTTACACCCCACTCTATTGACTCTGAATATCCTCTGTGAATTCTCTCCAACTAGCCCGTCACTCTGATCTTTAGTCGGCGCCTTGTGAGCGAAACCTTCTCGATTGCAAACGATAAGCTTTGACTTGATCTCTCCGCCACGCCACTTTTTCGTTGTGTACCTAAGCACATCAAACCCACAAGCAATGGCGTATATCTTATAAAATGTTACCGCATCCTCAATCCCCCCAAACTCCTGCCCGATGTACGGTGTAAACCTCTTTTCAACCTCCCTGCACAATACCTGCCTATCAGACTCCACTCCATTTTTGTTAAGTGAATCTGTAAATAGGACTTGTTAATACAGTTGACAGAGTATAAATGTAAAAACTGAAGTGTAAATGTAACAGATATGAATTGTAAGTGTAAATGTCATCAGATATGAAGTGTAAGTGTGAATGTTTTAAACAATCCATTAATCTTAGAGTGTAAATGTAAAGGGAAGCAAAGTGTAAATGTAAGTGTAAATGTAAAGGGAATCAAAGTGTAAATGTCCAAATTGTCCCAAGGTATAAGTGTAAATGTAAACGTCTAAAAGTGTAAATGTAAATGTGATCAGAAATGTAGTGTAAATGTGATGTTGTAAAAGTATAAATGAGCAATATCAGTGTAAATGTCAATAGACGTGAAGTGTAAATGAGCAATTATCAATTTTTTAAATACCTCATTAACAATGTAAGTGTAAATGATGTCACTTTTGAATTTTGATTGTGATAGCCTTTAATTTGCATAGTCTAATAAGTACAATTTTGATCTTTAAAAATCGAAGCAAAGCAAAGTGTAAATGTAAGTGTAAATGTAAAGGGAATCAAAGTGTAAATGTCCAAATTGTCCTAAAGTGTAAGTGTAAATGTAAACGTCCAAAAGTGTAAGTGTAAATGTCAACATAAATGTAGTGTAAGTGTGATGTTGTAAAAGTGTAAATGTAAATGTGAACGTCCAAAAGTGTAAGTGTAAATGTCATCAGAAATGTAGTGTAAATGTGATGTTGTCAAAGTGTACATGAGCAATATCAGTGTAAATGTCAATAGATGTGAAGTGTAAATGAGCAATTATCAATTTTTTAAATACCTCATTAACAATGCAAGTGTAAATGATGTCACATTTGAATTTTGATTGTGATGGCATTTAATTTGCATAGTCTAATACGTACAATTTTGATCTTGAAAAATAATCAGAACTGAAAACTGGAACAATCAATACTGGAGAAATAGTGATATTATTTGTACAATCTTCATATGAAAATGGTGAATGTTAACTTTAAATCAATTGCAAGTGTCAGTGTAAATATAAATGTTCAGATAAGGGCAGTGTAAATGTGATGGTCTGAAAGTATAAATGTCCAACGTAAGTGTAAATGTTGTCAGAATGCTAAGTTGTTTTGTACAATGCGTTGAAAACTATAACAATCAAAAATCGATACTCAAAACTGAAATCTAATCTTCATTTAAAACTCAGCATCAAATTTGAAAAGTGTAACTCTGAATTATCCTTTCAAAAGTAATGATAAGATACATTCAACTGAAAATATGAAAACGGTGATTGAAAATAATAATTAAAATGAACAAATACCATGACATGCAGATTATACATTCAATTGAAAATATTAAAACGGTGACTGAAAACAATAAATAAAATGAAGAAATACCATTGATGCCATCTATTATCTGCATGGCTGCGATGATTTGCAAGTTTTAGAAAGAATTATAGTTGAATTTTGAGCGTTGAATAGAAAAAACCCAGGTTTAGAGAGAAGGTGGATGAATAATAGTAGATAGAAGTTGGATGAAGAAGTTTGTTAAGAAAGGAAGTAGGTTGCTTTTGAAAACATAGTACAGAGGATATAGCGTTTTGTCCGTCAGTCCATCACTTGGGAAGAACAATTAGCAGACAATGTTTTCCTCTTTCCTATCTAAGCTTTTCCCTTTTTTTGGGCTATATTTTGTAAACAATCTCAACCTTAGATGTTGTCCATCTAAAGGTCCTTATAAGGACTCAAAGGATACAATGGACTCATTAGATCTCCACTATATATATATATATATATATATATATATATATATATATATATATATATATATATATATATATATATATATATATGCCCCCTTATCCCTCATCTACCCTCCTCATCCATTTCATTTGCATTTCCACCACACAAACAAAAGAGAGAGAAAAAGAGAGAAATTGGAAGATATGAGCCTTAGTCCCTCCGTCTCAAGATTTTAGGTAAGACCGTCTTATGCTAGCCTTTATGTTATTTATTTTATACCTTTGACCGGCCCCGCTCTGACCTTGACTCGTCTTTGACCACCATGTGACTGCCGTTGACCACCTATTTAGGGCTTTGACCGAGTGACTTTTAGTGGTTTTGGTGGGTTTAAGTGAACCGGTTAGGGCTTGGGGGTTTGACCCGGTTTTTGGAGATGTTGGGCCAGTTCTGGGTAGGTCTGGGCCGAGGGAGGAGAAGGGAGTTGAGGGGATATCGTGGGTGGTGGATATGGTGGCTGGAGGTGGCAGTTTCAGGGAGAAAAAGAGGGGATCTCGGTTGAGGTTGTTGTTGTTAGTAGTTGTTGTGTTGGGGTCGGGTTTAGGGTTGTTGGTGGCGCTTGGGTGGTGATGTGGTGGCTGGGCCTACCGTGGTCAGTGGGGGACCCACGGTAGAGCTGGGGTGGCCGTGTATGGTGTTGGTGGTTCTTGTTGGGGTTGTTGTTGGTGTTGATTGGTGTTGAGGTTGGAGGTGTGGGTGGGTGAGTGTAGCTGGCGGTTAGGGCGGCTGGGCAGGCCGAACCCACCGTGGCTGGGTGGTGGCTCACGGCGAGGAGGCTTGATGGTGGTGGTGTGTAGTGAGTCGGGTTTTGGATAAAAGTATATGACGGGTATTCAATTAGTCGTATATGTATTAGATTAGTATATTTATACGTATTTGTATAATTAGATTAGTATATTTATATGTATTTGTATAATTATCATATTTTAGGAGATGGGTTTTGTGAGACGGTTTTATGAGACGAGCCTAGCTTGTGTTTGACAGATTGCTTATGCGGATATGCTGTGAGGTAGGTTTATCGTACTCAGTTTCAATGTTGCATTTATTTACTAAATGAGTCATTGGCCTTTTTCTGCATTGAGTGAGTTGCATTGTATGATATTGGATTTGACGGCTCGACGAGTCGGGATATTTGAGGAACTGGTATCCTTGGCATGTTTGGCATGTCATGGTATATATTGTCTGTCATGCATTTCATATTGTGACGGTTGTGTATGTTGGATATGTAAGTTGGATGTGGTTGTTGTTGTTTTGGAGATGTAAGACGGTTGGGAGACCGTCTTACGCTTGAGTCGCCTCTTGGAGCTAACCACTCTAAGAGGGATGTGCACATTAATGGCTTGAGTTACGAAGGGACTCGTGTGGATGAGACACGATGTCTGGAAAGGGATCCGGTTGGCTTCCGAACCCGATACGTCTGGGCGTGTCCCGGTACCTGTTTGTGGTTGTTGGTATGTCTGGGCGTGTCCCGGTATCAGTGTGGTTGTCGGTATGTTTGGGCATGTCCCGGTACTATGGTGGTGGTTGTTTGATAGCGGTTCATTCATGTTATAGCCATGTTGTATACTCACACACTTTGAGTCGTGTCACACTTTATTTATTTATTGAAACTGACGTTTGTGTGTCTGTGTAATTGTCGCCTATTTCTGGGGTGGCCTGTGTCGATCCATATGATATTTCCGATCATATGGGGAGCAGGTTGAGTACAAGTTTGCTTGTTGAAATGCTCAGGATTTGCGCCGCGCCTTGGACTCGGAGTCGAGTAGTGTAGCATGGATGACATAGTCATATATGAGTTGTAGTTTATTTATTCATTAGTTTATGTTTGTAATAACTAAATTTGTCATTTATTTAATAAAGTTTCTTAATTGTAATACCGATTTCACTACCTATGGAAACCGAGACAGTAACATTTCCTAATTACCTTGGCCGGGTAAGAAGGGGGTGTTACAGCGAGGAACATGAAAACCGTACCCGACTCGCCGTCTCTTCATCTTCTACACAGGTCATACAATCCTATTACAAACATCTCATAAACCCTTATTGTAACATCCCAAGATATTGAGAGGAAATTTGTCCCACATCGGGAAAATATGGAGCTTGTGATATGTTTATAAAGGCTTTCACCCACTAATTAGTAACAAGGCCTTGTACTTTTGGGCTTAATTGAGGACAAAACAACGGCTCAAAGGTGCACATGCCATCTTATTGGGGTTGTGTTACGACGGTGGTGGGTCGGATTGTTATAAATGGTATCAGAGCCAGGTTGCGATGTATGGTGAGCCCGTGGTCAAGAGTACTCGAGTCACCCACCTAGCGGGGGAGGATTCTGGGCTTGGCTGCGGTCAGCTTTGAGGTACAACGAGGACGTTGTGTTCTGAAGTGGGGGAGTTTGTAATACCCCAAGAGATTGAGAGGAAATTTGTCCTACATCAGGAAATTATGGAGCTTGTGATATGTTTATAAAGAATTTCACCCACTATTTAGTAACAAGGCCTTGTACTTTTTGGCTTAAGTGAGGACAAAATAATGGCCCAAAGGTGCACATCCCATCTTATTGGGGTTGTGTTATGAGGGTGGTGGGTCGGGTTGTTATACTTATTATGTAAGAACCCTTCCCTTAACTACCCATCATCGTAACCATAACCCTAATTAATAAGATAACCCAAAAATCCCCAAATCTAGGGTTAGTCTAAGCAAAAGATTGAGAAAGGTAAAGGTTTAACTTACAATAATAACGAGTGAATGGAGGGGGATGAGTTAGAGGTTTTACATCTTCAAGCTTGGTTGCCATGAGAGGAGGTTAGAGAGGATTTTAGAGAGAAGCGAGAGAGTTTTCTGGTTTTTAGAGAGAGAGAGAAAAAAAAAGAATGATTTAGGGTTTGGGTAAGAAGGAAAATCTCGAGTTATATAAGACGAGGTCTGACACGCCACACTCGGCCGAGTATCTTGACTACTCGGCAGAGTGGCACTCACTCGGTCGAGTCCGGAGTGTACTCGATCGAGTGAGACCTACTCGGTCTACCACAACCTCTACTCGGTCCACTGTACCCTCACTAGGCCTAATATAACTCACACTACCTCCACTGTTTAGACATGTCTCCCTCGGGAGTGGATGTCGTCAAGTCTAAGGGTCCACTCACGCATCCCAAAGTTCCTTTTTCAGTCTCTAAATATCCGGGTATTACAATATTCCCCCCTTAAAATGAACTTCGTCCCTGAAGTTTGCTTCAACTCTTCTTTTCACACTCACTCCCTTAAATCTCACTATCGGTTCTCGTACACTTTTTCTTCTTCCGTGGGGTCCCTTGCCATTATCCTCCCTCTCGTTGTACTCGTCATAGCATATTATGCTTGTCATATTACTTTAATTCTAAATTGTTACATCTATTCTCTCTAAAAGAGAACTTCGTCCCGAAGTTCACCGTACGACTTCCATGATTTTACTCTCATTACCTATGTGATGGGATCCGTACTCAAAGATGTCCGAGTTTATCACATTCCCTTGGCCATACTATCACCTATCTCACGTTATCATATGGGTTCCTCACATAGTCAAAACGCGAGATCAAATTCATAGTGTAACTCCCTATCCTCATAGGTGAATACATACTAGCGGTATTGTCCCCTCACAACTCTCATGACCATGCCCATATACATGCAACAAAGTTCGTATCGTATTGGAACATTTAATATTTAATAAAATAGTTTGCAAAATAGTTACTCGTATTACGACTCAACTATTCCAACATCTTCATTTCTATGTATATCGTGCCACGCGCACGTCACACCGAGTCCACCACATGACCACGCATGTTTTCCCCATCCACCATAACACTTTAGCTTAATATACACACTACCGTTTAAACAAGGATTACGATACCTCATCATTCGTTTAGTAATCACTACAAGGCATATAGTTGCCACCCATCACGTAACATGGACATGTTCAAAATTATAATGGTGACTATTACATGCTGCACAAGATTACTATATAACTTTTGTTATAACGTCGTTTTTGTCAAACTAATACTTGTCGATTAAACGTTCTAGGGTGGTAAAACGCCTTATAACATTGCCATGTGCAAACAATTCATGAGGACACTAGTCACACGAGGGTAAATGTAACACCCCCTTCTTACACGACCAAGGTAATAGGAGGATGTTACCATCTTGGTTTCCCGAAGCGATGAATCGGAGTTGCAATTAAGAAACATTTAATATAAAATAAAGTATTTAATGAGTTATGATACCCGTCGTGAGGTGTCAAAAATAAATTTATAATTCCAACTACAACTATAGCTAGCGGCAGTCGGGTCGAACCACAGAGAGGCAAATGTAATTTCTAGCTGTCTTAATTTCGGTCTTAAGGTAACAAATATGTGGGGGTTTGAATTGATTTGGTCTATAGCTAAAGGCAAAGAAATATAAATTAAACTAAAGAAATTTATTAAATCAAATATAAAGAAGGGTACTAGGATGGTCGGTTCACTATAGATTCGGCGGCAACAAACTAGGTAGGTCTAAAACAATCACGTGAGACGGGAAAATAAGAGGTCCTCTCGGTCCACTCTCACAGGTAGCATCTTTCGATCTCGCTACAGGTCCCTAATATCACTAATACTGACTTTCGTCCTGAAAAGTGACTAAAAATCTAAACGATACCTATCTTTCGATCTCAGCAAAGTTTAGTCATTTTAATTGGTAGTCTAATAACCTTCCCTATCTTTCGATCTAATGGGTCAGTCATATACTAAGCATTCAACTAGTCGCATGCATTCGATTCGTCAAATATAACAATTAAAACAATTAAAACGTAAAAAAGCTCACGAGGTCAGTCGATCGACCGGGTAGGGTGGTCGATCGACCAACACGCGATTAGGGCTTCCTAATTCTAATGCCGCCTACACTATAATTCCCCTACATCCTAGCACAATTAATTTAGCTACTCATACTAGGGATGATAACAACAATAAAATTTGCTAATAAAACAGAGGAATTCATGATTGAAGCGACGAAATAAACAATGAACATAAGGCGATAAATTGGCTTTGGGAAACTAATCTAACAATTCCTATACTACGAAAGAAATAAACAGCGAAACTAAAATAAGAACAGTCGAATACCGTGTGAAAGAAATCGCAGAGGAAGGATCCAAAAACCGGAAGCAGAAAGTAACTTTATTAATGAAAGACTAAACTAAAACTAATCTGTTGAATTGTATAGTGAGAACTTGATGAACTAAAATTGGATCCAAAACTGAAACCTAAAGCTACGTTATATAGGAGTATAACGTCACACTTATTCCTAAAACCTAAGAATACATTGGGCTTTCTAATTCTCGATCTTTTATTTTGTGTCAGACCCGTTGTTCAGTCGATCGACCATAAGCATCAGTCGATCGACCAACTTGCGCTGTACAGGAGCTTCTGTATGTCATGCTCTGGTCGATCGACCATGTAGGTCAGTCGATCGACCAAGGGTGCTGTACAGAATTGCATTCTGTCGATTCCTGCAGCGCGCACCGATCTTAAAACAGCTGCCATTTCTTTGTTCCATGGTCAAATCAGGCGTTCTACACGGCGTTGGAAAGCTAAGAGGATAAGCTTTCACCTCCAATTAGAATCACTCGATTATCAGCTATAGAACTAGAGATATTGCCATCTGAAGCAGGCTGCAATATTGTGAAGTGCTACTTTGCTTGTTAAACTCGTACGCACCCGTGCTTTTGCTATCTTTAGGCCTTGAAACGCGCACCAAGTTCGCTTCCCGAGTCTTTACTCCATGTAAAATGCAATGCAAGGTACTCGGGGATGGATTTAGCTTGATTTCTACTCATTTCCACATAAATATGCAATATTACATAAAAAATACGAAAGTAGACGAAATGGGGCATATAGTAGCATAAACTACATAATTGAGCTCTGAAATGCGTGGTAAATAGGGTGTAAAATATCATATAAATGACACGCATCAAACTTCCCCAAACCGAACTCTTGCTTGTCCCCAAGCAAGAACTAGACTCGATCCTAAAACCTAATGGAACGAGTTCAATCTCAGAGCGAAATGCAACATGTAAAGCCTAAACCAATTTAATGCAATAACCAACAATCAATTAGCAAATGAATCATGCAAACGAGTTATGGAGTCGTTAGAAATTTCTGAACCGTCAACTGTAGAGACTTTATCAAATTGGACTCTCACGGGTCGCTCATATCACACAAAAGCACAGGTGAATAATGTATAAGATAGAAAGAATTCATTTTGTAGTGACACTCACCGAACTACGACCTATAAGGACATGCCCGCAGTCTAATATGAAAGTAATCTCTACAACCGTACATATGCATTCCAACCAACAAATGACCATGACACATGCCGAGGTATGTATGGATATGTGAGGTAATGGGTAAGAAGAGGCAAAACATTTTATGGAAATGAGGAGGTACAGGTGATCAAGCTAGTACCTAACAAAGCCATATGATAACATCCACTTCTTGCTCAAAACCAACGATAAAACCCGGTGCAAATGATTAGCACTAATCTCGCAATCTCCATAATAATAAATCAATCAACTCCCCATACGATATGAATAATACATAGGAGCAAAAATCGCCATATAAAAAGGACTTTGAATTATGCGAATTGATTTCTTCTTTTCTTTTCTCGGACCTCAGGCTTGGGTCGATCGACCAAAAGGAGCAGTCGATCGACTGCCTCAAACAGTACAGAACTCTTTTTTTTTCTCTTTTTTCGAATCATTTTTTTCATTTCTTTTTTTTTTCTTCTTTTTCTTTCATTTCTTTTTCTTTCTTTTCTTCCTTTCATCTTCCCAACAACATTTCAAACATGAGCATATGCCACCAAAAATATAGTAACAATCCCGAAAACTAAACTACTAGCTTGACAAGGGCAGGCTATATGTAGGATGTAGTAATGGGACAAAAAGGCTATTTTTGGCAGTGTGGAGCTTATGGGCGAAACGAATAAAGGAAAACCTCTGCCACATGTGTCAACTAACCACAGACCGAATGCATACAGGTATTAAGCAGATTAAGTTCATATTTATGCAAATTTATGTGACATGTCTCATAAGGAGTACTACTCACATTCCTAAATAAACTGGTCATAGATGTCACCAGTTATAGGCTCTAAATCTCAGAAATATGATGTAGTTTGCCAAAATTCTAAGTCAAGTCTCAAGTTCAGCAAAATATTAACGAAAACTCGTAGACTATGCAATTGATTCTACTAATAACATGTTAATTTAGCAAGGCTTAGGCATAAAACAAATGCAAATGCAATGTTATCATGGAAATACTACCGTTCCGACTCGACCTACATGCTAAAATAAACGTGCATTTTTTGAATTTTTTGAAATATTTCAATTTTTTTGAATTTTTGTATATATATAGTAAATAAACAAGCAATGCAAAACTTGAATGTAAACGTGAATGCAAGCAAATGAAATGCGACACAAAACCCTTCCCCAAACCAAATCACACAATGTCCCCATTGTGCAAAATCATGTAATGAAATAAAAGAGAATTGGGAATTTGCGATAAAATAAATAAATATGACATGAAATAAAGACTCAGAAACTCACAAGACTTTAAGCGCAGCAAAAGGAAACCTCCCCAAACCAGCGTGAGCTAGGAGGTTTCAGTAGCCAGCAGTGCTACCAATAAGTACCTGAAAAGACAAACAAAATATACCGCGCGTAAAACGAGAAAACAAAATTGGGACGGTAAAATTTTGTGCAAAAATGATGAACGGAAGAAATCAGAAATTAAGCGGAGAATAAAGTGAAAGGAATACTTCCTTGACTCCGCAAATCGATCAAACACAAAGCAGGAAATGATCGAAAAACAGTGCAAAAGAATGACGCCAACGGTCGATCGACTACATCACCTACGATCGACCAGGATGTCGAACAGCTCTTGAACTGTTCGGCCGATCGATCGACATGACCCAGACAGACGATCGATCGACCGAAAAGTCTTTGTAACCGATTTCTTCGAATTAGCTCAATAACTTGAGCTAATATGGTCTATATACCTGCAAAAGCACATAATAACGCGCCCAAAATTTGCGCAAAACCCAAATGTAAAGTCTAAAGTGTAGCTAATTATTAGAGCACACAAAAACAAATAAAGCTTGAAGTTCCAAAACCAAATTAAGCGAAATGTTTCAAACTCCGGGTTGCCTCCCGGCAGCGCTAGATTAGACGGTCCCAGCTCGACCCACTTTTCGATCATCAGAAAGCACAAATCACTGGCACACTACTAGGCTTCGATCAACGCAGGTGGCTTCAAAGAATCACAAATCTACTCCCGGCCTCCACAACAAGGCAACAGAAGAACAACAACGTCTCGCAGCATCCGGATCCCAATCTTTCGCCTCAGCGCACGGCTTCTTCTTAGACGGCACATCCTCATCAGGACCTCCTCCTGGATCATATTTCCGGGCAGTGCCAGACTTCAAGCTAGGAACACCCAACTCACCTCCGGGGTCTTTGAAATTGCCAAGACCTGTAGAAAGAGAAACAAAGCGATGTTACTCCAATTTGTCCCCAAACTGGGGCGGAGGCGTCAATTCTACAGCAGCAAATGGTTCAACAGAAGAAGTAAGAAGGTATACATAATCGACTAAAGGAGTGGAATTACCTCTAATCGGATAGGAGTGGTCTTCATTTACCTTCTCATCGTCATCCGGAATAGGTGTTGGTGACGATTTAACAATTCCCAAGGCTGCAGGGGTCAATCGAACAGCGTCACTACTCGATCGAGTAGTTTCCTCCTCCAGCATAACTGGTTTATCAACCACTGGTTCCAGTCGATCGACCGCTCTCCCTTCTGCAATGTCATTCGTTCGACCATACAAATCTGCTTGATCGAATTCTTCATGTGGCACAGCATTGAAGTCTTCAATTGACGCTTCATCTTCCTCCAAATCCTCATCCTCCGAGTCATACATATCATCATTTTGCTCGGCGGCTACTTGAGCCAAGAGAAGCTCAAGTCTTTTGAAAGAAGCTTCTCTCTATTCAGCGACTTCTTGCATTTGGAGTTTAAACATCTCCACCATGGACTTCAATTCCGCACTCTCTTGAAGGAAGAGGGTCTTCTTTGAGGCGGTGCAAAGGAATATGAAGGCTCTTGGAAGCCTTGCTGATAGCACGGATGTGGCGGCGCATAATGATCTTGTTTATAATGCCAGTAAGCATAGACTTGGTCCATATCTGCTCGGCACATAACAGAATCATGCCCCTTAGCGCCACATCTCCCACAAATCTGCACCTGCTGCTCCCAAGAATGGAACATGAGTGGACTCTCCTGAAGTACTGCAAATAAACAACACTAAAGAAGAAGATGAGAACTGCCTCAAGGTACTCAGTCTTCACTTGAGGCGAAAAACAGACTAAAATAAAACAACTAAAAATTAGAACAATTGCCTTCCCGGCAACGGCGCCAAAATTTGAAACCCGTCGTGAGGTGTCAAAAATAAATTTATAATTCCAACTACAACTATAGCTAGCGGCAATCGGGTCGAACCACAGAGAGGCAAATGTAATTTCTAGCTGTCTTAATTTCGGTCTTAAGGTAACAAATATGTGGGGGTTTGAATTGATTTGGTCTATAGCTAAAGGCAAAGAAATATAAATTAAACTAAAGAAATGTATTAAATCAAATATAAATAAGGGTACTAGGATGGTCGGTTCACTATAGTTTCGGCGGCAGCAAACTAGGTAGGTCTAAAACAATCAAGTGAGACGGGAAAATAAGAGGTCCTCTCGGTCCACTCTCACAGGTAGCATCTTTCGATCTCGCTGCAGGTCCCTAATATCACTAATACTGACTTTCGTCCTGAAAAGTGACTAAAAATCTAAACGATACCTATCTTTCGATCTCAGCAAAGTTTAGTCATTTTAATTGGTAGTCTAATAACCATCCCTATCTTTCGATCTAATGGGTCAGTCATATACTAAGCATTCAACTAGTCGCATGCATTCGATTCGTCAAATATAACAATTAAAACAATTAAAACGTAAAAAAGCTCACGAGGTCAGTCGATCGACCGGGTAGGGTGGTCGATCGACCAACACGCGATTAGGGCTCCCTAATTCTAATGCCGCCTACACTATAATTCCCCTACATCCTAGCACAATTAATTTAGCTACTCATACTAGGGATGATAACAACAATAAAATTTGCTAATAAAACAGAGGAATTCATGATTGAAGCGACGAAATAAACAATGAACATAAGGCGATAAATTGGCTTTGGGAAACTAATCTAACAATTCCTATACTACGAAAGAAATAAACAGCGAAACTAAAATAAGAACAGTCGAATACCGTGTGAAAGAAATCGCAGAGGAAGGATCCAAAAACCGGAAGCAGAAAGTAACTTTATTAATGAAAGACTAAACTAAAACTAATCTGTTGAATTGTATAGTGAGAACTTAATGAACTAAAATTGGATCCAAAACTGAAACCTAAAGCTACGTTATATAGAAATATAACGTCACACTTATTCCTAAAACCTAAGAATACATTGGGCTTTCTAATTCTCGATCTTTTATTTTGCGTCAGACCCGTTGTTCAGTCGATCGACCATAAGCATCAGTCGATCGACCATCTTGCACTGTACAGGAGCTTCTGTATGTCATGCTCTGGTCGATCGACCATGTAGGTCAGTTGATCGACCAAGGGTGCTGTACAGAATTGCATTCTGTCGATTCCTGCAGCACGCACCGATCTTAAAATAACTGCCATTTCTTCGTTCCTTGGTCAAATCAGGCGTTCTACGCAGCGTTGGAAAGCTAAGAGGATAAGCTTTCACCTCCAATTGGAATCACTCGATTATCAGCTCTAGAACTCGAGATATTTCCATCTGAAGCAGGCTGCAATATTGTGAAGTGCTACTTTGCTTGTTAAATTCGTGCGCACCCGTGCTTTTGCTATCTTTAGGCCTTGAAACGCGCACCAAGTTCGCTTCCCGAGTCTTTACTCCATGTCAAATGCAATGCAAGGTACTCGGGGATGGATTTAGCTTGATTTCTACTCATTTCCGCATAAATCTGCAATATTACATAAAAAATATGAAAGTAGACGAAATGGGGCATATAGTAGCATAAACTACATAATTGAGCTCTGAAATGCGTGTAAAATAGTGTGTAAAACATCATATAAATGACACGCATCAAGTTACATAACCGTAAATGAATAAATGAATAATAAATGTAAACTATAATATGTACAACTTGACTACTATCTAATTCATCCAACTATGTAGCTCGACTCCAAGTCCAAAGCGCCCCCCGTCTCCCGCGTGACACTAAACCAACTTGTACTCAACCTGCTCCCCATATGATCGGAAATATCACATGGATCGACACAGGACACCCCGAAAATAGGTGACAGTTTACACAGACACACAACACGCCAGTTTCAATAAATAAACATATTACACAACATGATAGATAAATATGCAACATGCCAATGATATAAATGAGACACCATTATACGATCACCACGCCGGTACCGGGACACGCCCAGACGTACCCACAACCACCGGTGCTAGGGACACGCCCACCACACCACTCCTCACAAAAAGTGCCGGGACACGCTCAGACGTACCGGGTCCGAAAGCCAACCGGATCCCTTGCCAGACGTCGTGCCTCAACCACACGAGTCCCTTTGTACTCAAGTCATTAATGTGGATATCCCTCTTGGAGTGGAAAGCTCCAAGTGGCGACTCAAGCGTAGGACAGTCTCCCAACCGTCTAACGTCTCCTGAACAACCAAGTACCACTGCCAACGACCTCCAATATAATACAACAATAACCACACATGGAATATAAAATACAATACCAAATATGTGACTCATCATGAAACTCAATCCCAACATGTTATGAATAACAATTCCTGAAGTACCAACATGATGTGCAAATCGACTCACACAATGCAATGACGATGAAATACACACAAATATGTACACCATGTATTGAAACTGAGTAGGATAAACCTACCTTTTAGCATTCTTCACAAGGAATCCTATTAATAAGCAAGATCCGTCTCATAAGACCGTCTCATCCAACAATATCACATAATAACTATCACAAATAGTCCTACACTATAACATAATACAAAACCCCTTATTATTACCCATAAGTACCCATATATACCTATTATTAATTACTAATTAAACAACCCAATTAAAAAACCCAAAAAATTAGGGTTCATACTAACTAGAGAAAGATAGATCTCAACTTACAAGGTGGATGGAATGAAGAGCAAGGTGAGGAATCCCTTAAACTACGCTTAAATCCCATATAAATGTGTTTATGTGGATTTTAGTTAGAAGGGAGAAAGATTGAAGAGATAAGGAAGAAGATAGAAATGATTTTGGGATTTTGGATAAGAAAGAAATCTAACCGAGTTATCGCGGGTTCTGACGTGCCTCACTCGGTCGAGAAGAGAGTTCACTCGACCGAGTGACACATACTCGATCGAGTACTGGGCACACTCGATCGAGTGTTCAGTCCACTCGGTCGAGTACTAAGCAGTTCTCAACAATGACCATTTTTCGTAAAACAGTCATATCTCATTCGTTTCTTGGTCATTTTGGGCGTGTGACTTACAGTTGGAATTGTAAGAGAACAAGCTATCATCTTCAATTAGAATAACATTTATAACATATCTAGATCTCAAGTTAAGATATTTTTAAGACGACCCTTTTATTGGCGGACATTATAACAACTCCACTAAGTCTAGCATAGGTTATACTCGGTTCACTTTACAGTCATAATTCACTCCCGATTGGCCTCTCTTATAGTATTAGGTCTTATCACGCATCCCAAGGTTCCTTTGTGGGTTCCAATATATTTGAGTGTTACAATCTCCCCCCCCCCCCCCTTAAAATGAACTTCGTTCCCGAAGTTCGCTTCACTCTTTCTTTTCACAACTATTCCTCAAGCTTCCCTCAAGTCTCATTACCGTTTCTCAAGCACTCTCTCGCCATTACCGTTGCCCTTTACTCTAACGTAAATGACAGGTGATGTCGTCGGGTCTACCAATCAAACACATTTATAATACTCATCAAACAACTAGTTAGTGGTAAGTCGAGGTCGATCCATGGGACGGTGTGCTTTGGGTTCTAAGTCTATCTATATCAATTTATGCTAGTGTCACAATTGGTTGGGTTTGTAGTTGTGTTCTAAACTAATGCAAGCAATAAAGCAAATAAGGGTGTAAACAAGTAATAAAGAGTGCTAGGATGTCATGGGTTTACAAGGGATTCATGGGAGTTGACCATACAAACATGTTCACAAAGTTGCAAGCAATTGTTGTAAAGGAACCGAATTGGTTTATATCTTACGGTTCTTAGGAAGAGTTGGGTCCCGGAGCCGAATCGATTAAATTTTACAACACCTACAAGTCGACTTACTTTCCTCCTAATCACTTCTATGCATGGTCTAACAAGACTCGAGTTGGTTTATGTCTTACAAGTCAAGTTGAATAGATAAGAGATGGTTGTAAATGCAAGGATTCATAGGCTTAACATTTCATCAAACATAACATGTGCATAGGTTGACATTACAACAAACAAGCAATCTTATTCATGGAAACATATTAAATTAAGCATGATTATTCCCCATGTTTTTCTCCCTTAATTACCCACTAATCCTAGCTAAAGGACTACACACTCTTTATCATGGGAAACATGTCATTAATGGTGTCAATCATTATAACAAGTATAAACATGATAAAAGCTTAAGGAAATAAACAATAGAGAGTAAAGAGTAAGGGAATTATACCAAACTTGAGATGATCTAAATAATAAAGCAAGAATAAAAGAAGAGAACTTGATTGATTGATGAAGAGTTGTCAATCCTCCAATAATAACCCAATAATCTTCAATTACCCAAAAGTAATAAACTTGAACAATAATTAAGGAGAGATTAATGTGAAATTTGTGGAAAGATTAAAGAGTAATCTATTCTAATCTACTCCTAATCTAATCTAAGAGGAATTTCTAATATGAGAACTTGGTGGTTTGATTATTACAAATGGGGTATTTATAGTGGGGATTAGGTGCACAAATTAGGGTTACTAAGGGCTTAAATGACGATTAAGTCCTTGAGGAATCGCTCCTCTCATGAAAAGATGCGGGTCTCCTTTTAACTAGTCTTTCAAAAATATGCGCATCTTGAATGGAGAAAGAAGAGGACGTGTTTCTCTGGAAGACAATCCGAGCGGATTAGGGGTCGGGACGCTCGTCCTGTAGCAGGGGGAGACGAGCGGATCAAGCACGGGACGCTCGGATCAAAAGGCTTCAAGACGAGCGTCCTGGAGGGGGGACGAGCGTCCTGTGTCTGGGGACGAGCGTCTTGAGTCTCGGGACGAGCGGATTGGCGGACAGCTTCTTTGTTTGAGCTCGGATTGTAAAACGGACGTCGTTTTCTCATCCGGACTCCTATTGGAGTGATTCAAAAGCCTATATCACTTAATTTTTCGACGCCGTTTCATCTAGAATACTTTCAGAGCCAAAGGAGCAACTCTTGGTTTGGTTCCGAGCAATTTCTTCTTGTAATGCCTTTCTTCTCGTCATCCTTACTTTTAACCCTATGATCCTTCTATATTCTCTTTATTCCTACATCCTTGGTCATCATTCTTGCCTCCTCTTCATACTAGTACATCCAATATCATCAAAAAGCTTCCAAATATGCACGGGAGACGGAAATTTCCGCCTAATTATCCTCCTTCCTACAAAACATACGAAATGCACTAGGAAAGCAAAATAGAAAGTATTTGACGGATAAAATGGTCATGAAATGTTATAATAGTATGCAAAATAGGTTCAATTAGGGGACTAAATGTACGCAAATATGAGTCACATCAGTAAACTATATCAAGATTATGATTCTTATTGTCATCATCACTCTTATTAACCACACATGTTTATCGTACTCATCCCAAAGTTCTTTGCTCAACTCTCATTACTTCCTCTCATTCCGTACTTTCTCTTTCCTTAATTTTCAAATTATTACAGTTAGGTGTTCACCTAGACGCATGGTGAAAGGCACAAATATAAAATTAGGGGTATAAGTCCATTACTCGATCAAACATGTGTAAACGAGTCCGAAGACAGGTCACTCGGTTGAGCGTGGGTATCACTCGGCCGAGGAGGAGGCACTCGGTCGAGTGTCACCTTGGCAGGCCACAGTCACTCTAAAATCGATTCCCAACTTAGCCACTCTATAACACAAATGTAAATAACCTCCAATGGTGACTAATGCGTCACCAACTAACCCAAATTCAAGCAACGTTTTGGCCTTATGACCACGATTACAACACTAATTAAAGAAAGTGTTTAAGCTACACGACCAACACTAATACTACTCATAGTTCGACTCATAAGACATCAACAATTAGTTGAGGAACTCCCTCTCCACTAGCATCTTCCTTCCTACTCCACACCTTCTCCATCATTAGCACCATCCTCATCATTGTTATCTTCTTGCTCCGCATTCCCATTTGCCATTCCGGATGGTCCCGCCTCATCATTGTCACGGAGTAAGTCACCCAAGAAACCGTCTCCACAAGCTCGTGGCGGTCCCGCCCAAGGACCAAATATATACCCAACCTCTCGGGGAGTAGCGCTTCACTCCGCCGGCTCCATGCCATAGGCCTTGAAAACTCGCAAGTCGTCTCCCGACTTGGTCCTATAGCTTAGCATGTATAGGGGTCTTACACCTTGGCCCCATGCCAACTCAAGCATGCTCCTCATCACTAGGTCATTATTCACACGATAATTAAGCTCCGCTCCATTGAGAATGGGTCCATGAACTATGGATTGTGGGGAACGCTCATCGGTGATCGTTGGGGGTAATCTGCCTCTAGGCGAGGGAGGAAATGGTAGTTTCACGGTTGGAGGGTTGGTGCTTGCAAGGTCGAGCTATCACTCAAAGGAGGAGGGGTTATGGGGTTACCCTCCTTATCAAACTCAAAGAGGAGTCTCTCCGCAATGGTATAGGTTTGTGGTGGAGGGTGGGGTTCATCTAATTCCCCAAGGTGGTCAGTCTCCAAAAGGTCATCCATGGTGGGGATCCTCATCCATCATCCCCCCTTTACCGTCCAAGCATTCTTGTCCACACCCAACTCTTTAAACCCCTTCAAGTTTCCATGTAGACTTGATTGAAAAATCTCACCCCCTTGGTCATTGGCTTATCATTCTCCCCCGGTTCAAACTTCACAAGCTTCTTCGCGAGGTGGGTGATGAGGGTCCATAATCTAATAAGAACCCCTCCGACTTTGTCATTCTCTCCAAGGCAGGCATACTATGGGATATAGGACTAAAGAAAAAAGGTTTTTCTCTAAACGGGTTCAAGTAAGAGCTCAAGAGCAAAACTTCCGTGGAATTAAGCTTACTCAGATCATCCCTTGGGAAAAGGATAAGGGTCATGAGTCTTAGGAAAATCCTCAAGGTCGGGTGTTCCACATCATTTGCTTTCATGGCGCCTACCAAGGTACGCTCCCTCCCGGTGTACAATCCTATGTACCTTGTTGCTTTCTTCCCTGTTGGTGGCTCCTCAAGGTGGGTTTCATTCCCTTTTAACACTCCTAAAACCTCCGCAAACTCGGCGCAAGTCATATCAAAGTCGGTATTCTTGAGTCAAAAGGTCACTCTCTTGGCCGCTTTGTGGTATTTGAAGGAGCTTAAGAATTCAAGGGTTAGATTTCGGTTACATATCTTCTTAAGGTGGTATGGGCCCTCAAATCCAATATTAGTGAAGATGTGTTCCATATCCTCCTCTATTCCCATCCATGACAACACCGCGAGGGACACACACCTAGTTGGTTTCATGGGTTTAGCGGCTAAGGCAAGGAAAGTGCTCTTTTAAGCCTCACTTTCAAACTCAATGTCAGGGTACTCCGGGTCTTCAATCACAGGTGGAGCCTCCGGTTGTTGACGGTGTTGTCTTCCATGGGTGTTTATTGTTGGTCTTATCATGCTACAAAACCATTTCACAAACCAAGGTACCAAATGGGAAAGAAATTAAATTGGGGAAAAATAAGAGGAGAGAGAAATTCACTTACTTTGCTTAATTAATGAGGATTAAGGAAGATTAAATGGAGTGGTAAACTTGAATGCTTTCACAAATGGACAACAATGGAGTTTTTGTAGGATTTTTGGAGAGTTTTTGGTATTTGAAGATATGAAGAATAAAGAAGATTGGAGAAGATAAGAATAGATTACGTAGAGTAATTATCCCGAAATTCCCAGCCTAGAAAATGCACTCGGTCGAGTGTCCTTGCAGTCGGTCGAGTGTCCCCTCTCACTCGGTCGAGTGACCCATTTCTCAGAAAATCTTCAGATCCTGGAAAAGGGGTCCACTCGGTCGAGTAAGATGGACCACTCAGTCGAGTGTCCTATATTCGGCCTAGTGTTGGCTTGCCCTCGGTAAAGTGGTTCACTATGGCTAGCGATTTCCGACTAAGATGAAAGCGTATCGTTCCTGCAACAAAAGAAAACGTTCGGGAGTCCACCGACTCTTGGTGATTCGTCCCAAGTTAGTTTACCCGTCATCACACTTATGGTCTCCAAGACACTACTCTTATTCTAGTGGTCACTCTACTAGCAATCACTACCAATTCGTACTCTCTTATAATACGAGCAAACTTAAGGTACACCTGCGACGTTAAAACTTCAAAAAGGTGGGAATAAGGTCCTACACCTGCGACGTTAAAACTTCAAAAAGGTGGGAATAAGGTCCCTCGCACGTTAGCAAGCAAGGTTCACACTCTCAATAATGTTATTCACTTCAATATTTTAATTCAATATTCACACACCACTACACATCATATGAAAGACCACATTATGCAAGAAATATATCAACAACATACATGCACTCACATCTGGTTTCACGTAGCGTTCACTCGTTATAACCACCCACGTAGTTTACCGGTGAAAGGCAATAGGCTCAGATTTGGAATGAGGGGCCCTTCTCATCCAAAGTCAACCTCCTATTTTTCTTTTACCAGGTTTATTTTACTTAGACTCACCTAGGTTCATTTGGATTCATTAATTTCAGGTTCCAAAATCTTCGCTCTAATACCACTTTGTAACCCCCCCCACATACCCGACCAAGGTAACCAAGGGTGTTACCGTCTCGGTTTCCCCAGGTAGTGAATCAAAACTATAATAATGAAACAATTTATTTTAATATAAGTTTAAAGTCGTTACAAGACAAGTACATGATGGAAATTCTCATTACTATAACAACTACAAAACAAGCGTATCCTATGCCACGTCGGGGGAGATGACTCGCCCCTCTCAAGCAAATCCATTTCATGCGCCAAGTTCTGCTCACAATCAAAACAAGACCTGCAAATCCACTACTACCCATATGATCGGAAATATCATATGGGTCGACACAGGCGATCCCGAAAATAGGTGACAGTTACACAGACACACACACACGTCAGTCTAAATAACACATGTAATCATTAATGATCACAAATCTACTATTACACACACGACACCTGATTGTGCCTAATGTATAGTCTTTTTAGCCTATTTCAGCACGTATTTCTATGCATATTTATACTATTTTTATGGTATTTTGCCCCGAATTGGCTACTTTGGTTCGTTTTGTCTATTTTGTAGAAATGAACGCAAGAGTAGTGGAATCGTACCCTTTTTCGTCCTTTTTGCATGCATTCAGAGGAGACGGGATTTTCCTGAGTGAGATACTATGTTTGGAAGCGTCATGGCACGCAATACGAGGCACTTAGACGTGGACTTGAGCTGAAATGAAGATATACTTACTCGATCGAGCTGTTTCCTAATCGATCGAGTGGTTTTCACACCCTCTGATGGTCGATCGAGTGGTTTTTCACTCGACCCTTAAGTTGCAGAAAGACCAAGTCCTCGATCGAGTAACTATTTGGTCGATCGAGCTGTTTTGGATGAAGAGTTGGTCGATCGAGTGGTTTCAAACCACTCGATCGAGTGGTTTTGATGGATTTGGGCTTTAATTAGCCCGCGTGATGTTTTATTTCGCTAAAACTTATTCTGTTTGCTATTTAAGCACGCTTTACTAGGTTAATTAGGATCATCTTTCATACTATCAAACTCTCTACTGTTGAACATTATTACGTTGCTTTTCCCTCTTCACTGTTACTTTATTTCGGGATTGTTTTCACTCGGATTTCGTGTTCTTTACGCCGGATTCGCTTGGATTGTAATTCCTTTCTCCCTTTTAATAATATTTAATCATTTGGTTGCTTTAATTTCTTGTTTGTGTTATTAATTCCTTTTGCCCTAATTTTCCTTATTGCAATTTATTGTTTATTTATAATGTTTTCTGCTGGGAATTTAATTGATGTTAGTTTAATTAGCGATATGAGTAGCTAAACCCCCTTCATGTTGGGATTAGGGGATCTGCGGTAGAAATGTGATGATGTAGTGAATGAATCAGACGAATTGATTACGAGACTCTGTCACTATATCAATTTAACTGTATTTATCTGACCTAGTTGAGTGCACGCTTCTATGTCACCCTTTAATCTGGCTAAAATTAATCCTGGATCGAAAGATTGGACTAAATAGGCCTGCTATAAACAGTAGACTACCCTAATGAGGATGAAAGTTAAGTTAGTGGTATTTTAGGATAGAAAGTGGACCGAAAGGACCTTTCAACATCCGTCTCACATTAGTTCGTCTGAATCATTTACAGCTGAGTCACAGGACTACCGTAGTGAACCGAAATCCCGACATGTCCCTCTCTTCTTGATAGTTTAATCACATTTTATTGCCTTTACTGCTCTTTACTTTAATTCTCTTCCTTTCAACCTTCATAGTTTAGAACCAAATTCAAACAACCCCCCAATTGTTACCATAGGATTAGAATTAGACAGCTATAATTGCATTACCTCCCTGTGGATTCGATACTTGACTGCCTCTGCTACATTTTAGTTGAGACCGTTAGGTTTTATCTTTGATAGGGTTGCGATAGCTGTGTCAAATTTTGGCGCCGTTGCCGGGGAAGCAATTGTTCAAATTATTAGTTGTTTTATTTTTAGTCCTTTTTCAGTTTAAGGAACACCCGTTCCTTAGGCTATTCTTATATCCTGTTTGTAGTTTCCTCTTATGCGCAGGTTACAGGGCGGTGAATTATTGCCTTATAATCCTGAACTTGAGAAATCCTTGCGCGAGTTGAGGCGATCACAGAGGATATTGCCGACAGAGGAAGAGCTGAGTACTCTGTCTAGTTATTACGAGAACGCTTTGTTTGAGGAAGATCCACCTTCATCTCCAGTTTCCAATTCATCAGCTGAAACAGTCACTTCTCCGGACTTTCTAGAAATGGCCGAAGAAGCAACCATTGCCAGACACTCTGAGCCGTCTGCCGCAAATCTATATAAGGGGTTTGAATTACCAGAGGAGGCGAGAAAATTCGAGCCAAAGCCAGCTTATATTAATCTGGTTGAGAAAAACCAATTTGGGGGAGCTGCAAATGAAGATGCAGCTAAGCACATGGAGACTTTTATCGATTATTGCTGCTCCATACCTCCACCTGCTGGCGTGACCCAGGATCAAATAAAAGAAACCATGTTTATCTTCTCACTCCGCGATGCTGCAAGGGAGTGGTATAGGGATTTGGACCGGGCTGCTCACGGTATAACTGACTGGAATTCGCTAGCTTTAGCATTTTATAAGAAGTACTTTTCTGCATCGAAGACTATTGCCATTAGAGCTCAGATAACGAGCTTTAAACAAGGGCCTGACGAGAACTTTCACGAGGCGTGGGACCGCTTTAAGAAGTTGGTGCGAACCATTCCGCACCATGGGTTCGAAAAGTGGAGTCTATGCAATCAGTTCTCTAACGGGTTGTATGACGATCAGAGGGCTATCTTGGATGCTGCAGCCAATGGCCGATTTGCAGAGAATATAGGACAGACTAAGGGGTGGAAGATCATTGATGATTTGGCCACCCATAAGGCTGGATATGGGAACTCCAGAGGTAATCAAAGAAGAGCTGCTGAATCTTCTTCTGTCGCTGCACTTGAGGCTCTCACTGCAAGATTTGATAAATATGAGTTGGGAGGAGCTTCCAAAGGAGGGATGTACCAGGTTAATGTTGTGACAGACGGTCCTTTCGTCTGTAGAAGATGTGGAGGAGAGGGACATGTCTCAGATCATTGTCCCAATTCCTATGAGTCATGTGCTGCCTTCCAACACTACAGGCAGAACAACAGTTACTACGAGCCGAATGTCCACCCCAATTTGAGGTGGAGTAGTCAGAATGTACTCAATCCCACTGCTCCTCCGAATCAGCAGCAGCCGTATATTCCTCCACACAAGAATCAACAAGGCTTCCAGAAGCCTCCTTCTTTCAATCCTCCTAACCATGGTGCATCATCTTCCGGTGGAGTGAGTGAAATGGGTGAGCTTAAGTCCATGTTGCAGACCATTACAAAGCATTTGCAGCTGAATGATCAACAAAATCAACAGAAGGACGCGTCATTTAAGGCACTTGAGACTTAAGTTGCCCAACTTGCTGCAAATCAATCCTCGAGAAAGCAGGGTCATTTACCAACTCAAAATAAGAAGAATCCACATGAGACGGTAAATCTGATAGAATTAAGAAGCGGTCTTTCTTATGAAGGACCGGAAGTGTCGAAATCAGACTCGAGGGAAGCTAATACTGATGGTGAACAGTGTACTGTCGAGAAAAAAAGGGCTCACGACAAAGCAGTTACTCGAGCGACTGAAATCTGGTGTTCGATCGAGTAGAACTGAAGATGAAAGCCCTCGGTCGAGTGATTTTTCCACTCGATCGAGTGAACAGGAAGACAAGGTTGGTCGATCGAGTAGTTTATCTACTCGATCGAGTGAAGTAGAAAGTGGAGTTGGTCGATCGAGTGGAAATTGTACTCGATCGACTGACATTGATGAAGAAACTGCTCGATCGAGTAAGCAAATTGGTCGATCGAGTAGTATTGATGACGGGAAGCTTATTCGAGAGCCTGCTAGTGCTCGTTTAAGTGAGATATCACCGGAAAGACCTCGTTCGAGAGGTATGAAGCGTCCAAAGGATACTGAACTTGCTCCGGAAGACACTTTGGAAGAGAGAAACAAAGGACTCGAGATACCTATCACGGTTCCTTTCCCGAGGAGGCTGCAAAACACGAAAGCTAATCAACAATTCGGCAAATTTGTCGAACTTTTGAAGAGTTTGGAAGTCACCGTGCCTTTCACTGAATTGCTGACTAAGGTACCCTCTTATCTAAAGTTTATGAAGGAAATTTTAGCACGTAAGAGAACTATTAATGACAGTGAGACCGTAGCTTTGACTGAGGTGGGGTCAGCCCTATTTCAAAATAAGTTACCCCCTAAGCAATCAGACCCGGGTAGTTTTTCAATTCCGTGTCATATCGGTATGCATTTGATTGATAATGCGCTATGCGATTTAGGCGCTAGCGTGAGTGTCTTACCTTTATCTCTGGCTAAGAGATTCGGTTTGACAAAGCTGAGTTGTACCAACATGACTGTTCAGATGGCCGACCGTAGCTTATCACGGCCACTAGGTGTAGTAGAAGACGTACCTGTTCAGATCGGGAAATTCTTTATTCCCGACGATTTTGTTGTCTTAGACATTCCCGAAGATGCACACACCCCTATAATTTTAGGGAGACCATTTTTGTCTACTGCCCGTGCAGTTATTGACGTCGGGGGGAAGACTTTGACCTTTCAGGTAGGGGACGAGGAGCTGATTTTTCATCAGTCTAAGTTCCGGAGAGCTCCCATGCAAGCCCAGCCTTGCAATGCTCTCTCTTATATTGATCCTAGTATTGACACTCCAAATGAAAATTTGGAGAATTGTGCCGCTATTGTTAACCCTCCGCCTCAGACTGAGAGCAAAAAGGAGGAAAGTTCGTCTGTTTTTCCTTCTTTGTAGGTACGGATGAAAGCAAGGGGAAGTCACAAAGGACATGGTACACCCATTATCAATCAAATCAAGATGCTTGACGCTAAAGTCGGTGATAAAGGAGCAAGGACGAGGAAGGTTCACGCTTATGTGGATGTGAACTACTCCCCTCCTACCGTTTCAAGTGATTACTCATGCTCATGGAAGTTGAAGAGGACAAAGTTCTTTGAGGTGACGTCCTCCCGATCGAAGCCCACCAAGGGGCTACTGAAATTTGATGTGAATTAAACGGGGAAATGCCCCGTGTAACACTTTGTAATAGATAATTTTTGAATTTCTTTTGAATTTGTTTTATTGCGTTTTAATTAGGACAATTAGTTTTAGACAGTTCTTAGCATAGACGAAAGACTATAGACTGTGCTTATGCGTTTTTGGTATTTTGGGAAATTTTTGGATGTGTTTTTATGCAGGTTTGGGGAAGTTTCACGCATTTCAAGGAGAAAAGACGAAAATTCAAGAGCCTACACGAGGAAAGTCCTCGATCGAGTACTTTTTGTACTCGATCGAGTGAAAGTATGGTCGATCAAGCAGTTTTACTACTCGATCAAGTAAAGCAAAAAGAGGGATTGGTCGATCGAGCAACATTTTACTCGGCCAAGCTGCTGGACCATAAAAGCGCTCGATCGAGTGGTTTAAAATCACTCGATCGAGTGAAATGAGCAGTGTACAGGGAGTTTTCACCTTAAACTCTTATGTTTTGTTCTAACTTTCATTATCATCCTAATTTTCGTCTAACCCTTCCCCTTATGCGATAATTTTCTTCCCCAAATCCCATAATTTCTTGCCCGATCTCGAAATACGCCACCTACATTCCTTTGTTTGCATCTTAATCTTCAAAAGCCCCTTAAATTCACCTTATTTGTGTTCATTTTTGCGGTTTTAAAAGGGTTATAGGGTTTGCGGGTTTTTCGATTGAAATCCGCCATTGTTGCTTGTTTATTTGAGGATTATTTGCATTTGTAGGTTCATCATTCATCAAGTAAGTGATTTCCATAACCTCTTTCATTTTAATTTCAATTACTTTGAATTTTATGAGGTGAAATCGAATTAGGGTTTCGAAAATCCATGTCTACTCGAATTTTTCGACTTAATTGTGTTTATATGCCCTTAATTAGCTTGCCTGATGATCATATCCCAATTTCTCGCTGTTGTTGCATGTTTAATTCGAAATTTGCGCAAGATTTCCGCGATTAGGGCTTCTAAGTCGAATTTTTCGACTGTCAGACGGTCTATATGCTGCCATGATTTGTTTAAACCTCAGTTCTTGCTTACTTGCTGCTGTCGTTAACTGCTTTCTCCGTCCCCTATCGCCATTACATGCTGTAAATTGTCGGGAATCCTGTACTGTGAGTCGAAATTTTCGACTGCTAGGGGACTTACATGCTGTCATATGCAGTTTTTCGTGCTGTTTTGAGTCTCCATTAGCAGTCATTACATTGTCACATTATCACCATTCACGTACTGCTATTTCAGAGGAATTGTTGGAAATTGTATGCTGTAGAGTCGAATTTTTCGACTGATAGAGGACACACATGCTGTCACATGCTGGTTCTATGTGTTGTTTAGCCACGGTTAGCAGCTATTTTCTTATCGTGTCCTCTGCCCTATGTTTACAGGATGAAGTCTACTACCTTGGCTTCTGCCAGTACCACCTCCAATCCGTCTTTGAGGGAGACAGTAGCCCCTGCTGTTGCCACTGCCTCCGCGTTAGTTACCACTGCAACCCCTGTGTTCCTTGTTTCAGCTGCAGGGATAGTTTTTACTCCCGTGAGCTCAGCTGTGAGCTCAGTTCAGGATGCCACTTCCACTACAGTCACCACCGCAGTTAGCACTGCTGCTAGTTCCTCTTCAGTGGTGACCACAACAGCCACCACGTGTACACCAGCCTCCACTTCCACACCTGTGGCAGACTGACCAGCGGTTGCAGCTGCCTTCAGAGCTGCTTTGGTTCCTTACACAGTCCGAGAGCGGGCCGCTGCCTTGCGTTCCAGAGACGGAGGCCGGGGTCGTAGACGGTCTCGAGCTACGCCAGCTCCTGTTGCCCCTACTCTTACTCCTAGCACTTCCACACCGCTGCCGCTTCTACTTCACCGCTCCTCTACTGGGACGATTCTGATTCGAGGACACTTCCCTCGATTCTCACCCAGATTATCCACAGGTACTCTTTGTTAATGCTTTACACCGTGATAAATTTTATAACTTGCTGAAGTGTACACATGTTCCTTCCCGATTTTTGGATAAATCGGCATTAGAGAAACTCGGCATTTACGAGTCAGTCTGTACCTTACTACGGGTCACGGGGATGCCTGGGCTCATTACTATGAGAGGCCACACCTTCTTAGAGCTGAGTCTCGAGTTTCTTAGCTCTTTTACCTTCTCCCTAGATGCACATAAGACTGACCCCGACAGTCTTTCAGTCTCCTTCCGGTTGTTTAACCGGACTTTTCCAATGCCTCTAGCGGAGTTTGGTAGTTTACTTGACCTTACCTCCTCGGGTGTGACGTCAGACTCGAGGAAGGTTTACCGTCAGGTTTGGCGGTGCCTGGCCCAGACCCGTTTCCAGGAGCGTAAGCTCCACCAGGTCCACCACCCCCCCGTTCGTTGTTTTCTTAGACTGATGGGGAGCTCTATTTTCGGCCGAAAGGAGCCAAACAACATTACCAACAACGAGCTCTCCATCCTGGGCGGTTATCTGAACGTCGACTGTGAAGGTCCTTTTACCTTCAACATTGCCTACCTCACCGCCCAGTACCTCCACGACCAGGGGAAGAAGGAGGCGGGAACCATTGCCTGCGGTGGCATAGCCATCATTCTTGCCCACCGCCTTTTCCCTACCTGGCCACGTGACTTGCAGTACCTCCCGGGAGAGAGGTTACTGAGTCTGGATGCCATGCTCTCTCAGCATTGGCTGACCCCAGACCACCGGACTTGGAAGATTGACGGCTCCTTGTCTGTTGACCTGCCTTGTGACAGTCTCCCCCGTCTCGAGCCCTTACCTACTGTGGTAAAGGGCCACCGTCTGCCTCCTTTGCCTCTACTTCACCTTCCACTTCAGTCTCGTCCACCTCCTTCTGCACCCGCCGCTAAGAAGCGGCGAGTTGAGACTGGAGAGGGGTCTACACCATCAGGGAGTACCCAGCCTTCCACGGCTACTCCCGATCCGACCCCTACTCCCACTACCACTACCACTCCTACTCCTACTCCTGCTCCACCTCCCACTGACCAGACACAGACTGAGCCGGTCTTTCCGACTACTTTTAGACCACCTCCTCCCTTTGTAGCGCCCGCGGTCCAGGACCAAGGGGGCGCAGTTTACGGTCTGTTGATTGAGCTTGCAGAGCGTCAGGCTCGTATGGATAGGGACATGGCTCTTGCCTTACACCCTCTATACGAGTACCACTTGCGGAGACACAGACCGATTCCAGAGGGTTGGCCACACCCTTCCTTCTTCCAGTACCTAGCTGAGGGGTACTCGGTTTCTGACGAGGAGGAGGAGGACGAGGACCCAGAGGTGGCGGTGGAGAGAGATCGCGCTGAGGAGCGGAGGAGGAGAGAGGAGGAGAGAGACCCGGAGTACCAGGGAGATGGAGATGACGACGACGACGACGACGACGAGTAGCTACTGGTGTACTCACTTCCCCAGTTTTCTGGCTGGTTTGGGGAAGTTCGTATTTTGTATGTATTTCTTACTCTTTTATTTTGTCTCATTTATTTATTGCTTTTATTTTATTTATAGGTTGTATATTCCCGATCCCCCATATTTCTGCTGGTATATGCTGGAGGACAACGAGGGCGTTGTCCGTTTTGGTTTGGGGAGGGTATTGCATCCTTTTGAGTCTGCATTTGCATTTGTTTTGCATTCACGTTTATTTTTCAGCTTGCATTGTTGTTTATTTTCATTTTAAAAAATCAAAAATCCAAAAAAATTGAAAAATTTCAAAAATCAAAAAATTTTCACGTTTACTTCTGCATATAGGTTGAGTCGGAACGGTAGATTCCCATGATGACAATGCACTATAACTTGTCAATTTACTTGAGCCTTGCACTTTATTGATAGTTTTTAGCTTTGTCATACGCATAATCTACGAATTTCTGTTCAAATATAAGCTGACTGTTTATAATTGACCTATAAATTGGCAAACTACTTAAAAATTCTGAGTTTTTAGAGCCATAACTGGTGACATTCATGACCAGTTCATTAGGAATTTTGAGTAGTACTCCTTGCATAGCATGTTCGTCTTTTTGCACATTTATGACATTCAATTTCTCGTCAAATGCACACATTCGGGTTTGTGGTTGGTGTCACACGCAGGGAGGGTCTTGCAAATTTCCCTTTCTTATTACTTTTCACCCATTTAGCTCCACATAAGCCAAAAATGCCTTTTGACCCATTAGCTACATCCCAAACTAAGCCTGCCTAGTCAAGCTAGTTAGTATGTTCTTCTGCGGTATATTTTTCCTTTGCATTTTGGTCCGTGTTTCTTGTTTTGGAGTTGGTGTAAGTATAGAAGAAGGAGGAAAAGGAAGAAAGAAAAAAAAATTTTTGAAAAAAAAAAGAAAAAAAACGTGAAAGCCAAAAAAAAAAAAAAAAAAAAAAAAAAAAAAAAATTGAAAAAAAAAGAAAGAGCTGAACGTGAACAGGAAAAAAGAAAGAAAGAAAAAGAAGTTTAAAAAAAAAAGAGATTGTTTGTTTCAGTTAACCATTTCAGACGGTGTTTAAAAAAGGGAAGTTTGTGACCGTCTGACTCCTCTGTTCTATCCCATATTTTTGAGGAGATTGTGTCTGAGTCTAGTGAGTTGTGTGCCAAATGAGGGCACTTGTACTTAGTCTTTTAGTCAGTTAAGATTCAGATGGTTTCATTATGGTCCTGTTAGGAAATAGCTTGACGCTTTTACCTCCACATTTCCATAACATGTTTTGCCTTTTCTCATCTGAACCTCACTATTCCCAAATTATTTGCAAGTCCTCGGCTGTGACGGACATTATTGGTTGGAGTGTGTGCATTAGTACTTGAATTGTCTTTCATTTTTGTTGCATGCATGCTATGTAGGTCGCAGTTAGGTGAGTGACTGTCTTTTCTTCTCTCTTTTACATATAATTTTCACCCTTTGCTTCATGAGAGAAGAGTGACCACGAGAGAGTCCGATTTTGTTGGTCTTGCAAGGTCGATAGGTCAGCTATATTTCTGAACAGCTTATAATTCGTTTGCGTATTGACTGCTTAGCTTTAACTGTTAATTTTTGTTGCATTAAATTGGTTCAAGTCGACAAGTTAAGCTAGCTCTGAGTTATTTTTCCGTTCCATTAGTGTATAGTTTTGAGTTTACTCGAGGGCGAGTAAAGGTTTGGTTTGGGGAGATTTGATACGTGCCTAATGTATAGTCTTTTTAGCCTATTTCAGCACGTATTTCTATGCATATTTATACTATTTTTATGGTATTTTGCCCCGAATTGGCTACTTTGGTTCGTTTTGTCTATTTTGTAAAAATGAACGCAAGAGTAGTGGAATCGTACCCTTTTTCGTCCTTTTTGCATGCATTTAGAGGAGACGGGATTTTCCTGAGTGAGATACTATGTTTGGAAGCGTCGTGGCACGTAATACGAGGCACTTAGACGCGGGCTTGAGCTGAAATGAAGATATACTTACTCGATCGAGCTGTTTCCTAATCGATCGAGTGGTTTTCACACCCTCTGATGGTCGATCGAGTGGTTTTTCACTCGACCCTTAAGTTGCAGAAAGACCAAGTCCTCGATCGAGTAACTATTTGGTCGATCGAGCTGTTTTGGATGAAGAGTTGGTCGATCGAGTGGTTTCAAACCACTCGATCGAGTGGTTTTGATGGATTTGGGCTTTAATTAGCCCGCGTGATGTTTTATTTCGCTAAAACTTATTCTGTTTGCTATTTAAGCACGCTTTACTAGGTTAATTAGGATCATCTTTCATACTATCAAACTCTCTACTGTTGAACATTATTACGTTGCTTTTCCCTCTTCACTTTTACTTTATTTCGGGATTGTTTTCACTCGGATTTCGTGTTCTTTACGCCGGATTCGCTTGGATTGTAATTCCTTTCTCCCTTTTAATAATAATTAATCATTTGGTTGCTTTAATTTCTCTTTTGTGTTATTAATTCCTTTTGCCCTAATTTTCCTTATTGCAATTTATTGTTTATTTATAATGTTTTCTGCTGGGAATTTAATTGCTGTTAGTTTAATTAGCGATATGAGTAGCTAAACCCCCTTCATGTTGGGATTAGGGGATCTGCGGTAGAAATGTGACGATGTAGTGAATGAATCAGACGAATTGATTATGAGACTCTGTCACTATATCAATTTAGCTGTATTTATCTGACCTAGTTGAGTGCACGCTTCTATGTCACCCTTTAATCTGGCTAAAATTAATCCTGGATCGAAAGATTGGACTAAATAGGCCTGCTATAAACAGTAGACTACCCTAATGAGAATGAAAGTTAAGTTAGTGGTATTTTAGGATAGAAAGTGGACCGAAAGGACCTTTCAACATCCGTCTCACACTAGTTCGTCTGAATCATTTACAGCTGAGTCACATGACTACCGTAGTGAACCGAAATCCCGACATGTCCCTCTCTTCTTGATAGTTTAATCACATTTTATTGCCTTTACTGCTCTTTACTTTAATTCTCTTCCTTTCAACCTTCATAGTTTAGAACCAAATTCAAACAACCCCCCAATTGTTACCATAGGATTAGAATTAGACAGCTATAATTGCATTACCTCCCTGTGGATTCGATACTCGACTGCCTCTGCTACATTTTAGTTGAGACCGTTAGGTTTTATCTTTGATAGGGTTGCGATAGCCATGTCAACACCATAGATCAACGTATCCATCTCCGTCTAATCATAAACCCTGGTGACGGCATCGCAACACTGTCATCACCCCTGCCAGACTGCAGTCCGAGGTAGTCACATCGCAACACGGTCCGAGGTAGTCGCATCACAACACGGTCTAACTGAGTTCGTATCACAACACGAACCCGGTAACCCGAATCATTAATATGCACATCCTCCTTGGAGGTGAGGGACCATCCAAGGAGGGATCCCGGGCGTGAGGTCAATTCCCATACCCCCTCACTATATCACCAAAAACACCACATCTCAAGAGTAACAACAACCCAAGCCAAGCTTATAAACACCATCACCCGACTTCACAACAACCACAAAACCACATACCACATGTATTAATACAACCAAACACAAGGACCAACACGACTCGTTTACACAACACAAGACACAAACAATTATATATAAAAAATGAGAACCGAGTATGGAAAACCTTACCTCGTGGCAAAACTTCACGAGCAACATGAAGAACCGTACCGACTCACTCTCTCTTCATCTCCTACATAGGTCATACAATCCTAATTACAAACATCTCATAAACTCTTATTATGTAAAAACCCTTCTCTTAACTACCCTTCATCATAACCGTAACCCTAATTAATAAGATAACCCAAAAACTGCCAAATCTAGGGTTAGTGTAACACCCCCATCTACCAAGGAGCCTTAACAAGACCTTCCCTAGTAGATAAGGGCATTACCATCTCGGTCGCCCGAGGAATAGTATATCATAACGTCAATAAAAGAACTATTTAAAGTTTACAAGTTTTAACCCAACAAAAGAAAGATACAACTGATTAACAAACAACTATCAACTATGGTGAGACTACTCCATGCCAAGACTCGGTGAAAGACTCGTCCCTCCAACGCACCCAGATAAGCTTCACATTTCAACACCTACTAAGACTGACTGCTCACCATAAGGGATCACGACATGCACATAACAAGAAAGAAAGATAAGCAAAACCACACAAGGTTAGTAACTGAAGAACCATAAAAAACACCAGGTACATCGCGCACACACACACACACACACACACGCACACACACACACACACACACACACACACACACACACACACACACACACACACACACACACACACACACACACACACACACACACACACACACACCAATCTCCAACTCCAGTACTCCATCAATCACCTAACTAACTCGAAGGTAAAGTCCTGCCGGATTACCAATCGCAACTAGTAATCCACACCGCCAGTGGGGACCGCAACCTTATCACCTAAGTCCCGCTGAACACCATAGAGTGAATAACCCATGTCCATTAATGTGAACATCCCCCTTATGACGGGAACCACAAGGGGCGAATCAAGGGTGCGAAGCCACTCCCGCAAGTGACTCCACTCAGCCAAGGGCGCACCTCGCGAACCACAGACAATCACACCCAATCACAAACAGAAACTCCATGCATCACACATGACAACTAATAAATAGTACTGAGTTGGAAAACCTAACTTTAGCAATCGGAAGCAACACCGCATACATCCATACGTAGACAAAACAACCTCCATCCATACCTATCACAATAAGTTGGAAATCCCTATTACTAACAACCATAACCACAAAGGAACCTAAAGATGATGATGACTTTCCTATGCTCGACATTCCAGCGACAAGACCACGACTCGACTTAAGTCTCCATCCCTATGGTGTCTCCAAGTGTAAGGGATCTCAAAAGGTTGAAGGTTGGTGAGGGATAAGGTGTATCGTCAATTAGGTTAAGGGAGAAAAGAAAAAGAAAACTAATTTGGATTTACGACTCATGACTTATATACTTACGCTGAACTCGCCATACTCGATCGAGTATGGGAATTACTCAATCGAGAGGCCTCTACTCGATCGAGTCACTAGAATACTTGATCGCGTAGCCTACGCTAGATCAAGTTCCCACTCTCCAAAGGTTACTATGACGCAAGTCCGAACTAGTAAAGGTTCTAGTAGATCAAACATGTGTCTAACGTCAGTCAACAGCTAGTTAACGGGTCTCTAACGGGGCGAGTATTAAAGTTTTCCCGCCTTAAAAAGAACTTCCTCCCCGAAGTTCAACTCATCACTTCCCACAAACCGAAAGTGTATCCTACGCCAAGATAACCAACAACTACCAACCTCCCATGCCAACTAATCATCATCATCCTCTCTTGCGAACATGACTATCACAACACAACTCCATCACGAGTCATCATCCAAACTTTAACAATCGACAAGATGCATACATACAACTATTACTTCCATTTTACTACGCAAATTCAATACCATACAACACCAAACAAGTTCGACATAATTAAGTTACTCAACCAAATTCATATCTTCATACAATGCAGCCATTAAATACTCCACAAATGATTAATCATTTAAACAACACTTTGATTATTTCAAAAGAAACAACAATTAAATTACTAATAAATTGCTTTAAAAGATGGCGTTTTTTTGGCATTTTCACGCGCGGATTACTCTTCCTCTCTTAAAAGGAACTTCGTCCCCGAAGTTCACCTTTAAGATGAGCTATATCAAGATGAGACGAAAATCACAACCTAACCTTTTGACATTACAAACTAAACATGGATATATACATTAACATATAGGGTGGAAATTAATCAACATAACAATGAATCCGTCGTGCCTACAATACTAATCAACATGTATAGAAATTTAAAAGTAATTCATCCATGTAACATCATGACAAAATGATTACCAAACATAACTATCCCAAAATGATTACCAAACGATTATATAAACTTAACAACCGCATAGAATGATACTTAAAGAAGATTAGTGACCACATATAATTAAAATCATTGCATACTTCCTGGATACAACCCATACACAATTATGAAACACAAGGTAACAATCAGTGACCATGATAACGATATATGACGTCAGCAAATACTCCAATGATCCCAAGTTACACAAGTAAAACAGTTCCTATATACAAGCAGAGGTACTCGATCGAGTTAGGTGTACTCGATCGAGTACATGGTAGGTTACTCGATCGAGTTAGACATACTCTATTGAGTATGTGCAGGTCAGAATGCTCGTTAAAACGCCATATACATGGTACTCGATCGAGTTGAAGGCACTCGATCGAGTATCTCCAGATCAGCATAACCTCAAATGCCATGTCAAGCAAGAAATTTACCAAAGTTCGGGGTTTCATCCCCGACATTATTGTACCGACACCAAGTTTAGAAAATCCAAAAACAAAATATGGCCTTATGGATGATTACAAACCAAATGAAAATCCAAATACCAAAGTAAAAGTAACAATCCAACATAAGTCCGCTAAAACAAGCATAAAACAAGAAACGGTCACTCGAAGTCACCGCCACGATCCTCCTCCATGTCATCATCTCCTCCTGCTCCCGAGGTGCCTGCTCCTAACGTGCCTCCTCCAAACCCTCCTCCGGTAGCAGCTCTCGTCCTTGAGTCTCCTCCACGACACTAGGCATCCATAAGGGTAGCTCTTAGAGGCTCCCCATGTAGTCAGATCCACCCCGTAGGAGTGAAAGACACCACTATCGTTCCCTACGCTGTGCCACCATACCGGTTGGGCCAGGTTGGTACCCACACCCTGAACATAGGTCGTTTCATGAAGGTTCCGGTGCACCAAGGCGTTCGACACTCTCTCTGTGAGCTCGGTCACCTGGATCTGTGGGCTGAAGGATGAAAGGTTACCGGGGTACTGGTACTGGGGTGGTCCCGGTTAAACAGACGATGATTCCCCAACAACCACTTTAGCTCTCCAGGGTCCTCTACCCTCCCGAGGCACCTAGTCCTCCCTCCTAGCATGGTCTCCTCCAAACGGCTCAAGCATCTCCTCTCGGAGGTCATTCATGATCAAGTACGTCTTGTAATACTACGGTTTTATGTGTTTTTGGGTACTCTACCGAGTAAGGCTTACTCTGTCAAGTAAGTGTGTGTAGGCAATCTGGAGAGTATTCTGTCTGTTGGGTACTCGATCGAGTAGGGGTAACTCGATCGAGTAGGGGGCACTTGATCGAGTAACTCACTTACTCCGATGAGTCATAATTATATACATATTTATGCCTCCCCTTAATTGCTTTTGATATGATTTCGTGCTAAATTATGTTAATTACATGCCTTTTATGTTAGAATGTCGATACTTCCGCTTTTTGATGTTTAATGTAGGAATGATACATTTGAGGAGCCAAGGAATGAAATGGGAATCGCGGAGTAGGCATGAAAGGATACATGAAGCATGGCACGAGAATCCATAAGAATGAAGGGAGAGAAGTTAAGAAGAAAACACGTAGAAAAGAGCTTCTTATTACAAGTGCCTATTTTGAAGAGACATATATCGAGTTCTACACCTGATTTTCAAGTGATTCCAACTGAAGGTGGAAGCTTATCCTCTTAGCTTTTCAACGCCATGAAAATCGCTTGTTTCTGACAAGTAACGAAGAAATGGCAACCGTTTGAAGTTCAGTGCGCGAAGCAGGAACTTGGTTCCTCGATCGAGTGCACCTAGGATTGATCGAGGAACCTCATACTCGATCGAGTACACCTTGGGCTCGATCAAGGAACCTCCATAAACAATTAAAATTCGCAATGTCGAGAGTTGGGGTATCTGAGAATTTGTGCCTCGATCGAGTGCACCTAGGCTCGATCGAGGAACCACTAGTTTCCACAATATTCCACAAATTTCCTTAAGTCGGTTATGACTACTATAAATACCAAAACTCGTACTCAAGGTTATTTTATGCTTTAATTTCCGTAATTTAGTATAGCTACCTTAGAAAACTCTCTCAAATACTTAGTTTAGTTTATATTTATTGTTCTTCCTTCCGGATCTAAACATTGTTATTTTACGGTATTGTTCTAATCTTTCAATAATTACTATTTCAATTACTTGTTCATCTTTTATGTTCTTAATTATGCTTTATTATATCATTAGTGTTGTTATTGCTATTAGTATGAGTAGCTAAGCCTTTAATCTAGGGTGAAAGGGGATCTAGGTTGTTAGAAGGGGATTAAACTAATGAATTGATAGTTAATATTGCTTATTTGTTGTTGTTCATGTTATTGTTCTTCATCTAGTAAATTAATTACTGGCCAGGGTTAATTGACTAGTATAGCGAATTGAGACTTTCACCGACTAGGTTAGAATCAATATAGGCCACAATAACTGAATAGAGATAATTTAATGATAGCGATTACATGTTAAATTAGATCTAAAGGAATATTGAATCGATCGATCATATAACCTTAAGCAACATAATTAGCTCTATCAATGAATTAAATCACACTGCGTATGACTGCCTAGTGAACCCAAATCCCTAGAATCTTTAATATTATTTTTATTTGTCTTTTAATTACTTGCAATTAGTTGTTAGCATACAAACAATCAAAACCCCCAAAATTGGTTACTTTAAGACAGAATTAAATATAAACAAACTAGATAAACACCGCCTCCCTGTGGATTCGACCCTGACTTACCGCTAGCTATCTTGTTAGTAGTAGTATAGGATTTATTTTGACTAAGGCAAACGACTGAAAATAACCTTATCAAATTTGGCGTCGTTGCCGGGGAGGCAACAATTTTTCTGTTTGTTTCTGTTTATTTTTGTCTTTTGTCTCAGGGAGCATCAGTTCCTTGAGACAGTTTTATCTTTTCTTGTTGTTTTCGTGTATGCCCAGGTCTAACAGGTTAGAGATTATACCTTTTGATCCCGAGCCAGAAAAGACTTTTCGCTACAGACGATGATTTCAAAGACAAGTAAGTCAAGTGGAAGACTTGAGTACACTTGACTACGAGCGGTATACTTTTGCAGAAGATTCATCCTTAGAAGAGGATACACTTATTTCTGCAGCTGTGACTTCTACAACACCAAAGATGACTACATTAGGAAGTCACTCCGAACCCACGGTCGCTTCAATTCCTAAAGGCTTCAAGCTCCCTACCGCTGATAAAGGAACTTTTGAGATCAAGGCTTCTTACATAAGCTTGATAGAGAGGAATTTATTTGGAGGAAAACCAGGAGAGGACCCCGCAAAGCATATGGAGAAATTCGTTACTTATTGCTGTTCTATTCCTTTAACAGCTTGGGTGTCCCAAAATCAGGTCAAGCAAACTCTCTTCCCTTTCTCTTTGAGAGATGATGCAGCTGAGTGGTTAAGGGACTTAGACATGGAGACCAGCGCAATTACCAACTGGAGTTCTCTAGCTCTTGCATTCTACAAGAGGTATTTTCCATCACAGAAAACCAATGCTCTTAGAAGTCAAATTACAAGTTTTAAACAAGGTCCAACTGAGGATTTTAATGAAGCTTGGATACGGTTCAAAAGACTAGTTCGGTCCGTCCCTTACCATGGTTTTGAGATTTGGTTCCTTTGGAACCAGTTTTACAACGGGTTGTATGATGATCATAGAGCTCTACTTGATTCAGCTGCTAATTGGAGATTCCAAGATAACACTAATGACGGTAATTCTTGGAAATTGATTGATCAAATAGCTACTCACACTGCTGAGTATGGTAATGCAAGAGGAAGCAAGAGAGGGGGTGGTTCAGATAGTGCGGTTGCGACACAATTGGAGACTATACTTGCCCAAATAGCCGAATTGAAGACTACCCAGTCCTTGGGTAAGCAAGAGATGGTTCACACGAATCAACAAGAAGTGTCCTGCGAGAGATGCGGGATAGATGGCCACACTGCGGCCAAGTGGATGAGTACTATTGAGCAAGTTCATGCCTTCCAGTCTTTCAAGCAAGGTACTCCATATTCTAACTTCTACACTGAAACGAGTCCAAATGCTAATACTCAAGCTCCTCAACAAAATCCATATATTATTCCTCCAAATCGTGGTAATCAACCACAAGGAGGTTATCGAAGGCCAAATCAAGGAAGTTTTCAACAATTTCAACCTCCTCCTCAAGCTCCAAGTAATGAGGTGTCAGAGTTAAAAGCTCTATTGCAACAAACTTTGATGATGCAACAAAAGCAAACGGCTTAAATCTCCGAACTTATGGCTCATAATAAGATGTTGGATACTCAAGTTGCTCAAATGGCGGCTCAAAATCCATCAAAACAGTCCGCTCTTCCTCCTAAAGTTAGACAAGCTCATGAACATGTAAATGCTATTTCTTTGAGGAGCGGTACTACTTATAAGGTTCCGGACGTGCCAACTAATGAAGATGAGGTTCCCTACATGCATCCTAAGGGATTGGGAAATTTGGAGCTAAGTGATGACGAGAAAGAAAATTGCAAAGATCAAACACGGGTTGAGAAGAAAGACGAAAAAGCGAGGAAAAGCCAGGTTCCTCGATCGAGTACATGCGGGCTCGATCGAGGCACCTCCCTTGATGGTGATTTTTCTGCAATTTCAGCTACGGCATTGGGAATAATAGGTTCCTCGATCGATTACACCCTAGGCTCGATCGAGGCACTACTTCAGTCGATCGAGTAACAACAAGACTCGATCGAGTCATTCCTGTACCTGACGACAATATTTCCAAACCGTCTCCTAATGTAAAAGAAGCCGAGCCAATTAAAATTCAACTACCTTTTCCTCAAAGATTGCAGAAATCCAAACTTGAGCAACAGTTTGGAAGGTTTATGGAGCTAGTGAAAAATCTTCAAGTGACAGTGCCATTTACTGAATTGGTAACTCAAGTGCCAGCGTATGCTAAATTTTTAAGAGAAATCTTATCAAAGAAGCGGTCTTTTGATGAAGTGGAGACAGTAGCATTTACTCAGGAGTGCGCGGCCGCATTACAAGCTAACTCACCACCAAAGCTTAAGGATCCAGGGAGTTTTTCTATTCCTTGTCATATTGGTAGTATAGCTATTGATAGAGCCCTTTGTGATTTAGGGGCTAGTGTTAGTGTCATGCCATATTCAATTTGCAAAAAGTTAAATATGGGTCAACTCCTTATCACTAATATGACCTTACAAATGGCCGACAGATCTTTAAAGAAACCTATGGGTGTCTTAGAGGATGTGCCCGTTAGAGTAGGGAAGTATTTCATTCCAGTTGACTTTATTGTTATGGATATGGCTGAGGACTCTCAAGTACCCATAATTCTTGGTAGACCATTCCTTCACACTGCAGGAGCACTCATAGATGTTAGGGATTGTAGTCTGACACTAAGAGTTGGGGATGACACTATTAGATTTGTTCTTGATAGTACTTTAAAACGTCCTCCTGATTTAAAAGTTTCTTGTCATATGATTAATGCTCTTGATCCTACTTTTGATGATTGTCTTGCTTTGTGTTTTGACAGGAATTCATCTGACGCCCCTGCTGTTGCGTCATATCCATGGAGCAAGGAAGTTGATGAGATAGAGAAGCTGATTTATGGAGATGATCCTCCTCCTGAAATGATTTACAGCTGTGATGAGAATGTTGACATAGAAGCTGAATTGGATGCTTTGGAAGCTGAAATTTTCAGAGAAGAGCCAGTTAGAGTTTTTTATGAAGCTTCTATAACGGACGAATTACCTTACCTCCTTCCTCAAGAGGCTGACCCGAAGAATGATAAACATTGCTCATATTTTATATTAGACTTTGAGTTTGATGAACCAGGACATTTTTCATTGTTTTTATTCTTTGCTTGGACTATTTATTGGTGCTACTTATGCCTGTGTGTAGCACATGCGCTACTTTTTGATTTACTGTTACGAGCTTTAACTTGTATTGATTATGATTTTTGTGCGCATTTATTTTAAATGCAGGAAGTTGCTCGTTCAGATGGTTCCTCGATCGAGTAAGACGAGGCTCGATCGAGTAACCACGTTTTTGGGTTTATTTCGTAGCTGACTTGATGTGGAATTGCGCGGTTGATGATTTTTTTCTTCTATTTTTGCAGCTGGTTTGGGGGAATCATAAGCTGTTACCTGGTATTATCTTCCCTTGTACCTTCTTAATTGTATTATCTATTTCTTTTCCATTCCTTTTGTTAGTTGTGTCCTTTAGGTTGCTGGATTTGTGTGTGATTGCTATGCTGTAGGCATCACAATGAGGACACTCTGACATTTAGGTTTGGGGGAGGAGTTTATTTATGTTGTGTGCTTTATTTATTGTTGTGTGCATTTATATAAAAATCCATAAAAATTAAAAAATTTCAAAAGACAAAAACATGTTTTTCCTTTGTTTTTTAAAACACAAAAATTTATTTATTGTTTTTGCATTTGAATCCCATATAGTTGTCCATGTACATTGTTTTGACTCGTTAGCCATGAAAACAAAGCTCATAATTCAAGTCTTAGCCGTATTGACATGCCTTATATTGATTAGATTTGACACAATTATATTGGTAAACTACTTAAATTCTGTGGTCTATAGAGCTTCCTAGGCCAGGATCATCAATAAACTGGTCTCATTTGTCAATTAGGTTTGAGTGTGGTTTCTCCTTGTGGAATATGTAATATCAAACTGCATAAGTGTGACATTGATTTCTTGATACTTTTATTGCTTTCATTTGAATCAGTACATGTGGATAGGCGGTTCTTACCGTTCAAATAAGCCTTACAAATTACCCTTTTTGTTAGCCCGTTTGAACCCTTGTAGTCAATCTTAAATTACATCATATGAGCTACAATCCAAGAATTTGCCTACCTTATCGGGACAGTCGCAGTTGCTTGTTTATCATGTTTATTTTGCTATTATTGTTGGGTTGGGACTTATTGTTGTCATGTGGGTATAACAAGATCATTATTTAGCAATTGTGTTGGAAAAGAAAAATATGAAGCTAAAGAAAAAGAAAAAAAAAAGAAAAAAAAAGACAGAAAAAATCGAAAAAAGAGAATTGAAAGAGAAAAAGAAAAGAGATTGCTTCATTTGGTTTTGTCAAGGATCAAAAGGATGGTCATAGAGTCTAATGCATAGTTGGAGAATACTTCATTCATTCTCATGTGTTGTAAAGTTGAGATCATTTCTTTAAGTTGGGTTCATTTATTATCAAAGATTTGGTTTTTGTTTTGGTTAGCGCTGCGACTACCGTCTTAGCTCCACATATTCATAACATGCTTTGGCACAAACCATTTCTATCCCTTTAACCCATTTGCCACCCTTATTGTCCTTGATACATGTACTTTTGTCTGCATATGATGATTGCATATTAGTTGGGGAAATCCCTATCACATTAGATTGCATGTATGTTTCATAAGTTGAGTGAGTGTTTCTACTTCTTTCTATCTTCACATATAACTCACCCTATATACTTATGAGTGCATGAGTGAAATCCGCGAGAATCCAACTAATTTGTCTTGCAAGATCGAAAGGTATTTGGCATTTGTCTATAGTATGGTGACTTGAAACTTGAGCTATGTTTTCTATTTCCTGTACCTTTGAATTTTTTTTATTGGTACACTTTAGTCATTACTTTGTTACAGATATGGATGGCTTGGGATTTGTATGTGCATTAAACATTAGCTCTGAGTTGTTTATTCGCCATTTGTATGATTGCCTATTGTATTGTGTGTTGCTTTGCTTGAGGACAAGCAAAGAGATGGTTTGGGGGAGTTTGATGAGTCATAATTATATACATATTTATGCCTCCCCTTAATTGCTTTTGATATGATTTCGTGCTAAATTATGTTAATTACATGCCTTTTATGTTAGAATGTCGATACTTCCGCTTTTTGATGTTTAATGTAGAAATGATGCATTTGAGGAGCAAAGAAATGAAATGGGCATCGCGGAGTAGGCATGAAGGGATACACGAAGCATGGCACGAGAATCCATAAGAATGAAGGAAGAGAAGTTAAGAAGAAAACACGAAGAAAAGAGCTTTTTATTACAAGTGCCTAATTTGAAGAGCCATATTTTGAGTTCTACAACTGATTTTCAAGTGATTCTAACTGGAGGTGAAAGCTTATCATCTTAGCTTTCCAAAGCCGCAAAAATCGCTTGTTTCTAACAAGTAACGAAGAAATGGCGGCCGTTTGAAGTTCAGTGCGCGAAGCAGGAACTTGGTTCCTCGATCGAGTGCACCTAGGATTGATCGAGGAACCTCATACTCGATCGAGTACACCTTGGGCTCGATCGAAGAACCTCCATAAACAATTAAAATTCGCAATGTCGAGATTTAGGGTATATGAGAATTGGTGCCTCGATCGAGTGCACCTAGGCTCGATCGAGGAACCACTAGTTTCCATAATATTCCGCAAATTTCCTTAAGTCGGTTATGACTACTATAAATACCAAAACTCGTACTCTAAGTTATTTTATGCTTTAATTTCCGTAGTTTAGTATAGCTACCTTAGAAAACTCTCTCAAATACTTAATTTAGTTTATATTTATTGTTCTTCCTTCCGGATCAAAACATTGCTATTTTACGGTATTGTTCTAATCTTTCAATAATTACAATTTCAATTACTTGTTCATCTTTTATGTTCTTAATTATGCTTTCTTATATATTATTGTTGTTATTGTTATTAGTATGAGTAGCTAAGCCTTTAATCTAGGGTAAAAGGGGATCTAGGTTGTTAGAAGGGGATTAAACTATTGAATTGATAGTTAATATTGCTTATTTGTTGTTGTTCATGTTATTGTTCTTCATCTAGTAAATTAATTACTGGCCAGGGTTTATTGACTAGTATAGCGAATTGAGACTTTCACCGACTGGGTTAGAATCAATATAAGCCACAATAACTGAATAGAGATAATTTAATGATAGCTATTGCATGTTAAATTAGATCTAAAAGAATATTGAATCGATCGATCATATAACCTTAAGCAACAAAATTAGCTCTATCAATGAATTAAATCACACCCCGTATGACTGCATAGTGAACCCGAATCCCTAGACTCTTTAATATTATTGTTATTTGTCTTTTATTTACTTGCAATTAGTTGTTAGCATACAAACAATCAAAACTCCCAAAATTGGTTACTTTAAGACAACATTAAATATAAACAAACTAGATAAACACCGCCTCCCTGTGGATTCGACCCTGACTTACCGCTAGTTATCTTGTTTGTAGTAGTATAGGATTTATTTTGACTAAGGCAAACGCTTGAAAATAACCTTATCATACTCGATCGAGTAAGTTGGTTTTTACAGGTTATTTACCGGGTTTTGATAGCAACGCGAGAAGAATATATAAACACCTTTCGCCCGTTTCTTTTCACTTTTACCCTATTCTAAACTTCACAAAAATAAAAAAAGTTACGTTGCTTCTCTTTTTCGCATTGCTATCGAATCTTAAGGCTTGTGTTGTCGGAATCCAGAGTTCTTTACGCCGTTGAGACCGTCGCGTTGTGGGTAAGATCCTAGTATAGTTTGTATATTGTCTTGTTGATTTTGGTTGAAACCCTAATTGGGTAATTTGGGGGGTTTGGGAGTCTTTAGATATTAGATGGTGATTGTATGATTGTGTGATTGATAGAAGGTGATTTCGTAGAGGAACGTTTCCGATTCGCTTTTGTGACGATATTGGTTATTGCATTTTCATATAGGATTTCCTACTCAGTTATTGGTTACATGTATATTAGATGGTTGATTGGTTGTTAATGGTTTATTATATCGCATTGAATTGGTAATTGTTAATGTTGTAACTGTAACACCCCCGTACACCAAGGTGCCTTACCAAGGACCACCCCAGTGTATGAAGGTGCTACCATCTCGGTTGCACGAGATAGTAGATCAAATAAATAATAAAAGAATATTTATTAAATAATTCAAGACTTTACATCGTAGAACAGCGTGGCAAGATACAACATGAATATCTATAAAGACTACTAAGCATGAGTGGCAGTGACATCTATTTTGGTAGCGTGATGACTCGATTCCCTTCTAAGCCCCGCAAGCATCAAGACCAGCTGCACCTGCTAACCAACTGCTCACAATCCCCGAATAGATCACCACAGTTTTTTAAACACCACACGGGGTCAGTTCACTGCATAACAAAATAAGACAAGTACGATAAAAGTAAACAACTGTTCACCATCCACCTCCATCCCAATCACATCATGTAAATGACTACACACTAAAGTGTGTAGTGTAATACTCCGTATTTATATGTCTTGGGGGTACTCTATCGAGTAGCCCTTACTCTGTCGAGTATGGGGAAGTTGCGGAATAAAATAGTTTCTGACCTGTTGGGTACTCGATCGAGTAGCTGGGGCACTCGATCGAGTAGGGGGGTAAGGTACTCGATCGAGTGTCCGGTTTTACGGGGGAGTTTTCTCGGGTTTTGTTAATTACGCGATTAAGGTATTTAAACATATTCGTAATTGTTTTAAATCACTTTTTACAAAACCTAAAACCTAAAACTTGTTTAAGAGAGAAAGCAACTTGTTCTTCTTCCTAATCACGTTCTTGACAATTCCCGGAGTTCAGACGGTCGGTTCGTATCGTAGTTCGTGTCGTTGGATTCCTTGCGTCGAGGGTAAGCTTTTAATATAATTTCTATAATGTTTTGTTAAGATTGATGAAACCCTAATTTGGGAATTGGGGGTTTTATGAGTAGAATTTGAATAGTAGCATCTATGTGTTGTATGGTAGGAGGAGAATTCATAGAAGAGGCGTTTTGAGACCGCTGTAGATACCGTCTGCGTGTTGTGCTTTCCAGGTAGGATTTCCTACTCAGTATTAGTCCCATAATGGGATATTGGTGATGTGCTGTAGATTAGTTGCTTGATATGATGATTGTGATTGTGATTGTGATTGGTTTCTATGGCTCTCGAGATGCGTTCTCGGCTGAGTGGGGTCACTTGCGGGAGTGATCTCACGCCCTAGTTTCGCCCTTCGTGGAACCCGCCACGAAAGGGGATGTGCACATTAATGGACAGGGTTATCGCTCGTACGATGAGCGGGGCTTAGGTGGGAACGGCTGCGGTCCCCCATCGGCGGGTTGGTCCAAAGGGATGACGGTCGATTGAGATGATGGGAGTTGGTGGTGGTGTGTGTGTGTGTGTGACAGGTTCAATTGTCTGTTTTGTCTTATTGTTGTTATCTATATTGATTGTGTGATTAGTACTCGACCCCTGTTGTTTTGTAAACCTGCGGTGATCCATTCGGGGATGGTGAGCGGATATTGAACAGTATAGAGATGATACTCTTGGGATAGTTTGGGATGGCCACGACATGACGATAGAGTCTTCCGCTGTAGTTTAGCATTTATTTACTTTTCAGTTGAGAACAGATAGTTTGGAATAATGTATTGTACTTTCAGTTTGGTTTCGAGGATTGTACTTATTCATTAAATTACTTATAATAAATGTTGTTTCTGTTTTGTCTATTTGATTATCATACCTCGGGCAACCGAGATGGTGACGTGTTCATACCTGAGTGGTCCTGGTAAGGCACTCGGAGTATGGGGGTGTTACAAATGGTATCAGAGCGACGATACTGAAACCTGTAACCAATGAACTTAATGAACATAGGGAGTCAATTAAAATGAACCCGGGGTAAAAGTTGTAGGAGCTAGTGCAAAGGCTTGGGAGACGTCCTAAAGTCGCGGGGGTCGCCCTACAACTTTGAACCGGTCACATGGGGGAAATGTGTGTTGAGTCATGTGTGTGCTTAGTAACTTGCGTAACTATGTGATGGAATGTGTTGATGGTTGGATGTTCGAATTGGAAGTTGATGAGATGAAAGAAAAGTAATGTTATATATAGACATTGTTGATGAAATGATAGCATGATGGAATGTTTTACAACGTGGCAATTAATAGCATGATTGTTATGATATAATGTGATTTATAAAGTTAGCATGTTAGTATATGACGTAACATGCGGGTAGCTCTTACGTATTAGTGTTACTCGATCGAGTGAGACTGACTCGATCGGGTAGGTTTTTGGCGATTTTGAGTCCAGAATCGCGT